>NC_091617.1:95096337-95696337 GCF_027580195.1 Bos mutus
CATCACTTCATACCAAGTAGATGGGGAAACAGTGGAAACAGTGGCTGACTTTATTTTTCTGGGCTCCAAAATCACTGCAGATGGTGATTGCAGCCGTGAAATTAGAAGACGCTTGCTCCTTGGAAGGAAAGTTATGACCAACCTAGACAGCATATTAAAAAGCAAAGACATTACTTTGCCAACAAAGGTCCGTCTAGTCAAGGCTATGGTTTTTCCAGTAATCATGTATGGTTGTGAGAGTTGGACTGTGAAGAAAGCTGAGCGCAGAAGAATTGATGCTTTTGAAGTGTGGTGTTGGAGAAGACTCTTGAGAGTCCCTTGGACAGCAAGGAGATCCAACTAGTCCATTCTAAAGGAGATTAGTCCTGGGTGTTCATTGGAGGGACTGATGTTGAAGCTGAAACTCCAGTACTTTGGCCACCTGATGGGAAGAGTTGACTCATTTGAAAAGACCCTGATGCTGGGAAAGATTGAGGGCAGGAGGAGAAGGGGATGACAGAGGATGAGATGGTTGGATGGCATCACCGACACAATGGACATGGGTTTGGGTGGACTCTGGGAGTTGGTGATGGACAGGGAGGCCTGGTGTGCTGCGGTTCATGGGGTCACAAAGAGTCGGGCACGACTGAGCGACTGAACTAAACTACTAATGAAAATCCAAACGAGTCCCTACCCTGGGAAATGACTTTTCCCGTGTGTTTAGTAATTCACCCCACACTGTTTTGCCCACCATAGAATGGCACTATGTGAGATGCAGTGGGTAGCTTAGGTATGGTTCACAGTCCTGGCCCTTCTGGGCACTGAGGGGCTTGTGCCACCAGTAAGGGAGTCTTTGGAAATAAATTTCATACAAAACAAGTATAATATATTTGAATATAGTACAGTATAATATATTAAGTATATTGTAGTATTTATTATATTATAATTCTGTATTAGGTTAAGCTGTCAGACCAATTCATATGCAAATATAATAAACTATATTTAATATACTCTAAATATATAATAGCTTTAGTGCAAAATGAGACACATTTAAATTGGGTGAGTACACTCTTATGTGTTATCACTGCTTTCTTACAATTATGTAAACAAATATAAACTGATTTTTGATAAGGTTTGGCAGCACACAAAATACAACTTTTGAAAGTCTTTAATAGACATTTCCAGCTTGTGGAAGTGATATAGGCATAGTTTAAAATATGTTGTTGTTTTGTTCATTTCTAACTATCACTTCTTATCTTAGCATATGTGCATGTGTTTAAATGCAAACAAATTGTAGGGAAGGTGCAGTATTATCAGCAAGGCATGAAACTTTGTTTTGATTCACTTGACTTTCTCAGAATCTTTTCTAAGTTTTCTTCCTACCCTCATGTAGAGTAGTGAGTCTGAAAGTTAAGCTTTAAACAAAATATCAACAACAAAAATCTCTCAGTGAGGGCTTAAATTGCAGCAAGTCAAAATGAACAGAGTGCAATTTGTGAAACAAGAGCTTGGACTTTCATTTTTAATATCTACTTTTTATTTTGGATATAATTGCTTTGTGTTAGTTTTTGCTATACAATGAAGTGGATCAGCTATATGTGTAAATACATCCCCTCCATCTTGGACCTCCCTCCCACCCAGCCATCCCACACCTCAAGATCACCGTAGAACACGGCGCTGAGCTCCCTGTGCTATTTAGCAGGTTCCCATTAGCTATCTGTTTCACACTTGGTAGTGTATATATGTCAGTCCTAATCTTCAGTCTGTCCCATCCTCCCCTTTATTTGCTGTGTTCATGTGTCCATTCTCTACATCTATTCTTGTTTTTGAAATAGGTTCATGTGTATCTAATACCTACTCTTAAATTATTCTTTAGCTTTGCCTGGAAATTTTTTTTCCAGCATATTCATGATCCCCAGTAGGGACACAGGATCATGGCGGGTATTGCCACAGATACTGGTTAACACTAGCTGCTAAACAAACAAACCCTTAGATAGCTCATATATGATTACAGCTTCCTATGTGCTTATGAAAGGTCTAAAACAGGTGCTCCTTGTAAAAAGAACAGCTATTTTTCAAGAAGTGATTCAGGTACCCAGATTCCTTCCATTTTTTGATTCTGCCATCAAAAAAAAAAGTATGTCTTGCAGTGTTTGTCTGCTTCAAGCCTATAGAAGAGGAAGTACTTGGGTCAGGGAGAAAGAGACCATATAAGGAGGATATTATAGCTGAACCTGGAAAGATTGCATATTGCTTTTGTTCATATTTGATTGGCTAGGCTTAACAGCAAGGACACCAGGTTTTGTAGCCAGCTATGCTTCTGAGTTTGGAACACCTAACCAGTCTCTGACTCACCAAGTTTTGTGTATTCAGGCTGTAGGTACAAAAGTGGAAGGCTCTGAAGGCTTTGCTATTAATTCAGAGGTGGCTTTCACTTCAACTTCCTCTCCCTTTGGGATATAGGTATGCATAGTAAAGGTATATTGCCCTCCATAATGAAAATAGAACCTCACACCAGCAAAGTTTGTGCGAAAGGAGAATCTTTGGCTGGTATAGGTCCTTCAGTGACTTTGGTAATGTTGTGGGGGAGAGGTAAAGGGTGTTCTAGCCAGGTGGTACTCCCTGTAGCTGATGGTGTGTATCTCATCTCAACCTTCAGTTTATTGACAGCATATTGGTAGTCTGAAATTGGCCATGGTGGTAGCATTTACATCACAGATACTAATAAGCACTAGGGTTGTTTCCCCTGGAGACCTGGTTGTTTAACTTTGACCATCATACCACTGGGTACTTCTTTTATTACTCTATGCTTCATGCTTTGAGATGGCTAGAATAACTATAGGACACTTTACTGAAGACTGGGAGGATGCCTCAATCAACGCAAAATTTAAACAAATTAGGTAAACTCAAAGTAAAAGCAATTCAATTGTCTGGCTTCTCCCTCCTTAACCTGAGAGCAGCCTCTTCAAGGATTGTTTCTTCCTTGCTCCCCAGCCATCTCCCTGTGTGGGGTGAGCCATCTTAGGAGAGGCCGCTTAGCAACTCACAGTTGAAGAACTCTAGCCCACGATTGAGATGCGGAAATCAAATCCCTTTCTCATTTGCTAAAGGACTAGCTTCTGGGTCCCGGACTTCCTCAGAGGTCGACACACTCCAATTACGTTCTGTGTCAGTGAAGTCTTGGATGCTCACATCTTGCCTACAGACCCCCAACAGCAGGACTTTGAAATCCCAACACAAGTCATGGCTCCAGGAGACTGGCATGGGGGAAGAAAAAGTCAGTTCTGTAAGCCATGCATGTGTTTCTCTGGCAACCAGGGACCAGCAAAGGGAGCTAGTTTGTTTTTTCTTTCCACTTGAAGTCATCATGCTGTACCCTTACAGTCACCAGGTAGCACTTATAATCTTGTAGGTTCCTTCTTTTGACCCATTTTCCTGGACTTTGCAGAGATAAACAATTCAACAATTAAATTCAACATATTTTGAGTGCGTATTATGTACAAGATGCTTCAGAGCGTACAAAGAAGACTTTTGAGTCTTATAATTGAATAGTGGGATTCAGGCAAGTGTCTAACACTCAGGGCTAATTCTGAGAGTGAAACTTAATTGGAACTTAATTAATTAAAATTTTAAGTTTGCTCATAAGCAGATGTGAGTATTAGCATCCTAGGCATCAATTAAATTATTTTTCCTTTTTAATTCAATTTAAAAATTATATACAATAGGTTATAGAACACTGCTCTAGGCACAGTCCTTAGTCAACAGACATGATTAAGACATGATCTGTTTTCGAAGAACCTAATATATATGAATAACTAAAGTCAAAACAGTTTCAAATACTTTAATAAAAATAGCCCTTTTGTAAGGAGTGCTTTGAACCTATATGGGAAGTAGAGATTAATTGGGTATTTTCAGCTGTGCCTTGCAACTTGTGGGATCTTAGTTCCCCCACCAGACACTGAACCCAGGCCACAGCACTGAGAGTACTGAGTCCTAACCACAGGGCCTCTAGGGAATTCCTCTTTTTTTTTTTTTGAACCTTTATAGAGGAAATGTTATTTTATTTTGATCTTGAAAAATAAAGTTTTCACAGATGGTCATGAGTATTTCCAGAATGAAGGCCCAGTTTGAGCTCAGGCTTGGAAACAGGAAATGCAGTGTGAGTTAGGGATGTATATGTAGGGCAAGTCCTGGGAAATGACATTGAAAAGCTAAGTCAGGGTCTTATTGTAAGGAAGTCTTAGAGCCTCGTGGGGGAGCTTAAACTTGATGTTGATGATCTGAATGTAGCCAATAACCATTTTCTTTTTTAAATTAATCATCTTTTACAAAGATTACTCAGATGACAGGGTAAGAGGATGGAGAAGGAAGCAAATAAGAATAATGTGAATGTGCAAGTGATGTATAAATGCCCAAGCTACTAGAGTTGGCAGCACAGTGGGAAAGGGGCACATTTAGAAGCAGAGGCATTACAGGACTTGAAGACAGATGTTGAAACCAGACCCAGGGAGGATAAGGCAGGCCTTAGGGGAAGACAGAACACAACAACCCCCCTCTCCCACCCAATGTCATATATCTTGATCGTGTATTAGGAGCCATGCTCAGAGGCTGCAGGAAGAGTGAGCAGTAGTCTCTGAATTTATCTTAGTAGAGGAGGCAGAAAGGGGAAAGAATGAATGCTATATTGAGAACATTTACATGGTCTAGCTGCGGGATGAAGTAACAGAAACAGTGACCATCACTCAAAATCCGCCTATGAATGTGCCATTCTCTAGTGAAATCATTTTATACCTATTAATTCAATTAACCTTCCTGACAGCCCTATGAAGCAGGAACTGTTATGGTCTCTCTCATATAGATGAAGAAACTGAGCCACGGAGCATGAAGAAATATCCCCAGGATCATCCAACGAGGCGACGGTAGAGATAGGATTCAAACCCAACTCTGCTTTTGGGTTCAAACCCAAGAGGCAGGATCCAGGTCTCCCTGGTGTAACCACAAAACCTTGTCAGGAGTTTGGGTGGTGGGCAGCTGTAAGAAGGGCCAGAGTTGGGGGAGGGTATTTCAGGAAATGAAACCAGCACATGAAAAAGCATAGAGAGAATTCAAGGATGAGTTTGGAGAGGAGAGATGGGTTTTATTTGGGGCATCCTTTGACTGCTGTGGTGATATGTAGGTAGGATGTCTCACTATATCACCACAGCAGTCAAGTGTTTTTGGAGAAGTTACCAAGCATGGTCTCTTTGGCCCCTTTCCTGTCCATGTTGGCAGGCACTCTCTAGAGCATTCCATATATATTTCATCTCTATGTGGGCAAGGAAGTAGATCTCAAGGAGAAAGACGTATATACCTGTAAGTTCTTTCCTAGGGAGTTCATTGAGAATTCACTCCAATTTAATAATTGGACAGTATTTTCAATAACAGTGGATGCTGTGGGAGTGCTGCCATGAGTCACTTGCTCCCAACCCTTGAGGAGTTCACAGTTTGGTGGGTGTCCAGCCCAACTGTGGGGTACCTGAGTTGTTCCTTCTGGACTTGGAAAGGTAGGGTTAACTTAAAAAAGGAACACACACACACACACACACTTCTCAGTTTCCAGGTAGGAACTGAACTGTTTAAAACGAGGGAGAATGTGAGTATGGGCATGTGTGAATTTGTGTGTGTGATTGTAAGTGTATTTTCTATTGAAGTATAGGAAGCAGTGTAGATGACTGATCTCGTAGATGAAGGAGAAGTGAAAATCCTTCTAGATGTTCATTATTTTTGAAGTTCTTTGCAACATACAAAGCAAATGGAAATCTCTGTGACCCCTATTTTAGAATAGTTGCTTTAGCTGCCTCTCCCTTAAATTTTTTCCATCTGATTTTAATACAGGAGAGAGAAAAACCATTTCAGCAGTGATTGTCTTGAATACTAACTTCTCGGTGAAGATGAAGGAAAGTGGAACTTCATTGTCCCCAGCATAATTCATTTCAGTGGTCTTCATGTAGGAAGTTATAAAAGAACGCCAGCCATGGCTGTGGTTTGTGGAGTATTTCCTAAGAAGAGAGAAATCACATTTTGAGACAACCCTCCCCCCCAAATTGCTATTGTACCCATGGTTCTGTTTTAAGTGGTACCACTACATTAGAGCTATCCAAGGAAATTAAATATTGAGGCGAGAGAGGGAGCATTGTGTGATGTATGTTAGCTGAAATACTAAACACTCCAATATAACATCAATATATAATTTGTATGGTTGCAAATATTATTGGCATAAATAATTCATACTGTTGCTTTTTATTCACTTGATTAACAGCGTCTTTGTCATTTTTATCAGTCATGATGCCATTGCAATCTTGCACATTGTGTTTAAAGAATACTCGGGGAAATGTTTCAACTATGTGTCTGGATGGTATAATGTATTTATTCATTTAGTCAGATGAAATGAAATAGAGAGTGTTTAATATGCATGTCTGCTTTACACTAGATACTCTGTAGATAAATTATAGACAGTATTACTTTCATTGTAAGAAAAATTATAGTTTGAGTTTTTTCAAGAAGGCAAATGCAGCCATTTTGTGTTTTTAATTACAATTTTTTGAAGCTTTTCAAATGAGCACTGAATAATCCTGAAAATTTTTGTATTGAGATGTCAGTAGGAAAACTTGGGTAACTTGAGTGAGCTCTATCAAAGGAGTTGAATTACTCTGTAGAAAGCAACATAGGTTTTCTACACATGGGGTAAATATGCTTCTGGAGAACAGAAATTACTGAGACATGGGCCTGCCTTTGTGTTTGCAGTGAAGCACTCCTGAGAGCTGCCAGCTCTCGTCACTGTCACAGTGACAGTAGGGGGCAGTAATATATCCCCTTTCCTGTTCTCCTCCAATCCTCTCTCCAGTTCCATGGAGCTCTTGATCTTCAGCCTGTCCAATGCCTCCTTTTGTGGCACACCACCCAGGTCTTCTCACTGCTATTACCTTCCACCTTCCTCCTCACCCAAAAGAAAACTCTAGTTCCTTCCCACAACTGGTCTCTGCCTAAGGTTAGATCTCAGAGTTGATTGAAGTAATTTATGTTCAAGTTTGGACAACTGGCTTCCCTGGTGGCTCAAATGGTAAAGAACCTGCCTGCAAGGCAAGAGACCTGTGTTTGATTCCTGGGTCGGGAAGACCCCCTGGAGAAGGGATTGGCAGCCCATTCCAGTATTCTTGCCTGTAGAATTCCATGGACAGAGGAGACTGGTGGGCTACAGTCCATGGGGTCACAAAGAGTCAGACATGAATGAGCAGCTAACACTTGGATAACTGGTGTCAGGGAAAGCCAGAACTGGACAATAGTGAAAGCAATAAAAACAGATTATATTCAGGACTACTGCAGCAGAGGAAAACAGACCTCAGTATAGAACTGGGCTCACCTCCAAATACCACAAGAACAAGTGTGGATTTATAGTCAGGGAGTGCAGTAGGGAGGGGGCTTTGGATGGAAAAAACTACTCAGAGGGCAGGATGATTCTTGTTAACTGACCTAATAGAATTCTTGCTTAAGTCAGTGCAGGGTCATCAGATATTACCTGGGGGGTGGTGGGGGTTGAGGAGGGTGATCACAGATCAAGGGCGGGAATTCCAGCTAAACCACTTGACAGAATTCTTGCTAAAACTGGGCAAGGTAAGGATGGACATGAAAGTCCAAAAGTTGAGACCTAATTGGAAAAACAATACAGAAGAACTGGATTAAAGTTTAGTCAAGGAGCGACTCATTGTCACTGGTAATCCTATTATTCTTAGAATAAGGGTTGTATTTTGAATGAAAATGAAAATGTTAGTTGCTCAGTCATGTCCAACTCTTTGTGATCCCATGGACTTCAGCTCGCCAGGCTCCTCTGTCCATGGAATTCTCCAGGCAAGAATACTGGAGTGGGTAGCCTCTCCATTCTCCTCTTCCTGACCCAGGATTGAACCTGGGTCTCCTGCTTTACAGGCAGATTCTTTACTATCTGAGCCACCATATTGAATGAGGAGCACATCAACTCCCAGTCAGGCTCTAGTTTGAGACAGACTTCTTAGAGGACTCTTCCAATTGCAGTTCTGACTGGAATGCCTTGCAGAGGGAGAGTTGTGTTAGGTTTCTTCTGAGGAAGAGGGAAAGGGAGCTGAGGGCTCAGGGCCTTTGTCAAAGTTTGGAATTGGCAGGGAATGACTGTGAGGAATGACTGTGGCTGTGCTGTGTCTGTGTTGTGGTGCTTGGGCTTCTCTAGTTGTGGAGCACGGGCTTTAGGGCTCAGTAGTTGAGGTGCAGATTTAGTTGCCCCACAGCATGTGGAATCTTAGTTCCCAGCCCAGGGACTGCCTCCTGCATGGGACCAACGAGTCCTGTGTCTATCTTGTATACTGTGGAATTCTCAGCCCTTAGGGACCATTCAGTAGAGCTCAGTAAATTTGCTAAATGAATGAATTTCACAGGTCAGAAAACTGGCACATAGAGAGATTGGAAAACCCTGCTCTGTTCTCTTATACATTTCAGTTCTATGAAAAATTGCCTTTATTTTTCATGCCCTATCCAAGGGTTATAGTCACTAGATAATTGTCATTACTTTTTTCATAATGGCACTATATGTAATTCCTCCATATGATGAGATAGTTTGATTGTCATGTATTTAGTCTCTGGAATCAGAAAGATGAAGATATAGTCTTTCACTTTCACACTAGCTTATTGTAGTCCAGAGACTTGCCTTGAAAGGAATGTTTTTTGAAGTCATGACCATTTCTTCCCATGACTGGAACATTCAGGCTGTAAACATGTAGCCAGTGGAGGAGAGACAAATTAGAGCTGGGATTATCTGATTCTGATTTCAGGCTCCTGTCTACCTTGTCACACTTCTTTTCTAAATTAAGTGTACTCCCTTTACTGGATCTTATTTCTCTTTGGAAGAGGTTGGCCTCTCATTTTCTCTCAGACTGTGCTGAGCCAGAAATCCTCTGGTACTGTATTGAACCAAGCCAGGTGAAGAGAGTGCCCTGCACCAGCAGCCTTGCCTGACTTTCTGAGAACCTTTTGGCTCCTCTCAGCAGGATGTTAATTCTGTATTTACCAGCTTTCACATGGTGACTCATCCCTGCCACAAGAATGAATACCACTGTAACACCAAGATGGTTTGATCCCAAACTCTCCTTTTACATACACCCTGAATAATATTTTTCCCTACTAACCCTTAAAAATAAAAAAATAAAGGGCATGCCAGGAAATGCAGCATGGATTTATCTGTGCCAGCTTCTTACCACTAGAAAAAAGTCTAGTGAAGCTGAAAATGCCATTTGCCATGTCTAGTCTTGTCATTATGAGAGGCATTTTAAACGGCTATCTGAGAGTGAAATGTTTTTGGATTTTGCACTGGCCAGGCTGTTCTGAACAGACTCTGAGTGAGAATAGTCAAATATGATAATCATCTGCTCTGGAGAACAGAAGGAAGGCAGTTTCACTTAGGCTGGACTGATTTTTCAACTTGGAAGACGATGGCTTCTGGTTTCTCAAAGGCCAGGGGAAGGAAGTGTTTTCAAGGCATTCTCTGGTGTTTTTCAGGTTGTTTTTTCCAAATTTCTGTTTAGTTCCCTTTGTGTAAAATGTACCCTTTTCCAGCTTAGACCCAGATTTTCCCATGTAAGCATCCAGATTTCACAACTCACTTGGATTAGACTCTTGGCAACTCTGAAAGTGTGTAGAGCAGGGCTGCATTCTAAATCAGCCGGAGGACAGAATAATGAGGGCTGAGAACTCCCAAGCAGGCATTTCAAATAAAGAAAAGCCCAGTCCTATTTTTGTGCTTAGGTGACATAAATCTAGCATGGCCTCAGCAAAACTCATTCCCCCTTACTTTGGGAGAAGGTAGAAGGAAGCAAGAGGGGTTGATGCTGGGTTGCTGTTATTCCTTAATGTTTCTAAGTATTAGACCCTAATGTAAGATTTTATAGAATTTCAAAATATCTATGAATTCTTTGTCTTCTGAGCAGTTGTGCCCTGGAAAGGGTGGTGAAATGACAATTCCTAGAAACTTCTGCAGCTTACATTATTTTTATATTCACTGTGTAAAATTCATGTCCATGATCCTTTGTAAATGATCCATCTAACAATGAGCAGATCTGTAGAATAGGAACCCCTTCTTTGCCTCCTTCCTTCCAACCCTTCCTTTTTTCCATTCTCTTACCCTCCCTCCATTGTTTCTTTCTCCTTCCTGCTCTCCCCCTGTCTTGCCTTCTTCCATTTCTTTTTCTTTCTCAACTCTAACAGCTCTCTGAGATCCTGTCTCATTTACACCTATCCCTCTTGATTCTAGAGTACATTTGGAGGTATGCTTAACCAGGAAGTACATTAAATTCAAGCTGCCAGGACAGGCTGGCTGTTTCTGGAGAATCCCAAGAGCGGCAGGATTACTAAACAGGCAACTGTAGATCCTTGTCTGATGGTTTTCCCTTTTCCAGACTTTACAAAGGAAAAGTGCTTCTTCATGATGCCTAGTGATTTGGGCCAATCTTTTTTAGGACTCAACCACTGTCCAATCTCTTTTTTAAAAGTCCCCCCTTTCTCCTGTGTTCTGGTTAACCTTGATTAAATTAATGTGGGGTTGTTGAGTCAGTGGTAGCATATTCACAAATGAATCACCTTATGAGGATGATTTTAATTACCATTTTCCTGCAACCTTTAGCCATTCTTGCTTATGTACTGGTTGGGAGCATCTGCTCAAATTGAAAATGCAGAGAAATTAAACACTTGAAGACTGGCACTTTTCCAATCGTTTTTTTCTACCAGACAGATTGAAGTCTGTGTTTTTACTGAGAAGAAAGCAGGCCTGAGACCACACAGTTCCCTGAAATACCTGTTGTGTCATTAAAAACAAAAGCATTAAGTTCAGCTAAGGAAGCTGCTCTTCTAGTCTGGCTTTTCTGGAAAAAAAAAAAGTCAATGTCAGTTTTGAAAATGAGCATCCACACATCTGAATATTCTCTGCTTAGAAATCTTATCCAGTTTGGTCCTAAGCTACAATTTCTCCAGATTTTCTTTTATTATTTGAAATATTAACAGTATTTAATTCTTCAGATGCCAAGCAGCTGTCCAGTTTTCTTGAATTCCGTCATTTGCCAGCTTTCTCTTTCCAAAATACACTTCACGCACCATATTCTGCTTCTTGGTGCCCACGTTTGGGGAGAAGCAGGGTTCACTTGCACATTCTCATGTTACATGAGGAACAACAGCAGGGGCCTCCCTTCCTCTAGTAAATGTTTAACAGGCACATATTTTGTGTGCCCTGCCGTTAAATTAGGCACTGACGTGATTCCTGTCCTCATGGAGCTTGTGGCCAAGGAAGCTTAGGAAGCTAAGAGCAACTGTTCTCAGTAGATGGCAGCCCCCAGGGCTTCAGTCCACAGCCTCTGAAAGGAACCTCACTATCACCACCCAAAAGTATTTCTGCTCTCTCATGGCTCAGTGGTCTGAATGCTATGGGTGAGCCTGGGGACCATTTCACAGCATTTCCGGCCCTCCATTTCCTCACCTGTGAATTGAGTTGACCTGAATTAACCTCTGAAGGATAAAGTGAAGATGTTAGTCACTCTATCATGTCAGACTCTTTGCAACCCCATGGACTTTAGCCTGCCAGGCTCCTCTGTCCATGGAATTTTCCAGGCAAGAATACTGGAGTGAGCAGCCATTTCCTTCTCCAGGGGATCTTCCCGAGATCTCCTTAATCTCTGAAGTGCAGGACTGTAGCTCATTCCTTTGTGTATGCAATTGTACTTTAAGCTTCATTTGTTTATTCTACCGTGTAGGCTAATTTGTGGGATCTCCTTCCAATGTGAGAGCCTCCTTAGGTGAGACTTGCATAGGGACTGGAAAGTATGAGGGAAGTGGGGATGAGAGGCCTAGATATAGGAGAGGAAGAGCACTACTACAGAACTTTGTTTTGTTTCCCAGTCCTCTGGGTGCTAATAAGAGCTCCCGCACTCCTTAGCACGTCTTATGTAATCTGGCCCTAGCTTTCGCCTCCAGCTTCACAGCTCCCTGCCTCACACCCAACATCTGCCTCACACAGACACCATGTTCCCACAATGCACCGGGCCTCCTCTCACTCTTCACATCAGGTCCTTCTACTCCAAATCTCAGATTCAGGGTTGCTTCCATCAGGAAGCCCTCCCTGTACCACTTGCTCCAGGCCCTTATCTGGCCTCTTATAATCCTTCGGGCTCTTGTCAGAAATGTTAAAAAAAAAAAAAAAAAGGAAATGTTGTCATATCTTTTTAGTTCTCTGTGGCCTTCACTGCACGTTTACTCCCCGAGGGAAAGGATTGTGCTTTAATACATCACTGCATATAGGCATTGCCTGCCAAACACTATGCACTGCACACATATTTATTGAACAGATAAATGAATAAGTCGAAGTTTTTTAAAAAAAAATAGCACTGAAATTATTTGTTTCTAAAAGTAGATCACTGAAATTTGAAAGTCTCACTTTTTATTTTCTTCTCAAAATTGTTTCATTCTATTAACAGAGTTGCCATCTGACATAGTCAGTACTTTATATTTGTTCTAATTCATGCCATTCCTTAACCCCCTGTAATTTTTGATTTATTCCAAAAATTACATTTTGAAAGCTTTCAGGAGTACAAATCTCAGTGCATCCTCTGTGAGCAAAACCCTCAATGACTCTGGTCACCCGACAGAGTTTTTGCAGGGAGCATCACAGGCAAAAAGGCTCTACTTTCTAAAACAGTGCTGCATGCGCCTCCCTGAGAATCCTACACTTTTTTGAGCTAGAATGGACCTTAAGATTTACATCACACAACTCACTCGTTTTTAAGTCTGAGAGTAGCATGTGACTTTTCAAGGTGACAGAGGTAATGAATTGGAAGGCTTTCCGCTGGTCTATAGGCTAGCTTCCCTGGAGGCTCACCATGACTCAGCATGGCTGTTGAAATTCCTTGTGTCAAATGCAGGTGTAGTGACATCCATAACCTTAGAGGGGCTTCATCAGCCAAGAAACTTTACCCAGAAGACCTCCAGCAGATTTTGCCTCCTACCTTGTTGGATAGAAGAGGTCACACCCACTCCTAAGCCAGTCAGTTGCAAGAGGATTGGGATTATCAAATAGGTCAGGATTGATACTTTTACTTGGAGTAGTGATGTTTCCTTGAGGAATGGATACTAGAACAAAATTGGGGTTTCCTAATCCAGAAAGTAAGAGAGAATAATTTGATGTTGGTAGACTACGGATTTCTTAGCAGCAGTCCTAGAACTTGAGTTTCTTTGCAATTCTCCGTAGATGTATCAGTAGAACTGCTTCCCATGATGCTTCAACCACAGGGCTTGGCATACCCTACTCCATTTGGAATGCCAGGTGGAATGACTTCAAGGTCAGGAATGGGGGCTTCCTTTCTCATTTGTTGATTCTGCCTGGAGCTTGAGATAAGTTGTCTCCAGACATTGATCTTTCATCTTCCAGAGTATTTTTGGTAGTTGTGTTAGAATTTTTTGTTTTACTTACAGGCTCTGGAGAGCAGGCAGTTAAATTAAGATGTAAAATGCCAGCTTTTGTTTTTCCTGTCAGTGTCCAGGTGCATGTGATGAAGAATGGCATTCAGGCTCATCTCTGAGAGGAGGTGGGGTGGGGTGTGATGAGAGGGGGACAGGAGGAAGACAAGCAGAAGCTGGATCTGGTTGTTTTCTTAAAAGGTCAGTGAAATCAAACAGAGCAGACAGTTTTTACAAGCAGAACTAAGGAAAGGGAAATCTCTGGGTCACTCTACTCTTGCTCAAGGATGGTTAATCAGCAGAGTGGTGACAAACCCCTTTGAAGGTCTGTGGTGAGCAGAGTGAGGCCATGCTCCTGGTGATTGCCGAATGGTCCACCCCTGACCCCACTGCTGGGTTAGGATCAAAAAGGTTATAAGCAGAAGTAACCATGTTTTATCTCAGTCATTCATACTGTGTTATCCAGGAATCAGCTCAAATGTTATGTCTTGGACTTTTTATACCCAAACCAGTCTAAAGTTGTGTGTCCCCCCCTCAGCAAACCATCTTGCCTCTGTGTTACAACTCCTGCTTTATTTTCTGAATACCGCATATGTTGATCTGGAATGATCTTCATTTGTGTACTTACTTCTTTAACTTCATTAGAATGAAGACATTGTCTGTCTCACCTACTGCTGTAGCCCCAACACTTAGAATAGTGAGTGACCCATAGGGTAGGTACCCCGTTGTTGAATAGATGAGTCATACTTTATACAAGGAAGTCATACTATCTACAAGGAAAACAGGAAATTAAAATAGACTTCTTCATCCTTGGTTTTATAACATGGCCATTTGCCTTGATTTTCACAAAAATGATATTCACTTACTCATCAAACATTTCTTGACTACTAATCAGGAATTCAGAGAAGGCAATGGCAACCCACTCCAGTACTCTTGCCTGGAAAATCCCATGGAGGGAGAAGCCTGGTGGGCTGCAGTCCATGGGGTCGCTAAAAGTCGGGCACGACTGGGTGACTTCACTTTCACTTTTCACTTTCATGCATTGGAGAAGGAAATGGCAACCCACTCCAGTGTTCTTGCCTGGAGAATCCCAGGGACGGGCGGTGGCGGGGGGGGGGAGCTGGTGGGCTGCCGTCTATGGGGTCACACAGAGTAGGACACGACTGAAGCAACTTAGCAGCAGAATCAGGAATTATTATTGGTGCTGGGGCCCCAGTTTGAAAGTAGACTGACATTTAGCAGCGGAGACAAACATTCATATGTAAATGTGCAGATAACCTGATCAAAATTCTATACAGAGAAGGGAGGAAACAATGGATTCTGCCTGGGAAGAAATGTCAGGAAGACTTGTACACAGAAAACAATGCTTGGGCTGGATTATAAAATATGAAATGTATATGATTGTTTACAAGCAACAAAAGGGAGAGCAATCCTGGCAAGGCAATGAGCACGAGCAGAGGTGGCGGTGCCTGGAAGGATGGTTGAAATGCTGTCATCCTAAAGGGCCAGAGAGGAGCCTGGGAAGAAGAGTACAGGTGGCGTGGGAGGGAGGGAACGTGGTACCAGGGCTGAGATTTGCAGACCAAACAAAGGCCCTATGGGGAAAGCTTCGTATATTACACTAAGGATTTTGCCTGGAATCTGTAAAATACATATGAATAGAATATAAAGAGCTATCAAGAAATTTTAAACTAGGCAATGTAATTTTCAGTGCTGTGTCTTGACATCATTTATGAAAATATACTGGTTAGATAAGAGTCGAGCTGGCTTGATTTATGGCTTCTCACACAGCCTTGTGCTGATTTATGGGCCATCATCTATCTGGTAAGAGGTTTCTAATGCAACCATCCCCTTCTCTCCTCTCCTCTCCTGCTTGTACACAGTAGGCCCTTCATGGAGGAAGAAAGGAAAGCAGACAAAATCTCTATAAAATGTAACTCATAAGCTTTAAAATAGTCAAGTATTACTGGTCCTAGATTTTATTAAACACCGAATGGGAAGTAAACCCTTAATCTAGGAAAAGATTTAAAAATAAGATTCTGCAATATTTCAGTAGTAACCCCAGTTATCCTTAAAGCAGTTAGTTTTGGAGAAACACCTCATTTGACCCAAAGGGATTTTGTAAAACATTTTAGCCATTAAAGGAAAGGAAAGTTCTATTGAGTTTTTTGAACGCTGTGTGAGCCTATTTGTTTAAACTAAACACTGAAGTGTCTTAGATTTTAATGAACCTAGCGGAACATTTAGCTAAAAACAACTCATTGGGAACCAGATGGTGCAGCCACCATTGTGAGCCGAGTGCAACTCTCTTGTTTTCTGAAGTGCATGTCAATTTAGCTCCACAGAACTCATAGGACAAAAATGCTATTAATTCTGGGAGCCTCTGTACTCTAGTTACCCTCTTTACCCCATCCCTGACAAATCAGCACATCCTTCCCCTCCTGGAAATTATTGTTCCCAGTAAAATGTTTATGTGTTTTAGGGAGGAGGAGAGGGTGGGAGGGCATGACATTTCCCTAGGTTTTTGTGTTCTTCCATGGTTCAAGACAATCAACCCTCCTGCAGATGAACACTTCTGGGGCTGTAGTTAAGGAGGATAAGAAATGTGCAAGGCTCATCAGGAGTGCACTTGATCTTGACCAGATCTCTCAAAGAGCGTGAGGTAAAGGGTGAGGGCAATGAATAGGCAACAACAGAGTTCAGAACAGTGATTCTACCATATGATAAAGAGTGCCTGGCTAAAAAGCACTAGAAGTGAGTGCTCTTCAGTTGTGGCCACCACTTTTCAGGCTTGGCCTCCGTTTCTGCAGATTCTTGATCTTTGGCCATGTGGTTAGGCAGGTGGTTTGTTTCCCGTCTACTTTTTGTTTGTTGGCTGCACCAGGTCGTAGTTGCAGGACACACGATCTTCAGTTGTGGCATGCAGGGGTGGGATTTTAGTTTTGGCATGCAAACTCTTAGTTGCAGCATGTGGGATCTAGTTCCCTGACCAGGGATCGAACCCGGGGTTCCCTGCATTGGGAGCACAGAGTCTTAGCCACTGGACCACCAGGGAAGTCCCCTTTCTGCTCTTCCTATACAGTAATCCACTGGGTTATTCTTTTCCATTTTTGAGTACTTGGGTTTTCCTAGCATGTGAGAGAAGCAAGCTGTCAGGCACAAGAATTCTTTCAGTCTCTTTAATCAAGGACTTAGTGTTAGAGACTTATTACATCTTTGGTGGTCATGGCTGGATTCCTGTGAGAGTCAGCTTCTTGGCCACCAGGCATACTTTTTAGAGGTAGGTTTCAGCTGCCAGTTGATAACTACCAATTGTTCTTTTATCTTAAAATCAAAGGCTTCTTCCATCATCCATGAGGTAAGTCCCTAATGGTGGCCCCCAAAAGACCAACATGGCTGAGTCCTGCCTAGACTAACATGCTTGAGTCCTACTTAAAAGAGTCAGCACTGTGCCTGAATGTAAGGTCTCATCTAAAATTCATTCCCTAAAAATGTACAAAGCACACAGTGTGCCAGGTACACACAGACACATAAAATGCAGTCATTTGCAAGCATAAGCTGTGGACATGAAAATCACAAACACAGGTCATTACAAGGCCCACAGACTCATGGACATTTGTAGGGAGAAATCAAACTTAGAGTGAGTGTGTGTGTGTGTGTGAGAGAGAGAGAGAGAGAGAGAGAGAGAGAGAGAGCGAGAGCGAGAGATAGAAAGTGACCTGAGCAGTACAAGGAATAGACAAGGATAATTCTTGTTGCTGCATTTATAATGAGAAACACCATCAAAGAAATTGTCTGTGCTTTTACTTCAAGGGGAAGATAGACACCACTCACATAGTTTCTGAGAGCGCCAGGTGAACAGAAAGGAAAATCCTGGGAACTAGGTTGAAAGGGCAGAAAAGGGGCAGGACAAGGCATGGCGTCCCTGGAAGAAATAGAGAGAATCCTAACTGGGGTTTCTGTGAAAGAAATTCCCTTGCATCTGTTGTCAGTTGGAACTTGGCTGACCCTCAGCAAGAGCCGCCCGAGCTGTGCTTTTCTTTCCCGGCTCCCCGGGCAGCTTGTGCCAGGCTGCAAGCAGTTGTTTTGAGCCTGGATGCCACCTTGGCTGTCCTTTCTTTGACTGACAGGGAGCACTGGAAATAGGTGAGAGAAATTAGAGAACAGCTAGAAGGAGAAAGAAATGAGTCATCCTCCCATCTCCTAGGGCTTTATTACTTGCATTTTCTCTCTGAAAGTCAATTTGGGTCAGCTGGGAATCCATGAGTGGAATACTGTAGCTCTTGAAGGGTTCCATATTCATCAATGCCCAGGGCTTTTTGGAATGTGCAGTTCTTTTGTTCTGTTCCTCCATAGTGGTGGGAGTTCTAGATAAAATATTAATCATAAGGTTTTTTTTTATCATTTCCAGTTGCACAGAGATACTGAGAGTTATGGCCACAAAGCCTTGGTACAGCTATATTTTACTGCCCATGTGTCTTCCCTGAGATGACACATATGCTTTTCATTTTGCTGCTGTTATTCTTCATGAGATCTAGGGGCGTCAATCATCTCTGTGGTGGAAAAATGAAGACAAGGGGGGAGAAAAGCACCAGTCTATAAGCAAGGATGATGCCTCTGTCTGCACTGGTAAGGGACAATCTCTGATTGTAAAAACCAAAAAAGGCTCTGACTTGTACCTTAGAATGAGATTCATCAGCAATAAAACCAGACCCCCAGCCAGCAGGTGGTATTGCAGAGGTGTTTGGGGAGGCTGTGCTGCTGTCAGCATATGTGGGATCCCATCCCCTGGGCCAAGGTAGTGTCATCAAAGAGTCTGGGCTGTGATGAAAGAGTGGGGACGCCTGCTCTTCAGAGCAGCACATCAAGGGCAGCTTTGTTGTTTAGTCATCAGGTCCTTCACCATCTCCTGGAGTTTGCTCAAACTCATGACCATTGAGTTGATGATGTCACCTTACCATCGCATCCTCTGTTGCCCTCTTCTCCTGCCTTCCATCTTTCCCAGTATCAGGGTCTTTTCCAGTGAGTTGGCTCTTCGCATCAGGTGGCCAAAGTATTAGAGCTTCAGCATCAGTCCTTTCAATAACTATTTGGGGTTGATTTCCTCTAGGAGTGACTGGTTTGATCTTCTTGCTGAGGGACTCTCAACAGTCTTCTCCAGCACCACACTTCTAAAGCATCAATTCTTTGGTGCTTAGCCTTCTTTATTGTCCATCTCTCTTTTTTTTTTTTTATAAGAATTTTTTAAAATTTTATTTTATTTAACTTTACAATATTGTATTTGTTTTGCCATATATCAAAATGAATCTGCCACAGGTAGCTTTGACTATACAGACCTTTATTGGCAAAATGATGTCTCTATTTTTTAACACCTGTCTGGATTTGGGGCTTCCCTGATAGCTCAGCTGGTAAAGAATAGGGAAGATCCCCTGGAGAAGGGATAGGCTACCCACTCCAGTACTTTTGGGCTTCCCTGGTGGCTCAGACAGTAGAGTCTGCCTGTAGTGTAAGAGGCCTGGTTTTGATCCTTGGGTTGGGAAGTTCCCCTGGAGGAGGGCACAGTAACCCACTCCAGTATTCTTGCCTGGAGAATCCCATGGACAGAGGAGCCTAGTGGGTTACAGTCCATGGGGTCACAGAGTCAGACACAACTGAGCAACTAAGTATAAGCACAGGTTAGGCTGGTCACGGCTTTCCTTCCAAGGAAGTGTCTTTTAGTTTCATGGCTGCAGTCACCATCCGCAGTGCAGCTTAGTTTATGGCAAAGATGAATGGGGTGTTAATGTCCCCAGCGAAGGTACTCTGGGCAAATGGCCTCCCAGGCTTATTCGGGTGCCTGTTGGAACCCAAGCTGCACTTTACAAGCTGCATGGATTCTCAAGTATCTGAGATGCCCATGCCCAGCTTGCTTTTATTGTCATCAAAGTGTTGTTTTCCATTCTGAGAAGCCAGATCACAAGGGTGCTATGATGAACATACAGACAACTAAATCAGGATTATGGTAATAACAGTAGTCATCATATCTTGAGTATCTTTGTATTCTACATGGACTATCTCCCAGTGCCTGAAATGGGAGATGTTATTATTCTTAGAAGAGGAGATTAAGGGTCACATAACTGATAGGGGTAGAGCTAGGATTTGCACAGCTGCAGTGCTCAGTAAATTAGCTTGTTGCCATAAGGTGGACAGGTATATGCGATGGCTTAGTTTTTTTTTTTTTCATTGAGCATGTGGAAGGTGATCCTAGGGCAACAGTTACCCTGATCCTCCCCACACACAGTTCCCTGATTCTTCAAACACCTTGAGACCTCCCCAGTGGCAGTGGCAAGCAGCATCTTCCTTGAAGACAGGTCTGTAGCTGCCTCCATCATGGTTTCATTCTCCTCCCAGCCATTTCGATGCAGCCACTCATCATGTCTGCCCCACTGTAGAGCTAGAATAAATAGTTCCTGGTGGGTACTGTTCAGGTTTAAAGACAGATGGAAAAGATGTTCAAATCTGGGGAATGGAAGTGTCTCTCATTGGTAGAATTATTTTCTTCCTGATTTCTGACACCAAACTGGAAACATGCACAGTCACACACCCATTCCTTGGTAAAGGGCAGAGGACTCTCTGTGCATGGAGGAGGACGACACAGTACTGTGCTGTCCCGTGTGAGCATTTGGTTTACTCTGATTCTTGACCTCAAACTCCAGTCTTCACCCCAGCTAGTGTGTGTATGAGCAGGCACGCTCAATTGTGCCCGACTCTAACCCTGTGGACTGTAGCCTTCCAGGCTCCTCTGTCCATGGGATTCTCCAGACAAGAATACTGGAGTGGGTTGCCATTTTCTCCAGGGGATCTTCCTGACCCAGGGATCAAACCCGCATCTCTTGCATCTCCTCAGCCCACCTAGGCTTCTTCCAAATGCCCTTCTGGTGTCACATCAAGGTCCTGTCATCACAATGGGGATGGTTCACAATCCATCCCTCCCCACTAATGGGAACAAATGGCTTCTCTTTGATATCAGTAGGAAGTAAATCAGATCATACTTCACCTGTTCACTGTCTTTAATGTCTCATCTGACCTTGAAGCTAAGAGGAAATTGGCTGCGGGGAAATACAGTATTTCCTGAGATTTCAAGAACTAGCTCCCTATGAGCCTCCATGTCTATGGCTTTTGTTTTTGAGTGTCTGTGAAGTATTGCAGAAAGGAGCTCCCCAAACATCTCACTTGGTTAAGAAGTTAGAGCCTTCCCATGGGGACGCCCCTAGCTATTTCCCTGCAAAATGCTCTGCCTCCCTCAACTGTACCACATTAGCTAATTAACCTCCTTATAGATTTTTTCTTTCTCTTTATTTTAATTCTCAGCTAGTATTTCTCTAGGCCTTGGGCCTTGGGAATTATAGAGCCATATGCTGAATTTCTGGCAGTGTGAGAATTTCTAATACTTTGCTTTCAGTTCTCCTGCATAGAGAAGTAGGAGACAATAAATGAAGAAGAAAACAAGACTCAGAAACATCCTAAAACCACAGCCATGCTTCAAACAGGCAAGGCTAGGTGGTCCAAGGTGAGGCTGTGGACACTTTTCCTTTATTTTTTTTTTTGTGGGGTGTATGTTTTCCTTCTTGTTTCTCTGCATGGTGATGAAGCAAGTATCTGTCCTACAGGCTGCTAGAATACTTTGCTGTCTACTTCTTTCTGTAGTCCTGTAGTGCAGACTTCCTTCTTGTTCTATCTGGGAAACTAGATAACTTTGTACCTACTCTAAATGTGAACCCAAGGAGATGTGACAGACTAAGAGCTTAACGTATAGGGCAAACTCTTGTGTGGTCTGACTTTTCAGTGTCCTTTCAACAGAAGGACATTTCTGAAACATGTGAGCCACAACACCCAAAGATACACACCAGAACCAGCTTTGTTCCTTTGGGCCTGTGATAAAAATCATTCCTTTGCTTGTATTCAGATGCCTCAGCTTGAATTCATCTCATTGGCTGACTTATTGGACAGCTTCATGCTTCCTCTCTGCTGCTTTTGAAGAGATAGCGGAGTGGATAAGTACTTGGGTCACGTGTGAACACCTTTTCTTTGAAAATTTGCCACTGCAAGATGTTTTAAAATCTATTGATGAGCTGTTGATGTCTAGGTGATGAATAAAGAAATAGCTAAAGCTTGGATCGGAGTTTACAAATCAAGGAACTTTCAAAATGATTTGTTGTTTGATTCTGAACCTGCCTTGGCCCTGCCTAAGCCAGGGAGCATTGCTTATG
This sequence comes from Bos mutus, assembly GCF_027580195.1. Taxonomy (NCBI): domain Eukaryota; kingdom Metazoa; phylum Chordata; class Mammalia; order Artiodactyla; family Bovidae; genus Bos; species Bos mutus. The sequence continues at coordinate 95,118,066 of NC_091617.1, forward strand.
ACCAAACAGCATTTGTCACCCAGATTGCTTTAGAAAAATCTACTGTTGCTCCATGGAGAGTCAGGGGATAGAAGTTGAGGGATCTTTGAGGTTTATTTGAACCTGACATTCTCCATAAACCAAAGGAGTGATTAATAGCATCTCCACCAGTATCACAGGTATTGTTGGCCAGATATTTCATTCAAGAACTTCACTCTTTTATTTTGTAAATTGATTTGGCATCAAGTGAAACACATTGCAACTTCAAAAATCAGTGCCAGCCCGGCAGAATAAGATGTACTCACAACCAAAATTTGTAACTTCAGGGGAGTCTGGCGTGCTGCAGTCCATGGGGTTACCGTCGGACACCAGTGAACGACTGCACAGCAGCGACAAGGAACCAAAATTGGGGGATGGAGCTGAGGTGGGATGGGCACTTCACACTCAAACTCGTCTTCAGATAGTTAAAATGGTCTTTGAAAAAGCCATGTGATTCATCTACATACTAAATCCCTTTTCATTTTGCTGCTTAGAACACAATTGCCAAAGCTATTACCATACTCCAAATGAGGAAATACTTATCTTGCTTATTTGAAAACATTGATAAAATCATATTTTCTGCAAATAGCATTTCTCTGCTTATATTTTGCATATCACATTCTGAGTATGAAATAGAATTAAAACAACGGGTCTCTATTGTTGTGTTATCTGTCCACAAACTTTATCACAAAATGATGGATTAATGTTATAAAACTAAGATTTTCATTTAGCCCTTAAATCCTAGTTAAAAAGAGATGGATGGATAATGTGTCTCTATTAGTAAGCAGTTGAGAGTTTTCCTCCAGTAATAGAAATTTGATTCATAATCATATCATTGTTTTCCATGAAAAAGAGAGGCTTGTGGGTTTATTAATATCAACACAGCATGAAACTTCTCGGCAATGTTTATATCTAACTTATTTTCGTGCTGTGTGTATCCAGAAACTGAATTTATAGTTGCGGGGAGTCTGGGTTTATAAGAGGAAAGTGAAAGAAAGAAAGTGAAGTTGCTCAGTCGTGTCCGACTCTTTGCGACCCCATGGACTGTAGCCTACCAGGCTCCTCAGTCCACGGAATTTTCCAGGCCAAGGGTACTGGAGTGGGTTGCCATTTCCTTCTCCAGGGTATCTTCCCAACCCAGGGATCAAACCTGGGTCTCCTGCACTGCAGGCAGACGCTTTACCGTCTGAGCCACCAGGGAAGCCAAAATATTAAAATTCTAAGAACTGAGTTCTCCAGTAGTCTCGGTAATGCTTGACTACTTTACTTACAGAAAGTAGTATTTACAGAAAGTAAAATACTTACAGAATTTACAAATTCTGTAATTGATATTGAAGGACAGGGAAGCCTGGTGTACTGCAGTTCATGGGGTTGCAAAGAGTGACTCCACTCAGGGACCGAATGACAACAACAGCATCTTGAGGCAGCGTGATATGGGAAGAGTGTGAGTGGTCTTTGGGGTCAGAAGAATTGGAGAATAGACTTTAAGAAAGTCACTTCATCTTTTAAAGACTACTTGGGGATTTTATTCTATAAAATGCCTTAATCATGAATAGCCTACATTAAGAAGATCAGTGTAAATGAGCTGCAGAATGTCTATTGTGTTGTTTTACAAGTGCTAGAAGTTCCTAGGGAGAAGGCAATGGCACCCCACTCCAGTGCTCTTGCCTGGAAAATCCCATGGACGGAGGAGCCTGGTAGACTGCAGTCCATGGGGTTGCTAGGAGTCGGACACGACTGAGCGACTTCACTTTCACTTCACTTTCATGCATTGGAGAAGGAAATGGCAACCCACTCCAGTGTTCTTGCCTGGAGAATCCCAGGGACGGGGGAGCCTGGTGGGCTGCCGTCTATGGGGTCACACAGAGTCGGACACGACTGGAGTGACTTAGCAGCAGCAGCAGCAGCAGAAGTTCCTATTATTTCTTTCTAAGATGAATGTATCCTTAGGAAAGAGGATGCTTAATGTAGTTATTAGTCATTTGTATTTTGGTGTGAATTGAGGATTTAAGAGCAGATTTTTTTAAATGAAATATAAAGAGAGTTTGAGATAGCTGGTTATCTAAGCCCGATCAGGATCCTGAAAATTATGATGCATCTCATAATTTTGCCAGTTGTGTGTTTTTAAAAAGAGTTTATTTAAACAATGGAAGGCCAGTTAGTTACCTCTTTTGCTCTGGAAGTATTTATTAGCAGAATAAAGACATTTTCGACTATTTTCCAATTTTCAGTAACTAGCTTTTTATTTAATTTTGTGGATTTTGATCTGTAAGGGAGAAAGTGGCTGGATTCATTGATCAGATTTCCTTGTGAGGAGGATGGTGAAGAAGGTTTTATTGTTGTTCAGTCACTCAATTGTGTCCAACTCTGCGACTCCCAGCATCAGGGTCTTTTCTAATGAGTTGGCTCTTCACATCAGGTGGCTGGAGCTTCAGCATCAGTCCCTCCAATGAATATTCAGAATTGATTTCCTTTGGGATTGACTGGCTTGTTCTCCTTGCAGTCCACTCTCTCTTAAGGTCTTGGTGGCCCTGCCAGATGACAATTCTTCCTAGTTGTGACATTGGAGAGAATTTTAAAAATAACTGCCCTTTGGTTTCTTACTTTCTTCAAATCAGATCTACAAGAAGGAGGGTTAAAACACCCATATGGTTCCAAGCTCCAGTGCAGGGTTGGGGTAACAAGAGCAAGCTGAAGCTTCATGGCAGATTTTGCTTTTAGCTTGATTTACCAGACAAACCAAATCTAAGGGTGGAAAAATGGAGCCCGAGAGTAAGGGAACTGAAGTGACAGGCCTTCCCAGACTTCTAGAGGCTGCCAGAGCTGGGGGTTGGGGGGCTGCTCTGAAGTTCTGGCTTAATATTTAGTGATACTTCCGTTATTTTGGGCTTCCCAAAGTCCAAATATGGAGCCTGGCAGGCTGTGGTCCATGGGGTCACAAGAGTCGGACACAGCATAGCGGCTAAACCAGCTTTCTGAATACACAAAATCAAAGGAGAGTGGCTTACTTCTACCCTACTAAAACCATGCTTTCTAAAATATGATATGTTTCACCACCCACTCACTCCATGTCTTTAAATGCCCATTTTCTCTCTTAGCTAGTATCCCTGCTGATTTTCACATTCTAAGGGAATTGGATGGTATCACTTGGGCCTAGTGTTCCCCTAGCCCACTGCCCTTATCCCTTTTTGTTTTCTTACAAAACCTGGATTTTTTGTCTCCCTCCTATAGACATAAACTAACCAAACTGCTTTCTGACATTAAAGTTACATTGTGAATGTCAAAGAACCAATTCTGTGCAGTGATGGGCAATATTGCTCTGATTGAATGCATACTGGCAGGCCATACGCTGGCTTTGAGTAGGAAAAGCAATGCTCCCACCATTATATTTTATATAATATGCAGTCTGTCTTGAATTATCAGAAGATAAATGGAAAGTTATGACACTTTCAGGTATAATATTTTATACGAGAATCTGGTTCTTGCTATGATTTTGTTTCCATCTTCTCTTCTCCTACCCTCTATGTTTAATATCACCTGCTCATATATATGAACATGTTAATTTTCTGCAAAATATCCCTTTTGTTTTCCAGTTCTTTTGTTCAGAGTATTTATGTAGAGTTAAATTTTGAGCCTTGGTCAGTCATTTATTCAGTACCGCTGTATGCCCAGCACTAGCCTGGAGCCAGTTAGTGAGCGTAGAAAAGATAAAGACATTCTATCTCCGTAAACTACATACAGTGAAGACATATTTATGATAGAAACACAAAAGGTTTTTTAGGTGATCAATTAAGTAAAGAGAACACATGCACACCCCAGAATTTGTGTAAATCAATATCCTTCCTTCAAAGTAGAAGACTATACCTTTTTCTTTAAAAAATAATGCAACTGCCCTATGTATTTTAGGGCTTCCTCAATGGCTCAGCAGTAAAGAATCTGCCTGCAGTGCAGGAGTGACAGGAAACGTGGGTTTGATCCCTGGTTGGGAAGATCCCCTGCAGAAAGGAATGGCAACCCTGTCCAATATTCTTGCCTGGAAAATCCCATGGACAGAGGAGCCTGGCTGGCTACAGTCCACAAAGTCGCAAAGACTCAGATACAGCTGAAACGGCTTAGCACACTCACACCTATGTATTTGGGGGCTACTTTGTTTTTTTACATTTTATTTTATATTGGAGGATTGCTGACTAACAATGTTGTGACTGTTTCAGGTGGACAGCAAAGCAAACTCAGCTGTACATCTACATGTGTCCATTCTCCCCCAAAGGCCTCTCCCATTCAGGCCTGGGGGCTGCCTTCTTTTGGAGATGAGGTGCCCAAATATTAAAAATCAGTAGTCTAATAGGAAATTCAAGTTGTTGGATAATTTAGGCCCCAATATAGCATATATATTCTATAAGTCTCAGCTTTGTGGTCACATCATTTTAGCTTGATCCTCCTCCTCCTTTACCTGTTTGGAAAGATATTAAACTCTTTCAAAAAATCGAATATGCTCTCTAACAAATATGTGTGCTGTGCTTAGTTGCTCAGTCACGTCTGACTCTTTGTGACCCCAAGAACTATTGCCCACCAGGCTCCTCTGTCCATGGGGATTCTCTAGGCAAGAGTCCTGGAGTGGATTGTCACGCCCTCCTTCAGGGGATCTTCCCAACCCAGGGATCAAACCCAGGTCTCCTGCATTGCAGATGGTTTCTTTACCATCTGAGCCACCAGGGAAGCCACTAACAAATATAGATAGGTCATAATTATTTTTTAATATTTAGAGGAATAAGGTGAAAGCAGTTTCAAAATGATTTAAATATCAATAGTGTTAATGCCCAGAGACAAAATTTATTTTGAGTGCTAGTCCCTATAGTTTTGTTACATAAAATTGGACACATTATTTATATTAAATATCAAATAGTCTAGTAGGAATTGCAAGTTCTTGATAATTTAGGCCCCAACTAAGTACGTATATTCTGTGGGTCTGAATTAGATGAAAAATCTTATAATAAGGAGCACCTTGGCAATGCTCCCTCCTTCCACCACAGCCCCAGGTTGTTAACCTGCCTAGGCCAGAGGAAATCACCCCAAAACAGGGGCAGGAAAGTTGATAACTACTATGGCATTTCCTGCTTCTCACTTCTGGGCTCAGCTTTCGACCCGTGTCACCAAAATCATGACCCAAACATGTTCAGACTTCATCTCAGGCCTCCAATAACAGGAGTAACCAACCTCATGCTGGAACAGACCAAAGCAGTCTTGACACTCTTAGACTCATCATCTCTTAAAGGTATCAAGAAATCATCCCTCCTTTAGTAAGTCCTTACATCTGTGTCCTGGTCTCTGCTGTTTGTCCAGGCCTGCCCAGGACAAGCATGCTGGTTATAGCATGTACTCCCAGGTTGAATTATGTTTTGTACCATTGATCCATTTGAATATGCCTCTTGATGTATCATATCTTCAGGGTTGCCCAGGATGGGGTCAATAGTAACTAACTGCAGTAAGGGCTTTAATTTGCCATCTGCAGCATACTCAACCTCTTTGTATTTTCTGGGAGTGATTCTTCTTAAAGAAAATGACAGCCTCATTTACAATACATTTGAACAGATAGGATGCTCACTTTTGGGTATATACCTAAATGCAACCTGGGTTGAAAAATATGTGATGTTATATCTCCTTATCTTCCTAAATCATCCTAAAGCAGCCTGGTCTTTGATAGCAAGTGAGGTATGGTGTAGTGAAATAATGGCCGACCTGCCACTTAAGGCTGGATTTATGTTTTACAAGCTAAAATGGTTCTATTTCTGTTGCTATGTTAGATAGCTGTTTACACTTAAGGCTTTTATAATAAGAAAACACTGTGTAAAAAGATACATTTTAACAGAATTTCATAAGCTTCTACACTAGAGATAATAACCGGAATATTGAAAATAATACTATCACTTTCACTTGCGTTTTAAGTCAGATTTATAGCTTTCTTTTATTTATAACCTAGTTCTAGATTGAAAGCAAAATCACCATCTTATTATTTCTTATTCAAAGGCTGGAAGAAAAGAATACCAAGTGAAATGATTTTGTATAAAAAGATTACAGGATTTGGCAGAAAGGTCTGGATTAAAACTGTGGCCTTGCCATTAATTAGCTGTAACTTTGAATAAGTCCCCTTAATCTTTGGCTCATTAGTGAAATGGGGGTAATATTAATACTATAATTGTATTACTATTACCTGTAATGACACCCCACTCTTGTGACTTATAGCCTGGACTTATCATGACCCAAGTCTGTTCTGCTTTTAAAGTCTTAAATTTGCAGCATCCCAATCTCATTATGGCTCAGACAATAAATAATCCACCTTCCTGGAGACCCAGGTTTGGTCAGGAAGATCCCCTGGAGGAGGGAATGGCTACCCACTCCAGTATCCTTGCCTGGAGAATCCCATGGACAGAGGAGCCTGGTGGGCTACGGTCCGTGGGGTCACAAAGAGTCGGATGTGGCTGAGCGACTAACACACACACACAATTGTAGCACACAGTCTTTGACCCTCCTCTTTTTCCTCCCTCACACCCTGCACACCTGCTCTTTGTGAATTAACCCTCTGGTCCCTTCTGTCAGTCTCTCAATCCCCTTAAAACTTTAATAACTTGTCTATCCAGTCTTGGGCCCCAGGATTCCTAATTTTAATCATTTTAAGCCAATGTGTGCCATCTCCTTAGCCCTTTGTTCTTGCCCAGTATCCACCTTGCAGACACCTTTCCTAAGGTCAGTCCAGCCATTTGCTTTCTTTTTCTCCTTTTTGGCTACTTGGCACAACTCAGGGAAAAGCGCAAACCCCAATCCCAGTGACATTTGAGACTATTTAATCATCTGTGGTGTGTAATGGCTCAGTTTCTCCTGTTCCTGGAAGAATTCCTCCAAAACTTCACCTCTCTTTCCTCCCACCACCCCTGGCTGCAGTACTCTGTAGGTGCCCTCCTTGCCTGCCTCTAGGAAAAACGGGAGCCAGTGGGTGGGAGAGAAGCCAATGCAGTGCTTCTCTCTCCCCCTCCACCAGCTCATCACACCATCTTACCTTCTTCCATCCTGTCTTGGAGCAAGACCTTCCCCTTCTGTTCAAGACTCGTCCTCCTCCAGGGTGTGGGCTCCCGCCTCCTGTTTCTGGGCCTTGCTCCTCTCTCCCTGTGTTACTGCTTTCCTCTCAGCACAGATTTCATCAGTGGGACCTCAGGATCAGTTTCCATCTCTTTCCAGACTGAACCACCTTTTTTCTACTTTCTGTGTCTCTGCTTGGTCACCTCCTACTTTTTTCCTTCCCTATGTTTAATCTGGCTTTGGTCTCTGACTCACAATTCCTGCTTCTATCCACAGGGGCCTCATCATTGTCAGACTGAATGAGCCCTTTTCAGCCCTTATTTTACTTGGTCTCCTGTAGCATCTGGTTCTGACTGTACCCACCTTTCCGAAACCCTCCGTACCCTCCTTTCTGAAATTTTCTTCTTCCTTGACTTCCTTTGACATTGCGGTATTCTCTTTTCCTGCCATCTGGTTGTTTTTTCTTAGTGTCCTTTGTGAGTTCTTCTGTTCAATAAAACCAGCTCATCCCCCTGAAGCTTAGGCTACTCAGCTGGCTTCCTGGTGGACATGAGAGTCTGGGTATTTATCAGACACCTGAAACCTTGTATGTTTCAGACTGAAGTCACTTTCTCCTCTCTTTGTGTTTTCCCATGAATCTTCTTTTTCAAAGAATAGTTCCCTGAACTACCCAGATTCACACACCAGAGATGTCAGCTTGTTCCCATATAAAAGTCCTGTTGATTCTACTTATTTATTCCTTAGATCCATCCTGTTCTCTCTGCTGCAGACGTTGTTTCAGATCCTGACTGATTTAATAGTCTCCAAATTGTTGTAGAGAATGAATGAACTACAGTCCTGGAGCTGACGACGGTGTGTGGAGAGTTGAGGATGGGGGGTTGTGTGTGGAAGACAGCAATAGGGTGTCCTTTTTAGAATCCACTCTGATCCTGTGACTCCCAGCTTAAACCCTTTAATGTTATACTCGTTAGCATGACGTGGGAAGTTCTTCTTGACTGGGACCTTGTCTGTTTCTCCAGCCTTATTTCCTGCTGTCTTCCATGCATGGCCATACGCAGATTCTGACTCTTCGTAATACGTCGACCCACACTGAACTGTTTTCAGTGCCTTAAGTGCCCTTCCTTGTGTTTCTCCTGATAGTCCCTTTGATCATTTAGGACTGAATTAAAGTCTTAACCCTGCTACCATTCCTGTCCAGCTCAGTCTGAGTTGGCTGCTCTGGCTCTGATTCTGTGGAATATTTGGTCATCTGTCTATCATAATATCAGTTTCACAAGCTGAGAGTTTCTGAAAACTCCATTTTGGAAAATCATAGCTGAAAACCCCCAAATCTTGAGAGAGTAACTAGTGCTAGAAAGACTAAGGTTGCAAGTAAACTCCTGAAAGCCCTGCAAAATATTTGTTTATTAAATTAAGCAATAAAGAAAATGCAGAAAACGAGATGAACTCCAGTGAGAACCTACATATCTTAAATAATAGATATTTTGGATAAGTTGTATAGCCGCTTTGTATCTTAGTGTCCTTGTCTGTAAAATGAGGATAATACTAATATCCACCTCATAGTTGGTTATGATATGAAAGGCTTTAAACAGTGCCTGGCATAGTAAGCAATACATAGGTATTAGTTATTAATAATGCTTTTCACTTAACAGCTATGATAACCACATACTGTTTATTATTTCCAGCTCCCTGTTTGTATCAATGTAATTAGAATCTGTTTTGTTTTGAAGTGTGAATATGAAGACACACTTTCTTTCACTGATTCTTCAATCTAAGTATTCAATGGTATCTAATTTATTAGTCACAGTTGTGGGGTCATCTTAGTTGCCACTGTTGTCTCAGACAGGTGCCTTTTTATTTGACTTGGGAAGAGTTTGGGTGATGTCCATCTAATAGGTAAGCCCAGCTCACAGTAACCTAGTATGCATTTCTCAACTCCCTTCCTCAGGGCTCGGGATTAGCGCTGTCCCAGACATCCCGAATGTGGCAGAAGAGGCTGATCTGGGTTCATTAACCTCTTCTGCAACATTCTGTCTGTCTGCACTCTCTCCCTTCCTCCTCCCTTCCTCTCTTCTTCTCTCTCTCATTCACTCACCTTGTCCTCTACCTGAGGTCCCACTCTCTAGTTTGCCTTGCCTTTGCTTCCTTCATGTTTTCAAGACTGCCCTATACTGACACCTACTTCTGTTCTGTATCTGCTCCCTACCTCCACTTCTTTTTCTCTTACCATTTCCAACAGGACTTGATATTCATTTACTGAAATTAAAAATATTTATAGTATTAAAAACATATAATAGGAAAGCTGTGACTATAAGTTCCATGAGGGCAAGAAATAGTACTTTATTCATATTTGTGTTAGTAGGTGCTCAGGGGAAAATTATTAAAAACAAATGAGGTGATCTATGGGAAAGAAATGCATAAATTGTAAAAAAAAAAAAATCACTATACAGATTTTTAACATCTAATCTGGTCGTCCCCTCTTACATTATGGAGTACTATAGCACCTTCATCATACCAAAATCCTGAGGATCTATTTTTATAAAAGTATCTTAAAAAGATGTCCCAACCTTCATAGATAACTGTCTTTTATTACCTTCACAGATCTATAAGAATATTAAAAACTTCAAATTATTCATTAAATCTGTTGTTTCACTTATTTTTCATAGAAAACATGATCCACAGCTCTGTTGACTTTTTTATAGTTAGTGTCTGTTACTATATATATTTTCTCAGCCTCTTCCTTAGCCTATGATATCATGAATATGTTGACTCCTTTCCTGACATCATTCAGATTGCTCTCACAAGTGCCTCTAACTTCTCTAATTTTGATTTAGGTTGTGGAGTTAGTATTAATTACATCTGAACCTAAGTGCAGTGTTAAAGACTAAAGATCTAAGGTCTTTGCTTTATCAGACCCAAGTCCCTACACAGCTGGTTCCTTTATACACAATGGAGGTAGAAGTTTCAACAGATCTGAATTCCTGTTTCCTTTTATTCTAACTTTCTTTTCCAAATCACTTGCTTTAATACTGTATTTCTTAGAAGTATCTGAGAATATTGGTAACCCAGTACAAATATTGTTCATAAATATTTAATGTTAAGTCACTTCAGTCGTGTCCAACCCTGTGCAACCCCATAGACGGCAGCCCACCAGGCTCCCCCGTCCCTGGGATTCTCCAGGCAAGAACACTGGAGTGGGTTGCCATTTCCTTCTCCAATGCATGAAAGTGAAAAGTGAAAGTGAGGTCGCTCAGTCGGATCTGACTCTTAGCGACCCTATGGACTGCAGCCTACCAGGCTCCTCCATCCATGGGATTTTCCAGGCAAGAGTACTGGAATGGGGTGCCATTGCCTTCTCCGTCATAAATAATTAATGGTGTATAATTAATGGTGTAAGTTAAGTGCAAATAGTTAGGAAACTTAGAGAACAGTTTCTAAGTAGGTTCCTTGCTCCTTTTTCATAAGCTCATAGTAATTTCAGGTCTCTTGTTGAAGTCTAGACAATTTCCTTTGATCTATAGAGAACCAGTAAAGTTGTTGTTATCTTACTGCCACTGAATTAATTTTTTAACTGAGTGAAATATATCAAATATGTGTGTCAGTTTAATAAAATATAATCATAAAGTTCATTTCCTTTTGACCTTTGTAACACATAGACTGGTAGATTAAATTTCAAATTGAAAAGCATGATATTTTCTCAATAGTATCTTCCCCTAAAATTGTGGCAGAAATAATATGTGACCAGACTGGAGAGTGATTCTTTTCTGGCAGATATAAATTGAAATGCAGGAAGTTTCCAGCTGTCAATTGTTTTGCTTTTTTCTGGATAAGTGAAAATATTTGAGAATGTATTATAATGTTGATTATTTGAGTTAAAAAAAAAAAGAACTTTAGATGAGAATAGTATAGCACTAAGCATAAAAATAAAATTGTATCATGGCCTTTAAAAGACAGCCTGTTTAAATCTCAGTCCTCTTCAGTTTTTTTCTGCAGTAGAGTTGTCCTGGGAGGACCTTGCAAAGTAAATTAGAAAAGAATATTCCGGATCTAATAAAAATAGTTCTCTTTCAATGAAATAAAGTAGATTTCTCCCTTGCTATTTTTCTTTAAGGTAATTATTGTGTCTTGTAAGGACAACATATATTATGTATTTTCTTTTTAATGATATCTTCCACCAAAATAAGATGTCATGACTTGAAGAAGCCTCTGAAAATGAAACAAATAGGAAACAAAATTATATTTTTATAAATATTCTTTTAGAAGTAAAATCTATTAAAATGAACTTAAATTAATGCAAGAATTTTATAATTATGATTATTATGACTCAGACCACTCAGAGATAGACACACCACTTTTTATATATAAAACAGGTCCTCAGTAAGTTGTCTGTGAATTTAAATTTAAATTACAGGGCTGCTATGTTGTTCAATTCCAGGAAATTTCCATTCATCTAGAAAAGAATGGTATTAGTGTTTCTTGGAATTGTGTAACAATGTGGCTTGTGACTAGGGTAAGAAGGTTTTTTTTTTTAACTTATTATAATTATTGTGTCCATTTTATCTGAAATTAGATTTCCTTTATAAGACCTTTCTTTGTAGAAACTTGACCACATTCCAGTGTGTACTGAAATCCATTTCTATTTATAGAAGTGATGCCTTTTTAGAAAGTTTTTTATGGACTGTCATTTTACTTAATAATGGAATCTTGTGCTGATTGTATTTGTGATATGTTGTGAACCCCTGAACAGAAATTGTCAAGGTTAGACAGTTCTACTGGAAGTTATTATGAGCAACACAATGAAATGTTGACTCAATCAGGTGAGTCATAAGATCTCACCCTATCTGCTTGCTCCTATTATTTGCATTTTTGTCCTATAAAAGAAAACAGACATAGCAAGTATTTCTATTTATTTCTTTATGAAATTCATGAAAAGTTAAAGAGATTTGCCTCAAGCCTTATTGAAAAATGAGAAACTGATCAAATTCTGAATAGAATGTGTATATTGTTACCCCTTCCATTTCACTGCATTTACCATCTTCCAAAGATTTCTCATCGATTTGAATTTATTATCTAAAAGGTATTTTTCTCAAAAAGAAAAAGTAAATATTAAAACATATAAAAACAGAAGTATAATGTGTTTTTATTAAAAAGTGTGATTTAATTCAAGCCTTTTAAGCATAGTATGTACAATTCTTGATGTATTTTTCAAAAGTTTCACCTATGAATTGGTGAATGTCTATCCATGATTAATAAATTAATACATTGTATTATTATTGGCATTAAATACTAGCTTTTAATGGTTTACTGAATCTAAGACAGGTTTTCCGGTTAGGAGATCGTGGGATATCAAGAGTCACACTTTAATAATAAAAACTATCAGTTCAGTTATTTGTTTAAATGAGCACCATTTTGATTTTCTTACCATCCTTTCTGAAGACCGAAGCCATGGTTGAAATAAATCATTAATGTTGCAGATGCAACATTCCTGAGCTTAATGCCAAAGAAATGCAGGTAGATACTGATCTTTTGGATAGTATGCAAGTACGTAAGGCCCAAGGTGACAGAAATCAGGTCCTGGTGACCAGGTTTAACTTAGACTTGATATTCGATTCTTTGGCCATATGCCTATACCTGTTCTACAACTGGAAATGAGGAAAAGGAGGAAGGAAAGGCAGTTCGTCATTTTTATTTTGTGCAGGTGACCTTAGCTGATTGAGGTCTGAATGGTTCAGGCGAATATCCTAGTGCTGTCTTTGCACATTTGTGGTCAAGGAAAGGTTATCCAGTGTCCTCACTGGTTCACAAAGCACCAGTGAGGTGCATGATTGATTTATTGGCTGTTGCTAGCAGGAACATAATTTGAAGATGCAGTCACCTCTACTTCTATATTGTATAACATTTCCATACTCATACAGCTTTTCAATACATGTTGCTAGTATTTAAATAAAAAACTATTTTATGTATTTACATAAATAAATCTTCGTAGACAAAATATACCGATTGTCAGGCATTTTATTTTATAGCTCTATTCTATGCCCTTATGGGCTTCCCTGATAGCTCAGTCGGTAAAGAATCCACCTGCAATGCAGGAGACCCCGGTTCGATTCCTGGGTTGGGAAGATCCACTGGAGAAGGGATAGGCTACTCACTCCAGTATATTTGAGCTTCCCTTGTGGTTCAGCTGGAATCAGCCTGCAATGTGGGAGACCTGGGTTCGATCCCTGGGCTGGGAAGATCCCCTGGAAAAGGGAAAGGCTACCTACTCCAGCATTCTGGCCTGGAGAATTTCCATGGACTGTAGAGTCCATAGGGTCTCAGAGTCAGACACGACTGAGTGACTTTCACTTCCCTTCTATGCCCTTTATTTAGCCTTAGGGAGGATTTTACACAGAATAAAAAAGGAGTAATACATTCTTGCTTGGTTTACTTATATGCAAGGCCAATCTGAATGGAAAATACAACCTGCTAAAAGCTTGCTCCCCTGCGCCTCAGTTTCCTCATTTGATGACAGTACTTGTTCTATCAGTTATTATGCCCTTGAATAAGAAATGCTGTGGTTTTTTATAAGGAGAACAGAGGCACCTGCCTGGACAAGTGTTTCCACTGAGTTTGGAGATTTATTCTTAAAGCCCATATTGATTGAGTGCAGGCACTGATCTGTCATTGAAGAGAGAGAAGGAGCATGACAAAGAGAAGCGTCTGCCCTCAAGACACCTCCTTTCAAGAGTCAGAGCTGTGCAGTGTACAAGATAAATTTATCATTTGTTTGATGACAGTAAAGCCGGGATGGAAGATAATAAGAGCTACAATGGAATGGAATCATTAGATTGGATGGTTAGGGAAGGACTCCTGAGGAAAGGTGACTTTTGAGTCAAAATCTGAAGGAAATGAGCAAGTAGAACAGAAGGGCAGGGCTGAGGAGAGGGCGATGTGCGTGGGCTGGGGGAGACACACAGCAGGAGATGAGGTCAAAACACAATCTTTGGTGACACTGAAAACACTGAAATACCATCATACGGCTTCCCTGGTGGCTCAGATACTAAAGAATCCACTTACAATGCAGGAGACCTGGGTTCAGTCCCTGGGTTGGGAAGATCCTCTGGAGAAGGAAATGGCAACCCACTCCAGAATTCTTGCCTGGAGAATTCCACGGACAGAGGAGCCTGGCGAGCTACAGTCTGTAGGGTCGCAAAGAGTCAGACACGACTGAGTGACCAACACAGACATCATCATTTATCCAGAGCCTATACCATATGTTTATGTGTGTGTGTGCTAAGTCCCTTCAGTGAGCAAATAATTTTATATGCGATTCACAGATAAGGCAACTATTGACCAAAAGTAATTCTATAACTAGGAAGTCATACAAGGGCTCCTCAGCCTCCTCCAAAGCCTTTTCTCCTACTTTCCATCTTCATCTCTTAGGTCCTCCAAAGCTCCTGCTCAGTTTGGTGACTCTCTCAGACTAGGTGAAATGCCTGCTTGAGAAGAGAAGATTGGCTGAAAAGCCAGCAAGATGCTCTACTTGCTCTTCTCACAGTCCCTGACCAATCAGTCTAGGCTGGAGGCATGGAAGTGTGGTGGGAGACAATTCCACTGGGGTCGGGGAAACATCACCCTCCTTGAGAGGAAGCTACCTGACAGGTCAAAGTTGGATTGCAGCTAAATTTAGCTGCGAATAAATGCACTTATAAACTAGTCAGCTACCCGCCCAGATCCTGGGGCACGTCAAATTTACTTAAAAGACCCCTCTTTCTTTCCCAGGGTGTCATCTTTTGCCCAGCGTTAATGTTCTGGAGGGAGGGTGGAAGCTCCGGAGAGGCTCTTGAGCCATTACTTCCAGCAGCTCACTTCCCAGGGATGGATGTGTTTGCTGACAAATTGCCGTAGTCCATGGTCACCACCACTTTGAAGGATTATAAATATGTACGAGCCCTCCTGTATTTATAAAACGGCTTTCGGTTTTCAAATGTCCTTTTTGTCCTCTCGCCCTCCCACCCAAAGAACCATTTGCAGCCTTTGCTTGGAAAGCATAGTTGCTCATGCAGTCTGCTGACACAGACGACCTCCCTTGGCAGGAGAGAGGTTTTCAGCCTTTGCAGAGATCTGGGTCCTCTGCTGTTGCAGGTGGAACCATGACTGTGACATAATCATTGTATAAACTGTGCCAGATCTGTATTTGGGATGTCTTTCTTTTCAAGTTTCTTTTCAAGAAACTTGAGCTCTTTAATCAGTTGCCTAAAATGGGTGAATGGTGTCATTAATGTAGAATAATGTTGCTCATCTTATTCTTTTTTTTTTTTTAAAGAAAAGATGGAGCAGATGAATGGATAAGAAAGCTGTGGTACATATACACAATGGAGTATTACTCAGCCATTAAAAAGAATACATTTGAATCAGTTCTGATGAGGTGGATAAAACTGGAGCCTATTATACAGAGTGAAGTAAGCCAGAAGGAAACACATGAATACAGTATACTAACGCATATATATGGAATTTAGAAAGATGGTAACAATAACCCGGTGTACGAGACAGCAAAAGAGACACTGATGTATAGAACAGTCTTATGGACTCTGTGGGAGAGGGAGAGGGTGGGAAGATTTGGGAGAATGGCAATGAAACATGTAAAATATCATGTAGGAAACGAGTTGCCAGTCCAGGTTCGATGCATGATGCTGGATGCTTGGGGCTGGTGCACTGGGACGGCCCAGAGGGATGGTATGGGGAGGGAGGAGGGAGGAGGGTTCGGGAGGGGGAACACATGTATACCTGTGGTGGATTCATTTTGATATTTGGCAAAACTAATACAATTATGTAAAGTTTAAAAATAAAATAAAATTAGAGAAGAAAAAAAAAAAAAAGAAAAGATGGATCCTCCTTGCCTTCTTTCTTAGAAACAAATCACTTACAACAATGGCAAGATTTGAAGAACTTAAGTTGGGTAAAGGCAAACATCTTTATTGTTACATAGTTGACCTTTATAAAATATAAAGGAAGTTTCACCATGATTTATGTTTTAATCAAACAAAATACGGTATTCCTGAATTGAGCTGCCAGCAGTTAAAAACTATAAACATTTGAGAAGGGGAGAAGAACACACACACTGTGAAGAATTGAGAAGAGTGGCTGACAAATTAAAATAGGATATTCTTTCCAAAATTATAATTAACAAAAATTATATTTCTGTGTCCAAATATAAACCACATTCTCTTTAGCCCCAATACTACTTTATCAATTTTTTAAAATATAGAATATGCTGCTTCACTGGGAGAGAGTGAAGATTTTGGAATTGGCCTCCTAACAACACACAAAAGCCAGATGGAGAGTGATCTCACAGGCTTTTGGTATTACCTGTGTTCTAAAAGGCCATAGATGTTGATAAGAGGAGAACCTTGTTCGTACAAATGCTCCATCATTTTATTTTACTTTTTTTTTCAATTTTTGGCTGTGCCATGCAGCATGTGGGAAGCAAGGATCAAACCCATGCCCTGGGCAGTGAGAGTGCGGAGTACTAACCACTGGACCGCCAGGGAAGTGCCTATAAAAGGCCATGCATGTTGGAATTTGAGAACAAGCCCCTCATTTGTAAATACTGCTAAGCAAAGAAAGAACAATGACACCTCCATCTGCTCTCCACCTGCACTGGAGATCCCAGAAGGCATGACCTTATCTTTTTTTCTTTTTAGGAGTTTATTTATCTTTTGATCTTTGTAAACTTCGCCTCTGGGGGATTATGACATTGACAAGAATTCAGCATTCATTGAGCACCTATTAAATATGAAATTATTTTAAATTGGGGCTTGTCAGCCTTGGCCAGATTAACATTTGAAGTCCAATACTCATTTGTTGGGGTGGGGGCAGTGTCCTGGAAGTTGTAGAAGATTTGGTACCATCTCTGGAAAGTGAAGTCAGGTGGGCCTTAGAAAGCATCACTACCAACAAAGCTAGTGGAGGTGATGGAATTCCAGTTGAGCTATTCCAAATCCTGAAAGATGATGCTGTGAAAGTGCTGCACTCAATATCCCAGCAAATTTGGAAAACTCAGCAGTGGTCACAGGACTGGAAAAGATCAGTTTTCATTCCAATCCCAAAGAAAGGCAATGCTAAAGAATGCTCAAACTACCACACAATTGCAGTCATCTCACACGCTAGTAAAGTAATGTTCAAAATTCTCCAAGCCAGGCTTCAGCAACACGTGAACCGGGAACTTCCAGATGTTCAAGCTGGTTTTAGAAAAGGCAGAGGAACCAGAGATCAAATTGCCAACATCCACTGGATCATCGAAAAAGCAAGAGAGTTCCAGAAAAGCATCTATTTCTGCTTTATTGACTATGCTAAAGCCTTTGACTGTGTGGATCACAATAAACTGTGGAAAATTCTTCAAGAGATGGGAATACCAGATCACCTGACCTGTCTCCTGAGAAATCTGTATGCAGGTCAGGAAGCAACAGTTAGAACTGGACATGGAACAACAGGCTGGTTCCAAATAGGAAAAGGAGTACGTCAGGGCTGTATATTGTCACCCTGCTTATTTAACTTCTATGCAGAGTACATCATGAGAAACGCTGGGCTGGAAGAAACACAAGCTGGAATCAAGATTGCTGGGAGAAATATCAATAACCTCAGATATGCAGATGACACCACCCTTATGGCAGAAAGTAAAGAGGAACTAAAAAGCCTTTTGATGAAGGTGAAAGTGGAGAGTGAAAAAGGTGGCTTAAAGCTCAACATTCAGAAAACGAAAATCATGGCATCCGGTCCCATCACTTCATGGGAAATAGATGGGGAAACAGTGTCAGACTTTATTTTTTGGGGCTCCAAAATCACTGCAGATGGTGATTGCTGCCATGAAATTGAAAGACGCTTACTCCTTGGAAGGAAGGTTATGACCAACCTAGATAGCATATTCAAAAGCAGAGACATTACTTTACCAACAAAGGTCTGTCTAGTCAAGGCTATGGTTTTTCCTGTGGTCATGTATGGATGTGAGAGTTGGACTGTGAAGAAAGCTGAGTGCCGAAGAGTTGATGCGTTTGAACTGTGGTGTTGGAGAAGACTCTTGAGGGTGCCTTGGACTGCAAGGAGATCCAACCAGTCCATTCTGAAGGAGATCAGCCCTGGGATTTCTTTGGAAGGAATGATGCTGAAGCTGAAACTCCAGTACTTTGGCCACCTCATGCGAAGAGTTGACTCATTGGAAAAGACTCTGATGCTGGGAAGGATTGGGGGCAGGAGGAGAAGGGGCCGACAGAGGATGAGATGGCAGGATGGCATCACTGACTCGATGAACATGAGTCTGAGTGAACTCCGGGAGTTGGTGATGGACAGGGAGGCCTGGCGTGCTGCGATTCATGGGGTCTCAAAGAGTCGGACACGACTGAGTGACTGAACTGAACTGAACTGGCCTCTACCCACTAGATATCAGTGGCAGCAGTGAGCTGTGATGACAAGCAAAAAATGTCTCCAGGTATCCCTCAACAACACCAGTGCTCAGTCACATCTGACTCCTTGAGACGCTATGGACTGAAGCCTGCCAGGGTCCTCTGTTCATGGGATCCTCCAGGCAGGAATACTGGAGTGGGTTGCCATTTCCTCCTCCAGGGATCTTCCCCACCCAGAGATTGAACCCACCTCTCCTGAGTCTCCTCCACTAGCAGGTGAATTCTTTACCACTGATTCACCTGGGAAGCCAGGTATCACCTTGGGTGGAGCTAAAATTGCCCCTTAAAGGCTGTGAGGTAAAGAGGGGGGGGTGTCTTTTTCAATTTTAGGTTGAAGGATATCTAACTATTCAAAATCCCCACCCCCATCTATATCCATATGCACAGGCACACACACATACTTGCAGGGTTCTTACAGAGGAGGCATTTGGTTGAGAGCACTCACTGCAGCCTCTCTTTCATGGAAATCTTTATGACTCCAGTAAATTGCCCAGTAAATTTCATCTGTCGCCTGTGTTCCTGCTCAGATACAACTAAAGCCTATTGAAATTGATTTTTGTGTCACCAACAGAGCAGGGATTCAGTAAGAACATGAAAGCTTCCCTTTCATTACTAGTCTTTTTTTTTTCTCCCATATTATTTTAGATTTGGTGGGCCCTAATTACATTCCAGTGCTTCTCTTGCTGACACTTTTTTTGTTTTAATTAAAACTTCTGGAGGTTTGAGGACACTGTGGGAGAGGGTTTATTCATCAGCAGCCCTGATAAAAAGTCAAATGGGTCCCTATTTGTGTTCCTGCCGCCGCATGAATGATGGCTGGGAACACTGTGGTCCTTGGCATTGTTTTTCTCTCTACTTGGGGTGCGGTCCTTTCTGTTTCCGCACACTTCTGAGCTTCGAAACCCGCTCTTGCTGCTGCCGAAGACATTCTGTTATTAAGTGACCCAGACAGTGCTGTGGGTGGACTGGCTTCCTATGAAAGCCATAAATTAGGTGAAATGAAATGCAGTGCCGTCTTTTTATGATTAATCTCTGCCCCCGCGCCTGTGGTGCCTCATGATACAAAGCCAGCCCCGCCCACTCCTGACCACGTGGTCGTAAATCTGACCACCGGGCCGGTTTCAGGCTGTAATTGACAAACCTTTGCAAGGCCTGGAGGGCCAACATAATATATCTTCTTAATCTGCAGCTGGGAGGTGGGATGAAGCCAGCACAGGGTCTGCCCGAGGTCCTCAGGGGAAGACAAGAGTTGCCTGTGAAATAGTCCCTAGAGAAGGAGCTATTGATTGGAAATCTAAAAAAATAGGCTGCCCTTCGCCAAGAGCGTGCCTGCCTGCCTGGGGGTTAGTATTCTTTCAGGAAAAGGGGAGGCAGAGATGGAGGAACTGAAGCTGGGCAGCATCAGGGCCTTGATTTTCTCTGGTCGTATCTTCCTCTGCCTGACTTTCTTCCTCAGGTGAACTGAGAATCTGAAACACACAATGCTAAGGTCTTCTCCGGTCTCCAGGTTACTCTGTGACCCAGTGTGAGTGTTGAAAGAACACACACAAAACCTTCTTGAGCAAAACATTCACATCGGGCTGTGTGGCTTCTTCCTCCAGGTCCTATTGTTATTGTTGTTAAGTCGCTCAGTCCTGTCTGACTCTTTGTGACCCCATGGACTGCGGCCCACCAGGCTTCCTTGTCCTTGACTATCTCCCTGAGTTTGCTCAAACTCATGTCCATTGAGTCTAATGCCATCCAACCATCTCACCCTCTGTTGCCCCCTTTCTCCTCTTGACCTTAATCTTTCTCAGCATCAGGGTCTTTTCCAGTGAGTCTTTTACAGTTTCCACGCCATGAGCCATAGTTACAATCTCTTTTCTTAAGAAAAAAGGTTTCTGCCCCTCCTGAGTAGGCATTTCCCCCAGTTCTATCAAGCGCCCCGCAGATTCAGCCATGATGGGTCACTGGAGTCTCGCTTTTCACCATGATTGGGGGCAGCGTATAAGGTCTACTAGGCCTGGAAACTTCCTGTTTCCCAGCATGATTTAGCACCTACTCTTTGCAAAATTCTGTCCTTGACAATGTCAGAGAATTAAATGGCTATAAGGCAGAGTCCTGAGGAGTTTCCTAGCATGTAGTAGCCATGTGCCTGGAGGACTGAAGGGCCCATGGCATTACAGACTAAAGAGGAAAGAGAAATTGGCTTCTATACAGTTCACATGGATTATTTGGTGTAAGTTATTAAGAGCGATATATATGATTACATTTAACTTTTTACAGACTGTATCAAGAACAGCCCATCTTTGTATCTTAAGGGGATTCCTGGCCTTTCTACCATACTATGCACATGTATTTTACAACACCTGTGCCTGACTCTCAGATTTCATAGAGTACAGAAATCTCACTTGGCCACCCCCAATAAAAACCAAAAATAACCATTGAGAGCCAAGATAGGGTTTTTGCTTTGACTTTTAAAAAATTGAGAACGTTTAGTTAATGAACATTTTCACGACAGAAATTGTCAGAAGACTGCTTAAGTTGAATGCTTTTAGCTTCTGGAAGATTTTGTCAGAAGGTTGTTTTCTCCTTTTACTGAATGCTAGTGCATGTGCACTCAGTCGTGCATGACTCTTTGTGACTCCATAGACTGTAGCCTGCCAGGCTCCTATGTCCAGAGAATTTTCCAGACAAGAATGTCGGAATGGGTTGCCGTTTCCTACTCCAGGGGCTCTCCCTGAACTAGGGATCAAACCGGCTTCTCTTGCATCTCCTCCATTGGCAGACAGGTTCTTTACTACTGAGCCACCTGGCAGGCCTTTACTGAGGTTGGGTATAAACTTCATTCTGTACTGGTGTCCAGGAACCAGAGCTTTTAAATGCCACACGTATCCCCATGTACCACCCTGACTTGGAGGACAAGGAAGGCTGTCATGGTGAATGGGGAGCAGTAGAATATTGGGGGGCTGGGGAGCTGGCTGCATGCAGATGTTCTATCCCCTGCCTTTGATCCTTCACGTCTAGGGGGCTTAGTCCTCCCAGAAATTAATGTACAGAAGCCACAAAAGACTGTGGTAATTCGGTGGCATAAATCAGATGAGAGCCAGTAAGATCTTCTGTTTTGTGCTCATTTGAGGGGTTGAGCGAGAAGGTTATTGGGCAATGTGTTCTTGGCTTAAGGCCATGGCCAAGAGACTGGTTCTGCTCCTTTTTTGAGCTCTCATCACCCCACAGCCTGTCTGCTCCTCACTGCTGTCGCTTCAGCTGTGCACGCCTTTCCTGGGTACAGGCATCAGGCTTCCTGCCATGGAACCTGCATATATTAACTATTGTCTGCTAAAAATTGTAGCTATTTGGTTTTTTTTCCCTTTAATCATCCATTTTGATTTTTATAAACTAAGCCAAACTGGCAGCCATGAAGACAGGAATGCTAGTTTCTAAAAAGAAAAATGAGACACGGGCTTTTCTTCCCTGCCCTGTTTCTGTGAGCAAGCCTCAATTCTCAGTTGGCCCAGCCCTGAACAATCTTGAAAACAATCCATTTTCTGCTTCTTGGAGGTGCCAAGCAAAGGAATTCACAGTGAGTGGTGTTGAGATAGAGAACTGTTGCTTGGGAACTGTCCTGTATCGCTACCTTGCTTCATCTTTGTCACAGTCTGGGAGCAATGAGGGCTCTGCTTATGTGGTCAGGAGGAATTTTTAAGTCTCAGATGAATGGCATGTGCAGACCAAGGATAAATAGAGGCCCCAATAACCTGGGGAAACCATCGGAGCAGACATCGTGCCAAGCATATTCTGTGAACATTCTTGTTGCTTGATCATAAGGATTTACAAAGTCTTTTCATAAACATGTCTTATCTACCTTTTTGCCTCAAAACATGTATCAAAGAAGGGTTGCATTCCTGAAGATGTTCAGATAGGTATCTTAACTATGCTTTAATCTTAATTGTGAGTGGAAAATCGGTGTTCACCTTCACTCTCAGAGGGAAAGCTAAAACCAATTTCTAGTTTCTCTGTGATCTCAGCAGAGGGGGAGTAAATTGGCCTCTCTACAGAGTTTAAAGGAACTTCATCCACTAAAATCATCTTCTAATTTATTTATGGGTGAAATGGTTGTAATTCCTGCTCACAACCCTGCCTCATCTGCTCCTATACACTTTGTGACTGGATTAAAATGTGTGTGTGTGTGTTGACGTAGGGCTCGGGAGTGGGGAATGGAAGAAACTGATATGGTCATGTGGATAGTATTGCCCAAGAACCTGAATACAACCCTCAGATGTCACTACTTCATTCAGTCTGTCATTTTGCAAATGTTTACTGAATCCCTGCTATGTCAAACACTCTGGAAAACATGGGGGTGAATATATATCCCATCCGTTCTCAAATCTTGTTGATTTGACCTCCTGAATATCTCTGGACTCTCTCTACCTCTCATCTTCTCCATTACTTCCATCCTAGTTCAAGTTGCCATTATCTTGCAAATGAAATGCTAAGCAATGCTGTTACTGTTCCATCATCTTTTCTAG
This sequence comes from Bos mutus, assembly GCF_027580195.1. Lineage (NCBI taxonomy): Eukaryota > Metazoa > Chordata > Mammalia > Artiodactyla > Bovidae > Bos > Bos mutus. The sequence continues at coordinate 95,141,101 of NC_091617.1, forward strand.
TTTCCCCTGTTCCCTGCCCTGCCTCCAGAGAATTTTTTTTTTTCAAAAGGCAAACTTGATGACCCTACAACCTTGCTTCAAACCCTAAAGTGACTGCCCATCAGTCTTAGGTTGAAGGTAGAACTTCTTGAAATGGCCTGTGAGACCCTGTATGTACTCATTAGACATATACTGTCTACTCCAGTCATACTGGCCTGCCATCAGTTACTTGAATGGTCAAATCGCTACACCACAGGACCTTTGAACATGCTGTTCTTGTTATCTGGAATATAACTCCCAATGCTTGAATAAAGTCCCTAGTTTATTCTATTCACTCTTTAGGTCAGAGTTTTTCTAAAATCTTTCACCCCAGATTGAGTAAAAATTATTATGTTGCATTAATACTGAGAATACAGATAGGTAAGTAGATAGGTAGGTAAGTAGATAGAGAGAGAGATAGATACTTTGGTTGAGTTCCCGAGGAAACAAATTCTGAGGACAGATATTGCTTGTAGGAAGTGTTTTGGGAGGTGCTGTCAGGATCAACAGCTGGGGACCAGATTCAGGAATTATTGCTATGCTATGCTAAGTCACTTCAGTCGTGTCCGACTCTGTGTGACCCCATAGACGGCAGCTACCAGGCTCCCCCGTCCCTGGGATTCTCCAGGCAAGAACACTGGAGTGGGTTGCCATTTCCTTCTCCAGTGCATGAAAGTGAAAAGTGAAAGCAAAGTCGCTCAGTCGTGTCGGACTCTTCGCAACCCCATGGACTGCAGCCTACCAGGCTCCTCCATCCATGGGATTTTCCAGGCAAGAGTACTGGAGTGGGGTGCCATTGCCTGCTCCGTCAGGAATTATTAGAGTAAAACAAAAGTTGAATCATCAGTTCAAGCCTGATTAAGAAGAAATGAGCTCTGAAACTTGGAATAGAAACATTCAAGTTGATGCACTTGGATGCTTGAAACCCCTCATCCCTGGAGCCCTCTGCATCTTCAGAAGGGATATTCCCATCTTGATTAAAAATATTGCACAGACCTCAGAACTTCATCTGACCTACCTTATGATTTTCACACGTTGCCTTCAGTTGATGATCAGTCACCTACGGTTTTCACTGTCTTCACTGTCTTTCTCTAGTACATCAGTGACTCTCTGCAAAAGCCGTCTGATTCTACTTTTTTAAACTACTGTTTCCTAAGGACCTCTCAGAAGTCTGAAATATTGGGCTCTCTGTTGTGTTCCCTGGCACCTGTAACCTTCTCCAAATCCCCACTAGTGATAGTGTTGACAGTGACGCTGCTGCGATGTGCCAGGGACTATCAGTGAGCCACCTGCCACCAGTGATGGGAGTCTTATTGACAGCTCCTCTGAGAGCTTGTCTCCTCAGGCCATTCCTGGTACCAATTGTCTTAGATAGAGTTTCCCAGGGAACAGATCCTGAGATGGAGGTATATGTATGTAGGAATTTTACTGGAGAGTGTTCTTAGGATCTACACCTGTAGGGGGGAAAAAAACTGGCATTGTGCAAAATGTTAAAAGACTCTACCTGCAGTGCTGGAGACTTAGGAGACATGGGTTCAATCCTTGGATCGGAAAGATCCCTTGAAGGAAGAAATGGCAACCCACTCTGGTATTCTTGCTGGGAAAATCCCATGGACAGAGGAGCCTGGAAGGCTATAGTCCATGGAGTCACAAAGAGTTGGACACTGAGTGACTGAGTGACTCGGTCAGTTGACTGAGTGACTGAGCAGCATGCACAGTATTGTGCAGAGGAAGGAGTTTAACTGCAATGCCCTGGAGGAGGGAATGGCAACCCACTCCAGGATTCTTGCCTGGAGAATCCCATGGACAGAGGAGCCTGGCGGGCTAAGGTTCATAAGGTTACAAAGAGCTGGACACAACCAAAGCAACCTAGCATGCATGCACGTCTCAAGACAAACCTCAGCCATCTCAAGGAGAGATCAGGAGCCAAGCAGGCTCTACAGAATTGTCCAACTTTAAAACTAAAGGCCTGAGCCTTTATACTTCTGTATCAGCCAGCCACTGGAGTTGGCTGTCTCCAGGAGGGAGCATGACCTTGGGCTTCTGGCAGTTCCAAGAGGGCCTTGACTGAGAGCTGTCAGCTACTTCAGTCTTGAAAGGAGAATCTGGGTTGTGTTTTACAATATCATTGATAGACAGGTGATCAGTGTAACCGTAACATTTAATCTGTGAAACAACAGCTACCATTACTACATGCTCTACACTGCATTTTGCTTTGTTTTGTTTTTTTCTATTTCATTAGATTTATTTTCATGGTTCTTATGGTGCACATTTTGAAAATTACAGTATTGGATTACAATTGGTAGGTTAGAGTAGGATGTTGTGAAAACACAAAGGTAAGGGCACTTGCTTGAAATTAGGAACTTGAAGTCTTCCTCAATAAAGGCAAGATCAAATCTAAGCTAAGCACAAAGAACTAAAAGCACTCTACCTGTGTGAGTCCTTGGACAAGGAGGAATGGAGATGGTGGGCAGAATTTCTGCATTTTTCTCAGCCCTGGTTTTCTCCTGTGCTGTGTAGAAACAAATGTATTTCAGTGACCTAGAAATGAAAGGAGTCTCTTCCAGGCTTGCCTCGAGCCAGCAGTTTTAAGCCATCTTACTGTTCCTTAGAAAATAACAGCAATAGAAGAGACCAGGCTTGCATGGCTATTTTGGACACAACCATTGTTCTCCTCTTGTATTTATTTTAGGGAGTAGGTAAAGGGGCAACGTAGTCCCTCCATATCTATGATGGGATGGGGATTGAGCTGCGTGTTGATTCCAGGATCCTGCTTGGGTCCCACAATCTGTGGATGATCAAGTCCTTTACATGAGATAGCACAGTATTTGCATACTACCTATGCGCATTCTCCGGTGTAGTGTAAATAATCTCTAGATTACTTATAATGCCTAACATAATGTGAATGCTATGTAAATAGTGATAAATACAAAGTAAATAGTAACTGGCATGCAGATAAACTCAGGTTTTGCTTCTTGGAATGTCCCAGAATTTTTTTCCCAAGTATTTTCTGTTTGAGTTGGGTTGAATGTATATGTGAATGTGGAACCTGTGGATCTAGAGAGCTGAAGGTACTGTAATCCTTGAAGGTACTGTACTCATCAAGTGGGAGGTAGAAGGATAAAAAGAAGGGGAAGCAGAATGGGTTTGTAAGTCTGTCTAAGCACCTGCATGGAGTGCTCCCACCTATTGTCCAGTCCAAGTTCACGTGCCTGATGCACAGTGAGGCCAAACAAGCCTAAATGCTGAGAGTCTGGAGCAAATTTCTCCCCAAAGAAATTTTATTTCTTGCAGGGACCAAGCAAGTTGAATGGGTGGTTCGTGCTAAAAAAAAAAACCAAACTCCCTAATGGCATTCAGGCAAGTGTTCTGAAAGACAGTATTAGGGGAGAGGGTCATAAGTATCCTTGATCAGCTCATGGACCTGCTTCTGATGGGCTTATGGTGAGGTAACAGGGTGGTGTTTCTGGAACTCAACCTTCTGGTTCCTCCCAGGCTGGGGTCTGCATGCTTGTGGTCAGCATGTAGTCACAATCCTCTACCTGGGTGGGTATCTTAGTTTCTGCAGAATAATTCAAAGATACACATCCGATTGTTATCTGTACCCCTTTGGGAGGGAACTGGGTGCCAAGTGACTCTTGTCTGAATCATTAACTTCTTGACTCTCTTTGAAACTCAGGGAAGGCCTAAGGAGACTAAAGTCTTTTTCCACAAACCAGATAAGGGAGACACGAAGGGACGTTACACCCAGGAGGGCCCCACAGGGTCCTGCTCAGTTCCAGTCCCCCCTTTTCTATGATACTTGTAAATTTCAAGGGGAACAGGTGTGGAACTAGAAAGGGAATAAAGTTTTGGATAGAGAGGTTAATCATAAACTCGGCAGAGAAACTCTGTTCAGGGGGACGCAGGTTTATGCCAGCTGAGTGACCCCACGGCCTCTGCTCTCCCTGATTTGATTTGATGTTTTTTTTCCCTCCTGTCTTTCGGAGGGCTTTTTATGTTTCAGGACATGATTGAGGCTTTGGGTCCTAATGGAATACCAATTTTGTTTTTCCAGATTTAGTCTGTTATTTTTGTTATTGTTGGTTATGTCAGTAGAAAAAAAAACTCTTCATCTTTCATTAAGAAATGACTCAGCAATTGCAATTTAATGGGATATTTCCCCCTAATTTTCATGGATAAAAATTTTTCTCTTTGTCTCCTTTAAAGTTTCTTTTCCCCCAGAATTTAATTTTTACTCCTTGGCTGAATATGTACTTTAGATCCAAATTAAATAGAGTCTATATTTTTAATTTCTCTTGTAATTGGGAATAAGTTAAAATTAGTAGTATTGAATTTTCACTTCACATATTTTTATAATAACAACATCCTCCCTGTTTCCCTGCTCTCAAAAAGAAAAAAAAAATTGAATCCTACATGAAACAGGGACAAATGGCTCATGTTTAATTCAAATTAAATAAAATATGAAAAGGTTGGTTTAAAAAATTATGTTTAAATTTTAGTGATAAAATTTCCCATTCAGGAGCTGGAAAGCGGAAGTGGAACAGATGAAAAAGCATCCTGGGTTTAGGTCTTCATTAGTTGTGAGATTTTGGCCTGATCTCTAAAAGAAGGATTAGATTAGGCCCCTCGAGGGCTTTTCCTATTCAATTTATTTGTGACTTTATGAAGTCGCCTCTTTGAACGCTGTCTTAACACTGATGTGCCTCGGGTGTCTAGTGATCTTATAGGTCAGCTGATTCCTAGCCATCCCCTCAAAGCCTGCCTTCATCTGGATCCTAATTTAGTTTGGCATTCCCCAGTGATGTAAAAGGCAAGTCGTGCTGGGCAGCCTTCTTGGTGGCCCCCTCATCAAAGGTTGACAGCTCAGCCGCCTTCCTGTTCCAGAGCATGGACTCATGCTGGCACTGAACTGAGACTGCTAATTTTTCCACCTCTAGGATCTCATTTAAACCCAAACTGCCATCCCCAAGGTGTATTATTTAGTCGTCTGTCAGACTCATCCAGAACAGTTATTTTAACTTGGAACAGAGATTTTAAATGGAGGAGAAGTAAGTTTTCTTTTCTAGTGTTAGATTGTCAGTCAGTCAGTTCGCTCAGTCATGTCTTTGTGACCCCGTGGACTGTAGCACGCCAGGCTTCCCTGTCCATCACCAATTCCTGGAGCCTGCTCAAACTCATGTCCATTGTGTCGGTGCTGCCATCCAACTATCTCATCCTCTGTTGTTCCCTTCTCCTCCCGCCTTCAATCTTTCCTAGCATCAATGTCTTTTCAAATGAGTAGGTTCTTTGCATCAGGTGGCCAAAGTACTGCAGCTTCAGTTACAGCATCAGTCCTTCCAATGAATATTCAGGACTGATTTCCTTTAGGATGGACTGGTTGGATCTCCCTGCAGTCCAAGGGACTCTAAAGAGTCTTCTCCAACACCACAGTTCAAAAGCATCAATTCTTCAGTGCTCAGCTTTTTTTATAGCCCAACTCTCACATCTATACGTGACTACTGGAAAAACCATAGCTTTCACTAGACGGACCTTTGTTAGTAAAGTAATATCTAGGTTGGTCATAGCTTTTCTTCCAAAGAGCAAGCATCTTTTAATTTCATGGCTGCAGCCACCATCTGCAGTGATTTTGGAGCCCCCCAAAATAAAGTCTCTCACTGTTTCCACTGTTTCCCCATCTATTTGCCATAAAGTGATGGGACCAGATGTCATGATCTTAGTTTTCTGAATGTTGAGCTTTAAGCCAACTTTTTCACTCTCCTCTTCACTTTCATTAAGAGACTCTATAGTTTTTCTTTGCTTTCTGCCATAAGGGTGGTGACATCTGCATATCTGAGATTATTGACATTTCTCCCAGCTATCTTAATTCCAGCTTGAGCTTCATCCAGCCTGGCATTTCTCATAATATACTCTGCATATAAGTTAAATAAGCACGGTGACAATATACAGCCTTGAAATACTCCTTTCCGTATTTGAAACCAGTCTGTTGTTCCATGTCCAGTTCTAACTGTTGCTTCCTGACCTGCATACAGATTTCTCAGGAGACAAGTCAGGTGATCTGGTATTCCCATCTCTTGAAGAATTTTCCACAGTTTGTTGTGATCCACACAGTCTTTGGCATAGTCAGTAAAGCAGAAATAGATGTTTTTCTGGAATTCTCTTGCTTTTTCTATGATCCAGTGGATGTTGGCAATTTGATCTCTGGTTCCTCTGCCTTTTCTAAATCCAGCTTGAACATCTGGAAGTTCACGGTTCATGTACTGTTGAAGCCTGGCTTGGAGAATTTTGGGCATTACTTTGCTAGTGTGTGAGATGAGTGCAATTGTGTGGTAGTGTGAGCATTCTTTGGCGTTGCCTTTCTTTGGGATTGGAATGAAAACTGACCTTTTCCAGTCCTGTGGCCACTGCTGTGAGTTTTTGTTAAGGACTACAAAATAAGAGCAGGTGGGAGCCCACCAGTGGTGAGCCAGGCAGGGGTCACTTCTTAGAGGTCCCCACAAGACATACCCAAACATTCCCCTTCCCTGGCTGCATGGCACCATTAAAAGAATTTCAGGGTGAAATTTCAGCTGTGTGATAAGCCAGACCCTCTGTCTGCAGTGCTGCTACCCTTCTTTAGTGCTATATTAGAGAAATAGTCATTGTTTAATGACCCTTACTTTAAAGACTTTCTATTCCCGCAGAGAAGCAGCTGATCTTTGTTAAGGTCACCATTACAGCATCACAGACTTACTGGGACCAGGAAAACCCCGGAGGTCATTCAGTGTTTATCAACAGAGGGCGCTGTTGCTACTTCTCCTTTGTATGAGATTGCCTTCCAGCTCTGCAGGAAGTCAGTATGGCCTCTGAATAGCACAGTACCATTCTCCTCCACTCAGTCACTGTGAAAACTAAATTTCCAACTAATTTTCCTAAATTTCCTTGGGGTGTTAAGAATGATACCTTTCCCCCCCATCTCCAACCACAGAGTGCAATTTACAGGTGGAGAAACCAGGGCCCAGATGGATGATTATAACATGCTTCTGATGAACCAGCTGGTCATGGGCAGAACCAGGCCTCTGGAATTCTGGTCCAGGACTCTTAGAGTGGTAACTCTTCAACTCCCTCCCTCAGTTTATTGAAAATTGAAGTACGTCAGCGACCATATTGGATTACTGATTTAAAGTCTTATTTGTGCTTTTTTCCTGAATGAGGAGGAAAGACAGGAAACAGAATGGCGGTTGAAAGGTAAAGGAAGCACTGTTAGAATCAGGCAGATGCATACACAGAGCTGGGATGTATGAGAAGGAAAGTGACAGGCAGCACCAAGCTTGTCTCCTCCAGCCTCCGGTGGAGATGCCCTCACTAACTGCTGCTGCTCATCCAGAAACATGCCACCCCATCTATCGGCTGGGCACCCACTACTCCAGACACTAGGACTACAGTGATGAGGCACACGCTTTCCTCCGTGAAACGTATAACTTAAAAGGGAGGACAGCTCTTAAAAGGAATCACAAGACAGGGCCATAAACATCTACAGCCAGCATCTTCTCACAGCTCTTCTGTGCCAGTCACGGTCAAGCACTTAACAATTACTGTCTCATTTAATCCTCCTTGCAATGCTATGAGTTAGGTACTGTCATTATTTCCATTTTTCAGATGAGGAAATTGAGACCTAGAAGGTGAAAGGGATTTGCCTCAGGTGAAAGGGATTTGCCTTGGAAGGTATATTATACTGCCTGATAGCGGTGGCAGGTAAAATGTACTTTAAAAGCCACGTAAAGAATGCATTTAGAAATAATGAGACTGACCATCTTTGCTCTTGTCTGAGAGTCAGATATAGACTTTATGTTTCTTATACAGATAAAGCTTCTCTTTGAGGATATCCTCCTCTCCACACCCTGTTCTCTTCCCATTCCAAGTGCTTGATGCTTCCTGTAGTTAAAAAGGCCAGAGATACCCACTCTGGGGAAGCAGTTCCTTGGGCTCAGTAGTGTCTCTTTGATCACAAATTCAGATTGATTGGTTTCTATTTTCCTTTAGGTCCCCTTTTAAGATGAAGATAAATTAGCAGTCTCAAGTGAACTCCAGCAGAGTCATATCCATTTGAGACTGTCACAATACAAGAGATTTTAATAATCAAGGAAACTAGCTGCTTGCGTCTGCTCCACCCAGATATTCCACATACACCCCTCCTCCAACTCAAGCCCCTAACACCTTGGAGAGGAGGTAGAACCTCATTATTTGACATTTTCTCTTTTATTAAACTTGACAAAAGCTGCTAAAAAAAACTCAAAAGACAAAGTGATGGACATGTGTTACAAAATAAACATTAAATAGAGGTTGATCTACAAAGCATTTAAGATTTCTCTATATGTCTATTTGTCTGTCTCTCTTTCCCCATTGGCACTCTATAACACTGATCCACATAATTGTTCATTACAGTTGAAGCCTAATGCTAATATTGCTTATCAGAACTGAATTGTTTAAAAATTTTTTTACAGGGTCGTCATGTCAAAACGGGCCAGCTGGCAGCCATCAAGGTTATGGATGTCACAGGGGTAATGTATCTTTATCTTGCCATCTCGAAGTTGTTTTATATATTTGTCATAAGAAGTTAGTGATAGAGAAAAATCATTTTTTGGAAATAGAATCTTTTTTAGACATCTAAGATCTTTTCCACATTTGCTTAACATAAAGAGTATTCAGCAATTAACTGAGATGACCATGGGTAAATCATTCTAATTAGATACCTACACACTGCCTTAAGTAAGTAAGAGTGAAGAACAGCGTGGGCCAATAATTTACATAAACACAACCGAGGACATTTGCATATGAAGACAAAACAAGGATTTGAAGGTATTAAGAGAATAATACTGAGATTACGCTGAAGAGGTGGGTCTTAACAGTTTTCCCCAAAGTCCACCTAACGCTGGAACAGGCATGAGTTTGGATGGCTCTAAAATCCTGGTAGGATGTATAACATGAATATTTTCTTCTCCAAAATATTATGGACCAAATATTCACCATACGCACAAATACTTGTTATTATTGAGCAACACTGAAATAAAATTTCTGCCTAGATAATCAAAAGCAATCTAAGAAGTAGACTTTATTTTAAATACAATCTTATGCTTTCAATCCCTTTTGCTAGGCCTATTTAAAATATTTTAATGCCTTTTCTAGAGTACAGAGCAGATATCAGACTTGAAAGTCTCACTGGACATCAAAAGCATGTCAATGATTTTCTGTTGTCCTGGGAATTTTTCTAAAGCTGTCTGTCAGCTGTACATAAAAGCTAAAAGACCACAGTCTTCCATTTGTCCCGGAAGTGGATTGCTTAGTGTAAAGAGATGTGGAATGAATAAGTCACACAAAGATATCAAGAACTACTGTACACATAAGAAATACACACAGTTGGTCCATAGGTCAGACTTCGAGCCATATCCTCTTTGGTCACCTTTGATAAGTATACATTATATGCTATGCTATTAACCGTGATACTAATTACAGTAATTTTCATTTATACTATACATTGTACTGACTTCCTTTCCTTAGTTATTTTTTAATCTGAATTCCTCTTTATGCTATATGCAGTTTTAAAATTATATGCATTTCAACAAGTGAAAAATTTTGTTTCCACATGTTTAGAACCACTTAAAGTACTCCTTCCTTTTATATGCTTATATGCGTTATTCAAATTTTCGAGCTTGCAAACCTTCTCAAGTATTTATCCCAATGAGTTTATTAATTCACCTGGCCTTTACTGAATAAGAAAAATGCATATAGATTATATTAATAAGGTTTAGTTTCTGCCACTTGCAAAAAAAAGTTAAAATTAACAGAGACTTAAGCATGATGAAAGTGTTATACCCTCACACGTTAAGTGAGTTTAGAGTCGACAGCCCAGAAATGTGTAGCAGCAATGTGGCAGAGTAGGAGGGTGTTTTTATCTTTCTGTTCCACCATTCTGGCACATAGCTTCCACACTTAAGGTAAGTTCCATGACACAATGGATTTCCATTGATCACATTCTTTGGCAGGCAAAAAACAGGTGGGTAGGGTGGGGAGAGAGTTGGTGGGAGAAGAGGATACAGAATACAGCCCCTTCAGTGAAATTCTTTCTACTTACACACAACATTTCTATTTACTTCTGCTTGCTTTGGCTACCTTGCTGCAAGGGAAGCTGGGAAATGTAGTCTTTCATCCTACCAATGTGCCCAGTTTATTTGGGTTCTATTATTAGTCAGGAGTGAAGGGAGAATGTGTTTTTCATTAGCAGGGTCTGACACAAAATCAAGAGCAGATACTATCAGTCTCTACACAGAAACCCATTAGAAATGTGTAAATCTTTCACAAAGCTCCCAGCAAAAAACAAGTAAGAATTTATTTTGCAATTCTGCTGAAGTTGTCCTACTGTATTTTCCTTGGATTGAACAGGATCTCCACATAGTGCAGCACACTTGGCAGTTGAACAATTAATAGATGTGGATGGAGTCCAAGACATTCATGCTGTAAAGTTCTGTTGTGTGGGTCTGCAGAACTGAGTTGAGTTCCACTGATATCATTAATCTCGGTGCACAGTTATGCACAGAGCTGTATACTGATGCACAAAGTATGACTTGAGAGCTCTGAATATCACTTTTCTGGTTCTGTTTGTGAGATTTTAAATTGCTCAAAGAATTATTTACTATTCCTAGACCACCTTGCTTGGAAGAAAAAAAGGTACCCAGCAGTTTATCCCAGAGTATGTATTTTCAGTTTAAGCTATGTTAGTTAGCCTCTCTAAACTGGGTTTCACAAGGCAACTGAACCCTACAGAAGATGATTTAGAGACAATTTCCTCAATTCTCCCCAGGATGGTGAAGAGCTGGCACCATTTCAATGCACAGGAGAGTCAATCCATCGCGTACAATGGATGCTTTACAGTACATGGGCTTGATTCTCTTGAAGAAACCTCTATTGAAAGGGCTGGATAGTTCCCTGTTTTAGCCACATCATTGACCATTATGTAACCACTGACCCTTAACAAAGGCAAACATGGATACACATCGGGAAATGGCTTTCTTATTTCCCACGCTGTGTGATCCAGCATCAAATGACTGTTGTATCACCCCTGTACACATCACAGTCAACATAAGATTTCCTTTGTGACATTCATGTGGTATCCTCAGAAAACAATCTGTTTCATTTTGCCATGTTGTCTTTTGTGTATTATGGAATGTTGTAAAAGCTCCTTACCAATTATTATAATTGTGCTCATTATAGCTGCCCCGAGATGAATTCTCAAAGGTCGCCTTTGTTAATTGTTTCCAAAGACCTACTAGAAAGTTACTATAGATTATTGTAATGAAACTGATAAAACTATAACCTTGAAATCAATTTTTAAATTATTTTTATTCTATACCATGTCCTTTTTTTAAAGAAAAAAGTAACAGAAAAAACTGAGTGTAATATTTATGTTCTTTAGTTTTAAAGCTGAGACACTTCCAAATTTCCCTATATTTGCTTCAGAATTAGGGCTTAAACTCAGTCTTTGAAGTTCTTTTGGTTTCTGAAATAATTATGAGAATTTTTGCATTTCAGTGTTTTCTGGGGATTTGTTCCCAGCTGGATTTGTGTACTTTAATTATCTAAACAAAACTGTATCCTCTAGGGCAGTGTTCCTCATAGTGGACAGCTGATATCTGTGGACTTTCAGCACACTTGGGGTGCTCATCAGAAATGCAGAAATACTGGGCTTGCTGCAGAATTTCTAGGTGGAGCCTCAGAACGTGCCTTTTCTCTCTCTCTTTTTTTTTTGAAAAGCACAGAATTTTTTTATTTATTGCTTTTTTTTCTTCCAAGTTTGTTGAGATATAATTGACATACAGTACTGTTTAAGGTGTACAGCCTAATGATTAGGCTTACAAATATCAAGAAAAGATTCTACAATAAGTTTAATAAACATTCATCATCTCATATAGATACAAACTTAAGAGACATGAAATAAAATTTTTTCTTGTGATGAGAACTCAGGATTTACAACAGTCATATATAATAGACAGCAGTGTTAATTATATTTATCGTGTTGGATGTTACAATCCTGAGAAGCACAGAATTAGTTCAGTCCGGGTAGATGATTCTCTTTTAGTCAATTCACAAATTTAGTTTGTGTAAATTTCATTTGTTGTATAACCTTTGCAATTTCAATGGATAAACCACTCTTCATTACTTGTGCAAACTTAACTAAAATAACCAGATGACGTCTTTGATGTACATTAATTGTTACTGAGGTTCCTTTACTTCTGTGTTTAGCAATATTAGGCCAAACAAGGAACCGCTTATAGAACAGCACACTTCCTTTAAAATTCTGGATGTTATCTGAAAAGATCATCTTTTACAATTCATGACTAAACTGGTAAAATCAGAGAATTCCTTGTCAGACAGAAATGTCAAATAATCAGAGGAGTAAAGAAGGTAAGCGTTGGAAATTTTCCATGGTGATGTCTGCTGATCCCTGATGGTCTGGAGCGTGGCAGGCTCTGCCTTTTCTACAAACTCTTCAGGATCTTCATGCACACCAGAATAGCACTTTTCTAGGGTCTTGTATTTACTGTTTCTGGCCAAGTATGAAGAGACTATGATTCTTTGATAACCCTGCAAATAATCTCCATCTTCATTTGGATCAAAATTTCTGGTTTTACCCAAAATTTCTAGTTTACCTGGTCCCTTTACAATGATACCTTGAAGCCCATGTAGGACTTGATAACATAATAACTTAGTATTGTAGGCTTTCATCTTAACAATGACTGGTTATGATCATTACTCAGGACACGTTGGGTTTTAGTACCAAAGCCCCACTCAGAATGGATGAAGCTGAAAACAGAATTTATTGTTTTGTGTATATTAAAAAAAAAAAAAAGAAAAGCTCAGCAGGGTCTAGGAAATCACATGATTAGTTGGGAATTGTGTGTCTCTCCATCTCTGGACTCTGCTTTCTTTCCACCAGCAGCTGCAGGCTCATGTTCTAATTACTTATTGCCCTTAGTCTCAGCAAGAGTGCAAGTCTCAATTTAAGTGGCCCAGCTTGTGTCACCTCACCATCCTACTGCCAATTCTGTTTCTCTTGAGCCACATCTGGTCCCTGGTGGCTCTGATGGTAAAAAATGTGCCTGCAGTGCCGGAGACTCAGGTTCTATTCCTGGGTCAAAAAGATCCCTCAGAGAAGGAAATGACAACCCACTCCAGTATTCTTGCCTAGAGAATTCTGTGGACAGAGGAACCTGGTGGGCTACAGTCCATGGAGTCGCAGAGCTGGACATGACTGATAACAACTAACAGTGGAAAGGAGACTTCCTCAAAGAAAAATCTGATATCTGTTAAGATCAAAGGGTAGGATGGATGTTCAGCAGGGAAAAACAAGATAATTATATTATTATGAGATTATATCATTATAGTCAACGTTATTTTAAACTGATTTAGTCCTTAAATAAGGACTACATTTTTTTTATATTTCAGCCTGAAATAATAATAATGGTAGCTAACACTGATGGAGTCATTATCATTGATGGAGTCAGAACTCTTTAAAATATTTTCTGTATATCGATTCACTGAATGCCCTCAATAACCACCAGACTTCATTATTAGCTTCATTGTAGAGATGAGAAAACTAGGCATATTAAGTATCTTGTTCAATGTAACATGTAAATGATGGAGTGAATATTTCAACCCGAGTATTTTAACTCTTTTAAGTCCACCCTGTTTATCACATTGCCTTAGGTCTTCAGTTAATATAGAAGGATATTTAATATTTCATTTAATGTGATTTTTAAAATTAATTTGTTCAATAAACATTTACTAAACACCTATTTTATGACAGACACTAGAAATTCAAAGATGATATATGGCAAAACCAATACAATATTGTAAAGTTAAAAAATAAAATAAAATAAAAAATACCTCAAAAAAAAAAAAAAAAAAAGAATGATTGGCCAAAGACCACCCGGAAACTAATCCCATCACCATAAAACCCGAGACTGCAAGCCACATGGCAGAGCAGAGCAATTCTCCTGGGTTCCCTTACCCTACTGCTCTCCACCCGGGTGCCCTTTACCAATAAAATCTCTTGCTTTGTCAGCAAAAAAAAAAAAGAGAAAAAGTGATTCTTTGCCTGAAGGGAGCTTGCAATAATACAACATTGCCCTAAATATTTGTAAGTAAAGCTAATCCATTTTATAATAAAGTCATAAAGTTATACAGTTATGTATAAAATTTAATGTGACAATGAGGGGTAATAACTAAGCCCAGGAAGACAATCGGACAAAAATGTTTCTGGCCACAAGAAAATAGCCTGTGCAAGGCATGGAGGCTGCGAGAGTATGCAGCATGTTCTGGAAGCTGTTACGTGTTCACACGCTTGTGTGTGTGTGCGTGTGTTAGTCACTCAGTCGAGTCTGACTCTTTTCGATTCCATGGACTATAGCCCACCAGGATCCTCTTTCCATGAGATTCCCCAGGCAAGAATACTAGAGTGGGTTGCCATTTCCTTCTCCAGGGCATCTTCTTGACCCAGGGATGGAACCTGGGTCTCCTGCATTGCAGGCGGATTCTTTACCATCTGAACCACCAGAGAAGCATTACATAGGTTAGTTTTAGGATAAAAATAGTTCTGAGGAGAGAGTGATACAAGGTGAATCTGTACAGGTTAGGGCCAGGTCATGAAGGCATTGGGTGCTATGGCAAAGACATTACAAGGTTTTCATTTTTCAATTTTTCCAATAAAACCCTTAGATCAAGTAGGCTTAGGCAAAAACCCATTATATAGAAGAGATATATGGTGGGTTGTTTTATACAACGGGAGGGAGGCTGTCAGTCCTGGCCCCTTCTTCACATCACTGCTAGAGCCAGTGTGTTTAACCAGAAGTTAAGTAGCAAAGTAACATGATGGGATTTGCCTACTAGAAGGATGCAATATAAGCCCTGCTTGGCTGAGTTTCTATTTTTGTCTTACTTAACTGAATTCCTGTGGGTGAAGCTTTCAGCCAGTCTCCATCTCTCTTTATAAAGAGTAAGGAAGTGGCCTTCTCCTGGTAGCTTCTGGTAGAGTTCTTTGCCCACAGTTAATGGACTCATTGAATGTTTGCTGAAATTGGACCAAGGAAAAAATCTTTTCTTCTTGGGTTATTTGGAAGAATTAGAGGACATACTGCTCCAGGCACTTTTGGTTCTTCCCTCCCAAAGGGGGACAGTTCAGTGGAGTGACTGGTAGCATAGAACATAATGTTGGTAACAGTAATAACAATAGCAGCCATAGTCAAGAATAAAGATTACTATCACTGATTGCTTATTTTATGCCAAGCATTGTTCTTAGTACTTAATATAACATATACTAACTCATTTAGTCCTTGAAACAATTCCCATTAGAGGAGTAAGCTAATATATCCATTTTACAAATGAGGAATTAATTGAAAGCATAAAAATTGTACATAACTTTCCCGAGCTTCACAGACAGTAAATGCCAGAGTTAGAATTCAAATCCAGCCAGTCAGGGTGTACCCACCTTCTCCACAGCCCTGTTATTAGAATGACAGATGGGGATGGGCGTTGCAGGGGCCTGGCCTTCAGATTCAGGTAGAGCTGAGTTCACAGCCCCCTCCTCTCCTTACTCTCTTTGAACAAACTTTTTAACTTTTCTGAATCTCATTTTTTCTTATCTGTTAGATGCAAATACAACCATTGCAAACTTGTTTTGAGATTAAATTTATATACTATCTAGTGCCTGGTACATAACATTTCCTCAATAAATATAGGTCCTGGTAAGAGACAGTGAATGCCTGAGTGGGACATCAACAGGAATGAAAAGAGGATGTTATAATGTGCATTGAACTTCTGTACTGGGATGGTAGCCTGTGCTATGAACCCTATGCCACATGTGGCACAAGTGGGTTACTTCATTGTCAGTATGTGTAAATAGCTTGAATCAGCCCAGTGTGCACCACCTCAAAGTTATTAGTCTTACCCTGAACAATGGGGAGCTGTCAAAATGACTTACTGTAGAGCAGAATCCAAAAGAGAAAGTGAGGCTAGATTCCAGAAGCTAAAGACTGAAATCACAGTAATTCATTTATTCATTCACTAAGAATAAATGAATGTGCTGTCCTCTGGGGTGATGGTAGTGAATAAGACAGACAAGGGTGCTATCTTCTGGAATCATAAATTCCAGCATGAGTGAAAGATATTTAACAAACAGTTGAACAGTTATGTAGAGTTCTGATCAACTTTGAGGGAGTATACAGAGAGTATTAAGGGAGAATTTAAGAAGGAAACTTACTTATCTTGGTTGCCAGTGCAGTTGTTCCCCAATAAAGTGGCTATTGTTGTTGTTTAGTTGCTAAGTTGTGTCTGACTCTTTGCAACCTCATGGACTGCAGCACCAGGCTTCCCTGTCCTTCACCATCTCCTGGAGCTTGCTCAAACTTATATCCATTGAGTCAGTGATGCCATACAACCATCTCATCGTCTGTCACCCACTTCTCTTCCTACCTTCAATCTTTCCCAGCACCAGGGTCTTTTCCAGTGAGTCAGCTTTTCACATCAGGTGGCCAAAGTATTGGAGCTTCAGCTTCAGCATCAGTCCATCAGTGAATATTCAGAGTTGATTTCCTTAAGGATTGACTGGTTTGATCTCCTTGCTGTCCAAGGGACTCTCAAGAGTCTTCTCTAGCACCACAGTTTGAAAGCATCAATTCTGAGGTGCTCCAGACTTCTTTATGCTTCAACTCTCACATCTGTACATAACTACTGGAAAAACCACAGTTTTGACTATACAGACCTTTGTTGGCAAAATGATGTCTCTGCTTTTTAATATGCTGTCTAGGCTTGTCATAGCTTTATATATATATATGTATTTTACATATTCCTTTACATTATGATTTATCACAAAATACTAAATATAGTTCCCTGTGCTATTCAGTAGGATCTTGTTGTTTATCCATCCTAAATATAATAGTTTGCCTCTGCTAATCCCAACCTCCCAACTGTCCACCCCAGATCCTCCCTGCTTTGGCAACCACAGGTCTGGTCTATGTCTGTGGGTCTGTTTCATAGATGGGTCATTTGTGTCATAGTTATATAAGTTATATAAGTTCTAAGTTATATCATATGGTATTTGTCTTTCTCTTTCTGACTTACTTCCCTTAGTATGATAATCCCTAGGTTCATCCATGTTGTTGGAAAAGCTGTCTTATTGATGATAGAGTTTAGCCAAATAAATGAAATATTCCTAGGGTTAGAACCTATTTTATAAATTCGCAGTTCTCTTGGGAGTCATATATCAGTGCTGGCATGGGTATGAGAAGGATGCAGGCCACCCTTGTCATATTTGCTTCTCTAGGGGACACCACTTCCTAGTAGAGAGAGGGCAGGTTAGCCTAGGATGAGATGGTTGGATAGCATCACCAACTCAATGGACATGAGTTTGAGCAAACTGGGAGATAGTGAAGAACAGGGAAGCCTGGAGAGCTGCAGTCCATGAGGTTGCAGTGAGTCAGACACAACTTAGCAACTGGACAACAACAACGAAAAGAGCAGTGCAAACTGTCACTCATCTCAGTTTGTCCTGGTTTTGACACTTCGTGGCTCTCTTATCCTGGGCATGTTGCTTACCCTCCATTTATTCCCTGTGTATGTTGCTGTGCTGTGTGTGTGTGTTCAGTCGTATTTGACTCTCTGTGACCCTAAGGACTGGTGCCTACCATACTCCTAAAATTCTATGGAATTTTCCAGACAAGAATACTGGAGTGAGTTGCCATTTCCTACTCCAAGGGACCTTCCCAACCCAGAGATCAACCCACATCTCTTGTGTCTCCTTTATTGGAGGCGAATTCTTTACCACTGAGCCACCTGGGAAACCCTTTACATGTGTAGATATGGATAATATCACTTCTCTCGTAAAGTTAGTGTGAGAAGTAAATGTGGGTATTTATAAAGCATTTGAGATTAGTACATAGCACACAGTTGTTACTGTTATGGCATCTCTTGCATATATTTTCATTTTTCTCTCCATAGCACCAGTGATTCCTATAGGAAACCATATGCCCTACCCCATCCAGGTAACAGGCCTTGGCAGCGCTGTTTCTGCCGGGAAACCAATGCCTCCTCAGTCACATCATATTATACTTGTTCTTTTCCCCTAACTGGATAGCTCCCACATGGCCTTTAGGATTCAGCTCACACTTGAATTTCTTGGCTGTCTCCCCTGATGCTCCTAATTAGATAAGCTACTCGAACCTCTCATGTTAATAATTTTGCATGTATCTGTATCATTATTTGATTTCCGTTCGTGTTCCCCATGAGACTACAGTAAGTTTTATCGTGGAAGAGCTTGAAAGTGTTATGTCCATTGTTGTATTACAGTCAGCTCTCTATATTCAGTGTTAGTTGAATCTGAGGTTGAGACCCACAGATATGGCAGGCTGGCTGCAGTGTGCCACTTCACAAAAGAGACTGGAGCGTCCGTGGGTTTTGGTATCCATGGGGGTCCTAGAGCCAGTTCCTTGTGGATACTGAGGGATGACTGTATTACACTATTATTATTACCACTAATGTTATTTAGCATTGTGCCTGGGATAGAGCAGACAGATAAATATGTGTTGAATGAATTAATTTAGTTTAGGGTTAACATATACAACAAATCCAGTTGCTGCCTGGAGAATGCCATAGCAAGGTCTCAAATTCTAGCAATGCAGCAATGAAGAGATGTGGAATTAGCTAAGTTATTGAACCACCCTGGGTCTGTTTCCTAAGACCTCAAACCCCACCTTGAGATAATTTTAGAGGATCCATACATGCTTAAGTCTCAATGTTTAATATACTTTAGTATTAATATTTAATAAACTGTTTTTTAAACGTTTCAAACTGTACATTATATACCAACTTTGAACACACCAGAAAATGGCAGCCTCTCAAGGGGGCATGAGGGAAGGACAAATTGGGAGTTTGGGGTTAGCAGATGCAAACCATTATATATAGAATGCATAAACAACAGGGCCCTGCTGTATAGCACAGGGAACTATAACCAATATCCAGTGATAAGCCATAGTGGAATGGAATGTGAAAAAGAATGTGCATAAATGTATAACTGAATCACTTTACATCAGAAATTAACACAACCTTGTAAATCAACTATGAAAGTGAAAATGTTAGTTGCTCAGTCATATCCGACTTTTGCGACCGCATGGACTGTACCCCGCCAGGCTCCTCTGTCCATGGAATTCTCCAGGCAGAATACTGGCGTGGGTAGCCATTCTCTTTTCCAGAGGATCTTTCCGACCCAAGGATCAAACCTGGGTGTCCCGAATTACAGATAGATTCTTTACCATCTGAGCCACCAGGGAAGTTAAAATCACCTATACGTCAATAAAATAAATTTTAAAATAAAAGAAAATGGCAGCCTCTCAATTTGTACTCCAGGTTACTTCATTCATGTGCAGAATGCCATTCAATATCAATTTTCCGCTGAAATGGCAAGTCATGCTATTTATGCAATTACATTTCTTAGGAAATGTAGATTTTCTCTATCCTTTGGAACCAAAACAAAACTGAAAATGACTAAGATATTGAAACTGATATGTGACTTGCAGTTTGTTTCAAAAATTCTAAATTTGCCTTCACTAAAATAATCGCTTTGTTGTCACTGATTAACTTTATAACTAGTCATTACTTAGTTAAAGTTATAAAAATAAATGTTTACTGTTTTTAAAAGCATAATTTTTATTGAGGCTATATATTAGCATCCTGAATAGATTTTCTACTAGAGAAAGGGATTTCAGTGCTACAAATTATTATTTTTTTTTTTCAAAAAATCATGTTAGAAGATGTCAGTAATCCCTACAAATTCTATTAGTCTATAATTCTTTAACAATGAATTGTCTTCAAATTTTGTCACATTCGGTCAACAACAAAGATGAAAATGATGGACATGTTAACACAAATGCCTGCGTAATGCCAGCAGCCACCGTGGAGAGCAGCACAGGCGAGGGGCAGCAGAGGTGGTTTTAGCCAGTATCCAAGCATATGGGATGCAGTAGCATTTATGAGTCTGTACACCTCATCCTGGGCTTCCCAGCTGTCTCAAGTGGTAAAGAATTGCCTGCCAATGCAGGAGATGTAAGAGACACGGGTTTGATCCCTGGGTGGGAAAGACCCCCCGGAGGAGGGCATGGCAACCCACTCCAGTATGCCTGCCTGGAGAATCCCATGGACAGACGAGCCTGGCAGGCTACAGTCCCTGGGGTCACAAAGAGTCAAACACGACTGAAGCAACTTAGCACACATGCTCACCCCATCCTTTTTTGTTTTTTGTTTTTAATATAATTTTATTTATTTTAATTGGAGGCTAATTACTTTACAATATTGTATTGGTTTTGCCATACATCAACATGAATCTGCCACCCATCCTTTTTTATAAAGTTAAAACTGACCAGTCTCTTGGATTGTCGTAAGAATTACACAGGTTTATTCCTCTTCCATGGATTGAGAGCTGTGTTGTCGAACACACTAATATTAAATGTCTCATTAATTCTGGTTTTAAATCCTGCTGTATTGTAGATTCTTAAAGTATGTTCCCCTGTGTAATAAATATGCAACTTAAAATCCCTCCTTTATCCCCTGAAATCATTCATAAGCAAATATTAATGGGTGCTAAAAAGCTCTTTTAATTGGAGGACCAAAGGCAATTTCTCTTCAACCCTGACTTAAGGTGCTCCTAAACTCTTCTTTCATGATTTAGCAGCAGCTTTGGTTTTATCATTGTGGGTAATCACCCTTCTATCTAGGAGTTTTCATTTTAGAATTACAAACACTGACTTTGAAATCAGACAAATCTCGGCTTTAGATCTTAGCTCTAACTTTTCATATAGGAATGTGCTGTGCGTGCATGTTCAGTCGTGTCTGACTCTTTGTGGCCCATGGACTGCCCACCAGGCTCCTCTGTTCATGGGATTTCCCAGGCAAGAATACTGGAGTCGGTTGCCATTTCCTCCTGCAGGGGATCTTCCTGACCCAGGGATGGAACCTGTGTCTCCTGCATTGGCAGGTGGATTCTTTTACCACTGAGCCACCTGGGAAGCTCTAAAATAGGAAGACACTCTCTGAAACTCATATTTCTTATTTGCTCAATGGGATCATTAAAAACAGGTATTTCATAGATCTGTTTTGGATATTCAATAATACACATACAACTTATGGTACAGAGCATTACATCGGGTTGGCTTTGGCTGTATTTTATGACTACGGTTGTGATCATCATATAGCCATCAGAGGTAGTCAGTGGTTAGCAAGCATTGTCTAGAATCATCCTTTTCCTTGCATTTGAAAAGCACTGTTTCTTCACCTGTTTTATCCTGATATACCGGTTCTGGTTTTTCATATGCAAGTGTTCTATGCAAGCAATTAGAAGTCTACCCCAATACACAGAAACTTTTCAAGTCTCTGTTATATCACATTAGGTAATATCCCATTGGCCAAAGCAAGTCACGGGGCCAAGCCCAGAGATAAGCAGAGGGGATGGACTCCACCTCTTTATGTATTGTTGTTATTCAGTTGCTAAGTCTTGTCTGACTCTTAGCAAGTCAGACTGTAGCACGCCAGGCACTTCCCTGTCCTTCACTATCTCCCAGAGTTTGCTCAAAGTCATATCCATTGAGTTGGTGATGCCATCCAACCATCTCATCCTCTGTCGCCCTCTTCTTCAGTCTTTCCCAGCATCAAGGTCTTTTCCAGTGAGGCAGCTCTTCACATCAGGTGGCCAAAGCATTAGAGCTTCAGCTTCAGCAAAAGTCCTTCCAATGAATGCCAAATATCAAGGCCATTTTTCCTTTCAGTCTGCCAGAAATACTAAGCAATAGATTCCTGTCATTTTAAGAAAAAATAATAGTTTTCTTTATGTTGATAATAGTGCTCTGCTTAAATAAGCACTTAATCATTTCTAAGACCTGAGAGGTGACTTAGATAGGTATTCTTTTTCCCATTTATAGATGAATATAACTGACATTCAGAGAGTTTAAATAGCCATATCTGAGTTTACATAGTGAATCAGCTTGGACAAGATTTTTGAAGTCTTCTGATTGAAATTATGGTTCTTCCTAGACTATCAGACTTGGCTGATTAAAATTGCTCCCTTTTAAAATTTCTTACAATTTTGGTATCATTCTTTTGTTTTTTAAATTATGACCCAATGGTCATTAGTTTCCCAATGAGCTTGATCCCTTTGCTTAATTCTTAAGACATAAGAATAATCCATTTACGAAATAGAAGAAAAGCTTCTTATAGCTTCATAATCTAATTCTAGCCTCAGTGGTTTCTGTCTGTCCTTTTGAAAACTTCATAACCCATCTTCTTCAATAGGCCATGTTGTAAGAGGTCAGACTGTTTGTGAAGGGGTTAAATGAGTTCTTATGGTCATAAGAAGTGCCTCCCTTTCAGTTTCACTGCATAACTTACGGCCATCAATGCCCTAGTCTAGAAATCTGGATAAACAGTAGCCCTGAAGGCCTGATAAATTGCCTACTCACTTAGGAGGTAATATAAGATCACGCTCAGGGTTCTATATTAGAGCTACATCACCATGACCCACGGTGGTTCTGTAACTGTGTTTGCAACAGTGCAATTTAAACCTAAAATTCAAGTTACTTATATTCCTGACCTCTTATTCTTGTTATTTATTTTTTGATTGAGAAGATTAATAATAACATTTATTTTGTATTATATTTTATAACTTTCACATCTTCATTTAATTTTCACAAAAGATTAGGACATATAATACTATTATAAAATCTATGCTGCTGCTACTGCTGCTGCTAAGTCGCTTCAGTCGTGTCCGACTCTGTGCGACCCCATAGACGGCAGCTCACCAGACTCCCCCATCCCTGGGATTCTCCAGGCGAGAATACTGGAGTGGGTTGCCATCTATATCTCCATATAAATGAGAAAAATTAGACTCTAAAAGGTAGGTTACTTTCCTGGGATCATACAGCCAGAAGGAAGTGGGGCCCAAACTGGACATGTACCCCACCTGCCCCGCCTTCTCATTTTCTTGACTCAATGCATAGGCCTTCTTCATTATCTTGTTGCCTCAGTTTACCTTTGCAAAGCAATGGAGGATGTGCTGATTTCATTCTGGTCTCCCAGTACTGTTTACTTTGGATTTAATCATATACTGAATTACACTGCTGTTTACCTGTTTCATGAGTTCTTGTTTTCTTAATGATATGGTCAGTTTTGGGGGCACTTTTCCTTCTCTGCTTCTCCCATGTCAGCTGCCGTCCTGTGGAGAACCTAGGAGAGCAAATACTCATAGAACCAGCCCAGCTTCTCGGTAAGAATGACCCAGGCTGAGCCTGTCCCACTGCTGCTGGAAAGTGATTGATGTTTTACTGTCTTATTTACTTGTCCCTTTAGTTGAAAGCAGATGCCAAGTCACCCCAAAAACCCTCAGGTTTGTTTTCTCCCCTTGTATCTAGGCTTCCCCAAAGTACATCTGCTCCCATCCTACATTCATCCATGATTATTTGGCCCCACATGGTGGATTTAAAATAGCTAATATGCATGATCCTCAGACATTTTGAGGTCTGCTGCAGGACTGTGCAGCAAGTTGAAGGACTGTGAAGGTCATTCTCTCCTTATACCTGTGGTGAAGACTAGGCAGTTTCTGATGGCCACAGGGAAGATTTCCTGGGTCAGCAGTGTGCCGTCCCCTCCCCCAGCCTCCTTCCCAGCCCTTCACTCCTCTACTCCTTTCCAGGGTTAAGGCCACGTGCTTCTTCTTAGCTCAGCATCCCAAGCACACGTTCTATTTTGAGATTACCTACT
Source organism: Bos mutus (assembly GCF_027580195.1). Lineage (NCBI taxonomy): Eukaryota > Metazoa > Chordata > Mammalia > Artiodactyla > Bovidae > Bos > Bos mutus. Next base: position 95,164,948 of record NC_091617.1, read on the forward strand.
CTTTGACGTGGATAGGCCACGTGATATGTAACATACTGATTCTCCTAGGTTTGCAAATCTCCACCACTTTTTAGGAAAACTGATTTTTGTGTGGTCAGAAAGTGCCAGCATTTCACCACTCCTCTTGTTTTTACCAATTCCTTTCAAGCTATAAGGAAGGCTACTGTAAGTGGTTGGACGTTTTATAGGTATTCACTTTTTTATTCATATTTATCCACAGGATTTTGCTCGATGCTAGGATATTATAAACAGCTAAAGCAGGGAGGATCTCTTTGTTTATAGTTTTTATGGATTGATAGGGAAGAGAGGCTTCAGTCAAATGTTTAAATAGATAAATGTGGATTGCAGTTCTGGTAGGTGCTGCAAGGGAAGAGATCCGTGATGATTTATGGGACTAGAAGCATGTCAGGCAGACCAGAGAGCTTTATTGGGGAAGGGGCTCTGGAACTGACATTTGAAGGCAGGAGAACTTAGAGTCCATGGAGAAGAGAGTCAAGAACAAGGGCAATTATGACTCAGGATGACCCTTACCTCTATTCCAGTACCAACAAATGTGTGGCTTTAGGGGTGGACAAGATATAGCGGGGAGACTTGACATTACCCGAGAGAATTGGAGAAGACATCCCTCAGGAGTATCCGTTAAACTCAATCAGGAATAATGAGTAGAAATTATGTGAAGAGGAAGGGGAAAGAAGACACTCATGGGAGACTACAGAAGGGCCCAGCATTGTTGAGACTGAGTAGCTGGAGGAGGCAAGAATACAGACAGGGACACACTTTGAGTGTTCTTTCAGGAAATGGTGATGTAAAATCTTATGCTCCCAGATTCTTACTATTGCCTCTAAAACAGTCTTCCTGGGCTCAGAAATTTTTCCACCAACCTCAAAAATAAAATGCTGTTTAAAAGTCCAATTGATGTGTACACATCAAAATAAAATTACGGGAGAACATGCACACCCTTCATTAGTGATGCCAGGTCTTCTAAAAAAAGGCTCAGGTTAGTGGACTCCGAATTGAAACTCAAAATGAATGAAATCTGAATTCCGAAACTTACTCTGTCGGGGGATTCTTTCTTTTCACATCCGTGGCACTACCACATGTCCCCTTTCTTTTCATGTGTACTTTCCTGAAGGTGAGATGGGTACTCCTGCTTTGTGAACACCCTCAGATCGAGAGAACTTACCCTTGCTTCCTTTCCCATCTGACTTTCATAATCTTCTACTAGGGACTTCAATAAAAGGAGACTTCAAAGAAAATGAACCTAACAAAATTTAAATTGAAGAGCCTGTATTTTTTTTTCTTTTCACCTTTCTTAGTCTTCCTTGAACCAAGTATGATCAGTGATAGGTACTTGATGGACAAATTTCCCAGAGGCCTAGAATGAGTTTTATCTCAATAGCAAGTCTACCTTGATCTCTTCCAGGTGAAAAGATGAGGAATTTTTTTTTTACTATCAGGTTGCATACTATTTTGGTTTGCTGTACAAACAGAAGACCCCTTTCAACTGCCAATGTGTTGTCTCGTATATGTTTTCTTTTTAGTCAAGAGACAAAGTCAAGTAGTATGATAATAATGCTTGTTTGTTACCACAGAAGAAAAAACTCAAATTTTTGCATAGTTGATATAGATGGTTATGAAAAATAGAATCCTACTAAAGACATGGATTTTCATGACAGAATATTTATGGTTCTAACACAGGATGAAGAGGAAGAAATCAAACAAGAAATTAACATGTTGAAGAAATACTCTCATCACCGGAATATAGCTACATACTATGGTGCTTTTATCAAAAAGAACCCACCAGGCATGGATGACCAACTTTGGGTATGTAGGACTGTCCACATTTGCTTTTCTTACTTAAAAAACAACCAAGACTAAATGTTTCATTTCTCTATCCTAATTACTGAGTTTGATTAGGTACTTGTTCCTTGAAATCCTTTATTCCATAGTTTCCATAACATTGTATTTGCAACGTTTTCTCTCATTTCCTTGAATACCTGTCTGTCTTCTATCATTTAATGTGGACCATCCCTAAAGCTAGTTGTTAAGTTCTTTTTTTCCACACAAAATGACTACCTTTATTGAATTTTTACTATACTTTAGGTACCATGCTATATTGTAATATATATATGTATACACACACACACACACATATATATATATTTACATTTATTTATTTGCTATGCCACATGGCTTGCAGGATCTCAGTTCCCCAGCCAGGGACTGACCTGAGCCTTGGCATTGACAGCACCAAGTCCTAACCGCTGGACTGCCAGGGAATGCCCACCACGTTAATTTTTTTTTTTAATTCTATCATTTATTCCAGCTCTTTGAGGTAGACATTATTATCTTCATTTTGAGGGGTGAAAAAACCTGTATTTTTGCTTAAACACTTGATGACAACGAATTTAGTAGCCTTTAGAGATGAAGAGTTTTTATAAATCAATAAGAAAATATGTAAAATGATTAATGGAAAGACTAAGTTAAGATAAGGCAGCAATTAAAAAAATAAGAAATATCAACTACCAATAAAGATGTTTTTAAAGTGTAATCTTACTAACAATATAAATACAAAAGAAAACAAGAATTAGATACCACTTCTTATCCAGTAGACTGGCAAAGGTTTTTTTTTTTTTTAATGATATACTCAGGATGGACAGTCACATCCTCTGCTTATAGAAATGAGTGTTGGTACAACTTTACTTAAGGATAGTTGGAAAACACACACACACACACACACACAGGTATCTTTATCTCTATTTAATCTCCCAAAGGAAATGCCTTACTTTTGACTCAATATTTTCACATACAGGAATGTATCCTAAATTTAACTACATAAAAATATATGCATTATAGATGCTAACCAGTAGGTAATCACTTAAATAAATCCGTTAGGGGACAATACTCAACCAGTTAAAATGATGTAGATCTGTGTTTACAAATGGATGAACATGAACAATTACAGTAAGGATATTTTAGAGCCTTTTTAGAGGCTATGATTAGATATAGCACATTTTCATTTTTTTCAAAAAAAAAAAAAAAAAGAGAAAGGACCAGTATGTACACATATATTAACATGATGGGGATGTCTAGAATAGTGAGCACCAATAACATTGAAGATGTTTGTTTCTGGGTAGTAATTTCAGTAATTTAATTTCTGAAACTTTTTTTCAATGTCTTTTTTAAAAAAAATATTTATCTATTTTTAGCTGTGCTGGTTCTTCATTGCTGTGCAGGCTTTTCTCTAGTTGCAGTGAGCAGGGGCTACTCTCTTGCTGTGTGAGGACTTCCTGTTGTGGTGGCTTTTCTTGTTGCAGAGCACGGGCTTCAGAGCACTCGGGCTCAGTAGCTGAGGCTCTCAGGCTCTGGAACACAGGCTCAATAGTTGGTGGCTGCTGCTGCCACTGCTGCTAAGTCACTTCAGTCGTGTCCGACTCTGTTGGACCCCATAGACGGCAGCCCACCAGGCTCCGCCGTCCCTGGAATTCTCCAGGCAAGAACGCTGGAGTGGGTTGCCATTTCCTTCTCAATGCATGAAAGTGAAAAGTGAAAGTCAAGTCTCTCAGTCGTGTCCGACCCTCAGCGACCCCATGGACTGCAGCCTACCAGGCTCCTCCGTCCATAGGATTTTCCAGGCAAGAGTACTGGAGTGGGGTGCCATTCAGGCTTAATTACTCTAAGGCACGTGAGATCTTCTCGGTCAGGGATTGAAGCCTTGTCTCCTGCATTGTCAGGTGGATTCCCCACCACTGAGCCACCGTATCATTTTTAATTGCTTCTCATTGGGTTATCTTTGCTCCTTACAAAGACAAGTTCTGAGAACAAGGAATGTGTCTTTTGCATCTCAGTGTCTTTAATACCAGAAAGGGGCTGGGCATGTGATGCTGACAAAATAGTTGTTTTATGAATGAAAGCGATATTATTGGTACACACTTGGTTGCTATTATTTTTATTGATTCAAACTGATAATTGCTACAGGTACTTTTGAAAGTTCAGCTTCCCTGTGGCCTATAGGTTCAGGAGGATGTGATGAGATGGCATGAGTGTGAATATAGGACTTATAGTATAGAACTTATATATAGGACTTATATATAGAACACAATATAGTCCTGTGTTCCCATAGGACTTCTATACTGCCAAAAATCTAGCATTTTAGCAAGGACTCCTGCCGTGCCATAAGCTGCAGCAGATGACAAGAGGAGAACGATAGCTGTTTTGATACTGTCTACATAAGCATTTTTTAGTTTGGTCAAAGCTATAGCTTTGGAATCACCTCCAGTTTATCCCCTGAGGTAGCACCACTATTTCCAGATGAGTCACACCTAGCTGTTAACATCACCCCTTTTGTGAGATGGGCCAGACCAGGTAGTTTTCTTATTAGGCTGAGCTATTAATATTAAAATTTGGGCATATATATTATAAATCATTGGTTGGGGAAGGAGAGGAGTGGTCAAACAGGTCAAACTATTTTTCTTAAAACTGAGATTTTTTTTTTTTTTTTTTTTTAGAGGATCCTGCTGTGATGTATGTCAGAGAGTGTTTTGCCTATGTTCTCCTCTAGGAGGTTTATAGTTTCTGGTCTTACGTTGAGATCTTTAATCCATTTTGAGTTTATTTTTGTATATGGTGTTAGAAAGTGTTCTAGTTTCATTCTTTTTACAAGTGGTTGACCAGATTTCCCAGCACCACTTGTTAAAGAGATTGTCTTTAATCCATTGTATATTCTTGCCTCCTTTGTCAAAGATAAGGTGTCCATATGTGCGTGGATTTATCTCTGGGCTTTCTATTTTGTTCCATTGATCTATATTTCTGTCTTTGTGCCAGTACCATACTGTCTTGATAACTGTGGCTTTGTAGTAGAGCTTGAAGTCAGGTAGGTTGATTCCTCCAGTTCCATTTTTCTTTCTCAAGATCGCTTTGGCTATTCGAGGTTTTTTGTATTTCCATACAAATTGTGAAATTATTTGTTCTAGCTCTGTGAAGAATACTGTTGGTAGCTTGATAGGGATTGCATTGAATCTATAAATTGCTTTAGGTAGTATACTCATTTTCACTATATTGATTCTTCCAATCCATGAACATGGTATATTTCTCCATCTATTAGTGTCCTCTTTGATTTCTTTCACCAGTGTTTTATAGTTTTCTATATATAGGTCTTTAGTTTCTTTAGGTAGATATATTCCTAAGTATTTTATTATTTTCGTTGCAATGGTGAATGGAATTGTTTCCTTAATTTCTCTTTCAGTTTTCTCATTATTAGTGTATAGGAATGCAAGGGATTTCTGTGTGTTGATTTTATATCCTGCAACTTTACTATAATCATTGATTAGTTCTAGTAATTTTCTGGTGGAGTCTTTAGGGTTTTCTATGTAGAGGATCATGTCATCAGCAAATAGTGAGAGTTTTACTTCTTCTTTTCCAATTTGGATTCCTTTTATTACTTTTTCTCCTCTGATTGCTGTGGCCAAAACTTCCAAAACTATGTTGAATAGTAATGGTGAAAATGGGCACCCTTGTCTTGTTCCTGACTTTAGAGGAAATGCTTTCAATTTTTCACCATTGAGGATAATGTTTGCTATGTGTTTGTCATATATAGCTTTTATTATGTTGAGGTATGTTCCTTCTATTCCTGCTTTCTGGAGAGTTTTTATCATAAATGGGTGTTGAATTTTGTCAAAGGCTTTCTCTACATCTATTGAGATAATCATATGGTTTTTAGTTTTCAATTTGTTAATGTGGTGTATTACATTGATTGATTTGGATATTGAAGAATCCTTGCATCCCTGGGATAAAGCCCACTTGATCATGGTGTATGATCTTTTAATGTGTTGTTGGATTCTGATTGCTAGAATTTTGTTAAGGATTTTTGCATCTATGTTCATCAGTGATATTGGCCTGTAGTTTTCTTTTTTTGTGGGATCTTTGTCAGGTTTTGGTATTAGGGTGATGGTGGCCTCATAGAATGAGTTTGGATGTTTACCTTCCTCTGCAATTTTCTGGAAGAGTTCGAGCAGGATAGGTGTTAGCTCTTCTCTAAATTTTTGGTAGAATTCAGCTGTGAAGCCGTCTGGACCTGGGCTTTTGTTTGCTGGAAGATTTTTGATTACAGTTTCAATTTGCGTGCTTGTGATGGGTCTGTTAAGGTTTTCTATTTCTTCCTGGTCGAGTTTTGGAAAGTTGTACTTTTCTAAGAATTTGTCCATTTCTTCCTCGTTGTCCATTTTATTGGCATATAATTGTTGATAATAGTCTCTTATGATCCTTTGTATTTCTGTGTTGTCTGTTGTGATCTCTCCATTTTCGTTTCTAATTTATTGATTTGATTTTTCTCCCTTTGTTTCTTGATGAGTCTGGCTAATGGTTTGTCAATTTTATTTATCCTTTCAAAGAACCAGCTTTTGGCTTTGTTGATTTTGCTATGGTCTCTTTTGTTTCTTTTGCATTTATTTCTGCTCTAATTTTTAAGATTTCTTTCCTTCTACTAACCCTGGGGTTCTTCATTTCTTCCTTTTCTAGTTGCTTTAGGTGTAGAGTTAGGTTATTTATTTGACTTTTTCTTGTTTCTTGAGGTGTGCCTGTATTGCTATGAACTTTCCCCTTAGGACTGCTTTTACTGTGTCCCACAGGTTTTGGGTTGTTGTGTTTTCATTTTCATTTGTTTCTATGCAAATTTTGGTTTCTTTTTGATTTCTTCTGTGATTTGTTGGTTATTCAGCAGTGTGTTGTTCATCCTCCATATGTTGGAATTTTTAATAGTTTTTCTCCTGTAATTGAGATCTAATCTTACTGCATTATGGTCAGAAAAGATGCTTGGAATGATTTCTATTTTTTGAATTTACCAAGGCTAGCTTTATGGCCCAGGATGTGATCTATCCTGGAGAAGGTTCCATGTGCGCTTGAGAAAAAGGTGAAATTCATTGTTTTGGGATGAAATGTCCTATAGATATCAATTAGGTCTAACTGGTCTATTGTATCGTTTAAAGTTTGTGTTTCCTTGTTAATTTTCTGTTTAGTTGATCTATCCATAGGTGTGAGTGGGGTATTAAAGTTTCCCACTATTATTGTGTTATTGTTAATTTCTCTTTTCATACTTGTTAGCATTTGTCTTACATACTGCGGTGCTCCTGTGTTGGGTGCACAAACAGGAGTGGTCAAACAGGTCAAACTATTTTTCTTAAAACTGAGATTTTTTAAGCTGGAAAAAAAGTTAGTTGTCGTTTATTTTACTGGATCCCAGTGAAGCTAATTTCTTTCTCAGAGCCTCTGAGCTCATTAATGGATGGACGCAGAATAAGAATGCAGACATCCTGAAATATGACCATGTAGCTTGGCTGGAAGTTCTATGAAAGGCATTGGAAGTCGTTGTTGTTTTAAATGAGCAAAATTTGCAGTCCGTTTTCAGATCGGCAGTGGGAGCATGCAGCAAGCCTGTTTGCATCTGCAGGGTACAAACAGGAGGTTTGATGCTCTAGAAATGAGTCACTGCTTGCCATTTCTCACCCTGGCCCATTGCTCTTGTCGTGGAGATGGCTGTGGTGGCTGGGAATCAGGAGCTTGCATGTGTATGTGTTCATCTATTCACCCACTCATTCATTCACCCAACAAATACATATCAAGCACTTGCTAGGCGTGAGGCACTCTTCTAGACGATAAGAAACATCAGTGAACAAAACTGATGGAAGCCCCAAGTTACACGCGGTGTACATTCTTGCTACAGACCACAATCATATTAAGTCAGAAAACTATTTGAAAAGCTGAAAGTGCATATCCCTAGAAGAGCAGGGAAGGGCTTATGAAGATGCAGGTAGGGGCTGCAGTGGCCAGGGGAACCCCCTTGTAGATAACTTTGAGCATTCCAGGCCTGGTGTTTTCAGGATTATCGACAAGGCCAACGTGACAAAAAGATGTGGGAGATGGGGCCAGATCAGGCAAGGGCTTACAGGGCATTGGCAGGATGTCGGCTTTTCCTCTGAGTGAGGTGGAAGCCACTCGAGGGTTTCGAAGGGGGTGGGGGAGAGAATCTGACTCATAGAGTGAAGGAGTCCCTCTGGTTGCTGAGTTGAGAGTAGGCCAGATGGGGGCCAGAGGAGAAGCAGGAAGGACCAGGGAGGAGACTGTTTGAGCAAGCCAGTCCCCTTCCTGAAGTTCACGGGCATTTGTAAGTAGTGATCACGGGCCACGTGGGGAGGACCCCTGCCTTCACATTCCATTTTTCCCACCTGCAATCAGATGCTGGTGGCAAAACACAGTAGTTTCAGGCCCCACGTCCTGCTTGGAAGCAGAGGACCTCCCTTTTGTCAGATGCCCTTTTGTGCCCACGCAGAGGACTGTTCTGACTGTCCCCATTAGCTAGTCCATTCGCTTCTGTGTCACTGAGGATAACAATACAAAGCTATGAAATTCCTCATAGGTACAAGAGCATCATTTCTTTTTCTAGTTGTTCTATTTGATAAGAAATTCCCTGGTGGCTCAGATGGTAAAGTGTCTGCCTGCAATGTGGGAGACGCGGGTTCGATCCCTGGGTTGGGAAGATCCCCTGGAGAAGGAAATGACAACCCACTCCGGTACCCTTGCCTGGAAAATCCCATGGACAGAGGAGCCTGGTAGGCTACAGTCCATGGGGTCGCAAAGAGTCGGACATGACTGAGCAACTTCACTTTCTTTCTTTGTAAAAAATTAAAGGCAGAACAGAAACATAATAGTTGGGAAATTAGTATCAGATCACAATATTGATGCAAACTTGGTTACGGAATATAATAGTGTGTACTGGGTCCAAGTCCTCTGACTCATCAAACCATAGGCATTCTGTGTTAACAACGATGGCAAGTAATATTTATCACCTGCTTCACATGTGCAGAGTAATGTATTTGTTTGCGTTGTCATATTATTTCACTATATCTTCATAACTACTCTACAAATTAAATATTCTCATTATCCCCACTTTATTACAGATGAGGAAATTAGGCTCAGAGAACTTAAGAAGTTTGCTTGAGGATTCACAGCTACTGGGTGATGAAACTAGTGTGTTAGCTAACCTCAAGCTGCCTGATGCTAGAATCAAACCCTGCATTCTTCTCCTTTTATTTGTGAAAAATAGTTTCAGAGGTTGCAAAAAATAGGTCAAAGGTTGGTGTTCCAAGTAGGACTGAAGCTTTGTGTTTAAACGTGTATTTTGGCAGGGGCCTGCACTCCACAGCATGCAGGATCTTAGCCCCCTGCAGTGGGAGTATGGGGTCTTAACCACTGGGCAGCCAAGGAAGTCCCTAAAAAAATTTATTTTTGAGTTCACTATTCAATTTCATTCATGAAAATTTCCCATGAAAATTCTCAGTTTCCCCAGCTTTCCGGGAGGATAGCGAGACCTGTTAGCTGCTGCTATGAAGATGGTATTTCTTAAGTCTTAGAAATACACTTTGAAAAGTACATTAAACCCTTTGGGAGTGTTTTAGCAAATAATTGCAAAGGTCACAGAGAGTTGACTCTTTGGGTTAATGGCATTCTTTTAGGATTACATTTCTTTAAAAATATTATTATGAATTAAATAGAGACAGAGCCTGTAGCAACCAAGAGTAGCACTCTAACATTTATTCCCAGTTTTCAGACCACAGGAACTATTCCCCAGGTATTTCTTGTGCTGTGGCTAGAGGCCAGGGGTTTGCACATATGCCACCAGCCAATATAGGTGCTGTTTTAGGTGTCTGATTGAATTATAATCTGTGTGAATTCTATCAGTCTTGTCACAGAGATAAACTCTTGTTTAGTCCCAGCTCTTTGTGGAAATACAACTACTTCTGATAATGGCCAAGTAATTCTCCCTTATCAGCTGCTCAGGGCTTGATCCGGAAATCAAAAAAGAGAGCTCTTTCAATAAAGATTCCGATCTCTCCGAAACAAGGCACCCTGACACACAACACGGCCATCTCATTCTGCTCTGTCTCAGCAAAGAGAGGCCTTCTACTTTGCTGCGTGCCCTTCAGACACTGGGAGTGACTGTTGCTGCTGCTAAGTCGCTTCAGTTGTGTCCAACTCTGTGCGACCCCAGAGACAGCAGCCCACCAGGCTCCCCCGTCCCTGGGATTTTCCAGGCAAGAACACTGGAGTGGGTTGCCATTTCCTTCTCCAATGCGAGAAAGTGAAAAGTGAAAGTGAAGTCTCTCAGTCGTGTCCGACCTTCAGCGACCCCATGGACTGCAGCCTAGGAGGCTCCTGCGTCCATGGGATTTTCCAGGCAAGAGTACTGGAGTGGGGTGCCATTGCCTTCTCCGGGGAGTGACAAGGCCTGTCTATTAAATGGACGAATTTCCTCAAGTTAGAAAGCAAAATCACACATATTTTGCCATCTCTTTTGATACCACCACAACAATCACAGGGCTAGAATATCTTATAAAAGGAAATAAATTTCTGATTAGTTTCTAAAATGTAGGCTGGTCAAGTAAGATGGTGGCTCAAGTGGTAAAGAATCCTCCTGCCAATACAGGAGACACAGCTTCAGTCCCTGGGTTGAGAAGATCCCCTGGAGAAGGAAATGGCAACCCACTCCAGTATTGTTGCCTGGAGAATTCCATGGACAGATGAGCCTGGCAGGTACAGTCCATGGCGTCGCAGAGTCAGATACGACTGAGTAACTGAGGACGCATGCAGTTTTATTACTAAAGAATTCCCTTCCTTCATATTTTCAACCTAGGTTACTTGTCTGGAGAAGTAACTGAGTCTTATTATTTGTGAGTGGAAAATTTTAAGACTGAATAAATAGTGGGAGGAGTGATTGTACACTGTTTCCCAGTCTTGGAGCTGCCCCACTGCATGAGCTATAGACACAGAATGTAAGTTACTTAGGTACAAACACAGAGCTAAAGTTACACCTGATTTAATACTGTGCAACTGAGCTTGAGTTCAGCTTTAATGGAGCCATTTTTATGAATTAATGGGTGATTAAGTGACAAGAGTGTAAAAATGATTTCTTTTTTTATTCTAATGAATTTCATTTGAACTGTGCTTAAACGGCTTTTTACCTTAGCAAAAGGTAGACTTGATGTATGCCCAAAGTTACTCTCTCTGCTCAGCAACCATCCTCTGCTAAGCTTCCTTTCGGGCTTCCCTGGTGGCGCTAGTGGTAAAGAACCCACCTGCCAGTGCAGGAGACATAAAAGACTAGGGTTCCATCCCTGGGTCAGGAAGATCCCTTGGAGGAGGGCAAAGCAATCTGGAGAATCTCATGGACAGAGAATCTCATGGACAGAGGAGCCTGGCAGGTTATGATCCACAGGGCCCCAAAGAGTTGGACACACAGGACTGAATCAACTTAGCAGAAAGTTACTCTGTTAATGGTCTACATAACCTTCTGGTTCCTATTCTAGATTGATTTTGAGTCAAAGGCAATATTCCTATTTGCGTTACACTTCTCAGAATCCTCAACTACCAAGTTTCTTAGTCGTTAGTCCTAAGTCTTATAAAGCCAGTGTTGTTTTTTTCTTTTTTTGTTGTTAAGTTTTCTGAAAACTTGTTCCCCTGTCACTACCTGTAAATTCTTTCTAAGAGGCAGACTTGTAAATTTCATGTAGCCTTTGAGGTTAGTCTCTGATTTGATCCACGGCTCAAATGGACATGTTATGATTTACCCCTAATAGGAAATACCCTTCAGAAGATCTTGCATGCTTTCTAAGAAATTTGAGCGCCAGGTACCAAATCCAGGAGGCAGCTAACTTCTCTTTACTTGAATGCTACCATGCTAACTCTGAGACGGCTCTCTCCTTAGACATGGGCGACCACAGAGCATTTCTAGCTGTCAATTGGGCAGGTTTATTGTCGCTAAGAATACCAGCCGGCTTAGTACATTCAAACTCTGGTTGTTATTCTCAAAATACATATCCAGAAACTTTATTGACAAAATCTGAGATTTCACATCACTGGGGCTCATCTTTTTGTCTTTGGAACACTTAGAATTTGTAGTTATAAGCATTCTCTTTTCAAGTCTAAAAATATAATTCAGAAGCCAAAGGAGTTTTTGTTTCCCCAAATACATGCTGGTTTAAAAATAAATGCAAAAACCTGTTTAGGTTTCTCAGTTGGTTTCCCAATTTGAAATTGCCAACAGTTTTGCTGTTGCTTTACATCAACAGCATCAGTTGACTGAAATGATAAATGTATACCCAGCAATTGGTGTACCTCTGTACACACAATGTTTTTTATTGTGCGACTTAAACTACCTTTGGCAAATGAAGCTGCATTCTGTAACAAAGTACTGAGTCTGGGTTTTGTTTACACCTTCGTAAATCATGCAGATGGGATCTGTGGCTGTTCCCACCTGCACATGATAAGAATATCCTGTGCCTTGCTGATGCTTCTGGACGTTCAAGGTCAGTAGGCTGATCCTTTGCAGACTTGTGAATTCTTAGATGTTGATCTTTCCTCCCCTTTTCTTAGATTGTTTGTGCAATCGCTTGGTGCGGTTGTTGTTTAGTTACTGAGTCGTGTCCGACTCTTTTGTGACCCTATGGACTGTAGCCTGCCAGGCTCCTCTGTCCATGGGATTTCCCAGGCAGGAATACTGAAATGGGTCGCCATTTGTTTCTCCGGGGGATCTTCCCGATCCAGGGATCGAACCCAGGTCTCTTGCATCTCCTGCGTTGATAGGTGGATTCTTTGCCACTGAGCCACCAGGGAAGCCCTTGGTGCAGACTTCCTTCATTTTAGGTCGACCTTCATCCCCCTGCTCCTTCCTCTTCCTGTCCTATCTCTCATCTCCCCTTTTACTATAAAAGGGAAGGAATCTCTGGGTGACTGACTAGTGACATTTGGGTTAATATATTGCTGTCAAGACAGTCTGGGCTAGTCCTGCAGTTTTAAAATACCTTAAAACTTTTTTTCTTGTTACAGGAACATAAAACCAATTGACTAGCAAGTGAGTATAATACCTTGGGGACCCCAGAAGTCATCCTAAGCCTCTTAGGCTGATTCTGAGAACAGACCTTTTAAAATTCTTTCAGAGGTGACTAGGGTTGGAAAGGGCAAGTTAGAAGTGACCACATCTGCTGATTCCAAACCCATGCCCCTCCCAGTTAGGGGGGTGACCTCAGGGAGGGCTGAGATAGTGCTTCGGAAACTCCGTCTGGGATCAGCTGAGGCCAGAGATCCTTGACTTCTGTACTGTCCTGAAGCAGGAGGAATGAACAGGAGGGCATTAAAAGAAAACAATCTCCTTACCCCACAAACTCTAAGAGAAAACCTCCTGCTCATCAGACCCCCCACCCAAAAAAAGTGATAAACAACCATGCAAATTGTGAAATATGCTAGAACTCTTTGTTTTAAAATTTTTATCAGTTTAGATAGAAATAGCTTCCCACGTTCAACAACCCAAGCAACCTTTTCCCTAATAACTGGGTTGCACTATACACACTGTGCTGCTTTTTAAATATCTTCTCCTTGACACGCTTCCAGGTACGGCCCCGGCCCAGCCCCCATCGTGCCTGAGCGCACTTCTGTGTTCACCTTCAACTTCACCTTCCTCCTTTCTTCCCAAGTGACATGCATGTGTATTTTCATTTTCTGACCCAGTTATGTAGGTGCTAGTGAGTGAGAATTTCAAATGTAAGATTCTTTTTAAACCTCTCCCACCATCTTCCAGCCTGCCAAATAAAAAGCTCCAGTGTCCTGGAATGCACCTATGTGTCTTCTTGCTGTGTGATACAAGCTTGAAGAAAAAGAGCTGCATCCTTGGCCTTCTGTCATTAACAGAAGTTTTAGAAGCACATGTGCCCAGTGCCCTTCATAGGTGCCCTTTTAGCCATTTCCTAACCATCTGAGTGAAGTGGATCTTGGGAAGCTACTAATGCTGTCTTCCAAGTTGGAATTTTCTTTTTTTTTTTTTTTTTAATAAAGGCAAACGGACCAAAGAATGGATAAATAATAGAATCTGAGAATTCTGGCTACCAGAAGCTTTATATTCTGTAAGACAGTGTTCACATCAACTATGTAAGGCTGATGCTTTTGTTTTAATAGCGATGGTGGCGGAGTGCTGAACCCAGTGAAGTTAGGGAACATGCCCAAGGTCATTTAGCTAGTAATTGAGAAAGTATGATGCTTTCAACCTGCTCTAGTTACTTAATGAGTATATATACCATGAATAAGGCTGGGGACCAAAACTAAGCTTCATTTCCAAATAAAGAAAGGAAAGGGAATTGAGGGGAAGCAGAATGAATGAAACAGCAAGTGCAAACCACTCAGCCCTGTGCCTGGCACATGGTAGCTTCTCAGTAAATGTTAGCAAGTATTGTTGCCCCAGTGTCAACTCTTTGAGGACTTTCTTTCAGGGAAAATATTAATGATGCATGATTTCTTGCTTTGCAAGATGTGAAGTTATTGACTTATCGCTGCTGGGCTTGGCATGTTGAGCTCTGTTTCTGTTTATTAATGTGATGAGGTTACTTGTGGTGAGGGAGGGTCCCCACTGTGCAGTGGCAGTAATTATCAGTGTTGCTGTGAGGCTGCAGGAACCGACTGCTAGCAAATGCTGGTTTCTTTTTTTCTCTTTCCTTTTTTTTTTTTTAAAAAGGAAAAAATCCCGTTACATAATTTAACAATCATTTTGTTCCATAGTGAGTTGAAAAGAACTTAGCAGCCTTCAGCTGGAGCTGAATGGAGAAGCAAATTATAGAAATCACTGACATTAGTGCCTGGCTAGCACGGGATTGTTTCCTACTGAATATTTGAAAGTATTCTGTCCAATCTAATTTTGAAAGACTGGAGTCAGAGGGCTTCCACTGCTTTCCTTGGGAACTATAATTATGTGGCCTAATAGAGCTCAACGCTGGGGCATTTTCTCCAGCGGATGCAGGAGCAGTGGATATACTTGCAGGAGGTATGGTCACTTGCTTTTCAAAATGGGATTTGGAAAAGGAACACAAACATGTTTTGCTCTCTAGAAGAAAATGTTCTCTCTCTACTCAAGGATGTTTCTTTGGTCCATCCTGCTGCTTTTGAAACACAATTTACATAAACAGGATTTTCTTTAACTTTGTATTTATTCAGAATCCTCCAAATACACAAAAATGAACAGAACAGTATAATGTGCCCCAAACTAGCCCCAACAATTGTCAACCAGTTGTCAATCCTGCCCCACCTATACACCCATCTACTTCCTCCCTTCTGTTATTTTAAAACAAATTTCATCATCTTTTTTTAAAAAAAGAAAAAGTCTGATAAAATACACATAGCCTGAAATTTGGCATTTTAATAATTTTAAGGTATATAACAGTGGGTTTAAGTACCCAGTGTTGTGCAACCATCACCCCTGTCTAGTTCCAAAACTTTCTTATCACTCCAGAAAGAAACTCTCTACCCCTTAAGCTGCAACTCCCATTCTTCCCTCCCCCTGAAAAACCACTAATCTGCTTTCGTTCTCTGCGGGTTTGCCAATTCTGGATATTTCATGTAAGTGGATTATACAACATATAGCTTTCTTCTTCTGGCTTCTTTGAGTTATTAGTATCATGATGTTTTCAAGATTCATCCACATTATATCATGCATCAGTGTTTCATTCCGTTTCATATCTGAATAATACTCTACTGTATGGATATACTACATTTTATTTATTCATCTGTGATGATGGATAGTTTGGTTATTTCCACATTTTGTATATTGTGAACAGTGCTGCTTTGAGCATTCATATGCAAGTGTTTAAACACATGTTTTCAATTTTGAGGGGTAGGTATATACCTTGAAGTGAAATTGCTAGGTCATATGCTATTTCTTTTATATATATATATGATATTTCTGATGCTGGGAGGGATTGGGGGCAGGAGGAATAGGGGACAACAGAGGATGAGATGGCTGGATGGCATCACCAACTCGATGGATGTGAGTTTGAGTGAACTCTGGGAGTTGGTGATGGACAGGGAGGCCTGGTGTGCTGCAATTCACGGGGTCACAAAGAGTTGGACACGACTGAGCAACTGAACTGAACTGACTGATGATATTTCTAACTTACTGAGGAATCATCTAACTGTTTGCCACAGTTTGCATTCTGTCCAACCATGTAGGAGAGTTCTAATTTCTTCACATTTTTGCCAACACATTATTTTCTGTTTTACTTTTTTTTTTTTTTAATTTAAATTATAGTCATCCTAAAGGGTGTGAAGTGGTATCTCATTGTGGTTTTGACGTTGAGCATCTTTTCATGTGATTGTTAGTCATTTGTATATCTTCTTTGGAGAAATGCCTATTCAGGTGTTTCACCCCTTTTTCAATTGTGTTGTTTATATTTTTCTTGTTGAGTTGTAAGTGTGCTTTATATATTCTGGATACTAGACCCTTATTAGCTATGTGATTTGCACATGTGTTGTCCATTCTGTGAGTTGTCATTTCACCCTCTTGATAATGTCTTTTGATGCACAAAATTTTTAATGTTGATGAAATCCAATTTCTCTCCTTTACTTATTTTTGTTGTTGTTGTTGTTTGTGCTTTTAGTGTCAAAGTTAAGAAACCATTGCCAAGTCCATGGTGGTGGAAATTTACCCCTTGTTCTCTCCTAAGAGTTTTACAGTTCTAGTTCTTACATTTACATCGTTGATTCATTCTGAGATAATTTTTTACATGTGATATGAGGTAAGGATTCAACAGTATTCTTTTACATGTGGATATCCAGTTGACCCAGCCTCATTTGTAGAAGAGACTATCATCATATCATTTTATCCTTAGTATTGATACTTCAGTATGCTTCTCTAAAATAGAATTATTTTTTCACATAACCAAAATACTATCATCACCCTTAAAAAATGTCAACCACATTTCCTTGATGTCAGCAAATATCTAGACTGTAGATTGTTCTCAAAAATTTAAACAGCTTTTTTTTAAAAAAAATTAGTGTCCAGATAAGTTGCATTCACTGCAGTTTGTTAGTAGACCTTTTTAAATGTTATGAAACCTACAGATTTCCCTTCCATCTCTTCTTCTTTCGTTATATATATTTGTTGAAGCAAATGGGCCATTTACCCTTTGGAGTTTTTTATCCTAGGTTTTATGGATTGTATCCCCATCATGTAACATGTTTGCTCCTCAGTCTTCTTAATTTCCTGTAAATTGGTAACTGAAACTAGATGCTTGATCAAATTTAGTTTGAGGTTTTTTGTTTTGCTTTGTTTCGGGCACGATTACTCCTTAGGTGATGTTGTGTTACTCTAATCAAGAGATAAATCTTAGCTGGTTATTTTCTTTTTTTCTTTCTTCTTTTTTTATTTATTTTAATTGGAGGTTAATTACTTTACAATATTGTATTGGTTTTGCCATACATCAACATGAATCCACCACAGGTGTACATGTGTTCCCAATCCTGAACCCTCCTCTCTCCTCCCTCCCCGTACCATCCCTCTGGGTCGTCCCAGTGCACCAGCCCCAAGTATCCTGTATCCTGCATCGAACCAGAACTGGCGATTCATTTCATATATGATATTATACATGTTTCAGTGCCATTCTCCCAAATCATCCCACCCTCTCCCTCTCCCACAGAGTCCAAAAGACTGTTATATACATCTGTGTCTCTTTTGCTGTCTCGCTTACAGGGTTATCATTACCATCTTTCTAAATTCCATATATATGTGTTAGTATACTGTATTGGTATTTTTCTTTCTGGCTTACGTCACCCTGTGTAATAGGCTCCAGTTTCGTCCACCTCATTAGAACTGATTCAAATGTATTCTTTTTAATGGCTAATACTCCATTGTGTATATGTACCACAGCTTTCTTATCCATTCATCTGCTGATGGACATCTAGGTTGCTTCCATGTCCTGGCGATTATAAACAGTGCTGGGATGAACATTGGGGTACACGTGTCTCTTTCAATTCTGGTTTCCTCGGTGTGTATGCCCAGCAGTGGGATGACTGGGTCGTATGTCAGTTCTATTTCCAGTTTTTTAAGGAATCTCCACACTGTTCTCCATAGTGGCTGTACTAGTTTGCATTCCCACCAACAGTGTAAGAGGGTTCCCTTTTCTCCACACCCTCTCCAGCATTTATTATTTGTAGACTTTTGGATCGCAGCCATTCTGACTGGTGTGAGATGGTACCTCATAGTGGTTTTGATTTGCATTTCTCTGATAATGAGTGATGTTGAGCATCTTTTCATGTGTTTGTTAGCCATCTGTATGTCTTCTTTGGAGAAATGTCTATTTAGTTCTTTTGCCCATTTTTTGATTGGGTCATTTATTTTTCTGTAATTGAGCTGTAGGAGTTGCTTGTATATTTTTGAGATTAGTTGTTTGTCAGTTGCTTCATTTGCTATTATTTTCTCCCATTCTGAAGGCTGTCTTTTCACCTTGCTTATAGTTTCCTTTGTTGTGCAGAAGCTTTTAAGTTTAATTAGGTCCCATTTGTTTATTTTTGATTTTATTTCCAATATTCTGGGAGGTGGGTCATAGAGGATCATGCTGTGATTTATGTTGGAGAGTGTTTTGCCTATGTTCTCCTCTAGGAGTTTTATAGTTTCTGGTCTTACGTTTAGATCTTTAATCCATTCTGAGTTTATTTTTGTGTATGGTGTTAGAAGTGTTCTAGTTTCATTCTTTTACAAGTGGTTGACCAGTTTTCCCAGCACCACTTGTTGAAGAGATTGTCTTTAATCCATTGTATATTCTTGCCTCCTTTGTCAAAGATAAGGTGTCCATAGGTGTGTGGATTTATCTCTGGGCTTTCTATTTTGTTCCATTGATCTATATTTCTGTCTTTGTGCCAGTACCATACTGTCTTGATGACTGGCTTTGTAGTAGAGCCTGAAGTCAGGAATTATATGCCAATAAAATGGACAACGTGGAAGAAATGGACAAATTCTTAGAAAAGTACAACTTTCCAAAACTGAACCAGGAAGAAACAGAAAATCTTAACAGACCCATCACAAGCACAGAAATTGAAACTGTAATCAGAAATCTTCCAGCAAACAAAAGCCCAGGTCCAGACAGCTTCACAGCTGAATTCTACCAAAAATTTAGAGAAGAGCTAACACCTATCCTGCTCAAACTCTTCCAGAAAATTGCAGAGGAAGGTAAACTTCCAAACTCATTCTATGAGGCCACCATCACCCTAATACCAAAACCTGACAAAGATGCCACAAAAAAAGAAAACTACAGGCCATTATCACTGATGAACATAGATGCAAAAATCCTTAACAAAATTCTAGCGATCAGAATCCAACAACACATTAAAAAGATCATACACCATGACCAAGTGGGCTTTATCCCAGGGATACAAGGATTCTTCAATATCCGCAAATCAATCAACGTAATACACCACATTAACAAATTGAAAAATAAAAGCCATATGATTATCTCAGTAGATGCAGAGAAAGCCTTTGACAAAATTCAACATCCATTCATGATAAAAACTCTCCAGAAAGCAGGAATAGAAGGAACATACCTCAACATAATAAAAGCTATATATGACAAACCCACAGCAAACAAACATTATCTTAAATGGTGAAGAACTGAAAGCATTTCCCCTAAAGTCAGGAACAAGACAAGGGTGCCCACTTTCACCACTACTATTCAACATAGTTTTGGAAGTTTTGGCCACAGCAATCAGAGCAGAAAAAGGAATAAAAGGAATCCAAATTGGAAAAGAAGAAGTAAAACTCTGACTGTTTGCAGATGACATGATCCTCTACATAGAAAACCCTAAAGACTCCACCAGAAAATTACTAGACCTAATTAATGAATATAGTAAAGTTGCAGGATATAAAATCAACACACAGAAATCCCTTGCATTCCTATACACTAATAATGAGAAAATAGAAAGAAATTAAGGCAACAATTCCATTCACCATTGCACCGAAAAGAATAAAATACTTAGGAATATATCTACCTAAAGAGACTAAAGACCTATATATAGGAAACTATAAAACTCTGGTGAAAGAAATCAAAGAGGACACTAATAGATGGAGAAATATACCATGTTCATGGTTATTTTCTTTTTATGTTAGCAGCCATTGATGATTGGTGCTTAAATCCACTAATTTATCAGAGGTTGTGAAATAGTGACATTCTAATTCCATTATGTCATTTTCATTTATCAGATGAAATATTGTTTTTGTGAAGAAAAGTTTTAGCTCTTTTATTATGTAATCACGGCGGTAAAACTTGTAAAAGAAAGGCAGTGTAAATTCTTGATTTTTTCCCCTTTATTTACCAGTTTCAGTATAAGAAATTGGTTCTTTAGTTTCTTCAAACAGTGCCAGTTATATTCTTTTTGAAGGGATTTTTTTTAATGCATTTACTTAAGCATATTCCGTGTGTTTCAAGACATTGGAGTTATTATTCTTTTTTTAAATTTTTATTTATTTATTTTAATTGGAAGCTAATTACTTTACAATATTGTAGTGGTTTTTGCCATGGGTGTACATGTGTTCCCCATCCTGAACCCCCTTCCCACCTCCCTCTTTATCCCATCCCCCAGGGTCATCCCAGTGCACCAGCCCTGAGCACCCTGTCTCATGCATCGAACCTGGACTGACGATCTGTTTCACATATGATAATATACATGTTTCAATGCTCTTCTCTCAAATCATCCCACCCTTGCCGTCTCCCACTGAGTCTGAAAGACTGTTCTTTATATCTGTGTCTCTTTTGCTGTCTCGCATACAGGGTTATCGTTACCATCTTTCTAAATTCCATATATATGTGTTAGTATACTGTATTGGTGATTTTCTTTCTGATTTATTTCACTCTGTGTAATAGGCTTGAGGTTCACCCACCTCATTAGAACTGATTCAAATGCATTCTTTTTAATGGCTGAGTAATACTCCATTATGTATATGTACCACAGCTTTCTTATCCATTCATCTGCTGATGGACATCTAGGTTGCTTCCATGTCCTGGCTATTATAAACAGTGCTGCGATGAACATTGGGGTACACATGTCTCTTTCAATTCTGGTTTCCTCGGTGTGTATGCCCAGCAGTGGGATTGCTGGGTCATATATCAGTTCTATTTCCAGTTTTTTAAGGAATCTCCACACTGTTCTCCATAGTGGCTGTACTAGTTTGCATTCCCACCAACAGTGTAAGAGAGTTCCCTTTTCTCCGCACCCTCTCCAGCATTTATTGTTTGTAGACTTTTTGATAGCAACCATTCTGACTGGTGTGAGATGGTACCTCATAGTGGTTTTGATTTGCATTTCTCTGATAATGAGTGATGTTGAGCATCTTTTCATGTGTTTGTTAGCCATCTGTATGTCTTCTTTGGAGAAATGTCTGTTTAGTTCTTTGGCCCATTTTTTGATGGGGTCGTTTATTTTTTTGGAATTGAGCTGCATGAGCTGCTTTTATATTTTTGAGATTAATTCTTTGTCAGTTGCTTCTGATTCTCAGATTATCCCATTTGGGCCAGTGAGACCTCTTAAAGTTGACTCTTTGATCCTTTCTAGCATGATCTTACAGTCTTTCGTAGCTTCCTGGCTCTCATATATGATGATTTTACAGCTTTTTGGGGCGGGTGAAGCATGCTCTTTTGTGGCACTTTTCAAATTTCTTTACAAGAGCCCCTGAGAGTTTTGTTATGCTTTATAAAATCATAAGAAGACAAATCAGAATGACACTGGAAACTCATTCAGAAAACTAATTTTATCAGTTTTTTAAATAATTTTTTGAGTTTCACCTGGGCATTTAGAAAAAAGAGAACGTTGTTTCTGCCCAAAGATTTTTGCATCCTGATGGGTTATCTTTTAGGACCTGGTGACGTGGTGCTGATGTTAGGAATGCACATTTGGACAAAGCCAAAATCATCAATGTGATTTCATTATGTCTCTATTTTAGTTCTGTTTCTAGCGTCAAGCCAGACACTGATTGCTAGTCATCCTAAACTATTTTCTTATAATTATGTTTAAAAGTACCTAATAAGCTGACTTTTGCTGAAGACTTTTGAAGAAGAGAGAGGATGTATGGAAATGGATGTGTTTTTCTAAACGTAGAAAATGAATGTAAAAGCAAATGGATTGCTTTTTTTCTTCTAGTCTCTACTTCTCCATTAAGTAAGGGAGATGTTTATTTTCTGCCTATTTTATAAAGTTGCTGAGTACTATAATGAGTTTATATTTATAGAGAACTTGGAGCTTTCTGGATGAAAGGTGCTAAATTAGGGCTTATTGTTTAGTGAATTTATCTGATATGTCCAGCCTCTTGGGAACATTTGCTGAAGTTAATTAAAAGCAGATAGTCCTCACTCTGACAGCTTACAGTGCCACTTACAAACCAATAACATAAACAGTGTGCACTTCTATTGTTCTGGCTTGGGATTGCCTAGACAGCCACAGCTCTTTCAGAGAGGGGGATGAGCCTACTTCTGTAGGAAAGATGAGCTTGACCGCTAAATGAAACCACAAGGATAGTCTCAATTCCATCTGAACCAACCTAGCTGCCCTCATTTAAAACACATACTTAGAATATGGAGATTTTCCTCAATTTCCAGTTGTAATTTTCAGTTTAGAAAATTAAAAATAATCTTTCCAGGACTTCCCTGGTGGTCCATTGGTTAAGACTTTACCTTCCAATGCAGGGGATAAGGGTTCAATCCCTGGTCAGGAAGCTAAGATCCCACATGTCTCAAGGCCAAACAAATAAAGCATTAAAAAAAGAAGCAATGTTTGTAACAAAATTCAATAAAAGCTCTAAAAATGGTCCACATCAAAAAAAATCTATCATTTGGGGAAAAATTAAAGATAAAAACTTGTTTCATATGTCATTTTATGATCACTTTTTCTTTGCAGAAATGGCATTCCAAAGCAACCAACTGGACACCTTATGCTTTCTTAACACAGTGGAAGTCTTGGAGTGCAATTATAATAATGGCCTATTTGCTTCCTTTGCCAGTTGGTGATGGAGTTTTGCGGTGCGGGCTCTGTCACTGACCTGATCAAGAACACAAAAGGTAACACGTTGAAGGAGGAATGGATTGCGTACATCTGCAGGGAGATCTTACGAGTAAGTGACAACATGGGATACCTTGGGAGGTATTGAACTTTACACTGACCTTCCACTAATTCATTCCATAATTCATGTCGGAAACCTCCTTAGAGCTTTATTCTAACAGTGATGGTGGCAGTGGTGTGTGTTGTGGTCTGTTGTTATGAAGGGAGAGCCATTCTAAATAGACTTCACAGGTGGCTCAAAAGGTAAAGAATCTGCCTGACAATGCAGGAGACACAGGTTCGATCCCTGGGTCAGGAAGATCCCCTGGAGGAGAAAATGGCAACCCACTCCAGTACTCTTGCTGGGAGAATCCCATGGACAGAGGAGCCTGGCAGGCTACAGTCCATAGGGTCACAAAGAGTCAGATACAGCTGAGCACACACACAACAAAAAAACTGGATAGGCACGTGCACTCTCATTTGAAGGGTTAGTTGGGTGATTGCCCTTAACCTGGGATTCATTTTCTTTGGAGTTTCCGGTTGGAATTCTGATTTTAGATCACAAAGATAGTTTTCCACTTAGGAGATGGATTGTTTAAAGATATTTTGGTCACTTGTTTGAATTTTCAACTTGTGAAGGTTTATAACTAATTTAAGGCTTGTATGACGTTAGCCGTTTTAGTACATAAAACCTAGTTTAACTGATTTTGCCTTAAAAAGTTTCTTTGAGACAACCTCTAAAATCGGTCGAAACAGTTGGGCAAAAATGTGCCCATCTGCCCAGTTTTGCCCACAAATTCCAGAGTCAGACAGTCTGCACAGCAGTGTCAGATTTGCTGAGTTCACTTTAGGAAGAAGATAACTGGCCATATTTTAGTTTGTTTGGATCAGTTGAATTATCTCTTGCTATTAATAAGGAGGCTACTATATGTCCACTGAACATTCCTATACTATATCTGCTTGACATTTATTTATTTGTCCTGCCTTCTTAATATAAGGGAACAAAACATAAAACTATTTCATAAATTAGAATGCTTGATATTGTAATGATGTTATTTCTCCCCAGTCTGATCCTTGGTATCATAAACTGCCTATTCAAATCCTTCTAGATACACTTGTGGAGGTACAAGCTGATTTTTAAAACATTATATGGAAATAACAAAAGGCCAAGAATAATCGAGGCAATTTTGAGAAACAAAGGTGAAAAATTTATGCTGCCAGTTTTCAGGACTTCTTATAAAGTTGCTAAGTAGTTAAGACAGGGTGGTATTGTCATAAGGATAGGCAAATGGCCAAGGAAACAGAATGGAGAGTCCATGAGCAGACCAGACCCACTTCTTCTGGTCACCTGATTTACACCCAGAGCAGTGCTACAGTGCATGGGGAAAAGTACAGAAAATAAATAAAAAATGACAACACTTGGGTATCCAGTGCTTGAGTTAGCAAGCATTGATATAATATGATTTGCTTCAGTATGCCAATTTCAGATTCCTTTAGGTTACAGTGTATCTTAGAACAAGTCTGTTTTTAGAACACATACCACATAAAAGCCAAAGTCAGGATAATTCATGGAAAAATGGAACACAATGAGGTTGAGATGTCCCTGAATAATTATTTCACATAATGAGCACAAAGTCACAAATATCATAAAGCACTAAAAATGACAGTGGTGAACATTAACAAAGGAAGTAAAAATTGCTATTTTCCTTTTTTTTTAATGTGAGACATTGGTTAAAGCTAATGGGAAATTTCTTGCTTGGTCTGAGTAATACTGTGCTTAATTAAAATTATATAATAGAAGATAACTTTTAAACTTTTAAATTCAAAAATTGCCCCCAAAAGTGGGGACTTCTGTTAAATCAGTTTTCTGTACAGAGTCGGTAGATGTTCCGGGTACCAGCTGGCGAATGCAGGTGGTCCTGACTTTTCAGAGTGCTGTTAGCTGAGACATGTGCATGTTGGAACCAGTCATATCACGGCTTGTGTGGTTCCTTGTTACCCGAGATCGAAGTTGATATGCAGGTGTTTCATTTAGCACAGCACCATGCATTGTAAGGACTGCCTGTATATTTCAGTTTATACTGATCAGTTGCTTGCAGTTTAGAATAAATGAATATTGTGCTACATTTGAATTATGACCACATGAAAGATATGAATACAATAATGAAAGGATCTCTGGGTAAGTTTGAATTTTTTGGATCATTAACATCCAAAATACATTTTTTTGCATCTGAATCTATATTCCTATTAACCTTTCCCAACTCTGTCTCTCCAGGGGCTGAGTCACCTGCACCAGCATAAAGTGATTCATCGAGATATTAAAGGGCAGAATGTCTTGCTGACTGAAAATGCAGAAGTGAAACTAGGTAAGAATAGAATCCAGGGAGCCTAGGAATTATAGGAATTGGTAGGATTGTTTCAGCTGTTTTTCTTTTTGAATAATGAATGTAAATGTATCACTGTGTATTTGGAGGTCATTGTACCTGGAATGGAAAGGAACATGTTTCTTTTCCTATTTAAAAAACATTTTTTAAAAGCACTTTTAGGAGTGAACTGGAGAACCATGTGCTTAATCAATGTGTAGAAATAATTGAGCTTACTTTTTAAGCAAAGAGCCTTTAGATTAGAAGTGGCTGACCTTGAAATGGTTTCCCATATCTTATAGTTTGTTTATGTTGTTGCTGCTGTAACAGAACAACGGTGACTTATTTTTAAATTGAAAATATCCACACACATTTAGAATAATGAATTTCCTGCTATATTCCCCTATATTTTAAGTGCTGTTTACATCGATTTCATTATTACCTAGGGCACCTGTACAAAATGGATGCTTGATATTCTACTTTACACACATATTGATTATCCCACTTCCGTCTGCCAGAGTTATCAGTGAGGGAATCCTTTTCTCTGGTCCTTTCCATTAGAGCCCTTCCCACAATAAATCTGGGATTTTCCAGATGAGGTAGAGAATGCCCACATGCATTTGACTGCTTGATGTATACAAGTAAGAGCATACATTGACAGATATCCTATAAGAGATGCAATTTGTCTTCTAGAAAAGAATCACTGTCCATGATTGTTTCTTTTCAAAGAGACTTAACTATCTCCTATGTTTATATCCCAAACATTCGCTCTTGCCTTTTTGTTAAAATATACAATTTCCATTTTTTTTCTTAGTTAGCATTTGGGGCCAAGCTTTCATCTCATGAATATTCTCTTTTAAAACAAAAGCATACATTAGGTAGGGAAAACCTTTACATATGTACTGACTACATAAGCTATCCTCAGAATGTTCACTCATCACTATTAACAGTTACTTGTGAGGGACTGTTATGTTCCAGATCATGTACAAAATGCTTGAAGGCAGATGATTTCACTTAAACATTACAGCAGCTCCACGTGACTCTCAGCATCCTCATTTTATGGATTAAGAAAATGAAGCTCCAAGAGGTTTGTCTACTAGGTCACATACGAATAAGTGTCAGAAATGAGATGCAAATTTAGGCAGTCTGACTGTGGAAACTTAGCTGATTACCACTGTATTTGCATCCTCTAAACACTCTCCTTTATGGTCCAAGCTTGCCTTTTATTTAACACCTATTTTTGGTCCTCCATGGAGCCCTGATATAACCAGATATAACTCCTTGTGCTTTTCTCATTGATGTACTTTATCCATTTATATTAATATATGCAATTTAAACATATACATTCACTAGAGATTATCATGGGCTTCCCTGGTGGCTCAGATGGTAAAGAATCTGCCTGCAATGCAGGAGACCTGAGTCGGGAAGATCCCCTGGAGAAGAGCATGGCTACCCATTCCAGTATTCTTGCCTGGAGAATTCCATAGACAGAGGAGCCTGGCAGGCCACAGTCCTTGGAGTCACAAAAAGTCAGACACAATAGAGCAACTAACACACACACACACACACACATAGATTACTATACTAAATTAAGTAAGTCAGACAGATATCATATGATATCACTTATGTGTGGAATCTGAAAAAAAATGATGCAAGTAAACTTATTTACAAAACAAATAGACCCACAGACATAGAAAATAAACATGGTTATCAAAAGGAAAAGGTGGGGGAGGGATAAATTAGGAGGTTGGGATTAGCATGTGCACACTGCTATATATAAAATAGATAATCAACAAGGACCTACTGCATAGCACAGGGAACTCTACTCAGTACTCTGTAATAACCTATAGGGAAAAGAACCTGAAAAAGAGTAGACCTGTGTATATGTATAACTGAATCACTTAGCTCTACATCTGAAACTAGCAGAACATTGTAAATCAACTATACTCCAATCTAAAATAATTGAATATACGTATTTAATTTAACTGCAGTCACAGTAGTGAAAAGGAAGAAGCATCCTGAGTGCCCTCAACAGATGAACGGGTAAACAAAATGTGGCACCTACAGACAGTGGAATAATACTCAGTCTTAAAAAGGGAGAACATTCTAATGCATGCTGCAACATGCATTAACCTTTGAGGACATGACATTAAGTAAAATAAGCTAGTCTCTAAAAGACTAATACTGCATGATTCCACTTATATGAGGTATCTGTCTATAGTAGACAGATTCATAGAAACATAAAGTAGAATGGTGCTTTCAAGGCACCTGGGGCAGGAGGGAGAAAGAGGAGTTAGTGTTTAATGGTTCAATTGAGGAAGATGAAAAAGTTCTGGAGTTGGATGGTGGTTATGGTTGCACCGGAAACTGAATGTACTTAATACCACAACACTGTCCACTATGAAGTGGTTAAAGTGGTAATTTTATGTTGTATATTTTACCACAATAAAAAAATATTCATTTTATCACCATATAAGACCTTCGATCACAAACTATTCATTTGTCTTCCCTTAACTAGTGGACTTTGGAGTCAGTGCCCAGCTTGATCGAACAGTGGGCAGGAGGAATACCTTCATCGGAACACCCTACTGGATGGCGCCAGAAGTTATTGCCTGCGATGAAAACCCAGATGCCACGTATGATTTCAAGGTGTGTCTTCTTACTCTTCATAAGTTTCCAGGCATGCCTAAACATCTCCCTCTGAGACTTGTAGAGAATTTGCTCATGGCTTTGGTCTTGTGATTTGTATAATCCAAAGGGAAAACTAAAAGACATTTCTTGAGTTTAAAATTATGACATTCAAATGAGAATCTTTTTAACAAACTCACCCATCATATCTCATTGCCTATTTGTACAAAAAATATGTATATGTATATATATATTTAAACCATTTTCTATGTTCTTTTAACCTTCTCTTGCTTCTTACTAGAAAATAGATTTCTATTTTGGTTGTAGTTTAGATTTTTGGCAAAGCATATGTATTCTGAGAGCTTTTTATGTTAAAAGAAATCAAGACATGAGTTTGTTTTCTTAGGTCATCTTTTTCTGGTTAAAAACAATTATATTTAGTCATTTCTACATAGTTCAAAGTTTAATTATTAGAGTTTCTTTTCAAAATGAGAGAGAATCAGATAGGTTGGTAGCTACTTTACAGTGTTTCTATAGCCTATTGCCATGTTTGATAGAAATTTGATTTGTGGCTTGACGTTTTGTATCATCAACTGGAAAATTGCTAGTAACTCAAAGCAGTGTTTAAGTGGAAAGGTGTAAGTTTTCTCCTCCAAGAAGCCTCCTCTTTTCCACAGGTGCATGGACTTTTCACCAAAGGACTTTAATGATTACTTTGAAATACCCTCATCTTACGGATGTGGGAACTCCACAATGCACACCCAGTTGGTGTCTTCTCACAGACTTGGCCCCCATATCTCCAAGCTCTCTGTTCAGAGATTTTCCTAAATATTACCATGTTTCTCTATGATGCACTCCTACATAAATATATATAGGAGTATAAGTATCCAATATATAAAATATAAATGTCCAATTTACCAACAAAACAGCCTCTGAAGAATATATTTGAAGAATTCCTCTATTAAAGAACATTTTTAGTTCTCCACATATGGTGTTATTATTGAAATCAGGTCACAAAGATGCAAACATTGCAATGTCTTTGGGACCCAGTGTCTCAGGGCACTGACAAAATTATTTGCCTCTTTGGAGAAATGCAAGTTTGAAGGTCTAAAAACAAAATAATCTTCTGTAAATTTCTTCCTTCTTTCACAGTTAGTCACTGTAATAACCTGACAACAATCTGTCTGAACGCAGCTGCCAAGTTAAAAATTAATCTTTTGCCAAAATAAATGTCATTTATTTCAACTGTTAATGATAAGCACATTTAAATAATTTAATTTGCAAATCCCTTCAGAGGAGCCACTACAAAATATATGTCCCAGACCAGATATGTGTACCATGATTGGCTATAAGCAATTCTTCAAACTATAGTTATACTTAACAAGTGCTAACTGGTCTATATCTTGGCCACAGATATTTTAAATTGCTTTATAACATACCATAGAGAATCAGAGTGTTTCAAACATTTAATCTCATTTTAGCCTGTAAGTATTTTGTCTGCCTATAATATATATGGGACTTTTGTTCTATGGCATAAAATAGATCCCTGTGACTTAGCTATTTTCAGTAGAGTGTCTAGAAGAGGACTCCTCTGATCAAGCCGAGGCTTGGAAGTAAACTGATATCTTGAATCTCTTTCTTCAGATTATGGTTTATAGTCAGATTAAGGAATATAGCTTGGGGTTGGTGAAAAATTTTTGAGCCTAATGCATAATCCTAGTGTGAACAAAGCCTGATGCATAATCATAGGTGTGGACAAAGCCTGATGTATAGCCGTAGGTGTGGATAAAGCCTGATGTATAACCGTAGGTGTGGATAAAGCCTGATGCATAACCGTGGGTGTGGACAAAGCCTGATGCATAACCGTGGGTGTGGACACAACCTGATGTATGAATAACAGGGAGCATCGTGCTGCACTGGGACATTTCAGAGGTGCTGGAAGGTCCTGAGACACTAGGAAATCAAAGATTAATTTCTGTGTTTTTTATTAAAAAATAAAGGATCATGATGAGAGAACAAATTCAACCATATCAGCCATTTTACACCTTCAGTGCAACTTACTTTGTTTGGATTGTCATAAACGTAGGTTGTGTAAGAGGAGGAAGTCATGGCAAGAATATGAGCTTCGCTGGCCACTTGTCATGAGTTAAAGAAGGAGCACAACCAAAGGGTGGATTAGGAAGACCAAGCAGAAAAGAAGATTTGGGGGTTCTCTGAAGATTCGTTCCAACCACCTTGCAGTTTTTCTGTGGATCAGAGAAGCTATACTTTAAATAATCTTGCTACTTCTTTCTCAGCATCAGATCTTATTCTTTTTTTCTGTTTAGTGTTCTTAGGAATGTGGCCAGTCACCAGGAGACAGCTCAACAATACATCGACTTTCAAAACCATTTATTCATTCACTCAGTGTGTATTTATTGAATACTCACTATGCAAAAGGAATTAGCCACGCTCTACCTGTATATGCAGTTTTTTCCTAGAAAGTCCATTTGCGACTTTATCAAAGTTCAGTGGTTTGTTGCTGTGTTTGGTTGTCCATTTGACCCAGGGTGTATCCTAGCCTCAGAGACTGACCCTAGCACTCGAGTCTCTCACCTGCTGTGGGCATGTTTAGAATAAAAGTTAAGTTGAAGGCCACTGGGCTTTGTCAGGTTTTCTTTCACAAAAGCCCTTTCTTTCCAATAAAGACAAAATGCAAAGGAATATAGTTTGGTTTTATTATTTATTTCTTTTTTTAAAGATTTTTTTCATTTCCTTCTGGCTGTACTGTGTCTCTGTTGCTGTGCGGGCTTTTCTCTAGTTGCAACAGGCAGGGGCTAGTCTCTAGTCATGGCGCCAGGCTTCTCCTTGAGGAGGCTTCTCTTGCTGCGAAGCATGGGCTCCAGGGCACTCCACTTCAGTAGCTGCAGCTCCTGGGCTCTAGGGCACAGACTCAATACAGTACACATAGAGGTGCACAGGCTTATCTGTTCTGCAACATGTGGGATCTTCCCAGGGCAGGGATTGAACCTGTGTTTCCTGCATTGTCAGGCAGATTCTTTACCATTGAGCCACCAGGAAAGCCCCTGAGTATTATTTTATTTGCCTAATGTCTTTAGAAACTGCTGTGTTTTTTTTAAACTATAGCAATTCAGTAAAATAGGAGCTTCTATATAAGAAAATAGGCTGAAGAGCCCATGCTTTTTCTTGCAGTCTGGTTTTATCTGATACCTGCTGGGCACAGTATGCCACTGCCTGAAAGTAGCCCCTACCCTAAGGAGGAGCCAGAATCTCACCCTTTCCCCTAGAGCCCTTCCTTTCTTGTTTTCAGAAAATCTGTCAAAACACTTCAAGCAAAAGGCAAGGTTTCATTTTCCTGATAAGTACGTGGGGCAATAATGAAAGCTTGCTCATTTAATAATAAGCATTCAAAAGACTTGGAATTAATAAAGCTGTTCAAAATTCCTAGGCTGTTTAAATTGTTATTTTTTTAACTTGAATTTCATTTCAGTTAGATGGGATTTGCCGAGTGTTTTATAGTCCTATGTATTTATTGCTTTGACAGAACTACTCACTGACGGACGTTCTCTGTGGGCAGGAGCCCATTCGTAGTTGAATAAAGACTGGCACAGCTGCCCACAGGAATACTACACAGCCATCTGAACAATGAGATAGTGTATATGTTGAAGTTGGGCAG
Organism: Bos mutus; assembly: GCF_027580195.1. NCBI lineage: Eukaryota > Metazoa > Chordata > Mammalia > Artiodactyla > Bovidae > Bos > Bos mutus. Next base: position 95,196,502 of record NC_091617.1, read on the forward strand.
ATTCCAAGATACAGTGTGAGGTACACAAAGCAGCTTACAGTACGCATAGTAGAGTCTGGTTCGCCCCTACCTGATGGATGGATGGATGTGGATGGAGAAATTAAACTTCTTTTTTTAAACTTTTTATATTGAAGTATAACTGATTGACAGTGCTGTGATAGTTTCAGGTGGGCGGCAAAGGGACTCAGCCATACATACACATGTATCTGTTCTCTCCCAAGACTCCCCTCCTGTCCAGCATGCCACTTAACATTGAGCAGAGCTCCCTGTGCTACACAGTAGGTCCTTGTTGGTTATTCATTATAAACAGAGCAGAATTTTTGTGTTAAACTTTTTATTTTATATATCTTTCTGTAACTGTTCTAGTTTTTTAAACCGTAAACTGGTGATGCTTTTACAGCAACTTAGTCAAGTAAGAGAAGTATGGTGAAATGGTGTATCCCCTCAACCCCACCACCATCCACTGGCCTGATCTGTGCTCATGTCATTTGTTATCTGCCTAAACTCTGAGACTTTGCACACAGGTGCTGTGGACCATTTAAAGACGTAGATGTCTCCTGCAGGGTTTGGGTGAGTATTGTGCTCTGGCTGTAGAGCAAGTACTCATTCTCTTGTGTTACAGATAATTGGCTTTATTCAGACAGAATGAAAAGGACCCCTGAAGGTAAGAGGCTCAGCTGGAGAGAAAGTGAGCACTTGCCTAGCCAGGGAGCATCACCAAGGTGTATGTGATGTGCTTTGTGAGAGGATGATCTTCACATTGCAGAATGAGGTTTGCCTCTCACATGAGGCCTGACCTCTGTCTACTGAAATTTCAACAAAGCTCCCGTCCCCGTGTGACAGGAAGAAAGGATGATATAGACACCACCGTTACTGTTCCTGGCAGAGACAAACTTCTATCCAGCATATTCCTCATGCTGCATGTTCACACCCACTTGCGTAGGACTTTTTAGTCGGACATACTACCACCCCATCCAGGCTCTCAGTTGATCCCCAGGTGAAGAAGATAACCTGTTCATCCAATATTTTCCCTATGGTCACATTACAAATGTATATGAACAAGGAATTCTGGGGGAGATGAGATTATGAATAACTACCTCTAAAAAAGGCTGAGCACCAAAGAATTGATGCTTTCAATTTGTGGTGCTGGAGAAGACTCTTGAGAGTCCCTTGAACAGCACGGAGAACAAACCAGCCAATCCTAAAGGAAATCAATCCTGAATATTCATTGGAAGCCTTGATGCTGAAGCTAAAGCTACAATACTTTGGCCGCCTGATGCAAAGAACTGGCTCACTGAAAAAGACCCTGATGCTGGGAAAGATGGAAGGCAAGAGAAGAGGGGAGCAACAGAGGATGAAACAGTTGTATGGCATCACCCATTCAATGGGCATGAGTTTGAGCAAACTCCGGGAGATAGTGAAGGCCAGGGAAGCCTGGTGTGCTAAAGTCCATGGGGACGTGAAGAATCAGACATGACTGAGCAACTGAACAACCTCTGCTTGAATGACCTCAGTCACCCTGATCTCACCACCTTGGTTCTGTTTATATATAATGTAGTGTATATGATGTAGGGCATGTCAGGCCTTTGAGGTTGGATAGGATTGGTTTAAAATGTAGACATCACTTCCTTGCACTGTATAACTTCAGGGAAGTTATTTAACCTTTCTGAGCCTCTGTGGGAGTATATGACAAGGCTCTATTAGAATAAAGTGAACTGACATATATTAAGGAATTAATTCACTACCATTTGATAAGTAGTCAATGTATGGTAGTTAATATTCATGTTTATGTTTCATCTGAAGGTACTGCCATTTGGAGACATTTTGACCTAAAACAAATCCCAGGAATATCATAGAATTTGAGCCACCTATTTGTACTACACACCTCTAATTTTCGACTTGCATTGAGCCACAATCTGCTTCTCTACTTACACCTCTAGATTAAGGTGCTGCCCTTAGGGACCACATAAAATAAATTCATTTTGCTTTTTCCAGGTGTAGCATTTCCAAAAGGAAAATAAGTTGCATGTTGAAAGACTGATTTCTGGTCTTCGTTTAAAAAAAAAAGACTGATTTCTTGGTCTTGGCAAAACTTGGTAGACTCTACTACACCAATTGCACCTGTTATGAAGCTCTTGTTTGTGAGCTCTAGACCACCCTGCTAGCTTCTGCTCAGGGGTGATGGGGTCAGGACTCAGCCAACCCCATTTCTGCTTGGCCATCGGGGTAGCTCGCAAGGCTGGAGGAAGAAGGACACACCTTTTCCTGTTTGCTTCCTCTAAGCTTCCTGTTTACTCCTGTAACATCCCAGAAACATCTCTGAGTACCAGGGCTCCTTGTTACTCACCGGTTTGCTCGTTGAACTGCCAGTCAGTGATAATTGGACCTCAGGCTTTGTCTGTGCCAGTATTTGTTAAATACCCACTGTGTACACTGCTTGTGTTAGGAACTTTGCATATATACCTTGTTTTTTAATTGTTACTATTTTTAATATTTTTTTTATTCACTTGGCTGTATTGGGTCTTAGCTATGGCACATGGGATCTTTCGTTGTATTGCTCAGATCTCTAGTTGTGGCACATGGGCTCAGTTGTTGCGGCACGTGGACTTTGCTCTGAGGCATGTGGGATCTTCATTCCCCAACCAGGGACCAACGCATGCCCTGCATTGCAAGGCAAATACTTAACCAGTGGACCAGCAGGGAAGTATCCTGCATATCTTACTGAATTCTCGTGTTAACCGTGCAAGATAGGTGTTCTATTCGTGCTACAAGTGAGGACATCAGTTCAGAGGGTCGAGGGGGGTCACCCCAGGTCTGCTCGCTACACGTGTTCTTTCTACCTTTCAGGGCACACTGGGGCTCTTCTCCTGCCTGCCCCCACCCCCCCACCTCTCTCTCCTTGTATGGCTGGTTCAGCCTTCTGAAAGTCCTCTTCACTTGTTGAGCAACCCAGCCCCAAGAGGAATGGCCTCTTGTGATGTTCAAGTTCCTCTGTGCCAGCTAGCCCCCCACCAGCCAGAAGTTGCGTGCTTGCCGCTGCCTTCTCGGAGGCACTAGAATTTGTCTCTGTTCTGTTGGTGATGCGCACAGTACTGGGCTATTAATCATGCTGCCGCCAGGCTGCGCAGCACCTCTAGAATAATGAATTACCCAACCCCTGCCAGAATGAGTCACTCCACGGCCACGGAGGAAACTTATCTCTCCCAACTCTCTCCTCATCTTGTTTCTCCCTCTTCCCTCTCTCGTCTCCTGTGATCTGTCTTGCCAGTTGTAATTGGAACATTTTCTCCCGTATTTAAGTTCTGAAGTGTCTCTGGGACTTGCTAATATATCCAAAGGCTTAAATAAGGCCCGTCAAGGACGTTTATTGCTTTCTAGCATGGGCAGTTAAGCATAGCTTACAAGCAGCTCTGGGTATATATGGCCAGGAATATAAATGTTCCTTTTGGAATACAAGAGAATCCCAGAAAGGGGGAAAAAAAAAAAAGATCCTAATAATGATATCAAATGAAGGCTTAAAGAAGAAATAATCTCTGGCCTGGTCACGTGACAAAGGATGCACCGGAGTTGGGATGTTGTGATCTTGCGTTTGAAGGGGTTGTTTGGCGGGGTTGGGGAAAGCAGCCAGAGAGAGAATCTGAGATACTGTGTACTGAATGAAGGAAACATCACTCTTTCACTAACCCTTCCTGCTCCTGGTGGCATAAAGGGAGGATCTCCCAACAACTGGGACCTCTCTTTTTCCTTACTATCGAAATATGCTTCCTCACGTGATTGCTCCATACATACGATCACTAAGAAATGTTTTTAGGCATACTTACATTTCTTGTGTCACCAGGAGTCTGGAGGAAGGCAGGTGAGTGTTGATTGATGTCTTCAAAACATGGGCTCCTACCTTCCTGCCCTGTCAGCCTTAGTTTGTCGACTTACTGCCTCATGGTTGCAAGATGGATGCTGTAACTCCAGATGGCATGTTTGTATTCAAGGCACTAAGAAGTGGGAAAGAGTTGTCAAGACACCAGCTGTATTTGTCATTTATTTCAGGAAAAGCAAAAGCTTTCCCAGAAGATGTTTGCCTGGGTCTCAGCAGCCAGAACTAGGTCACTTCCTTGACTGCCATCCTTAGCTGAGGGAAATCTGGATACCGAGTTTAGCTTTCCTATGCACTGAAATGGAGGCAGCAAGGGCAGTGCAGATTGAAACGCCTGTTGGGTTAGCCAACAGACAGTACTGGCCACAGCCAATTCGAGGGAAGCCATAGAAGGCTACACTGGGCAGGCAAAGGCAGTCTTACCTCACAGTGGAAGACAAGGACATGATGAATTATTCTTGAGCCCGCTGTGTACCGGGTTTTGTGTTAGGCAGCATGCCTGCGTACATACACGTCACAATTGTCTATTGTGTAGTGGAAAGCTGAGCTCTGTGCGGTCTTCTGGATGCAGTTAAATTAGGAACCTGAACTTGAATCTGGGTCTGTCTGACTTATTCACACTGCCTCTAGGAAGTTGAGCACTGGTTTAGGATGCACCTCACTGAATCTCAACACCTTCATCTGAGTCACCAGCACTTTAAGGTACCTGTAGACAAAGGAGGAATCTGAAGTGATTATTTTATGGGTCCCTAATAAGGTTCTTAAAGTGAGTTATTAGGTTCTTACATTGTGATGATAGTTTAAAAAAAGAACTAGCCTGGGAGGCAGGAGACCCAGCTCTGATTAAAACCTGGTGCTTAGTTGCTCTGTGATCTTAAGTCATTTTTTCTCCTCTGTGAAATGAAAAGTTGGACTAAATGACCTACAAAAGGTCTAAGGGACTTTCCTGGTGATCCAGTGGTTAAGACTCTGCATTCCCACTGCAGAGGGCACAGGTTCAATCCCTGGTCAAGGAACTAAGGTCCCACATGTTGTGTGAACAAAAACAAACAAACAAAACCATCCTTCTACTGAGGGTCTAGCCTTAAGACACTTAGGTTTTGCTCCTTTCTCTCATGTGTCTATTCACTCGACAAGTATTTATGAAGTACCTACTATGTGCCGGGCACTGTTTTAATACTATGTACCAGTCAACAAAGCAAAGATTCCCTGCCCTTGTGGACTTCATGATCAAGTGCGTGTGTTGTGGGCAGAGGACACAAACAGTAAACAAAAAAACATAATAAATTAGTGATGAGTCAATTACACAGTTGTCAGAAGGTGATCAGTTCTCTGGGGAACAAAAGTGGGAAAGGGGGAGGGGTCTGGCCACGCTGGGAGAGAGGTTGGGTGGTCCTCACTAAGAACAAAGCATCTGAGCAAAGCCTTTCGTGGAGGGGAGAGAGTCAGTCCATACATGATTAGGGTCAGTGCTGCAGGCAGAGGGAATATCTGAAGCAAAAACCCTAAGGTAGGAGTTTGTGTGAGTTTTCTGAGCCATCTTCTTCCCCTGTCTGAAGACTAGCCTGGAGCTTTTCTCATCCCGGTTCCATCACTTTCTTTCAGCTATGTTGGCTTTCAAACCAGTTCAAGCTTCCTAGACTTGAAAGCCATTTAATTTGACTTTGCTATGGCAGGTGGGGACAGAGAGCCCAGCCACTGCCTTCGTGTTTGCATCTCGGTTCACAATGCACAAACACTCGGTTTCCCAAGATGCTGGATAGGTGGTAGGAGACCTGCCGAGGCCTGGAGTCTTAACAGAACAGCCCAATCCCTCCGCCATTTCCAGACTGTTTTCTGTTGAATGCCTCCCGTGCAGTAAGTGAGTCAGGGTTTTCGTCATGTTCCCCAATGATTGTCTGTGTCAGTGAACCATCATGTTCTGGTACAAGAGAGCTGTGTGTTCATCTTTACAGTTGCTGCTCTTGAGCCAGCCTGTGAGGGATGGGCTGGGCTTTCCCCATTAGCTCCAGAAAGAACCTCAGTGAGCAAGACCAGCAGCCTGCGGGAAGATTTAGCAAAGCGCCAGGCTGTGCCACTCTTGTCTGTGTGTGTGTGTGTGTGTGTGTGTGTTCAGCGACACATTTGAATATACCTTGAAATGGAACAAAGAAAGGATGATAAAGTGATGTTCTATGCAGAGATGTTCTTGGAATCTGGGCAGTGGTTTTGTGCAGGTGCATTATTATCTCCAAATAGACTGAGAACTTGTAACATTTATATGGACAGGTTCATGGGCTCGTGAATTAAAGAATCCCTGCTTGGTCCTAGTGTGGGGTTAGGATGTGCCCCAGCCACCTGCTCTAAGGTAGATCACATTTTAGGCAAGAGTCTAGATCCCCTTGAAAGTCCTGTTCAGGTTGTATGGGCCTCAGTTCAAATACTGAACAGGCCTAGGTGTCACCCACAGGATATTGAGAAGTTTAGTTCTAGGGAATGGCTCAGGGAGGAGTTCATAGTTCTCTTCCAGTTACATCTCCTTGACGTGTGACCTTGACATTTGCTTGGTGGGCAAGGGAACTTAACTTTGATCTCTGAAATCTTGTGAGGTTACAGGTGAGAATTTAGAATGATATACAAAATGCAACGTATATTTAAAAAGAAAGGGAGCATGAGAGTCTTCATCAGGATTGTGAACTATTGAACCAAGTGTTACGTGTGTTGTCTTAGCAGTGTTTTTGGCACTTCCTGGCTTGGTTTTCCCTTCTCTCGATTTGCTTCCCTTCTATGCACTATTTAGAAACAGTTGAGCGATGTGCACAGAGTGGGGGAGAAGCATATTGTTCAAGATTGCATAGGTCGAGGTGGAGGCATTAGCCTAGAAAATTCTGATAAGAGCATGAAAGTTAATCTGAGAATAAGAAAGACAATAAGGGTTTAGGATTTCTGTTTTGCATATGTGTCTATTTACCAGATAAAAATATATGGTAATATTGTTCATTCATTTAACAAATATAACGAGCACCCACTACTCAGTGCTCTATTCTAAGCACTGAGATACAGCAGTAGACAAAACTAAACAAAAGCTTCCCCACCCTCATGTTGTTTGGTTAAATGATATGAATTGCTGGGCTTTTTTGTAGGTTAAAAACAAATGACTATAAATACTGTATGATCTAGCATCTACTACATGGTCTTTCCACTCTTAGGTCTTTATTTAAAAGAGATAAGAGCATACATCCATACAAAGGCTTGCACATGAGTATTTGTAGCAGCTTTATTTTTAATGGCCTTGACTGGAAACAACCCAAATGTCCATCAACAAGTGAATGAATAAACGAATGGTAGCATCTGCGTTGGTGCGGTGGAGCACTACTCGGCAGTAAGAAGGACTGAAGTACTAATATGGAAGGCAACATGGATGGATCTTAAGTACAATATGTTAAGCGAAAGAAACCAGGAGGTTTCATTCTATACAAAACTTTAGAAGATACAGACTAATCCACAGTAACACAAAGCAGATCAGTGTGTGCCTTGGAACGGGAACTGGGGTCGGGGACAGAAGGGCAGGAAATGGAGACTGCAAAGGGGCAAGTGAGACCTTTTGGGGAGATGAATGTGTTTGCTGCCTTGCCCATGCTGATGGCTTCACAGGTGTACGTGAACACCAAACCCTTTCAATTGGTACACTTGGGAGTATGTGCAATTAATTACTTGACAGTTTTATTTCAGTGAAGGTATTAAAAACAGTCAAACAGCAGCAGTTTCTTGTGGTTCAATCAGTAGGGAAATCTTAGTGATGAATTAATGTTTGAAACCTTCTATTTGTTGTTCATACATGTATGGAAAACTCACCATGTGTCAGGCACCATGAAAGGTATTATCAACGAGGAGCAAACAAGGCTGTTTTTGCCTGAAGTAGGTTTGAAAAGAGATGGCTGGACAGCTCTCCCATAGGCAGTTCTGAAGCAGTTGCCTGGTTTAGCCCAGGGAGCCTTTGTTGACTGCATTTACCCATGCTTCCGTGCCTTCCTTGTTTTACAGAGTGACCTGTGGTCTCTGGGAATCACCGCTATCGAGATGGCAGAAGGTGCTCCCCGTAAGTACCTTCCTCTGGGTGAAATCTGTTGCTGGCCTGCTCTGCAGGTGCGGATGCTTCCTTGCCAGTAGCTTTACTTCTGCTACACCGAGCCCTGCGTGGACTCAAGCTGGCGTACCGAGAAAGCAGAGTCGTCTAAATCAACCAGGAATCCATTCATTTCAGAGTGGTGTGAGGATTTGTATTTATGAGGGGAGACCAGAAAGGAGAGCAGAGCAGACTCTGAGAAGTCTTGTCTGTCTTATATACTCAGTGTATAGTCTAGTCTTCAGCTACTCTTCACCTGTAGTCAAACTGGGACTAAACCACAGAGAGTGTAAACACCAACATATCAGAAATGCAGAGCTGATTTTCAGGGCATGGGTTATGGGAACACTTATACTCAGTTGCTCTCATTCCTATTAAAATACTAATGGTTAGGTTGTTAGATTTCCCTGCTTATTTGAGACAGAGTGAGCAGGGCTCTGGCTACCCAAAGAACCTCCGCAGTTCCTGGGAATCTGGAGCATTGGCCCCACCGAGACCCTCCCCAGCTGCGTGGTCGTCACCTCTGAGACTCCATTCAGGAAGTGCAACTGACCAGGGACAGCTGCCACGATCGCTCCTCCCAAGGGCCACTCCCCTCCAGTGACCAAGAGTGGCAGGGATATAAGGCAGAGCCTTTCCTGGAAGACAGGGGGCTCCTTGGAAGGCAGCTTTCACTCCTTAGTTTCCCTCCTTGATTGCCTTCAACTGCAGGACAGCCTAGCACCCTTCCACCTGCTGTTTCTCCCTCCCACCTTCACTGCCATCAGACTTCATAGCAATCTGACAACTCTCCCAGCCTTCCTTGGCTCCTTTGCTATTTCCTTTCAGGCAGGAGTTTCCTCCAGTGATATTTTCTCATGTTTACTATCACCTTAGTGTCTTCCTCTTCAGAAGACCTGGACCAAAACAGGCCCTACGTTAGTATGACGAGTCATTGTGCTCATATGACTTTTTACCCTTGAGTTATCGTGGTATTCTTATTTCTCACTCCAGAATTAGTAGAATTCACCTGTAGCATGACTAGAGTGTTTGTTGACCAAATGTCCCTTATCCACAATGCTGGTAGGCATTTATGAATCAGAAAGATAATATTGGCAGTCTTGAAACTGTATCATCATGCTTAATGAGCAGTTACTGCCTGTGTGCTCCATCATGTCCGACTCTTTGGGAGTCCCCAGACTGTAGCCTGCCAGGCTCCTCTGTCCATGGGATTCCCCAGGCAAGTATAGTGGAGTGGGTTGCCATTTCCTCATCCAGGGATCTTCCCAACCCAGAGATTGAACTCGTGTTTCCTGCATCTCTTTCCTTAGCAGGTGGATTCTTTACCACTGAGCCACCTGAGAAGCCCCTAATGAGTAGTAGGAAGGAGCTAAAAATGAACTTTCTCCCAGCAGAATCCTTTAGCTTTGGGGGAGAATGTGTTCTTATTCTAGGCACACAGGAAACGATATTCCCAGATGTTTGAAGAGTAAACTAGTGAAATATTCTCATTGAATAGAATGTGTGAGTGTTTTTACTATAAATGATAATGTCATCTTTACAATGTGAGATATTTTTATGAGTCTTCTACCAGACTTCCTTTGCCTTAATCCTCTGGTCTTCCTGGGGCCATTGAACAAAACCAACCAAACAAACAAAACCCATCATGAAAAGCCTGAAAGCCATTCAAGGTATTTATCAATACAGAGAGAAAGGTGTTTTGGTGTAGTGCTTTATACTCCAAAAACCCATGTATTAATATTAATAGATAACACTGCATTTGGGGAAGCCTTCAGTGTATAAGAGATGTACCATGGATTATTTGGGATTTTACTAATTAAAAATAAGTTACTGTCTCCATTGTAGTTGTTATCTGGATGTTGTTTACTTGGAGTCTTAGATGGTTATTTTTAGCAAAGCAAAGGTTGTTGAGCCTTTGACTTGTTTTCCTTAAAAATGAAGTGCAAGTAGACATGTTAAGGGTCTCTAGTTGAAAGGTGTTAGATTTTTTGAGACTCCTGTAATCAGCCTCATTTAACGCTCACCAAAGGGAAGCTTTATGATCTCCTGACTCTGCTCACTGGTCAGGCCTGGACTCAGGATGCCATTTGGCAGCATTATCAGCACAGAAAGGATGGGCTTGGCACGGACTTGGCCCCCTAACCTGAGCTGGCCCTTGTTTTGGTCTCTTGCAGCTCTGTGTGACATGCACCCCATGAGAGCTCTCTTCCTCATCCCCCGGAACCCAGCGCCTCGGCTGAAGTCTAAGAAGTGGTGAGTTTGGTCTTTGGTGTTTTGCAGATCTAATGTCAAGAGTTTCTGCATTTCTGTTTGGAATGAGCTCAGATCTTTAGGTCCTGCTAACAGGATTAGATGAATATGTACTAAGACTTGTTGAATGATTTTCTGTGTGGTGTTATTCATCTTAAAGTACATATTAAGGACCTACTATTTGCACAGTAAGTCCTTATTCATTATGAGGAGATATTAGCTAAAGTGGGTCATGGAACTCAAGAAGTAACATGGAAACACTTTGATTTATCACTCAGAGTAATATCTTTCCCAGCAGTGCAGAACATCTCATCAGAACAGGTGATAGTCTAGAGTCAGCCCATTAGATTGGCTGACTTTTCTTCTGTTCCTTAAGTCATTAATTCCCTAAATGTATATACACACTTGGTACTGTGTGAGATGATTTCCTGCTCTGTGCATGAACATCTGTAATTTTTGTGTTTGCTATTGCTTGCTCTTTATGACAGGTGATACTGGCTTCTTTGTGGCAGTGATCTAACCTTTCCATTTAATAAACTGATTAACATAAAAAGTGACTTAAAAATACTAAGTGAATATGTGCATGGATGATGAAGGGTATGGTAAAAATTATAGTGGTAGTGTCTGATTGACTGGAGTTTGTAAACAGAGTTCTACAGATTAGAACAGGATTTGAACTTTTGGCTTTTTTTGTGCACTTACACCAGAGCCTTTGTGTCTTATTCTGGAGCAAAAATTCATTGCTTATTCCCTTCCCTCTGTGGATACTGTGTATCTTCCTTGATACATTCTCAATTCTGATTCCCTTTGCCATGGGGCCAATTCCTGAACCACTTAAGACCTCCTATCCTTTTCTAGATACCTTCTAGGCAGTTTTGAGCATGAAGGGACAAGAGCCTTCTGCCTTTTCTCATATCACTTCATGATCAGGTCCTCGTGTTTCTCACACACCCACCCACAGGTTCCCCCTCCAGGATACAAGAGCAATCTTAATTTATACCATTTCCAGGAATGACACAGTGACCCTGGCAGAACAAGAGAAAGGCATACTGCACAGAGAGAGGGAAAAGATATAGCCCCAATAGATGACAGCCTCAGAGTTAGTTGCCAAGGGCTGCATGGGGAGAGAGTGAGAGTTGCTATTGGTAACAAGGAGGCAGAGCGTCCCTCCTCCTCTCTCTGGAGGGTCGCCGTGGTGTGAGACATCACTCTCTCCCCAGCAACAGCTTTCCATTGGGCACCACACGGCACATGATCCACAGGTGCCCAGAGGCTCTGCTTCCTCCCTTCTCCCCAGAACAGCTCCCAGAAAGGGGCTGGCTCCGTTCTGGAAGATCCTTGGAAACATCAGGGACACTGTGAAGCTCTCCACGAGCTTTCTGTTTGTCCTTCATGCCACGCCTCCCAGGGAGGTTGGGAGGGGCTGCTGTGTCCAGTGGGCTGCACCCACCCCGTCCCCTCCCTGCCTCCTCTGTCTTCACTGATATTGGACAGGGCTGCTGACTCCACCACAGAGGACAAACTGACCACCCCTACCTGTGCCGTTTGCCCAGAGTGGCGTAGCCACACATCGCAGTTCAGAAATATTTGTGTTCATTGCCAGCTTTAAAAAAAACTGGCAACTGAGCAGTCCGTGGAGATGTCTGGCCTTTTTTTCCCACAGAGGTGCAGCCGCACTGCCCTGCCCAGGCATTCCTGCTCCCTTTTAGGGTGAGCCCTCATGCTTCTGCCCCCGTCACTGCCTCTTCCAGCCCAGAAGCTGGAATCCCTTGGTCACCACGCTGGTCCTGTCTTCTTCTTACCCCTGGTCTGCAGTGCCCTTCTGTGTGACCCATCTGGCCCCCAGAAAAGTGACTGACCAGTCCCTGTGCTACAGTTTCTTGGTTCGTTGACCTTGTTCCAACAGGAGCCACCCTGCACTGACCTTGCCTGAGAAGTACAGACTTGAGGGGAAATACAGGCTGACTTCTCTGCTTCAAAACTTTGGCGATGAGAGCTGATTTTATAATGCTGCAGAGAACTGGGTCAGTCCAGGCTGCCCTCGTCCCACCAGCCTCTTTGCACGGCCTTGCGTGGCTCAGAATGAGAGCCAGCTAGGAGAAGGAGTGCCACGTGCCAGCTGGTGGACAGGAAAATGACGTGGCTGTTTGAGAGCCAGTGGAGGAAACAAAAGCCCTGTAAAAATACACCTTCTCAGTCAGAACCCAGCCGTTATAAAGATGGTCGTGCAGCCCCCAGCCACAGGACACTTGGTGGGGCTTGAATTTGTCTACACTAGAATTCCAGTTTTTAAATGAAAATATTTAGGCACTTCAGAGTACTTGTATTGAACAACCAGGTTCAGAGTGATTTAAAATAGGTTAGGGTTTGGGAGGAAATAAAATATTTCTATTTTCCTTTTCCTTTTTTACCTTATCCCCCACCAAAAGAAACAAAACTTCAAAATGTTCTTTTATATCTACCTATTCTCTACTTTAATGAGTTATCAGGTGAAGTGCACTATTCCCGGTGTATATTCCAACATAAAGGAAAGATATAAACATCTGAATGCAGAGTTCCAAAGAATAGTAAGAAGAGATAAGAAAGCCTTCTTCAGCGAACAATGCAAAGAAATACAGGAAAACAACAGAATGGGAAAGACTAGGGATCTCTTCAAGAAAATCAGAGATACCAAAGGAACATTTCATGCAAAGATGAGCTCGATAAAGGACAGAAATGGTATGGACCTAACAGAAGCAGAAGATATTAAGAAGAGATGGCAAGAATACACAGAAGAACTGTACAAAAAAGATCTTCACGACCCAGATAATCACGATGGTGTGATCACTGACCTAGAGCCAGATATCCTGGAATGTGAAGTCAAGTGGGCCTTTGAAAGCATCACTATAAACAAAGATAGTGGAAGTGATGGAATTCCAGTTGAGCTATTCCAAATCCTGAAAGATGATGCTGTGAAAGTGCTGCACTCAATATGCCAGCAAATGTGGAAAACTCAGCAGTGGCCACAGGACTGGAAAAGGTCGGTTTTCATTGCAATTCCAAAGAAAGGCAATGCCAAAGAATGCTCAAGCTACTGCACAATTGCACTCATTTCACACGCTAGTAAAGTAATGCTCAAAATTCTCCAAGCCAGGCTTTAGCAATACGTGAACCGTGAACTTCCTGATGTTCAAGCTGGTTTTAGAAAAGGCGGAGGAACCAGAGATCAAATTGCCAACATCCACTGGATCATAGTAAAAGCAAGAGAGTTCCAGAAAAAACATCTATTTCTGCTTTATTGACTATGCCAAAGCCTGTGACTGTGTGGATCACAATAAACTGTGGAAAATTCTGAAAGAGATGGGAATACCAGAACACCTGATCTGCCTCTTGAGAAATTTGTATGCATTTCAGGAAGCAACAGTTAGAACTGGACATGGAACAGCAGACTGGTTCCAAATAGGAAAAGGAGTTCGTCAAGGCTGTATATTGTCACCCTGCTTATTTAACTTCTATGCGGAGTACATTATGAGAAACGCTGGACTGGAAGAAACACAAGCTGGAATCAAGATTGCTGGGAGAAATATCAATAACCTCAGATATGCAGATGACACCACCCTTATGGCAGAAAGTGAAGAGGAACTCAAAAGCCTCTTGATGAAAGTGAAAGAGGAGAGTGAAAAAGGTGGCTTAAAGCTCAACATTCAGAAAACGAAGATCATGGCATCCGGTCCCACCACTTCATGGGAAATAGATGGGGAAACAGTGGAAACAGTGTCAGACTTTATTTTTCTGGGCTCCAATATCACTACAGATGGTGACTGCAGCCATGAAATAAAAAGAGGCTTACTCCTTGGAAGGAAAGTTATGACCAACCTAGACAGCATATTCAAAAGCAGAGACATTACTTTGCCAACAAAGGTTCGTCTAGTCAAGGCTATGGTTTTTTCCTGTGGTCATGTATGGATGTGAGAGTTGGACTGTGAAGAAGGCTGAGCGCCGAAGAATTGATGCTTTTGAAGTGTGGTGTTGGAGAAGACTCTTGAGAGTCCCTTGGACTGCAAGGAGATCCAGCCAGTCCATTCTGAAGGAGATCAGCCCTGGGATTTCTTTGGAAGGAATGATGCTAAAGCTGAAACTCCAGTACTTTGGCCACCTCATGTGAAGAGTTGACTCATTGGAAAAGACCCTGATGCTGGGAGGGATTGGGGGCAGGAGGAGAAGGGGACGCCAGAGGATGAGATGGCTGGATGGCATCACTGACTCGATGGACGTGAGTCTGAGTGAACTCCGGGAGTTGGTGATGGACAGGGAGGCCTGGCGTGCTGTGATTCATGGGGTCTCAAAGAGTCGGACACGACTGAGCGACTGATCTGATCTGATCTGATCTGATTCCAACATATGACCAAAGGGGCACCACTGTGGCAGAGACAGCCATGAACTCTTCATTATAAGCATTCAGCTGAGGATCATTTCCAAGGAATTGACTGAATCTACGACATACAAGGCACATGTATGTTGTAGTCTCAGCAACGTATTTATGTGTGTGTATTTAAAATATATATATATTTAAGATATATATAAAAATTTGTTTTTACTGAAATCAGGATTCTTTAAATTCTATAGTGCTTTACAGTTTTCAAAAGTTTCACGCACATGATTTCATATAATCCTGTAATAACCTTCATTTTCTTAGCCACAACCCTGCCGGGCAGATGCTCTGAGTCTTCATATTATGGGTGAGAGTCTGAGGCTTTAGGTGGGTTATGGGCCTTGCCCTAGGCTGCGCAGTGTTCGTTTCCCAAGTTTGTGACCCGTGTTTTTTCTACTGCGCCATTTGACTTCTCAGAGTTCAAGGTTAAAGTGGTAGAGAAGGAGCTGTACTAGTCCCTCAGAGTGAGCACCTTTCCCTTGAGCCTTAATATCAGGGAAGAAAGGCGGTATCATTGCTCTTTGCCCCTTTCATTGTAGGAGGAAAGGAGAGCTTCCCTGGGAGCAGGAACCTGGCCTTCCTGCCCCATCAGCGCAGTGAGGAGAGGCCTGGCGCTAAGGAAGTCAGGTGGTCCGTGCTCCAGTCAGTGTTCAGGCGGCTCAGACATTTGATTAGGCCTCCAGGAGGGTTACAACTTGGACTGAGTCAGAGGAGAAGGACGCTGTCACCATCTGTCTCCCTGTCAGCAAGTGACCAGTGCGGTGGGACTCCCATGTTTCCCTCCTCTCTCTGCTCTTGCTCGTGTATAGTGAGATTCATCCTACATGGATAAGCGTCTCCTGCAAAGGATTTCGTCCCCTCTCTCGTCCTGCTGTGCTCACCCTGGCCGCTCATCCCTCGTGCTTGCACTCCGTGCCGTAGCTTCCTTGCAGGGGCCACTGAAGAAGGATGAGGATGACTTTGTTCCTGTAAAAGGTGGTTGGTCTTGTCCTTTTCACATGCCCTTTAAATGTGAAGATTCCACACAGGCAAAGCAGTGTTCGACTGAGCTCACTGGAGAAGTCGTAACTGCTTATCTCTGGGAAGAGGGATAAGATTCCTGGTTTAAACCACTCAGGCTCCAGATGGAGACTGAAGGCCTGATGAGGTTGTCTTATCCTGAGTCCCAGGCTCACAGCAGCCTGGAACCCCAGCCTGCTGCTTTTACTCCAGAGCTTCCAACCATTTCTCTTATTTTATGAAACTACAGTTCCGATTCCTGCTGAGTTTTCTGGCACTTTTGTTTTAGAAATAACAATGCTTTTTTAGGGGTGCAGGGAGCTGTAAATGAAATAATGATAATAGAAAATATCAGAAAGTACTTCAGATAGACTAAATTTATTATTAGTAGTGTGACTTTGGACTTTATTAAAATCAAAACAAAAATTACTAGAGTCTTTTAAAATCAGCATTTTTTGCAGTCTCCTTGGAGGTGAGTGAGTCCTGCTCACTCTTGCTGCTAATGCATCCAATACTAATACACATAAAGTAATTCTGTTAAAGAATTCTATACTATTCAGTTCAACACAAGTTGGGAAAAACACCATCACAATTCTGCTCTTAGCCCTCAAGGCAATCCTACTGTTCTTTAAGCCTGGCGATTGTCAGAGAGGGTGGGACATTGTCATCAATAGTCAAAGTATTAATAATAATAATAATAATCATAGCATTTGTGATGTCACAGGCACAGTTCTAAGTATTTTACATGAAGTAACTCATTTATTTATCACAGCAGTCTTTTGAAATAAGTGCTAACAGTATATCCCCATTTGCAGCCAGGGAAACTGAGATACAGAAAAGTTAAACAATATGCCCCAAATCACACAGTTAGTAAATGATAGAATCTGAAGTAGAGAAAAAGGATAGTTCTAGGCAAGTACAAATTTTAAAGGTCAAATTGCCTTTAGGGAGTCTGAAGATTACCAGAAACTTTTAGCCCAAGAAGTTAAAGTGGTTAATGTAACGATCGTTCAGGCATTTTTAACACCTCCAAGGACAGAGAAGCCTGGCGAGCTACAGTCCCTGGGTTCACCAAAGAGTTTGACATGACTTAGCAGCTAAACAACAACAACAACACAATTTAACATATAAACAGTAAAATCTGAGACGATAAAGTGCTCAGTGACACTGGTATTAGAGAACTAGTGTCTCAGACGAAAAGTACCAGTCACTATCATTTATCTCTCCATGCCAGGCCTTGGGAAATTAGTATTGCTAATCTTGGGCTTTTTTTTTAAAGTGACAGAACTGAATTATAGGCAACTAAGACTAAAACAATAAAGGTATAGAAATGTACTTTAAACCCACTAGGCCTCTCAGCAAAGAGTCAGGTGATACTCAATGTAGGTGAAGTTTTTTTTACTTTTAATTAAATGTGTGATTAAACATATTGATTCTTTGGTCACACTAACTTACATAGAGACAGTACATCTTTGAAGATTTGTTGTAAGTAAGCATTATTTTCTCTTCAAGCAGAACCATTTGCAGAGGACATGGGGTTAACTGCCAGCTTTGTAATTTCGCACATCTTGGCTCATCCTCTGGGCCCAAAGATATTCTCTTGAGTATATCGTGAGATTCCTTCCCACCAGGAAACATACTGGAAAAAAGACTGCTATAGCTATTTCCATTAAACTCCCTGAACACGCTCTCATTCTGGAGATGTCTCTGGCTTTTGTGAGGTGTCAGGATCAGGGAAGGGAATGTACAGTCTATTAAGTCTGGCTTTCTTTTTAAATTGGGTGTGATTTCTTTTATTTATCATCCCCTAATGAACAGTCGAGCACTTTATAAAGAACAAACTCTTTCTTCCACATTTTCTAATAGAAAAAAGAGAACTTCCATTTGCGTTCTCGTGAATATTTAATAGCTTTCTGTCTTCATTTGATTTTGTTTTCATCTTTCTAATACTGATTTTCTCACCTAGAAGTGTACAGCCTGGAGTGTGTCCATTTCTTTATGAAGGTTAACCTTATTCTCTTCAGTTTATTGCTCAACACAGTCCATTATTTCAGTATGGGTTGTTTGTTGTTGTTTGTTTGTTTGTTTTTGCAAAGTCCCTCCTTAGGTGCTATCACATTAGTGCTTCCACAAATTAATCTGATGGATAGAAAGAAAGTGTATGAAATAATACCTTCTCTCTAAACCTTCCTGTGTGTCTCTCACAAGCACAGATTTGAAGGCAGCCACATTACAGCTCTTGGGTGGAATTCTCACCTGATAACCGTTTATGCATCCTCTTGTTTGTCCGATATATAGCATGTTCATGATACAAAAATGGCTCAGGCACATCCCAGCTCTGGGGAGAATTTCCAGGGTCCAGGAGGCAGGGGTACGGGCTGAAGGACTTAGAGAGAGATACTTAGAATGTCCATCCTGTGGTTATTGTGTCTAGTCCTTAGTTTTGCCAATCCTGATTCATCCTGAGCTGACCCTCAGGTGACTTTTACTTCTCTGTTCAATAATTTAAAAGCTTAAACATCGCCTAGAATGTTAAGGAGGGAAAAAATACCAGTAATTCAGTATTTTAAACATGGAGTAAGGTGAAAAACTGCTTTGACTTGGGCAGAAGTAGAGAATAGCACAGCGCCCTCTGACACCTGAACTTTGAAGAACACGCTCACCATTGTGTTCTGTATGGTAAGGACACCTTTCAGGCTAGAAGGTTATACATAGGACCTGCTGGGAAGCTTGGGAAAGTTTTACTTCGGTGATTTGCTTCTGTAACTCCCCAGTGATCCACAGGAGGGCGACAGAGAGCATAGAATGGATCCATTCCTGATCAAGGTGCCAACAGTGAGGAGGGTGTGCAGGGCTCCCCCAAGGTCTCTGAGAGTGATGTGCCTCGCTGACAGTGGAGCACCTCAGAAAGGCATGCAGTAGAATCATGAGCTTAATTATTTATGATGCTGGACGGTTTCTTGGAACTTTCAGCCAGAACAGGCACGCCCAGCTCATGAATCATAGCTCAAGTCATCATTAATTTCTACCACGCTGTGGACTTGTGCCCTAATCACTGGTATCTCTCACCAGCTCTCCCCTGCCCCTGTGCGTCCCTGGCACAGGGTTTATCTCTGAGGAGATGGTGCCTCTCTAGAAGCAGATAAATTTGCTTCTGGGTGTGAACTTAGTCCCTTGAAGTTAAGTTTCCAAGTCCATGGATCGATAGCAGACATTCACATACATCCTATTCTTGCTCACTGAAAAGCAAAGTCCAAAAGTGATTCTGAAATTGCCAGTTAAAAAAAATCTGCCTAAATTTCATTTTACTATGTAAGAATCTTGTTCATTTCTACAAATTGTCCCCTTTACCTATTCAACCCTAGTGTTACTTTTTCCAGCTTGCATTTCCTGCCTTACTTAGCTCACCTCAGTGTCCCCTGACATATAGTATGCTCAATCTCAGCTTTAGTTTTTCACTGATTCCTACCTCCTTGAACTGTCCTTTCCCAATAATTATTTTTTTCCTAACTCTTTAAGGCCCAGCTCTGGTTCGCTCATTCCAACAGACCTTCCAGGAATGATTTTTATCGGGGTCTTTCTCTTCACTGGTGCCTGTTGGTCTTCGGTGTGATTTGACATATAAACTGTGCAAAAATGCCTTCATGGTGTAACTGCCATACACTGCCTGAGTTGTGTGTTGGTGGCAAGGATTCCTTTGAACCCCATTGTGCTTTATAAAGAGCTAGATGTACTCTGTGACTGGCTGATCCCTATGTAGCTGATTGAACCTATTTTTGTTGTTGTTCTAGTATTTCAGAAAATGTAAGTTTCCTTTGCTTTGGATTGTCCTTTTATCCATGGGTTCATCTCTTCTGTTTGTCAGGTCAAAAAAATTCCAGTCGTTTATTGAGAGCTGCTTGGTAAAGAACCACAGCCAGCGACCAGCAACGGAACAACTGATGAAGCATCCATTTATACGAGACCAGCCTAATGAGCGACAGGTCCGCATTCAGCTCAAGGACCATATCGACAGAACAAAGAAGAAGCGAGGAGAGAAAGGTGAGGTGCACATTTTTATTGCAGCGAGGGAAACAAAAGACCAAGTGTCATGGGCTCTTGATGTGTTTGGAGGGACCGAGGGGATTTCAGATAGCCTGCATTGTTCTTTAGTGTGAGGACTGCCTCAGAGATCACAGCCTGTGGGCATCACCAGGGGCAGGCTGCTGAAATGGAATCTTTCATGAAAGAATAGAACTGCAAGAAATATTACCTTTTCCAGGCAGTGAACAACAAGTCGTGTTGAGTGATTCTATGAAGGGGTTTAATATGACAAGTCATTTTCTTAATTCAAATGAATATTCATGTTTCAAAGGCAAAATCTACAGAAGACAGGCAACCTTAAACACACACACACACACACACACACACACATCTGACATTTTTTCAGTACTGGCACTCTTCACCATTTAAGTTTTTGTGCTCTGAGGCTCATTTTTAATTTAGGTATTTAGAAGTCAGAAGAACTTTTATTATAGTCACAGGAATTTTAAAGAGGTTGCCAGGCTACTGTATAGAACATTGCATTTTCCCCTTTGTTTTATAGATTCAAAAACTCTTTTTTCTTATGGCTCTACCTGTGGTCCCACCCTGTCTTCACTGCATCACTGGAAAAGGCATGAGTCCAACTTGGGGTCCTGGGACTGCCTGCAAGTTGTTTGAATAGAGACTCAGAATTCCTTAACTAGCATCCTGACCAAGGTGAACTCACCTGGTCTGGGGGGTTTTATGACTTAGTTGTGTAGGGCAGTAGGGAAGGTTGAGGATGGGAAGGAAAGGGGGAGAATGCAGAGAACAGATGGGTGAGAGCTCCCTGGTAGTAGCAGGAAGGGGCAGCTGGTGGGGCTGGCAGTGAGGTGGAAGTTACGGTCTGATGAAGCGAGCGCTGAGCGTGGGTGGGTGGAGTAGAGGGGAAGGCAAGAGGCCGATGGTGGGGGGTCCATGGTGATGTGCTTGTCTCCACTTCGGTCCTCTCCACCTTTCTCCTCTGCTCTTCATGATCCAGTGGTGGGCAGCAAAGAACAGAGGGTGCCCTCCTTTTGTAGTAAGTCCCCTACTTACAAACGAGTTCTGTTCTGAGAGCCTCTTCCTCAGTCTGATTTGTTTATAAGTCCAACAATGTTAGCCTGGGTACCCAACTACCACAATCCGGTATGTAGTACTGTACTGTAATAGGTTCATAGTAGCTTTCCACACAAATAATATGTACATTAAAAAAGCAAACACAAGAAAGAAAGAAAACATTTTTAGTCTGACAGTACAGTACCTTGAAAAGTACAGTAGTATAGTACAACAGTCGGCATACTGGAGCTGGCATGCACGTTCGCATCTTTGAAAGTTCACAACTGTATTTGAATTTCTCTTCTTTGTCTCCTTAGCTAATATCTGTCACATGGCAAAGTATGAGCAGGGTCCTAGGGGTGGGCAGTGAGCAATGTAAGAGTCAGGACTGGGCAGAGGGAAGATCAGCAAAGGCTAAGGGAGGAGGAGAAATCCTCAGTGAACATTTCAAGGAAACAGTTCCTTCTCTGCAGCCAGCCTCCGGGACTCAGGAGAACGTGTGATCAGGTTAGACTCAGAGCAGGAGGTTTTGAGGCTAAGCCAAAAAGGAGCCCTATCTCCAGCTCTTAGTGGGTGGAGAGGGATGATGTGCCAATGAGAACCCAAGGAACTAGGAGGGCAGTGCAAGATGCACAAACTAGGCATAGACAGAAATAGATGAGTCGAGGTTAAAAAGTGCCAGGACTGATTTTTCAACTGCTACTTATTAATAGTGGTCTTGGGCCACTCCATGAACTCAGAATTTTAAAGGGAATAGTTCAGAGCAGTGTGTCAGACATGTAGCCCATTAAAGGCCAGCTTTTCTAAAAAGAAAATTTATTCTCCTATACATATGTAGATTAGGTTAAGTACTTAGACTGTTGTTTTCACACTCAAATTCTGAGTTCAAATTCTACTTCTACCGCTTAGTTATGTGAACTCCACCCCTGTTTTCTCATCTTTAAAATAAGAATGGGGGTATAATAATAATTACTGTTGTCTGGCATTTTTGCAAAGATTAAATGAGATAATGCATGTAAAATGCTTACTACAACTTCTGGCACATAGATGTACTCAATAAATATAAGCTATGCGAAGAGCTGATTCATTGGAAAAGACCCTAATGCTGGGAAAGATTGAGGGCAGGAGGAGAAGGGGGCGGCAGAGAATAGGATGGTTGAATAGCATCATTGACTCAATGGACATGAGTTGGAGCAAACTCCGTGAGATAGTAAAGTTACAGGGAAGCCTGGCATGCTGCAGTCTGTGGGATCGCAGAATTGGACACAGTTATGCGACTGAACAACGAACACTTATTTAGAAAATTATTTATTGACATAACTTTACAGTAGTATTTAGGGTTACTTTCTGAGATCTTGTGACTTCTTTGCCTCTGAACTCTAAGAGTGGATAAAGCATGTTCCTTGGGTTGTTTGCTCATTTTGGGAGCACAAACTCTGGACTGGAACTCAGAACTTACCATCCTGTGAAAGCAGACTATTTTTAATGTGTTCTTTCTCTGTGGAATAGAAGAGTAAGATTCTTGGTAGTAGGCATATTCAAGAATTGCATGGTAAGTTAAGGAACTTAATTCTATTTAGGCTTAAGAGATACCTTTTTCTGTCTGCTCCCTAAGAAAGGTTATTGCCCAAATGAGACTTCCTTCCAGTTGCTTGATTTAATAAATCACTTAATTTGCTCCTTCTAGTATTTTTTCGTTCTCTTAGTAGCTTTAAGACCAGTTTTGGGGAGAATCAAAAATTTTAATATGCATTGTTTAAGATTTGTTAACCTGATACTTGGGCTTCCCTGGTGGCTCAGGGGTAAAGAATCCTCCTGCATTGCAGGAGCTGCAAGAGATGCAGGTTCTATCCCTGGGTTGGGAAGATCCCCTAGAGGAGGGTGCAGCAACACACTCCAGTATTCTTGCCTGGAGAATCCCGTGGACAGAGGAGCCTGGCAGGCTATATATAGCTCATAGGGTTGCAGAGTGGGACATGACTGAAGTGACTTAGCATGCATGCACAACCTAATACTATTTTTTTCTTAAGACATGTTGAGACATGCTAATTTAAGACAGCAGTGCAAAAGCAACCATGCTGAATTCTGATGAAGTATTACAGATGAGGAATCTGACAAACAAAACTTTCACCCTATTGAGGACAAATAATTAGATTAATTGTGTGCCTCTGTTTCTTGCTTTAATTTACTTTAATAGATAAAATTTCTGCAGTTTAGTTTGAATTCTCTGTTGCTTTGTTTCAGGAAAATTTGGAATATTAAACTTTCAATGTGGAACTTTGAAACACTTTATGAAGGGTCTTTACATTTTGGTGGAATAATATTTTTTAAAAAGTGGCCTGAAAGCTTCATACATATCTAAACATGTAAAGCTAATTTTTATTTGATTTTAAAAAATACACTTGAAGTCATCATGCTGTGACTTCCTTTCATCATCCCTTATGGAGTAGGATGGAAAGCAAAGTGTGTTTGTGATCAAAATACATAGTTCTTAATCATGTGACTGCTGCCTCGGTGGTAACATAAGCAAATTGCAGTTTCAGTTGCTTTTCAGGGACACAGATGTCTTCAAAGTTGTAATTACTAACCCACAGCTATCAATGGATGATAGCCCTGTGACCACCTCCCTTGCTTAAAATGAAAAGCTCCTCCAAAAGGCTCCCCATTGCCCACAGAAAAGCCTCAGCATGTTAAAGATCAGCAAGTCACATCAGACCTGCTGGCCTTTCTCACTCCATCTGCTTTCTCACACCAAACATTCAGAAACCAGTGTTTCCTGATCATTCATGCACTATAGTACTGTCAGCCTAACTCAGGTAGTTATGTTGCTTAGAATGCTCCTTTTGCAGCCACTTTCAGCTTCCATCTGCCCGTAAAGGGGCTACTGACCTTCCAAGGTCCAGCTTATTTCCTCCCCAAAGACCTCGCTGTTCCTTCCCCATTTTGACCCATGGACAGAGCTGCTTTTTCCTCTGATACCTCATTGCTCTTTTTATGTATTTCTATTTAGTATATAACATGGTGAAAAGAATGCTAATTATAAAGTTGGGAAAATTCTGGGTTGAATTCTAAATCCAAATCTCAGATTTATTAGTCATATAACTTAGCCACTTATAATTTCAGTACCTTTGCTTGCAAAATGGGTATCATGTTAAAGGATTGTTATAGGAAGTAGATGAGAGAACATAAGCAATCTAGCATAGTGACCAGCATGAGTGATACGCAATAAAAATTAGTTATTTTTCTTCATAATCATGGTGACTCTGATTATATATTTGTCCATCTTGACCGTCAGATTGTAATCTCCTCCAAAGCAGAGACTCAGTCTTATTCATTATTGCATGTTAACTCGCTTAACATGTTTGTGAATTAAATGAATGTCCCCAGTGGGTCAATAAAAACACATTTAACCATATGTTTTTAGTCACACATGTGTCAAAAGTTTCTTTCTGTTCTTGAGATATCGAAAGGCAATAGGTGAGTGCAGGTAAGTTATAATAAAATTCCTACTTAAAAAAAAAATGACTACTACTGTCAGTAATTTAACAGTGGCCTGGATTGGGTTAGGTGCTTCTATAATGGAAGCTGACAGGAACTGAGAAGTTCGGTTTCAGCTCCTTGTCTTCACTTGCATGTGAAGGCTGGGCATTAAGGAGAGAGCCTAGAGTCAGCTGGGGCAGTCGCAGATGTTAATTCCATGTGCTTGAGTCCAGCTGGTGGGTACTGTTGGATCACAGGTCAGGAGCCCTGGAGCCTGCCCCAGGTCAACATTTAGGACAGCCCTTTGGGCCTTGGTTTACTTGTACAGAAAATGAAGGGTGGGCTTTACTGAGCTGCAGTGCCTTTTGTCCACTCACCTTCCGTGGGTCTCTCTTTAGATGAGACGGAGTATGAGTACAGCGGGAGTGAGGAAGAAGAAGAGGAGAATGACTCTGGAGAGCCCAGGTAGGCAAACAAGACCCATCCTCTCATTTCACACTGTGAATTGTGCTTGTGTGAGATTCGCATCCTTTTGATTTATAGGTTCATTTTTAAGAATCCAGCAGGGTGGTCTTATCTAATTTATTACCCATGCACGTACTCATTAATTTGGGAAATTTTCCTTAGGCACGCTGTACGAGGACATGGAAATCAGCATGTTCTTTATCTTGTCTTCCAAGATTTATTTCCTTATTTCCTCGTATATATAACATTGTAGAATGGGGAGGAGGCAATTATCTGGGTAATAGTCTAACAGTACTGCAAACTGCAGCTCTCTGGAGACCTAAGTGGTATTTTTTAGACTTGAGATATTCAGTCTATTACTTCATACCTTTGAGACATTTAGGCGGCCACTGTCTTTGTCACATGCCATGGTATTTTCACCACAGCCTAATCCAAGAGGAAACAGCTTCCAGGAAGTCAAATTACATTCTCAAGGTGAACCCTGAACAGAACTCCCACGCCCATTCCTGCTCTCATATGTTAGCTCCCAGAATCCAGTGCTACTTTATCACCATCATCCCTACCTTTTAAATTTCACTTGACTTTGATTCTTTTTCCTAGTCTGTGTTTATAAATAATTGATGCCAGTGTGCTCACACCACCAGGATTTTTCTTTTTGTAAGAGAATTCAGCTGATGGCCATTTGGTGAATCAAAGAGCATGGCCATGCACACCAGGGCAGATGCACTGTTCATGTGAAGTGAGATCTGTTGGGGAAATGGACAAAGCAGAAGGGTCCCTGGGGTATACAGAGGTCTCCACCCTCTAGCCATCCAAGGTTGGAGCCCAGTACTCAACAAGGAGCAGATTCTGTGTGACTGAGGCAGATCTTCCAAACCAGCAAAGGGTCCAACTCAGCCCCTGCTGCTGGAGTGAGCTGGTGCATCCTTTTCCGAGCCAACTTGGACCTAACCAAGCTGGATTATTGCTAAAACTACTGGAAGAGGACAGGACTGAACTTGCAAGGCCATCAGTTTTACTCTTCTCACCTGCTATGGGAATCTTCAGGGTCAAAGACTGAAGGAGAATTCTTTCCTTCCATCTGGATACTTAACATGTTGGCCCCGCCCAGTTTAGCTGCATAAAGATGACGACTGCCAAGTAGTGGTACGGAAAATGAACATTCTTACAAAGCAAAGGACCAAATGCCCTGCTCTTGGAGAAGTTGTACACTGTTTTTCCAAAACTTGCTCAGACAGACACATCAGCCCTTCTGATCACTCTCCATGGAGCTGAGACCCTTGTCTTAACTAATACTTGCTATATCGCATGTTAGGAGTCACTTAGTGGGTGACCTAGCTGTCCCTTAACACTTCTATAATTAAACATGTCTATATATGACATTGAAGATTATCTTTCAAGTCCTGTTTTATGGGCACATCTAATTACTTTTCATGAAATCCTGAGAAGTAAAAAGGGACAGTGTTTATTTCATTATGGAAATGAGGTAACAACCCAATGCTGGCAACCAGGTCACACATGGAGTTAATGATTGAGTCAGTAATACAGCTCAGATCATCTGACATTGATTCAACATCAGGTAATATTAATAGATCGTCCTCATGTGCACAAGAGGCTGGGTTCCCTAAGCCCTTCTGTCTTTGCACAGAGCATATGGCCATCATTTTGGGTTGGTTTAGAGTCCTACACAAAGGCTGTAGTTTTAAAGGAGACTTATTAGTAGGTGTCCAAGCACTATCTATGAACCAAGCCTTTTTATGTCACTTTATGGCAGTATCTTGGGCTTCCCAGGTGGCACTGGTGGTAAAGAACCTGCCTGCCAATGCAGGAGACATAAGAGACGCAGGTTCGATCCCTGGGTTAGGAAGATTCCCTGGAGGAGGGCACAGCAGCCCACTCTAGTATTCTTGCTTGGAGAATCTCTCGGGCAGAGGAGCCTGGCGGGCTACAGTTCATGGGATTGCAAAGAGTGGGACACGACTAAAGTGACTTAGCATGCACGCACACATGACGGTATCTCCCAGAGCATGCTGCCCGCTCTCAAAGACAGAATGATCCCCTTGTCAACCACAAAACTCGCTCTTCCCCTGTCACTCCCCATCCCAGTTTGCTCACCACCACAGCCCAGATGCCAAGAAAAAAACTGCAAGTCATCCCTCACTCCACACATTGGATCCATCAACAGGTTTTACTAACTCTGTCCCCGAAGGCTTCTTGCAGCCTCTGACCCCACCACTACCACCTGATTAGTCTCCACCTTAGAGTCACTGCAGTAGCAGCCCAATGGGTGGCCTTGCCTGCCCTCACATACCCTGCAGAATAGCATCTACTGAGCAGCCAAGTGAATCTGATCCTGTTACTTTTCCTGCTGATAAATGTTCCACACGTGGTGTCCACAGCCTCCTGCTTTACCCTATCTCCCCGTCTCTGCCCTCCTCTTGTACCCCTCTTGCTTTCATTCACTGTGCTCTGGGAAGACAGCTTGGGGTTCAGTCCCCCACAAAGGCCACCCTTGTTGCCATGACAGGCCTCTAAACTTGCTTTTCCTTCTGCCCGAAAGAGTCTTCCCCTTCCTCTTCGTGTTCAACATTTAGGGCTTAGCTCAACCATCACCTTCTAGGAGAGGTCTTCCCTGATCTAAAAGAGAGCCCTCATCCTCTCCCCAGCTCCCTGCCCCTGTCCCTCTTAAAACTTACACTTTTTTGTCTTCTGTAGAGCCTATTAACATCTGGAATGATGTTGTTTGTAGAATTTGTCTGGTTATTTGTCTCCCTTCCCCACAAGAAAATAACTAGAGAGAATATGTTTAGTTACTGCTGTATCCACTAGAGCCTATTACAGTGCCTGCCACATAGTAGACATTCAGTGATTATTTAATGGATTTATCTCAAGAGGAAGCTGCCAGAAATATTAAAAAGACTAGGTCTGTTTGAACAAGTAGGAACATTCCCCTCCTGGCTGGGCTGCTATGCAGAACCAAGGGGTCTGTAGCTTGTGTTCTAGGAGGTGAAGTGGTTGAGGATGTGTCCATCTATATAGAGCAGATTTCCTCGCTGCTTCTGATTATTCATTTTTATTTTTTGGCCTAGTTCTTGGTTAGTTCTTTCTTAAAAGTGAAAATAAACCAGTCTGGGGCTCAGGGCTTACAGTACTCAAAAAAGCTTTTAGAAATAGAGGGTGAGGAAGGAGCTCTGTGGACCATCCTGGAGAGAAGTGATGAATTGAGGAATGGGACAGCTCTATGTCGATGGAGACAGCCTGTGCCTGCAGTAATCACACTGAAGGGGAGGCTGAACTTGAGTTAGTTCCCTGGACTCTTTCTTTGCCAAGGTGAGCGGTGGAAATGATGGAGGCTCAGAGAGCCCGTGCTTGGCTCTCCTTCTCCACGGGGACCCCGGGGTAGCAATGACCCCACCCAGAGTGGGCCCTGATCGGTCTCTCTCTCCTGCCCGCAGCTCCATTCTCAACCTGCCCGGGGAGTCAACGCTGCGGCGGGACTTCCTGAGGCTCCAGCTGGCCAACAAGGAGCGGTCTGAGGCCCTGCGGCGGCAGCAGCTGGAGCAGCAGCAGCGGGAGAACGAGGAGCATAAGCGGCAGCTGCTGGCCGAGCGCCAGAAGCGCATCGAGGAGCAGAAGGAGCAGCGGCGGCGGCTGGAGGAGGTGAGGACGTGCCCTGGAGTCCCTTCCTGGGTGTCCACCGTGGCCCTCGGTCACCCTCCTGAGGCTGCAGCCTGCTTGGAGCACTCACACCTGAACTACGAAGGAGGAGGTGGCCAAGGGCACTTTACCAGTGGGGATGGTGTGGCCTTGGTGTGGTCACATCAGAAAGACAGGTGAAGGGTTCAGCCCCTTCCAGTCTACGCAGGTATCACCTTCTTAGTGAGACTTCCTTGACTCCCTCACTTAAAATCTCAGCCCCTCCCTCTATCATGTCCTGTCGCCCTTCCCTGTTGAGTTTTTTCTTATGTATCATTAATCACCTTCACACCTGTGTACTTTATGTGTCATATGTCTGTCTCTCCCACTAGAAAGTAAGCTCTTTGTGGACAGGATGTTTTATCCCTTTTGTATCTCTCTTTTTTTTCCCCCTTTTATCACTATGTATCTCAGTATTATGTATCTAGATGTGAATGTGCTTAGTCACTCAGTTGTATCTGATTCTTTGCGACCTCATGGACTGTAGCCCGCCAGGCTCCTCTGTCCATGGGATTCTCCAGGCCAGAATACTGGAGTGGGTTGCTATTCCCTTCTCCAGTGGATCTTCCCAACCCAAGGATCAAATCCAGGTCTCCTGCATTGCAGGCGGATTCCTTACCATCTGAGCCACCAGGAAAGCCCCATGTATCTAGATATCAGTGTCTAAAACAGTACCCATTACATACTAGACGCCTCCTAAATATTTGTGGAATGAAGGAGCTAATATATGAGTGAATGAGTCAGTGATCAAGAGGTAGAATATAGGCGTTAATTAGAACACAGTGAACCAGGCAGAGACCTGGCAGAGAAGTGAAATGTCAAGTATGGAAAAGCAGGGCCTGCCTGCTGCTACTGTTCTGTTACTGTTCTGAATGCTGGAGAAGGCATTTCACAAGTCCTTCCACACACACCTTGATATAGGTGTTCAACGCAAAGCAAGCCTTGCCCACCCTATGGCTCTCTCTTTCTAGAGAAGCCTGTCCTGTAGCTAGTGGACATGACTTGCCTTCGCCAGCAGGTGTGCTTCATCTGTGAGGGAACCTGTACCACCAGCCAGGCTTTTCTGCACGGCTTATCCTGGGCCAGACTCTCACGTGTGGTCTTACAGATGTTTGTTTATTAAAGCCTCCTTCCTGTGCCAGGTAAATCAAAGTCTGTAGACAATTAGGAAGCTGAGCAACCATAGCTGTTGGGGACGTTGGATGGCAGATGAAAGGTTCACCGTGCACGGTAATGGGGGAGTGATTTTACGATTCTCCCAAACACCATCTTGCTCCTCATTAACAGTTTACTGCAATTCACTTTCTCCGTCAAGTGGCCACTGCAGTCAGAGGGTGGTGAATCGCAGACTCCGGGAGCAGATTGCTTTTTAAATGGTACATCCAGGTCTGGCCTTCCTGGCTTAAATCAGTGAGGGCCTCCATTCCCATTTGCAATAAATCCCATCAACCTCACTATGTCCCTGGAGTGTTAATATGCAGACCAGCAACACCCAACAGTTACAATGATTGAATGACTTCTTTGTGCCAAACACTGGGGGAAATGCTTTGCTTAACCCAGGATCTCATCACCTGCTATCCTCTCTTTATATGTATCTTGATCTCTTGTGCAAGGAGCACGTATCTCCATTTAATGAAGGAAAAACTGAGGTTCAAGGAGGAGAAGTAATTGGTCCCATGTCACAGAGCCAGGAAGTACAAAGTCAGGATTCACACCCAGGTCTCCCCGCTTTCCATTAGCCACGCAGGCCCTGAGGCAGTAGGTATAGCTATGTAATCAGAGCCTTGAACTGTGATCTGCACAACTGAACCTGGTAAGCATCTGCACACAGCAGCAGGCAAATGAAGCTCTTTCCAATCTAAGTAAGTCTAGGATGTTGTCGGCATGACGCACACTCAGCCCATGAGAGGTTTGAAGGTCACCTACTGTTCTCTGTTCTCAGAACTACACTGCTGTAGACAGAGGTGCTATCATGCTAGAGGCGGATGCCTTCAAAGGAGACAGCTAGGGCAGGGCGAAGGGAGGTGTGGGTGTTAATTAGCCAGCTCTCAGAAGTGAAGTCCAAAGTGGAGAAGTGAAGGTGCCTGCATCACCTCCGGTTACTCTCTTGGGCACACACTGAAATTCTCAGACAGGTCCTCTCAGGCATCCCTCAATATCACCTCCTTCCGCCAACCCAGGCAGGCTGCAGCCTCTTATAGGGGCGTCCAGCCCAGCAGTGCACCATTTCCTTCAGTCTCTTGAGTCTCCCGAGGGCCAAGGGCCTCTACTGTTTGGATCCAAGACTTATTCCTCCTGACTTCTAATCAGACCTTTCTTCTGAGCCAGGCAGTCCTCCCTAGTCCTGCCTTTCCTGCTTCTTTCCTGGCTTGTGTTTTATTCCTTCCAAGAGCATTTCCCAAGGCCTGCACCTCATTGGAGCATCACACTCAAAATCTTGACCATTTGCATTTTCCCTGTCTGGCTGATGAGTTCCTTACCTAGTGATTTGCCACACTTAGTCTCAGGCTAAAGGCATTTGGGCTTCCCAAGGTGGTATAGAACCTACTTGCCAATGCAGGAGATGCAAGAGACATGGGTTTGATCCCTGGGTTGGGAAGATCCCCTGGAGGTAATGGCAACCCGCTCCAGTATTCTTGCCTGGAAAATTCCAAAGATAGAGGAGCCTGACAGTCTAAGTCCATAGAGCTGCAAAGAATCAGACACAGCTGAGCACAAAGGCATTTACCATTCAACTTAGAAAGTCCCCACTGTCATCCCATAAAACATTTAACATAGTCGAGAAGGCAGACATGTACATGTGTATGCACATACACACACATATAGATTTTCTTCTTTTTAAAAAATTTTTACACAAGAACTCTTGGCCTTTGAACCTAGATCCTCAGTTGGCGCAAAGTCTTTTCAGAGAATGCATCATATTATTTTGTTTTAGATTTTCTTATTATGACATATTTAACATTGTATGTTTTTTTTTCTTTTCATCAAGCTGCTAGAATGACAATTCTTAACAATTATAAAGCACTTAACCATAGGACAGAGACTCTGTCCAGTCCTTCATGTGAGTTGTTTCATTTAATCTTCGCAGTAATTCCCCGGTCTAAAGATAAAGCAGCTGAGTCACACAGCTTGAGACAAAACCAGGTTTCAAACCCAGTGGATTGGACTCCAGAGCCCAGCCACTGTCACTGTGTCTGTCCTGCCTCTCCCTTGGTAAGCCAGGGTCAGTGTGCTTTTCCATAGTCTTCTCCTGGCCCCAGCTTCTGTGGTCTTTTACGCTGAGAATTTAAGGATCTCTGAGCAAGGTCAAATAAGCCGTGCCCAGTAGGTGCTCATCTTTGAACTGGATTCTGTCTCTCAGTCTCCCAGTCAGAGCTCCTGCCAAGGCCTCCTCGTGTCTGTTTTTTGCTGCATTTTCTGGAGCCTCTAATGGATGCAAGAGAAAATTCAGACTCAGTGGAGCACAGCATCCGGGGGGCACACCCTCTATGTCCCTGCAGGCACAGAAGGCGTGCACGGCAATTCTTTGCTCTGGGCAGCCACGCTCATGCACTCCAGCTTCTCACCAGAAGCAGAAATGCTTGTAACCACAAGGCATCAAGAGATTCTACCGCCTTTAGCTTTTGATCCTTTCTCTTACCCCTATTCCTCAATAGAGAAACAAAGAAATGCTAAATATTCAGATGGCTATAAGTTGTGAACCCCTGAGTAATGACTGTCCCTACCGTCAGGACATCTCTCCTGCCTCCTGTCCTGCTGGATCCCGTCCATGCCTGCTGCCCTGCCCTGGTGACGACTGCTGGTTCTGGTTCTGAGTAGGAACTCACACCACATGGTCACAGAGAAGCAGCCAAAGTCCGTAGTTAGGCTTGTGATTTTCACTTCATTGTGAGTCAGGTGGCTTTGTGCTGGCATCCTGCAATATACATTCCCTTTTCCAAATAAAGGCCCTTCGGACACCTCATTTGGGCTTCCCCAGGTGGCACAGTGGTAAAGAACCTGCCTGCCAATGCAGGAAACACAGTTTTGATCCCTGGGTCAGGAAGATTCCCTGACCACCAGTAGGAAATGGCCACCCACATCAGTATTTTTGCCTGGTAAATTCCATGGCCAGAGGAGCCTGGTGGGCTACAGTCCAGGGGGTCTCAAAGAGTCTAAAACAACTGAACCACTGAGCGGGCACACAGACAACCCTTTGGTGACATGAGGCTGTGTAGGTTGTGCTCTTCAACTTCCACAGTGATTTCAAATGTCACCTCTGACCAGAGGTTTCTAAGGAATCCCTGCCTGTCCTTTGCTATTTTTAGGTAAGCATGTGGTTCTGGCTAGGTTCTAAATCAGGATCTGTGTATTCTTAGAAGGACTTTGACTGTACACTGAATTGTGGTCATTTATCAGCTTCATGAAAAGGACGTGGCTTCAGGCCAGTTAAATGGTAGGCACACAACTCCTCTTTGACCAATAATAAAGTGCAATTTATAACTAAGTTCCAGGAATCTGATTAAACCTAGCTAAGCTGAATGAGCCCATCAATAATGAGAAAAAGCACATAGAGGGCTTCCTCTATCTTTACTCAGTTCAATAAAAATTTCTGACTCTTGGCTTAGACAATGAACAACTTTCCATAGAGTCAGAGTCCAGGAATCAGGACCTTGAGGTACTGGGGTGCCTACTCTGGTCATCTTTTCAGACTAACCTTGGGAAGATGATTTGTGATGCTTGATTCTTCTCAAGAGTTTTGAAATGATATTCGTAATTACTATATATATTTTTCAACTTGCTGAGAGCCCTCTATACCCTCATTCTGGGGAGAGTATCTTTCAGTCACAGAAATGAATGACACTGACCCCAGGAGCACCAACCTGCTCCATGGTGGTAAGTTTTAATCTTTAAGCCACCTAGATCTCATTTGGTGCCTCAAGGCCATAGTGACATCAACCAGTTATAAAAACTAGCTAGAAGATATTAATATCATTTTGGTTCCATCACCAGAAAAAAAATTTAAATACAACAAATATCTCATTGTCCAGTAATAGTTGGGCACTGACATACGAAATGAGAGCCTGGAGTCTAAAATTCCCTATAGGCCTCTAACTTTTTATTATGAGTGCCTGGGGCTTTTAGGGCTTACCTGGTGGCTCAGACAGTAAAGAAACCACTCGCAACGTGGGAGACCTGGGTTCGATTCCTGGGTTGGGAAGATCCCTTGGAGGAGGGCGTGGCAACCCACTCCAATATTCTTGCCTGGAGAATCGCTATGGACAGAAGAGCCTGGCAGGCTACAGTCCATGGGGTCGCAAAGAGTTGGACATAACTGAGTGACTAAGCATACAATATGGGGCTTTTAGAGACTATAGGCTCAAATGTTTCTTTGTTTAAGCATGCAGTTAAATTAAAACTTTTTAAATTCAAGTGACTGCCTTTTCCTACAGGCAGTCACTTGACAAATTTAGTGAATGCTTAGCTCCACTGTGCAGACAACCATGCTGGACACTGGGAATGGCTTGCCCTTGTACAGATGAGATCTGTGAGGGAGACTGGCATTGGGCAAATAATCATCCAACCAACCATTCATTAGTTGCCAAATTGCCAGATTGCTATGGTAGAAAAGAATAGTGTGGTACGGGAGCAGGCTGTGGGAGTGGGCACCTAGACTGGCGTGGAGGCCTGTCGGTCAGTATCCAGCCAAAGGCAGTGTGGGGCATGCAGGGATGCTAGGGAGGGAAGCCAAGGCATAGTGTTGCTGGGCTTCATAAGCCTGGTTAAGGATGTCATATTTTGCTCTAAGAATCATGGGAAGTCGTTGACGTATTTCAACCAAGGGGATGTGACCGGATCTGCATTTTTAAAGTGAAACTTCAGTTGCTACAATGAAAGTGATTGGGAGGAAGCAGCAGTGGATAGGAGAGACTGGTTAGCCCAGGCCAGAGAGGGCGGTGCTTTCAGGTGGATGGTGGTTGGGTGGAGATGGAGGAAAGAGATGGAGAGGTGGAGGAGGATGGAAGGTGGAGATGGAGATGGGCGTATTTGAGAGAGATGAAGTGTATAGATCGTGCAGGACGTGGTCGTTGATCAGATGTCTTCCATGAAGAAGGGTGGTGGTCACAGAAGGTTCCCCAGTGTCAGGCTGGAGCATTCAAATGGCAGACCAGGTTTGGGTGCAAAGGATGAGATTGGTTTGGAATGTAGTAAGTTACACCAGTAAGTTAAAGATGCATCCGGGCCTTCCTCGTGGCTCAGTGGTAAAGAATCCACCTACCCATGTGGAAAACACAGCTTTGCTCCCTGGTCCAGGAGGATCCCACTTGCTGCACAACAGCTAAGCCTGTGCACCACAACTATTGAGCCTGTGCTCTAGAGCCTGAGAACTGCAACTACTGCGCTCACACACCACAACTACTGAAGCCTGTGCGCCCTAGAGCCTGTGCTCCCCAACAGGAGCCACCACAATGAGAAGCCTGCGCGTCACAACTACAGAATAGCCTAGCCCCAACTCACTGGGGCTGGAGAAAAGCCCATGCAGCAACGAAGATCCTGCAGAGCCAAAAGCAAATAAATAAGTAAATAAAAAATTTAAAAATAGATACGTATGGAGCAGCCATTGGCAATATCAAAGATGCAATTGGATTATATAGATAGAGTCATAGAAGAAGGATCAAGAATGGGGAGAAAGATGGGAATTACGGTTTATGGTCATGGAAGTAGACATTGAGAGGATGAGAGTCTGGGAACTAAATTCTCTGAGAACTAGAGTAGAGCAGAAGTATTGAGCACAGAAGACTAACGAAGATGTAGGTTTGATGTTGTTGCAGAGAAAACCAAATATTCAAGTGGAGAATAGAGTTATAGGGGCAGCTCTGCAGGATGCTGACCAAAGGAGTGAGCCAACAGCATCTCTTCATTTCAGTAACAAATAGGACATCCAAAATATAGTTTTGGTGTAGTACTCTCTTGAGAACACAGTCGCTTCCTCTCTGCTTTGGGGGAGGGGAAGCAACCTGCTCAGCAAGGCAGAAGGTCTGGATTTGGGCCACTGTGTGCCACCTGCTTGCCTGGGCAACTCTCTGGTCCCCACAGAGCTTACTGGGCTCTACAGGAAGGCTTCTAACAAAGTGTGTTCCCACCACCAAACCTGTTGTGAGGATTCACCAGGAAAATGGTTGTGAAAGACTTGGCTTTATCAACCAGCAAGAGTCAGGAAGATTCCCTGGAGGAGGGCATGGCTACCCACTCCAATATTCTTGCCTGGAGAATCTCATGGACAGAGGAGCCTGGCGGACTACAGTCCATGGGGTCGCAAAGAGTAGGACACGATGGAAGTGACTGAGCACACACGCAAAAGCTACACAGATCTCACACTCGACGGACTCGTCGAATCCAGGTTAAACATGGCTAACAGGCACCATCTCATGCTTCCATTCGGAGAACCTATCCTAATTACCTGCTGGTCCATTGTGGTCAGATTTGCTCACATCATCTCTCAGTATTCGCTTTCACTCAGGTGACTAGGCCAGCCTCACAAAAGCTGCGGCAGCTGGAGCCCCAGCCCAGGAAAGCCACTGGCGGGAAAGGTTACTCTTTGGGACCTAAGAAGTTTGTCCCAGATGCTTTCAGACCAAAAAGAGGGGAGGGGAACCAGGGGAAGTTACGTGTCTCTTCAAGAGTCAGTGAGCGACAATCCTGCCAAGGGGAGCTTCTTTCAGCAGAGCATTTGGGGAACTTCTGTTGAGGGTAGTATTTTGGCTGACATTAGCTTCCATATTAGATGTAAGTTCTTGAACTTTCCTGTGCCTTTCCGTTTCCTTGCCTGTAAAACTAGAAATAACAATGGCATTTACCTCTCAGGCCTATTGTAAAGACTAAATGAGTCTAGAATAGCAGCAACACTTAGCACTTATTCAATAAATATTAGCTGTTAGTATTACTGGAGTGTGTGTCTTTGGCTGAAGTCTGAGATATAATTTCCAAAACTGTACTCTTTTATGTGCAGCACTAAAACTTTCTTGAGTTTATTAAAACAAGTGTACCAACAGGTAAACTTTTATTCATACATTGGAAAGAATATTTGTTAGAATACTAGGGATGATTTGGTTATGTTCATTAAGAGGAAAAAAAAATTATCCAGTTTTCAGCTGACTGGCTAGCAGATTAGTGTAGGGGCAAAGTACGCTGGCTTTGAAGCTGTGGAGACCAAGATTTCATTCTAGCTGTGTGACCTTGAGCAAATTACTTGCCCTCTCTGACCCTCAGCTTCCTTATATACACAATTGATATGCTATTTACTTGGCAGGATGTTGAGAGGTAGCTGGAATCATAGGTACAGAAGGGTTGGCACGATGTCTGACAGAAGAACAGGTTGACATTGTTGGGTGAATATTTTATTGTCATTTTGCAACTGGTGATTTGAGTTGTTATTTTTTTTGGTTGGTTTTAAGGATTTTCTGCAGAGAAGGCAATGGCACCCCACTCCAGTACACTTGTCTGGAAAATCCCGTGAATGGAGGAGCCTGGTGGGCTGCAGTCCATGGGGTCGCTGGGAGTTGGACACGACTGAGCGACTTCACTTTCTCTTTTCACTTTCATGCATTGGAGAAGGAAATGGCAACCCACTCCAGTGTTCTTGCCTGGAGAATCCCAGGGACGGGGGAGCCTGGTAGGCTGCCATCTATGGGGTCGCACAGAGTCGGACACGACTGAAGTGACTTAGCATAGCATAGCATAAGGATTTTCTGAATAGCATTTCCATTGTCTGTTGTCCTTCATTCTCTAATGTACCTTCCCCATTTACTTTTCCATCTCCTTTTGAGGACTTCTCTGAGAGCACCCCTCTTGTTGCTGTCTGGCCAGGGTCTGCCTCTACTGTTAACATAGCTGGCCATCCTGGCTGTCCAGTGCCAGCACACAGCCCACTCTTCATCCTTCTGGATGCACCTCATCTTGCAGGCTCAGCTGTCACCTTGGAAGGTCTCCTTCCTAGTCAACCCTCAGAGAACCTTCTGCTGGGGAAACTCTGCTTTGTAATGGATTCTCATCAGTATTTCTTGCTGTCACTTCCAACACTGTGTAATTATGATCCCATTGTTGCCAGCCGTGACTGCACCAGCTCTCACCTCCTACCGGTACCTAAACAAAACACCTGAAGAGGTAGAGATCTGGTGATGCTTGAATAGTAAGCTTCACAGCACTTTGGGAGGGACCCTATTGCTAGAAAGAAAGAAAAAGGACAGTAAAGGATATTGTAAGAGATTACCCCGGGGGGCTTCACTGGTCGTCCAGTAGTTGAGACTTCACCTTCCAATGCAGGGGGTGCAGGTTCAATACCTGGTCAGGGAGGTAAGATCCCACATGCCTCAGGACCAAAAAGTCAAAACATAAAACAGAAGCAATATTGTAATAAATTCAATAAAGACTTTAAAAATGGCCCACATCAAAAAAAAAGAAGAAGAAAGAAAAGTGAGAGAGAGGGTATCCTGGGTTTGAATCCTGGCTCTGCAGGCAATGGCACCCCACTCCAGTATTCTTGCCTGGAAAAATCCATGGACAGAGGAGCCTGGTGGGCTGCAGTCCATGGGGTCGCTAAGAGTCGGACACGACTGAGCGACTTCACTTTCACTTTTCACTTTCATGCATTGGAGAAGGAAATGGCAACCCACTCCAGTGTTCTTGCCTGGAGAATCCCAGGGACGGGGGAGCCTGGTGGGCTGCCGTCTATGGGGTCCAACAGAGTCGGACACGACTGAAGCGACGCAGCAGCAGCAGCAGCAGCAGCGGCCACTTAATACTTTTGTGATATATTTGGAAAGACATGACTTCTTTATGCGTCAGTTTCCACTTTATGTAGTTCGTAAAATACATGACTGTAGTCACTCAGTCATGTCCAACTCTGCGACCCCATGGACTGTAGCCCACCAGGCCCCTCTGTCCATGAGGTTCTCTAGGCAAGAATACTGAAGTGAGTTGCTCTTTCCTCTTCCAGAGGATCTTCCCCACCCAAGGATCAAACCCAGATCTCTTGCATCTCCTGCATTACAGGCATATTCTTTACCACTGAGTCCCCGGGGAAGCCTTGCACATTTGTAAAATGGGACAGTAACAGTTTTGAGGGTTAAATGAGGTACTACATACAAAGCTCTTAGAACAGTCCCTGGCACCAAGTAAGTACCTGAATGAATAATCGAGAAAAAGAGTTGCCCATATAGGGGAATGGTTTTCTTTCCTATCATCTGTCTGCCTTGTGTGGCTGCTGTGAGTCATCTCTCTTCCAGGTGAGGGCCACAGCCAACTGTGGCCTGAGCAGGCAGGAGACAGGGATTGCTGCATTCCTACCCACGGGCCACAATCCCAGGCCCTCCACCAGAATAAAGCACCGTGAGCAAGAACAAGTCTCCCATTTCGGGACCTGGAGTGTTAATTCGCTGGCACTGCTGAGAAGCAGCCTTTAATTCACTTAATCATGAGCTGTAGGTACCCTAATGAGGGCTGCGAGCCACAGCCGCGGCTGGGGGGCAAAGCAGCCCTTTCTTCCTGGACGCTGTTAGCATCGGCATGAAAACTGAACGCTTTCTAGCTGGGCTTTTGCCCTGTTATTTCACAAACTGAACAGAAATTATGAAACAGCTGGGAGTCAGGCTGGCAAAGTGGATGCTTACTGCCTGGGGCAGGGCCTGCCCATGGCCTCCGATGGGCTTCTGCATCACACATGCATGTCATTCAGGCACGTGCTTCAGGACGCCGTAGGAATGAGTGCAGGAAACCCTACTTTCCAATGGATCCCAAAATGGTTCCCTATTCTGACTTACTTGCCATGCTTGCAACAGTCCGGTTTTCTCTGCTTTGTCACCTAGGTCCTGTGATGGCAGGCGTTGCCTGACCAGGTGAGGAAATTGGGCTGCTAATATTATGACCATATTAAATCATTAAAAAGCAGAGACATTACTTTGCCAACAGAGGTCCATCTAGTCAAGGCTATGGTTTTTCCAGTGTTCATGTATGGATGTGAGAGTTGGGCTATAAAGAAAGCTGAGCGCCGAAGAATTGATGCTTTTGAACTGTGGTATTGGAGAAGACTTTTGAGAGTCCCTTGGACTGCAAGGAGATCCAACCAGTCCATCCCAAAGGAGATTGGTCCTGGGTGTTCATTGGAAGGACTGATGTTGAAGCTGAAACTCCAATACTTTGGCTACCTGATGCAAAGAGCTGACTCATTGGAAAAGACCCTGATGCTGGGAAAGATTGAGGGCAGGAGGAGAAAGGGATGACAGAGGGTGAGATGGCTAGATGGCATCACCAACTCGATGGATGTGGGTTTGGGTGGACTCTGGCAGTTGGTGATGGACAGGGAGGCCTGGCGTGCTGCAGTTCATGGGGTCGCAAAGAGTTGGACACGACTGAGCAACTGAACTGAACTGAACTGAATATTTGAAATCCTTTTGCTCAGACTTCTTCCTACATTTTCAAGGAATGGGAAGGATATTGTAATACTTTATAGTCATAGCACTTCATGTGTGGTCAGTCACTTAAGTCGTGTCCACCTCTTTGTGACTCTATAGACTATAGCCTGTCAAGCTCCTCTGTCCATGGGATTCTCTAAGAATACTGGAGTGGGTTGCCATACCCTTCTCCAGGGGATCTTCCCAAGCCTGGGATCAAACTTGTGTCTCCTGTGTCTTCTGCGTGGCAGGCGGATTCTTTTCTGCTGAGCCACCAGGGAAGCCCACAGCATTTCATACCGGGGGGTGGGGGTTGGGAGAAACAGCGTTAAGCAGTTTCTGGCCCTTGGTATAGCTAGGGCAGCTTAGAGGGATGGTAGGCATTGCTTTTAAGCCATAGTGAGGAATGGACATTACAGCAGCCTTGCATTGTCCAGAGTCTTCATGGAATCTCTCTTAAATCTAGTTTGCATCTCTTGTGTTTCACAATCATTATTCTTAGTTGTTCCCAATCATACAACTATGACAAA
This sequence comes from Bos mutus, assembly GCF_027580195.1. Taxonomy (NCBI): domain Eukaryota; kingdom Metazoa; phylum Chordata; class Mammalia; order Artiodactyla; family Bovidae; genus Bos; species Bos mutus. The sequence continues at coordinate 95,236,838 of NC_091617.1, forward strand.
ATAGTTTCACAGAAAGTATTATATGACATTTAAATCCAATTGTTTTCATTTCACTCTTGTTTTCTTCGGTCAGTGAGCAGTTTCAAAGACTCAGAGAGGTTGGGGAACATGAAGAACCTCCCTCAAAAGTGGTCTAAGCCATTTCTTCTCTCAAAGCATGAGTCCCTTTGACAGTATTCATCACAGTCATTTAATCTGTTTAGTGTATCATCTCTGCTTTTATTTTTAGAGGCTTGAGGTGGCCTCTTCTATTTTTGAACAACTCCTACTGTTAGAAAATGTATCCTGTTATTGATTCAAATCCTGGTGCTATCCCTGCATTAAAACAGATTATACCAAACAAAACTCAATGCCTTCCACATCAGCCCCAGAAATGTTGAAGGCAATGGTAGGTGCCATCTTGCCCAAATGTCACCAGTTCCTGCACCCTTTCTCCATATGATATAATTTAGCACATTCACCAGCATCCCAGATAAGCAGCAGTGACCTTCTCTATAGACATTGTATTAATAAACTGGTGTATAATGGGCTTCTTTTCATAGCTTCAATATGAGAGTCTTATGTTAAGTCTTCAGAATGATGGTTGCAGCAGAAATTTGAGAGTTGCATCTGCACTTGACTTTTACACTAACCTATAGGAGTCATAGGTACCCAGGATGTCCACAGGGCCATCTTGTTCCTTTATATGAAACCCAGGAAAACCCAAGTACAGAGTCTCCCTAAAGAAACTGCAGCTCAAAGGTAATAAGAGCTCCTGAAATAATCACACTGCCCAGCATCCAAAGAGGCAGTACCGGAATTCTTTATGAAGCCTTCCCTAAGCTCAGTGTGCTTAGAACTTTGGTTCTCCATTCTACATGCTTAAAGACCAGTTTGGCACATATATGCTCATACGATGTTTAGCCATGAGGCTGCCTACTGATCAGAAGCTGGCTGGGGAGTAAGAGGAAGAGTTTCATGTAGGCTGTTAATCTTCCAGGAAAATTGTAAATTAGTAGGTTGGATGGTTTATCTTTAATAGTGTATAGTAGATATAAGATTTCCCTGGTGGCTCAGACGGTAAAGCATCTGCCTACAATGCAGGAGACCCAGGTTCGATCCCTGGGTCAGGAAGATCCTCTGGAGAAGGAAATGGCAATCCACTCCAGTACTCTTGCCTGAAAAATCCCATAGACAGAGGAGCCTGGTAAGCCACAGTCCATGGGTCACAAAGAAGTGGACATGACTGAGCAACGTCATTCACTCATTCACTCAATAGATATAAAAAGAAAAGAATCAGGTATATCTAGTTGGACTAGTTTTCTCAGTGGTTCTCTGATTGCTGTTTCTGTGAGGAAAAGATGGAAAATGGCCACTTGAGAAACCATTCATACAACCAACATCCTTCACTTTGTATATGTAGGTATCTTCACCATAGATGTCTTTCAGATCCGTAGAGGCAGCATCTCAAAAAGCCAGATGCAGAATGTAGACCTGGCTTTGCACCACCAGCTGAGTGAGCTTGGGCAAGACATTGGCCTGTGTGTGCCTCGGTTTCCTTACCTGTCAAGTGGGGATAATGATGGTAGTGTGTGCCTAAAAGGTTGTGGTGAGAACTAAATGAGTGACTCTGAGTGAAGGGCTTAGTGCCTGGCATCATAGGAGGCTCTACAAAACCATTTGTTCTTATCGTGAATAATTACTGTTCTTTGTTGTGATTCTGATTACTTTGTTGTATAGTGAATTCAGAGTTGGCAGACTACTTCAGCATCACTCTCACAACCATCCTATAAAAAAGGCTTGGAATGCCAGAGTCAGTTGCAAGGAATCAGGCCTTTTCCCCTGCAGTGGATGGTATGCAGTGGTCTTTCCCAAATGGCAATGTTCACAAATGTTAAAGTGGGCAAGTGGAATGCCCAGAAGCTTGATCCCTCTCATCACAAATTCTGCTCCTGCCAAGTTTACACAGAACAGTCCTATTTAAGCGAGGGGGCATGTATGCCCTGTGGTCAACTCAAAAGACCACGCTGGAGCCTTTCATTTTGAGTGTTGTTGAACCGAGAGCCCCTGTGTCAAGGGGATGGTTTGACGCACTTCCCAAGGAGCCTGACTTGATCCTGCACTGGCTGCTGTGCTGTCCTCTGGAGGCTGCCTCTGGTCTTCCACAGTCAGTAGGGTCCCCTCTCACCACTTCCAGGGGGTCACCCAGGATGAAAAGAGTGGAGGTCTCCAAGAGCAGGCAGAATTCTGCTTTGCCTCACTTCTCATTCTGAATTAGTCAATTTTTACTTTCCAATGTAGCACATTCTTGCTTAGACTCTTTGAATGAACAGATGTGTATGATCACCTAATCTGCCCCCTCATTGAAGGTGTGAGTTAAGGTGATTCACTCAAGGTCATACAGCATTCCCTCATTCATTAAACAAATATTTACTGTGACTGGGTGGTCTGCAGTGTTTGCATTAATATCAGTGGCAGAACAGGACTGGAATCTAGTCTTTCTATTTCTGATCCAGCATTCTTTCCCCCAAGTCCTGTGGCCTCTCATAACTACTGTCTTCCCTGCAATGATCTGTCTTTTTGCAGCTATGGGATATTAATTCTCAAATGTGGGTGTTACCTCTGAGTCTGTATAATGGGAAACTTGATATGTGTAAAAGATAGAAGGCCTCAAAACCTGTACACAAAGGCATCGTGTTTTCCCCAAATCTACCAGAATGTCTTAAGACTCAAACTCAGATTCGACCTGAACATTCAGTAAGTAGAAAAAAGCAGTGAGATAGCCTATCTGGATTGGATACATCTCCAATGGATAAAGTATTCTTTCAAGTACTAGGGATCAGGAAATAGTAGGGTGTAGAGTGGAAAGGATGTGGAGTGAGACTGCCTTGGGCTTGCTTGGAGGTGCCACCATTTTCCAGCTGTGTGACATGGAACAGTATATTTCTCTGAGCTTCAATTTGACTCCCTGAGTCTTATTCTCTTATTTTATTTTTCTTCCTTTCTCTAGGATGGAAAATAAATCCCATGCCAGTGCCCATCACGGGTGGCTCTTTTTAGAAAAGCATTCCAAGCCTTGCCTATACTCAGCATAAATAAATATTCTGGCCCAGGAGGGCATCAAAGGGTGAAGGAGTGGCCTGAGGTTCTGGGAGCCCTTCTTCTTTTCTCTTGGTGCTCCATCTATAGAATGTAAGACAATAGACAGCAATGGTATCGGATCCTTTATGGGATATAGTAGGAGGTAAAAAACGGAGTACATCAGAGACCCTGTCCACAATCTACTGAGGAGTAGTTGAGACATCTCAGATAACCATAAGGTAAGGCGCAGTGTGCTCTAAACTATAAGTACTGATAAGAATAGAAATCCCTCCCCAGATGGTACTATTATTGTTGTTGTTCAGTTGCTCAGTCTTGTCCGACTCTTTGCAACCCCATGGACTGTAGCCCACCAGGGTCCTCTGTCCATGGGATTTCCCAGGCAGGAATACTGGAGTGGATTGCCATTTCCTTCTCCAGAGGATTTTTCCGACCCAGGGATCGAACCTGCATCTCCTGCATTGGTGTGTGTGCGTGCTAAGTCACACAGGCAGATTCTTTACCACTGGCCACCAAATGGTACTGTACTGTCTTCTTTTGCCCTGAGTTTCATGCTTGGTTTAGTTCAACAAAATCTCTGTACTGGCCAGGTGCCAGGCCCCTGGTGAGGGGCTGGGCAGTCCAGTGGGGATCAAACACAGGCCTTGCCCTCAATTGCTGCTTCCAGCAAAAGTCCTCAGATCTTTGTAAAGCTGTCTGCTGGAGGCCGGGGACTTGGTCTTTCTTGGACCTGTGTTGTGTCCCCTCAAACCGTCCCACCGCCGGGAGGAGAGAGCGCAAACATTTTTCCTGGAAAGGCGTTAACATTGAGCCATGGCAGCTGGAATTGGCACAGTGCCTTCAGAAGGTTGGAGAAGTGATTTGTTTTTCCAGTCTCACCGCGGGAGCCGAAGCCCTGGCAGAGGCCTCCGTGCCTTAGCGGTGACTGAGCCAGATGAGATCATTATTAATTATTAGTCACTTTCGAGTGTCTTTCTTAGAAACGACAGAGTATTCAGGGAGCTCAGACCCTCCTGAGTTGCAATCGATACTGTGTATACCTTGCATAGGGACCTGAGTGGCGTGTCATTATCAAACATTATCGATTCCTAAAAAGGGGGTTGGAAATGCACACATCCTTCACAGAAAAATCAGCTAAATCGTCAAAAGCCTTGATTATATTTTTTTCCTCAAGAAAGAGACTGATGGTAGGAGTAAAAAAAGCTTGAAATGTTAGCTAAATTAGGGCTGTTTCCTGCCAGGAGCCAGATCTGTACACATAATTATTTTATTCTCTGTGCTGGCATTGATTCACTTTGGTTGAGTGTTGGAAATATCTCTGTTTTGGGTCTTTAATCCGAATTATTCAGTCAGTTCGTATGACAATGTTTTCTACTCCCATCCTCCTGTATTATTTTTCTGTAAAACAAATAATCACTTGTCTGGAACTTGACTCATTTCTCTTCCCCAGCACATGCCTCATCCCTTCCCTAAACTTCTGTATCACACCATCTGCCACGCTCCTGGGCCAGAAATTCACTCACCACTCAGCCTCACATGCCCCACAGTCACCAAATTTTGCCCATTTTATTTTTGCCTAATTCTAATTTCTTCTTCTAAATTGACCTCCGCTACAGTCCTTGCACTGACTGGAAATCCAGACAGTTTTTTAGTTTTTCCTCCTTTTGCCTGTGTCTCAGCAGCGATAACAAACATGGGGGAAAAAAAAGGGAAAAAAAATAATAACAAACCTGGAGTCTCTGGCTGCCTTTGCTTAGCTCGTGGGTGCCCTGGACCCATCACATGGCCACACGTTGCAGTCTCAGCTTCTGGTCCTGCCCATTTCGGGGCAGGTAGAAGCCCTTTTGGAGAAGGCAATGGCACCCCACTCCAGTACTCTCACCTGGAAAATCCCATGGACGGAGGTGCCTGGTAGGCTGCAGTCCATGGGGTCGCTAAGAGTTGGACACGACTGAGCGACTTCCCTTTCACTTTTCCTTTCATGCATTGGAGAAGGAAATGGCAACCCACTCCAGTGTTCTTGCCTGGAGAATCCCAGGGACGGGGGAGCCTGGTGGGCTGCCGTCTCTGGGGTCACACAGAGTCGGACACGACTGAAGCGACTTAGCAGCAGCAGCAGCAGCAGAAGCCCTTTTGAAAATGCAGATCTGGTCAAGACATTTGATGGCATGTACCTGTAGTCTTCCAGAAGCTCCCCATCACCTACTATCTAAGATGGACAAGGAACTCTTGTTCTGGAAATGACAGACATTGAGTCTCAAATGATCCTTGGAGGTTATTGGAAGAGAGCAGGTCTAAGAGATTGCAGGTGCCAAGAAGGGGCTTCTTTGGGAAGCTTTGAATATCTGTCATTGGTTTAGCTGGGGCTGGAACAAAGTTTTTGTACTAGAGAGCTGTTTTCCAGGTTTTTTAGAGCCAGCTCATCAATGTGACACAGTCACAGTCCATCTTCTCTTGGATACTCATGTTTCTTCAGCCAAGTGCTGTTGAGACTGTTGTAGGGGAAGAGACCCTCTGGTCAGCCCCTCCAAACCCCATATTTGAGGAAGAAGAAACCCTAATGTTGGTACCGGGCTCCTACCCAAAGAGGCTTCAGTATTTCTCAAAAGGCGTGTGGTCAGGGAAAATACTTTGTAATGTATGTGTGTCCCACACATTGTGGGGTGTTTAGCATCCCTGGCTAAATGCCAGTTATGACCTCCCAGTTACTGGAACAACTGGAAAATCTTCTACATGCCCCCGCACATGCCACATGCTCCAGGGATTGGGGGATGGTACCATCCCTGGCTGAGAACCCTTGGCTCCTGTCCCTACTCTTGAGATGTTCTCCTTTACTGAGAGTATAATGAAGAGCTGGATTAATTATGATCTGTCACTCCTGTTGCCTCTTCATCTTCTGTTCTGATGGAGTTCAGACTGGAGTCATGTTGTCAGGCTTTCAAATCAAGCTTTACCATTTACTCAGTATGACCTTGCATATGAGTAAGACCTTGAACAACTACTTAATCTCTCCATGCCTCTGTTTTCTCATCTAATGGGGGATAATAGTACTATAGTATCTATCTCAGAAAATTTTTCTGAAAATTAAATAAGATAAAGCATGAAAGGTGCTGGCCACGGTGTCACTTTCAGAGGCATGGTGATTGTATGAGATGGTGATGGTTCCTGAGCTCACAGTCTTGCTTGAGTGACAGGTTGAAATTGACACTGACTTGTGAACACTCCAGAAAATAAAGACAGCATAGTGTATTAGAAAGGGGAATGGACTAGGTGGGAGTTAGTGGATTCTGTTGCATGCTCAGCCATCATTACTATATAGCCTTGAACATGTCATTTCACTTCTCTGGTTTTTACTTTCTTCATCTGTACATGCCCTGGTGGTTTAGTCACTAAGTCAGTCATGCCCAACTTTTACAACCGCATGGACTGTAACCCGCCAAGCTCCTCTATCCATGGAATTTTCCAGGCAAGAATGGTGGAGTGGGTTGCCATTCCCTTCTCCAGGGAATCTTCCCAACTCAAGAACTAACGCAGATCTCCTTCATTACAGGCAGTTTCTTTACCATCGGAGCCACCAGCGAAGCCCTTTATGCCCTCAGTTCAGTTCAGTTCGGTTGCTCAGTCAAGTCTGACTCTGCCACCCCATGAATCGCAGCATGCCAGGCCTCCCTGTCCATCACCAACTCCCGGAGTTCACTCAGACTCACATCCATCAAGTCAGTGATGCCATCCAGCCATCTCATCCTCTGTCATCCCCTTCTCCTCCTGCCCCTAATCCCTCCCAGCATCAGAGTCTTTTCCAATGAGTCAACTCTTCACATGAGGTAGCCAAAGTACTGGAGTTTCAGCTTTACCGTCATTCCTTCCAAAGAAATCCCAGGGCTGATCTCCTTCAGAATGGACTGGTTGGATCTTCTTGCAGTCCAAGGGACTCTCAAGAGTCTTCTCCAACACCACACTTCAAAAGCATCAATTCTTCGGCGCTCAGCCTTCTTCACAGTCCAACTCTCATATCCATACATGACCACGGGAAAAACCATAGCCTTGACTAGACAAAGCTTTGTTGGTAAAGTAATGTCTGTGCTTTTCAATATGCTGTCTCGGTTGGTCATAACTCTCCTTCCAAGGAGTAAGCGTCTTTTAATTTCATGGCTGCAGTCACCATCTGCATTGATTTTGGAGCCCCCCAAAATAAAGTCTGACACTGTTTCCACTGTTTCCCCATCTATTTCCCATGAAGATCATCGCATCCATGCTGGACTGGATGCAATGATCTTCGTTTTCTGAATGTTGAGCTTTAAGCCACCTTTTTCACTCTCCACTTTCACTTTCATCAAGAGGCTTTTTAGTTCCTCTTCACTTTCTGCCATAAGGGTGGTGTCATCTGCATATCTGAGGTTATTGATATTTCTCCCAGCAATCTTGATTCCAGCTCGTGCTTCTTCCAGTCCAGCATTTCTCATGATGTACTCTGCATATAAGTTAAATAAGCAGGGTGGACAATATACAGCCTTGATGTACTCCTGTTCCTATTTGGAACCAGCCTGTTGTTCCATGTCCAGTTCTAACTGCTGCTTCCTGACCTGCATACAAATTTCTCAACAGGCAGATCAGGTGGTCTGGTATTCCCATCTCTTTCAGAGTTTTCCACAGTTTCTTGTGATCCACACAGTCAAAGGCTTTGGCATAGTCAATAAAGCAGAAATAGATGTTTTTCTGGAACTCTCTTGCTTTTTCCATGATCCAGCAGATGTTGGCAATTTGATCTCTCGTTCTTCTGCCTTTTCTAAAACCAGCTTGAACATCAGTTCCCGGTTCACGCATTGCTGAAGCCTGGCTTGGAGAATTTTGAGCATTACTTTACTAGCGTGTGAGATGAGTACAATTGTGCAGTAGTTTGAGCATTCTTTGGCATTGCCTTTCTTTGGGATTGGAATGAAAACTGACCTTTTCCAGTCCTGTGGCCACTGCTGAGTTTTCCACATTTGCTGGCATATTGAGTGCAGCACTTTCACAGCATCATCTTCCAGGATTTGAAATAGCTCAACTGGAATTCCATCACCTCCACTAGCTTTGTTCATAGTGATGCTTTCTAAGGCCCACTTGACTTCACATTCCAGGATGTCTGGCTCTAGGTCAGTGATGACACCATCATGATTATCTGGATCATGCAGATCTTTTTTGTACAGTTCTTCTGTGTATTCTTGCCATCTCTTCTTAATATCTTCTGCTTCTGTTAGGTCCATACCATTTCTGTTCTTTTTCGAGCCCATCTTTGTATGAAATGTTCCCTTGGTATCTCTAATTTTCTTGAAGAGATCTCTAGTTTTTCCCATTCTGTTGTTTTCCTCTGTTTCTTTGCATTGATCACTGAGGAAGGCTTTCTTATCTCTTGCTATTCTTTGGAACTCTGCATTCAGATGCTTATATCTTTCCTTTTCGCTTCTCTTCTTTTCACAGCTATTTGTAAGGCCTCCCCAGACAGCCATTTTGCATTTTTGCATTTCTTTTCCATGGGGATGGTCTTGATCCCTGTCTCCTGTACAATGTCACGAACCTCATTCCATAGTTCATCAGGTACTCTATCTATCAGATCTAGGCCCTTAAATCTATTTCTCACTTCCACTGTATAATCATAAGGGATTTGATTTAGGTCATACCTGAATGGTCTAGTGGTTTTCCCTAGTTTCTTCAATTTCAGTCTGAATTTGGCAATAAGGAGTTCATGATCTGAGCCACAGTCAGCTCCCGGTCTTGTTTTTGTTGACTGTATAGAGCTTCTCCATCTTTGGCTGCAAATTATATAATCAGTCTGATTTCGGTGTTGACCATCTGGTGATGTCCATGTGTAGAGTCTTCTCTTGTGTTGTTGAAAGAGGGTGTTGGCTATGACCAGTGCATTTTCTTGGCAAAACTCTATTAGTCTTTGCCCTGCTTCATTCCGTATTCCAAGGCCAAATTTGCTTGTTATTCCAGGTGTTTCTTGACTTCCTACTTTTGCATTCCAGTCCCCTGTAATGAAAAGGACATCTTTTTTGGGTGTTAATTCTAAAAGGTCTTGGAGGTCTTCATAGAACCGTTCAACTTCAGCTTCTTCAGCGTTACTGTTTGGGGCATAGACTTGGATTACTGTGATATTGAATGGTTTGCCTTGGAAACGAACAGAGATCATCCTGTCGTTTTTGAGATTGCATCCAAGTACTGCATTTCGGAGTCCTTTGTTGACCATGATGGCTATTCCATTTCTTCTGAGGGATTCCTGCCCGCAGTAGTAGATGTAATGGTCATCTGAGTTAAATTCACCCATTCCAGTCCTTTTTAGTTTGCTGATTCCTAGAATGTCTACATTCACTCTTGCCATCTCTTGTTTGACCACTTCCAATTTGCCTTGATTCTTGGACCTGACATTCCAGGTTCCTATGCAATATTGCTCTTTACAGCATCGGACCTTGCTTCTATCACCAGTCACATCCACAACTGGGTATTGTTTTTGCTTTGACTCCATCCCTTCATTCTTTCTGGAGTTATTTCTCCACTGATCTCCAGTAGCATATTGGGCACCTACTGACCTGGGGAGTTCCTCTTTCAGTATCCTATCATTTTGCCTTTTCATGCTGTTCATGGGGTTCTCAAGGCAAGAATACTGAAGTGGTTTGCCATTCCCTTCTCCAGTGGACCACATTCTGTTAGACCTCTCCACCATGACCCGCCCATCCTGGGTGGCCCCACGGGCATGGCTTAGTGTCATTGAGTTAGACAAGACTGTGGTCCTAGTGTGATTAGATTGACTAGTTTTATGGTTTCAGTGTGTCTGCCCTCTGATGCCCTCTTGCAACACCTACCGTCTTACTTGGGTTTCCCTTACCTTGGGCGTGGGGTATCTCTTCACGGCTGCTCCAGCAAAGCACAGCCGCTGCTCCTTACCTTGGACGAGGGATATCTCCTCACTGCCGCCCTTCCTGACCTTCAACGTGGGATAGCTCCTTTAGGCCCTCTTGCGCCCGCGCAGCCACAACTCCTGCCCTACAAGGTGTCAAAAACATTGAAGAGCATTTGCATTATGAATGTGCTTTAAAGTCTATAGAATCTCACAGCTTGATATATAAAATGACTAATTTATTATACATCAGTGGTGGTGTTGGTTAGCCACTAAGTCATATGTGACTCTTTGTGACCCCATGGACAGCAGCCCACCTACCTCCTCTGTCCATTGGATTTCCCAGGCAAGAATACTGGATTGGCTTGCCATTTCCTTCTCCAGGAGATCTTCCCCACCCAGGGATTGAACCCACGTCTCCTGCATTGACGGGCAGATTCTTTACCACTGAGCCACCAGGGAAGCTATCCATCCGAGTTACCCACCCCTGATTTGAAAACCCCCATCAGGCAACTGGGAGGATGCTCTGAACGGGAACATCTTGGGAGACGGGTAAACCTGGAGAGCTCACCTCTGTGATAAATACTGAATTGCTGTCACCCCATCCTGACCAATGTGTCCCCAAATAGCACAGGTGAGAGACCCTCAGGCGTGCAGGCATCTCATGAACAGTCAGTCATATCCACAGCTCTGCAGCTCTCCCTGCTGATTTCCTTCATGGCTGTCTGCTTTTCCCCACAGCAACAAAGGCGAGAGAAGGAGCTGCGGAAACAGCAAGAGAGGGAGCAGCGCAGACACTATGAGGAGCAGATGCGCCGGGAGGAGGAGAGGCGGCGCGCAGAGCACGAGCAGGTACAGCGGGGACCTGGGAGCCCTACAGATGGCCCCACGTGAACACCAGCACCAGCCGCCTCTGGGCTGTGGGTCACCTTCTCCTAGGTCTGCTCGGCTTAAGCCGGTTTTTACTCTTGCTCCAGCAACTATTCTCGCCTGTTCAAGAAGTCAAATGCACAACCTTGGCAAAGCCTGCTCATTCAACCTGGCTTCCTCCCCAGGCCGAAGTCCCCTGACACCTTGATGTCGTGCTTCTCCCAGCCCAGGGCACCGGCTCTGAAAGTAGCACTGGGGCATGATAAATGAGCCAAGTCCTCCTCTTTCATCGCTTCAGAAGAGCTTTTCTACTCACGCTGCTCTGGTCTCCATGACTCTGGGCCATCGATGCAGCCCCTTTCTCTCTTTGTTAGAATCATGTTCTGACAGTGCAGTGAAACTGCAGGATGGTTCCTTTACAAAGACAGTTCATGACAGCATTCAGTCCTTATTTTATCCCCACTGCTTACAATGGGGAGCCTCTGAACTGTATAGCCTTGTTAATCTCAGGTAGCCCGTAAAGAGGGAGCCTATAATGAAAAGTTTTAAAATAAGCTGGGTTCTCAGGACTTGCCAGTGGTTAAGACTCCATGCTTCTGCTGCAGGGGGCACAGGTTCGAGCCCTGGTCTGGGAACTAAGATGCCACATGACCAAAAAACAGAAAATATATGGATAATACTTTAACAACAACAAAAGCTGGGTTCTCAAAACCAGATAGTCACAGCAAAGCATTGAGCTGTCTCCATCCGCTGCTGTTGTGCCTTTGACTGCACTGAAGTGCTTTTGCTGTGGTGCTGGGTATCTTTCCTATTTAGTGAAGAGGTGTTTGGGTATTTTTTTCCCTGCTTCCACACTTCACTTGGCAGTTTCTTCTCACCTTTGAAATTACCGGTTCTTTCTCTCTCCCTTTCCCTCTCGTGTTCCTCTGCATTCTCTGCTGCCTGCCTCTCCAGGAGTACATCAGGCGACAGCTGGAGGAGGAGCAGAGGCAGCTAGAGATCTTACAGCAGCAGCTACTGCATGAACAAGCTCTACTTCTGGTAATGGGAATGCCAAGCCCACTGGTCTGCTCTGTGTCCATCTCGTGTGTGTGTGTGTGTGTGTGTGTGTGTGTGTGTGTGTGGTCTCCTCTAACGTGCCAGTCAGGAAATGGGGATCCACCCAGCCTCATAGACCTGGAAAATCTTCTAAAACTTAATGAGTTTCCTGACCCAGGGTGCCGAGTCACCACTTTGAAGGTCAGGGTGCCGAGTCACGGCTTTGAATATACTTGTTGCACATTCTTTATTAACGCCAGCCATTTGCAAAACTTCAACGTGAATCCAGTCTTAGTACAAGTTCAGGCTGTTTCTGAGACCCACTGTGTTTATTGCAGAGTAACGTTCGCAGTCATTTGCAACATGCTGGAATACAATCACAGCAGAGTATCCCTCATCCGTAGGAAACCACTCAGCTCTGGAGTCCTATTTCATTTGCAGACTATTAGTTTTACCCTCGCGATGGGAACATTTTGTGTTCCCTGCTCAGGCAGCTTCCACTTGAAGTGTTTTGGTGTTTTTTTAGCCTTATTGCACTGCTCTCCAAATGAGCTGCTTGGTGTATCCTTTTTTTTTTTTTTTTTTAACTTAACTTTTTATTCAGTGGCACTGTGATTTTTTTTTTTTAGCCTGTACACGTTTTTGCTAATGGTTTCTGTTGGTCCAAGTTTTGTCAAACGAAAGATGATGTAGGCAGTATCTTTAGGTTCTTGTTCTGTTTTGTACATGTTTGAATAGTTTAATGATTAAACCAGGAAGTGGATAGTTCCTTACAGGGGTTGTGCGCTGACCGTCCAAATATCCTCATTGTTGCCATTTTCTTGGTTGCAGTTCATCGAGGACAAGTCACTTTGTGAAGGGTGGTGTTCTGTAGGGGTTGCCATTAAAACAGTAGTGTTTTCATTAAATGCCACATTCTGTGTAGATGCTAACCCGAGGCTGTACCTTATCTCTATGGCTCATCCCTGTGTCCTCTTGTGATTTTGTTGGTATTAAGGTCCTTTGTTATTTATCATCTCTTTTGCTTCCATTGCATGTTTCCCTGGTACAGGCCAATGGTTTCCCTATGGTAATTTAGCCTTTTCTTTATTCTCCTTTCCTGATCTGGACAGGAATATAAGCGCAAGCAGTTGGAAGAACAGAGACAAGCAGAAAGGCTACAGAGACAACTGAAGCAAGAGAGAGACTACTTGGTTTCTCTTCAGCATCAGCGGCAGGAGCAGAGGCCTGTGGAGAAGAAGCCACTGTATCATTACAAAGAAGGGATGAGTCCTAGTGAGAAACCAGCATGGGCCAAGGAGGTAAGTAAGCGAACAAGTACAGCCTATACCTACCTTGCCTTGAGTATAGGGGCCATAATGAGTTTCTCCTGTAGAAACAGAGAGTTAAACTACAAAGCTGGGAAATAACTTGTGTGAGACACACATGCTTTGTCTTGGGAAGAACTATAACCTTATTTCGGAGAAGGCGATGGCAGCCCACTCTAGCACTCTTGCCTGGAAAATCCCATGGATGGAGGAGCCTGGTGGGTCGCAGTCCATGGGGTCGCTAAGAGTCGGACAAGACTCAGCAACTTCACTTTCACTTTTCACTTTCACACATTGGAGAAGGAAATGGCAACCCACTGCAGTGTTCTTGCCTGGAGAATCCCAGGGACGGGGGAGCCTGGTGGGCTGCCGTCTATGGGGTCGCACAGAGGCGGACACGACTGAAGCGACTTAGCAGCAGCAGCAGCAGCAGCAGCAGCAGCATAACCTTATTTCTATACCACAATCCATTTGTGGTTCTTTTTTGTAAGTAACAGCAGGAAGCAGAGACTCTTTTTCTGTACTGGAATCCAGTTGAGTTTGTGGCTGGAGGAGTGGAAGAATGTGATTTAAGACTTCAGGAATTCTAGGTAGGATAATTTCCTATCTGTACCTAGACCCTGAAACTGATGGTTGGTATTGTCACGAATATCCTCTAAGCTTCTGTGGTACCAGTGAAGACACAGTTGGTCCCAGACTTGTGGTTGTGGTTCACTTACAGGGTCGGAGGTCATTTAAATATTTTACAAATACTTTCATGGGAATGATCCTTCATTTGCTCAACTACTAGACTAAAGAAGGGTTAGGGTTAGCACCTAATGATTTCCTTTATTTTCCTGTAAGCAAAACTAGTCATTCAAAAGAGTGATTTATATTACTTTACATTTTGTCCTAGTATCTTCAGATATTTATAGCTAGAGCTTATTTCAAGTTATCTAGACTACAATATTACTAGAACTGGATTTCTTACATAAGACCCTATTTTTATAATTTTTTTATTTTCTGTTCTATATTACATATGTATGCTGCTGCTAAGTCGCTTCAGTCTTGTCCGACTCTGTGCGACCCCATAGACTGCAGCCCACTAGGCTCCCCTGTCCCTGGGATTTTCCAGGCAAGAGTACTGGAGTGGGTTGCCATTGCCTTCTCCTTACATATGTATAGAATACACTTGAAATTATGTTGTTGTAATATAAAAAATGGTTGTGTATGAGGAGTAGAAACTAGAGTCTTTTATTTAAGCTTTTTGTTTAAATCCTTCATGAGTGTACTATTTTTTATAAAACTGGTAACATTTTTCTTTTAAGACTTAAAAACTTAATCTGTAGAGAAAATCATTCTGTTCAATATAAAGAACATTTTTGATCACTTTCCCTTAAATGTGATTTGTATTTACCTATGTCAGTAAAAACTGCCCCAGGTCAGTAATTCAGTTTTGTGATCCTACCCGCAGATATAGCACCAACCCTTTAACAACGCATCTGTTCTTCCAGTTAAGCAGAATCACTGCTGTTAAACAGCAGCTGACTTGCTTCCTGGCTAGCAAAGATGTGCCGCTTTCTTCCACTGCTAAACCATGCCAAGCTGAAACCCTCAGCTAAAGCAGATTCACAGCTCCTGATCATGGCAGATGTTCAGACGGCTGAAAAACTAGCCTCTACTAAGTTAGCACCTACAGAAATTAATGGTTCCAGATCAGGACTCTTGTTTGAGCATCACTCACGGAAGAAGGATGAAACAGCTTATCCTATTAGACTTGGTCTTGAAGATCACCTGAAGCCTCAGGGACCTTCAAGGACCACAGTGAGATCAAGAAAGCGATCTCACTCCCAAGGATGTAGCCCACCTCGAGAGTCAGGGCCCCAAGTCATTTGTGTGTCCTCTCCAAACATCTCCAAAGTGATGAGCCCCAAGTTGTGTATTTCTGCAAGTAAGAAGGGCCTTAGAGACCCATGTGGACCTCGGGGCATGAACTCATGCGTCCATACAAGTAGCTCGTCTCCTCCAAGAAGTGCTGCATCGTTAAATGGCCTCTCTGGGATGCATGACCACCTGTCCTGCAGTGCTCCCAGCCCCAAGCATAAGTTTAGGAAAGGAACACCTACAGATCCCTCCAGACACCACCTGGAGAGGACTGGGATGCCTTGTAAAGTATACCACAATCTCCTTTCCCCTGGACAGCTCCCTCATACACAAATGTACCAGGAAAGGGGAAGAAACGTCAAACAGTTTCCACTTCCTTCCTTTCACCACTACTCAGCACATTCTTATTTTCACTTAAACATTTTAACTTCATTGTTTTCTAGTTACCATCTGTCCTCATCGTTAAATTGGCTGGCCTGTCCTCTCTATTCAGAACTAATTCAAGGGCGCCAAGGTTTCAGGAGCCATGGCATTCCTGGGGGCGCATCTCTGCAGATATCACGAGGGAAATTTTCTAGACTTCGTAATTCCCCTGTGCTTCTCGGCCAGGCTCCTAGTGTAAAGAAAAGTTAGATAATGGGTGTGCAAACAGCATGGTTGTGTCATCAGTTACTCTTGATGTGAGGTTCCCAGGCCATCCTAAGTCTGGCCCACCTCTGGTGGGTGACATCTTCCAAGGTCTCTGGCTTCCTGATAGCTGGTATTCTTCTTCTGGGCTTCATGCACTTTTGGACATGTGTGTGTGTGCCTGTGTGCTTACTCGTGTCCAACTCTTTGCAATCCCATGAACTGTAGCCCACCAGGCTCCTCTGTCCATGGGATTCCCCAGGCAAGAATACTGGAGTGGGTTGCCATTTCCTACTCCAGAGGATCTTCCCAACCCAGGGATCGAACCAGCATCTTTTCTGTCTCCTGCATTGACAGGCAGATCCTTTACCACTAGGGTCACCTTCTTTTTGGATTTTGTATTTAATCCTATCTTCCTGGGTGTGGTTAACATAATGCAGCTCCCAACTAACCACCTATCTCTTCATGAAGCAGTTCCCAAGTCTTTGAGTGGGTGTTCCTGTTTTAGAAGAAAGATGAAACATTTAAATGATAGAATGAATGACAGGGCTAAATTGGGGATTGTAGCAACTGGTATACAAGTAAAAACAAATGATTATCTGCCTGAGTTTGATTCATCATTTTTTTAACACCCACTTCCTAAGATGGGGATAAAAATGACTGTAAGGATCCTTACTGTCTAGATCTTTCAGTGCTTCTATCAGCAATGTATGAACTTTTCTTCTAGAGCTTTATTTACAGATTTCTTTGCTTTCTTATAGTAGGGAGGTAGGTGAAGTTCAAAGTAGCCAAACAGTAAAATACATTTCAAGACTTTAGATATGGACAGAATTTCTAGCTCAGCAGTGTTTTAGTTATCAATCGATAAAAAGAATCCAGGTTTAACTGTCTTTTGGAGGTATAAAAAGAGGGACCATTTTCTTTTCCAAATGCCAGGCTATAAACTTGAAAATATCCTCACCAAGGATGAGGTGGCAGCAATGGCATGGTCTCCTGTGATAGAGGCTCTGAGCTTTTTTGTACCATGTGCCTTTGAAGACACCAGCCAGCTGTCTTCCACTTACAGCTGCCTCTTTTGTAATCTGCTCCTGTATTTGATTTGTAACTCACCTCTATACCTTCTGGGCTTCCCTGGTGGCTCAGTTGGTAAAGAATCTGCCTGCAATGCAGGAGACCCAGGTTCAGTCCCTGGGTCTGGAAGATCCCCTGGAGAAGAAAATAGCAACCCACTCCAGTATTCCTGCCTGGAGAATCCCATGGACAGAGGAGCCTGGTAGGCTGTCAGTGGAGTCACAAAAGTCAGACAGGACTTAGCAGCTAAATCACCAACACACCTTCTCATCATCCTGAGTTTTCCTTCTTTGGTTACTTTTCCATCCACTTATTTCTCTTCCTTATAGTAAATCTGCATTTTTTTCATTAGCAGTGTAATGTTGTTACAATGGTTCATCCTTCATGGTTTTGTTCCTTCATTTTGTAAAACATAAGTCGTCATGATGTTTCTCATTTCCTTTCTTATTAATTTGTCAGATGTAGCGAGAACAAATGGAAACACTCAATTGTTGGCAAATCTTGTTGAACTCTTCTCTCTATCCTTTTCCTGAATATTCTGGTTGTCCTAAATGTCACATTAGCTTTGATTTTCAGATCTCAGCCAGAAAGGAACACCAATGTCTCCATCAAAAGGAGAGGTAGTGGACATTCTCACTCCTTTCAAATTCTCTGCCATTTTTGAATGGAATGTAAGTCAGATTTGTTCTGTAAAAACATCAATATGATATACTGTATTAAACATCAGCAAAATTTAAAGATCCCCCCCCACCCCACCTCCCACACTGGCTCTTTCTGAAAGATGGATACTCCTTTTCTTTTAAAGCCCTTTTCTTTATAATGGTACAGATTCCTATTTCTTATAATGGCTTGTGATTATTGGGGCCTGACAATGTATTTTTTTTTAATTTTCACCAACACACAGCAGCAACAGAATGCTCTATCTATGAGTATTGCATGAGATGGCATTTTCCTTTTTTTTAACACTTCATCATGTTCTTTCTCTGTAATACATGCCAGTCATCTGGTCATGGTTTTATTTAGCAAATGGTGGGCCAAGATGTCTCTTTATATCCCATCAGTTCACTGGGCTTTGAAATTCCTGTATATAAGAACTCCTTCTCCACTTGTTTTCTCTGCTCTACACTGATACTTTTTTTTTCTTGTTATTTGAGTTATTTTATATGAGCTCTCATATAAATATTTAGAGAGTTTACAGCTCTGTTCCCATCTTTCCTTAGTTTCTGTTTATCTCTCTTAAGATTTAGCATGAAACAGACCTGGCAGGAAATAGGAAAGAGCTCGTTTGAGTTCTCATTCTTCCACTTCCAGGCTGTGTGACCCTGAAGTGTCCTAGCCTTCCTGGGGTGTAGCCTACCCATCTGTACTTTCTCTCTCAAAGTTGGGAGGATCCTGGGCAATCGTGTGTGAATGTGCCATTGAAACCGTAGGCACTCTACAACTGCAAATGAAGTAGTCAACATATTTCTGTTTTGCTCCAAAGGCTGTTGTTGACCACAAGGAATAAGTGTTTTGCCTCTGTTGTTTCTGGTTGGGATTTCACATGAGCAGTTCACATGCATCTCCCATCTCCTCCACTTACCTCTCTCCAGTGATGGATACACACTTGTTAATTTCTCATCTCAGCCTGCTAAAGATTGGCCTCCGTACTTTGAAGTTGTCCATTCACACGAGGATCTATACTTTTCTTGTGCAATCCTTGGTTAGGAGTAGATCTTGGTAAAGTACCCCAGGGCCTTATCTTTGACAAGACTACATTTCAAGCATTCCCTAGGAATGAGGGCAGGAGGAGAAGGACATGACAGGATGAAATAGTTAGATGGCATCCCCAACTCAATGGACATGAATTTGAGCAAACTCAACAAGGAATGAGTGTTTCCTCTGTCCTCCAAGGTGCCCCAGAGAAGGGATAGCCCCAGCCTTGCTCAGTAACCATCTTCCCATGTGGTTTTGCCAAAAGACAGCATGACTCACCTCTTCATGTGCCCAGTGAGTGCGGGATCAGAATACCTAATGAGGACTTAAAGGTCATTGAACTTCTTTATCTTAACTTCTCTTCCTCCAGCACTGCCAGTAAAGACAGAAATCAAATGTTTTGTCCACTTAGAGGGGAAAATTTCCCATACAGTTGTGTCCAATTCACCATATACTAGCTCTTAAGCAGGACTTCGAAGACCTACATAGACTCCCACAGACCCTACAGTCATATATTTAATAAAGTGTTATTAAAATACACCCATATGACAGTAAATATATTTTGTTGTCAACATTTTAAAAACTACTTCTATGATTTTGTTTTGAAATCTCTCAGCAGATAACATTTCTTATTGCTCTGTGAGACATTAGAAGTTGTAAATTGTTTTCAAATGCACAAAACAATTTAACAATTGACATTGATGTAATGTTTATACTTGTATACATGTTTCAACATGGTTACTTATTTTGAAAATTTTTTTAAATCTTATAATCAACACATTTATTTTCAGGTCTTCTGTTACCCACTGGGTAACACAGTCCTGCCTGGAGTGGAATCTTATTTCTGAGACCACAGTTATTTTTTATTTTTCCCTGTAATGCTGTAATAAATAATATAGCATTTCTGCAGAAGTGATTCAAACCTATTCAAAGTTATTTTAGTTTTGATGGTAAAATGATTCTTTTAATAAGAAAAAAGCCTGATTCTATGGTAAAATTGATCTTTCTCTCCTAATGTAGTTCTCTATATTTGTTTATAATCCCATCAAGTATGAACTCCTTTCTAACAGATGTCTTCTGTTGTTATGGAATGGCATCTTGACATTCTTTATACAATGCTACTAGAACACTTTTTTGGTGGTACTTAAGATATTTTACATCTTCTTGGTAGCAGGAGGTTGAAGCGAAGACTCATTTTTTTTTAAATCATATCATAAAAGGAAGAATATATCTCCATTGAAACCTAGTTTTTAATCACATATATTCTTAATCTGGAGGAAAACACCTCTTGTGTCTCACTCAGTGTTCAATTAGTAAACATAAGATGTGATGAATCAGGAGGACAGACCTTTGTCCATCTGAAACGGTTACTAGGATGTTTGATTTGGTATCTTTACTCCAGTATTCACGCTGTTCCTTTGGTGCAAAAGCAACAGATAGCGTTATCTTCCTGAAGACTTTAGGACAAGATTTTCTTGAGACAGAGTAGCCTGATGCCTCACTGTTACACTTATACAGATTTTCAGATTCTTGGGACAAATTCCAACCCAGGAAATCTCATCACATTGGGTTCATCCTGAAATAATCTGCAGAGTGTAACAATAGATTATTCATACCATATATTTTACGATGGTAAAGACTGAAACATACTGATGGTAGGATTTAGTATGTAAACGAACTGAGAGAAGGCATAGGCAATGTTACTAGAAATACATTAGTGATATCCACACACAAATTGTGGTGCTGGAGAAGACTCTTAGGAGTCCTTTGGACAGCAAAGAGATCAAACCAGTCGATCCTAAAGGAAATCAACCCTGAATATTCATCGGTAGGTCTGTTGCTGAAGCTGAAGCTCCAATACTTTGGCCACCTGATGCGAAGAGCCAACTCACTGGAAAAGACCTTGATGCTGGGAAGGATTGAGGGCAGAAGGAGAAGGGGTGACAGAGGATAAGATGGTTGGATGGTATCATCAACTCAGTGGACATGAGTTTGAGCAAGCTTAGGGAGATAGTGAAGGACAGGGAGGCCTGGTGTGCTGCAGTCCATGGTGTCGCTAAGAGTCAGGCATGACTTAGCAACTGAACAAAACGGTATCCACACATGACTAATCAGACCCATTAACTGCCTGGGAAAATCAGCATCCCTCTTTGTGCCCCACTCATTTCTAACAACGGTTTTAGGGCGTATGTGGCCCACGGTCCTATTAGAGACAAAGGTGCTTCCTTTCCTGGAGGTTTGTTGCTGGCAGTTGCCAAAAGAATTCTTCATCTCAAAAATGGTTTCCTTGTTCAATGGAGATCTTTGGGGACAGACTTTTCAGCTGTTGTTTTTAATGTACTGTTTCTAAATGTGGGTTTAAAACTATCTAAAGATATTTTATGGCTAAAAAAATAAGAATGGCAGGTATCTTAACTTCCTTACAATATTTGGTTTGTAAATATCTGGTAAGAAGTGGCTACAGTTTGGATAAACAATTATATATCTGAAGATGAATTGAACCTCTTGGATTTCTGACCTCAGACTGCAATGGTTTGAATATTGAGGGGTACCTATATATGTGATTTTTCTATTTAATGATCTTCCCTAGAAATAAGAAAATGACTAATACTTGACTAATTCCGGTGGTCTAGAAATAGTCATGGAGAAGGCAATGGCACCCTACTCCACTAATCTTGCCTGGAAAATCCCATGGATGGAGGAGCCTGGTGGGCTGCAGTCTTTGGGGTCGCTAAGAGTTGGACACGACTGAACGACTTCACTTTCACTTTTCACTTTCATGCATTGGAGAAAGAAATGGCAACCCACTCCAGTGTTCTTGCCTGGAGAATCCCAGGGATGGAGGAGCCTAGTGGGCTGCCATCTATGGTGTCGCACAGAGTCAGACACGACTGAAGCAACTTAGCAGTAGAAATAGTCATCTTCTTCTCAAAGAGTCTAGTATTTGGAAAAAACAATACGTTGCATGCCTTGGTCTCAGTTTATCTAGGGCTATCTTTGTAGGACTTTCTGTTTGCGTTCTCATCTCAAAGCTGGCTTTGTTCTTTCCTTTTGCTCAACACAATAGCTAAACAATTATTGCTGATGTAATACTTTTTACACACACATACTTCCACAAAGTATACATGTTCTGGTTTATATCCCTGGTTTTTTGCTGATTATCTTATTTGGTGTGTGGTAAGCTTCTGAGACATGGAATTTCAAAACCAAAGTCAACTGGATGTCAGTTGCACATACATGCACAGCAATGGCCAGGGAAGAGGTGTTCAGATGACTCTTGTGTCGAGGCAGAAGGGTGGTTTCCTCTACTGTAGCACATCTTAACATGTTAACATGTTTATAGTTAATTTGAGAGTTTTAAAAATAGACTTTGTGTATGAGACTGAGTCTGCCTCTAGGAATATTCAGAATAGGATGGGAAAGAAGAGCCCTTTTGACTTTTTATTTCAAATCAGGAAGTAAAATGAATAAAGGATCTTAGCTGTTACATACAAATATGTCTTGAGGACCCACATGTGGGTTCCATAACAGGCTATTACAACACAAAGATAGTGAGTCAGCAGAAGAGAGTTAATGGGCATCAGGGTGGAATTATTGCCCCAGTGGGTTTGGAAATTACAACTGTCAAATTGACCCTGAAGAAATAAAGGACAGGACAAGATGGATCTGGAGAAAAGTGCTAAGACCTTTTAAAGCTGTTGAAGATTTTAAGTCACGTCTTGCAGTGTACATTTTGTTTATCTACATTTTTATTTATAATTTGTCCTCTGCCACAGATTGTCTAAGGGTGACTTTTGCTTATAAAGATAGCCTTCCTGGGTCCTTTGAGCCTTCCCTGTGAAGCACTTCTGTTCAGTTATCTCCTCTGGGCTGAGAGAGACTCTGCAAAAAAAGGGAGTGACAAGGGAATGAAGTGTCCAGAGGGCTGGAGAGGAGAGGAGAAGCAAGAACAAGCGCCATGTGTGGAAATACAGGCAGGATAGAGGGAAGAGAGAGAGAGTGGAGTCCAGGCTGGAATGGCAAAAATGCAGCGGGGCAGTGCAGTTTAGGGAACAGGAAGGGAGACACCTGCAAAGAAAAGGCCCTCAAGAGAGAACAAAAAGATACAGGAAGTCAGTTTAAGACAAGCCATGCTCATTGAGCAAGACTCCCACTTGCCCATGAGTAGGGCGCAGGAAGCAATGGAGGGCGAGTGTGCTCGGCACATCCTCTTATCACCCCTTCTGTGTTCTTCCCCGTCCTGTCTGATTTGTCAGCTCAAAGCAATTTTCTGTTTTCCCCAAACAATTGTAATACCTGACATAGTTGCCTCTCTCCCTGACTGAGCCCTGGATTTGTGACCAATCAACAGGACAGTGCTCCAGCTGATGCATGAGAAACTCTTAAAAAGCAGGTCCCAAATTCTCAGCCAATAGAGTAGCACGAGATAATGGGCAATGGAAGGGTGAGGCCTTAAGTATTCTATGTGTTTTCCATGCTGTTATTTACTCTGACAGAAAAGAGCTTTCTGCAGATTTTTGATGCAGAGCAGATAGAGCTTCGACTTTCTAAAATGATTTGATTGGAGGGATGCAAAATGGCTGTGCAGGTGACTACACAAAATCCTGACTAGGAAATAAATCAGCTTCTATCCATTGAAGCACTTCTTTTTTGTTTGTTTGTTTTCTAGGTAGAAGAACGGTCAAGGCTCAACCGGCAGAGTTCACCTGCCATGCCTCACAAGGTTGCCAACAGGATATCAGACCCCAACCTGCCCCCACGGTCGGAGTCCTTCAGCATCAGTGGGGTTCAGCCTGCTCGGACACCCCCCATGCTCAGATCAGTCGATCCCCAGGTACAGCGTCCCTTCATTCCACTGGGTTTTTCAACAAGGTGTACAATAAAGTCTAATAAAAGTAACAGGGAATAGTAACATGGATTTGGGTATCAGACCAGCCAAATCATGGCTTTTCCTATCAAATCTCTAGTAAGATAGGAGACCCCACTGAATGTGCAAGACAGAGGGAGAAGAGAGAAGGAAAAAAGCCCCATTCTTAGCTTTAAGCTAACTGCAAAGTCACTTCTTGGTAAATTGGCCTCTCAAGAGACCCATAGAAGCTCCTGCTAGTCCAGAACGGGCATCCTGTGAGTTGAAATTACCAAAGCTAAAATTTATGTAGACCTCTTTGTGACCCCATGGACTGTAGCCCACCAGGCCCCTCTGTCCATGAAATTCTCCAGTAAAAATATAGGAGTGGGTAGCCATTCCCTTCTCCAGGGATCAAACCCAGGTTTTTGGCATTGTAGGCAGATTCTTTACCACCTGAGCCACCAAGGAAGCTTGATGTGTCTATAAACTGTTACATTATCTTTTGTTCCTTGGAATTTTGACATGAGCCTGAAACTGGAAAAGTTAAATGGACTAGATGAAGTAAAATTGTGTTTTCTAAGCCAGTGGTTTTAAAAATGTGGTCCCTAGGGCAGCAGGATCAACATCACCCAGAAACTTGGTAGAAATGCAGATTCTCGGGCCCAACCCAGACTACTGATCAGCAACTCTAGGGGTGGGGCTGGAAGTCTGTAATTTAACAGCCTCCAGGTGATTCTGATACACTTTGACGTTTCAGAACCACTGTTTTAAGCTATTTGGAAAAGAAAAGATTTATTCACTTTTAGATAAGTGGGAAGTTTCTGGAAGTTTTAGAGGAATTTTTTAAATAGTGTGTACCAAAAATGAAGTAGGAATTGAGATGTAGGATGAAATTTCATAAAAAAGAGGGGTTACACAGCAGTTCTCACCTAAACGTCTCAAGTTTCTTCCAGGTGCCCACCTGTGTCAACACTCCCACAGGTGTTCTGAGGGCACCTTTGATATATGTAATGCTATTGAACTGGAGTTTCAGAGCAGATGCAATCAAGAATTCTTGATTTTAAGTTTGCCTTTAGTATATGAGGTCCAAAATTCTTCAGTACTAGCCAAATTAGCTTATCTTGCCTTTTTTGTTTTTATTTGTATATAATGAGTTCAGGCCTAAGCATCCATGAGTTCAAAACACACAAAGTTCCTCTTTACAAAACCCCACTTTGACTTTTTAGGAAAGTTTTTCCCTATAAAAGGAGAGAGTAGAGAGAAAACTTAAGAAACTACATGAAAGTGACTAGGAAATGAAACTGTTGATATCCTGTGACAGACAGCTAATTGAATTAAGCGTTCTTCAGGAGCTTCAGTTTTTGTTTTTGTTTAAGGGACTCTTTCAAAGTAGGTTTGTGTTTCGTACTGCATATTCTTTAAGTTTATTTTATTCAAGTATTGTCGATTTACAATGTTGTGTTAGTTTCTGCTATACAGCAATATGATTCAGTTACACATATATATACACATTCTTTTCCAGTCTTTTCCACTCTGATTTATCACAGGGTATTGAGTGTAGTTCCCTGTGTTATACGGTAGGGCCTTGTTATTTTTGCATTCTATATACAATAGTTTGTATCTGCTAATCCCAAACTCCCAGTCCATCCCTTCCCCACCCCCTCCTCTTGGCAATGACAGGTCTGTTCTTATGTCTGTGAGTCTGCTTTGTAGATAAGTTCATTTATGGCATATTTTAAGTTCCACATAGAAGTGTTACCATATGGTATTTATCTTTCTCTGCTTGATTTACTTAGTGTGATGACCTCTGAGTCCATCCGTGCTCCTGCAAATGGCAGTATTTCATTCTTTTTTATAGCTGAGTTGTATTCCACTGTGTATATGTGTGTGCACGTTTGTGTGTGTATGTATACATATACATACATACCACATTTTCTTTATTCATTTATCAGTGGACATTTTGCTTCTTTCCATGTCTTGGCTATTGCAAATCATGCTTTTATGAACACTGAGGTACCTATTTGCAAGACAGGCTTTGTTTTTGTGTTAATGCTTAATATATTTAATGATATTTAGCCTTAATATGGACTTCCCTGGTGGCTCAGAGGTAAAGAATCCGCCTTTGATGCAGGAGATGCAGGTTCGATCCCTGGGTCAGGAAGATCCCCTGGAGAAGGAAAAGGCAACCCACTCCAGTATTCTTGCCAGGAAATTGCCTGACAGAGGAGCCTGACAGGCTATAGTCCTAGGGGTCGCAAAGAGTTGAACACAACTGAGCACACACCTACACAACCTTAATATAAATTTGATTGGTTACAGTTCTATTCTCGTTGAAGCATACACTCAACTGAAGTGGACTTTGAGGATTTCCTTGGAACTATAGTTAGCAACATTCCAGTCTCCCAAATCAAGAGGCTCTGAAGAGTCTGGGGCAAGGCTGCTCCAGAGATGAGACCTCAAGCGCAGGAGGAACAGGGCCAGGCTGGTGGAGGCAGGCTGTGGAGGTGTCCTCTAGCAGTCTGGGCACTGAGATTTCAGACCAAAGAGAGTTTGATAGGTGCCTGGTACAAAGCAAATACTAGATTAATGTTTATTGAATTAACAGTTTAATTTAGAAAATGCTCTAGATGTTTTCCCAGCCAGGATTTATTGACCACCTTCAATATGCCAGGCATGGTGCTAGACTCAGAGAGAGGAAGTCTGATGTGGCTCTTGTCTCCTGGGGGCTTCCCTGCACATTGGAGGAAAAGATAGGCTCACGTGAGCATGAACAAGGAAGTGTGAGGGGTGAAGGGTTCTCCGAACTGTAGGTGGTCATGATTTGTCTTAAAAAGCAACATTTCTACCTAAAGTCTGCATTTCTTCCCTGCATGAACGATATCAATACATGCCAAATTGTGAGACTTCCAACTCTAAAACAAACATCCTAGTGTTGTGAGATATATAATATCCTAGGTGGTAAGAGCCAGTTCACCAGAAAGCAGGATCACATAGCAGTTAGGCTGTGGAGTTACAACATGGGAACTAGAATTAGGCGTATGTGTAGGTTACAGTCCAGTCTCTGGCACATGTTAGCTGTGAAATCTAGGTTGTCATTTACCTTCTCTATACCTTAAATTCTCATGGGTAAAATGAGAAGAATAATTGTGTCCAGCTCATGGTATTTAATGAGTTTATAAGAAGAAAGATGTTGAGAGCGATTCTTGTTTCACAGAGCACTCTCTGAAGTCCAAGTTAGGAGGTTGAAAGGAGGAAGTTTGTATGATCAGAAGTGCTTGTAAATGTATTGCTGGCCAATAAATGTTCACTGAAATCATTATTATCATGACACTTATTTCACTGACTTCTTATCAGTCCCAAGTCCATCATTTAACTCTTTGCCAGCAAGTCTGGTCCAGCCCTCCAGCTCTAAAATAGGAAATTTAGGAGAGCTTTGAAAAGCATGCTGCAAAGAGCTTCTATGGGCTCCATGTGCTCTGATTCTTTCTCCCTAAAATTTTATCCTCCCTTCCCATGAGATCCTAGTTGATCTGCATTTCCCTGGTGACTCAGACAGTAAAGAATCTGCCTGCAATGCAGGAGACCCAGGTTTGATCCCTGGGTCAGGAAGATCCCCTGGAGAAGGGGATGGCCACTCCAGAAATCACTGCCTAGAGAATCCCGTGGACAGAGGATCCTGGCGGGCTACAGTCCCTGGGGTCACAAAGAGTCGGACACAAGTGAGCAACTACTACTACTACTTGTAATAATGCTGCTGTGATGTTGGTTTGATGCTTAGATCCCGCATCTGGTAGCAGTGAAATCCCAGGGACCTGCCCTGACCGCCTCCCAGTCGGTGCATGAGCAGCCCACGAAGGGCCTGTCTGGGTTTCAGGAGGCTCTGAATGTGAGCTCTCACCGCGTCGAGATGCCACGCCAGAACTCAGATCCCACCTCTGAAAACCCACCTCTCCCCACTCGCATTGAGAAGTTTGACCGAAGCTCTTGGTTACGACAGGAAGAAGACATTCCACCAAAGGTAACATTACTGGAGTTCTTATCGTCATCTCTATCATTGTCATCAACGTTTATTATTACTATTACTGTTACCATTATTATTACCCCTGTTGCAGACCATTCATAGCACCAAAGAATGTGATAACACAGCACCGTCCCTTCTAATTTGTGTTCGTCCCTCCTCATTCCCAGGCTAAGACTTAGATTGTCATTCATCATCTCTGATCTCCATTTTCCCCAGAGAAATGGAGGCTCTGGTAGGCTGAAGGACTTGAAAGCATATATCCTGTATCCAGAATTAGAACTCCCAACCCCAAGCCTTCCAAACTATTCATTAATACTATCCATCTTGAGAAATAGAATAATAATGGATATTCTTGTTGATGACTTAATCTATACCTAGACAAATTTAAAATTTCCAGATTAAAAAGTAAAGAACTTGTTTATTTCTATTTTGGATAGCACAAAGTGAAACCACATCACAGGTGTTCAGAAAATAGTAATGCTCTTAGAATATGTTAGTTGGTTCCACTAAGGAAAGCTCCCTCTAGGCCAGGTTGTACTGAGGATTAAATTGTAGGGTGAAATGACCAATTGTTCCACTGGCTTGGTTCCATTTGTTTTTGTTTTTGCCTATACCAAGCTGTTATACATTCCAAATGTCCTAACACTTGGCTGTGCATCTCACTACAGACAACCTGAAGTATTTCAAAACACTGGAGAAATGTTGCATCAGATTCTTCCTGGTTCAGGATTCCCTTTCTCCTGAACTTAGCTGAGGAGCCGGGATAAATGGAATGCCTCGCAGTTTCCATAGATCCATACCCTTATTGATTCCAGAAAAAAAAATAGTACTTTTTATCCAGATGTTTTCAAATATTTTTCCTCATCTTCCTCTCAAAAAACTTTCCATGATTTTGCAAATGAAATTGGCTGATAGGTGGCTTTTTTGTTGTTCTCGTCTTGGGGATGGCATCAGGCAAGGTTATTTATGGAGCAAAGTTCAATCTGAAAAACAGGATGGGAAGAGGAGCAGACAGGAGAGCTGGGGAGACATTTGAGGTCATTGGTCCATTCTCTTCAAGCATGCAGGCACACATTTATAACTCTGGAAGAAAAACTTTAGATCAATACAAAGGTTTTAGGTTTTAATGTTTCATTAGACCCTCTCGACAACTATTGCAGGTGACCAAATACAAAAGGAAAAATAACAGTAATATTTAACTGAGCAGGTGGGAGCACTGATTCGGTCATTCTGCATCACTTCACTGGCTCGTCTTTCTAGGTCTTTATCTTAAAATGTTTTATAATAACCAAGAAAACTTGTATTCATTGTAAATATTCTTTAATATATTAAGCAATAATATCAAAACAAAGCATAATTTTAAAATATCTAGTACAAAATATCAGATTGGTCAGAAAGATCGTTCTGTTAATAGATATATTATTCAATGATGTTCTTGGTGAAAATGAAAAAAAGTTTGTCTTACTTTTACTTTTAGAACCAAATGAACTTTTTGGCCAACCCAATATAAATCCACTTTAAAAGGACCTCCAAAAAAGAAACATCAAAGCACCCGAAGAATGTTTAGCCCACCTAGCTGTCACATTTTCATTTCTTGGTCACTTTTCATAAAATTTCTCCTCTGCTCTCCCCTCAAGTTGAACTCCTTTGGTGCACTTAACAGTATTCAGTTTCATTAGAAAATGTGGCATACTTGAATTTACCTAATCCCTTGACCAATAACCTAATGATACAATTTCCTACTGTACTTCACAGTCTAACTGGTACTCACATAGTCTTTTGAAGACCTTCCAGCAGTTTCATTATTAATCCTATTTTTTTATTACATTTGCAAATTGACCTCCCGAAGCACAGTGTTAGGAGTTTGTTTTGAATTAGCAATTGCAAGTTGGTTAGTAAGTGGAAACATTTAGGACCTACTGCAGTCATTTCTCTGAGCTCACTGAGCTTATGTCCCAAGTTCTATCTGATACCCTAGTTTCTCACCAGATTTCATAGTTTCCTTATCTGTTTATCAGTTGTGCTGTGAGTTAAAAATGGAACTCCATTTATCTGGATGACCGTCATCAGATGCAGTTTCCAATGGCCAACTGAGTTCGTGATACCCCAGAGAAATTTCTGGTGTCCACCACTCTTGTGCCAGCAAAGGAGGGCAATTATTTTAACCCAGTACATCAAAGTAATTCACTTGCTCTATTTCTAAATTTGTTTTTAACATTGAAGGCAGTACTCATTAATGGTTGCTAAAATGTGCCTCATTGCCTTTCCTTTGATTTTGTTTAGGGAGTTAAGTATTTCTTTGAGATGTTTCTTTCCTGTTTCTGATCATTCCATGTCTCCTGGCGGCTCTTAGGAAAGGAGTAGGCTGCATTTCAGGCAGTACCATATGGAAGTTATTTTATGGAAAATATTGCTGAATTCTGGTTTCCTTTCAGGTGCCTCAAAGAACAACTTCTATATCCCCAGCATTAGCAAGGAAGAATTCTCCTGGAAATGGTAGTGCTCTGGGACCCAGACTAGGATCTCAACCCATCAGAGCAAGGTAAGGGAAGGGAGATGGATAAGGTGAAGGGAAGAGCCCCACCTGCCATTGCCATTACTGCTTTCCTAAAAAACTGTCTTTGTTCTTTTTTCCCTTCTGAGGCATGTTGACTGGCCACCCGGACTGTAAATTTTGGTGGGCCAGAGGCAAGTCCTTTATTTCTTCAGTAGCCTTTCACAGACACCAGTGTGTAGTGTGGGCTCATACGTGAACGAGCAAATGAATCACAGAATCAATGCAGAAGCCAATCTGGCTTACCTTATTTGGCAGGTTTTCAAATGTGGGGGTAAAACTACAAATAAAGTCTGGGTGTGGTACCCCTGACCATTAACCTCAAAGACGCTTTGATGAAGCCAGCCAAACAAAGTGGCCTGATCTGAGATGATTTTTAGCATCAGGTCAAGAAACATGCCCTGTGGCTCTGTAGTAACCTAAACAGAAAGGAAATCCAAGGAAGACAGAATATATGTGTGTATGTGTGACTGATTCACTTTGCTGTACAGTAGAAATTAACACAACATTGTAAAGCAACTGTACTCCAATTTACACATGTACACCCGTGGCGGATCCATGTATGGCAAAACCACCACAATATTGTAAAGTAATTAGCCTCCACTTAAATAAATTTATATTAAAAAATAATAATAATAAATTTTTTAAAAAGAAAGAAATGTGCCCTGAGGACTATTGAGACAGTAGAAAGTAACTAGCAAAGAGAACATCCCTGGTGGTACAGTGGTTAAGAATCAGCCTGCCAATGCAGGGGACCCAGGTTCAATGCCATACCTGGTCTGGAAAGATTCCACATGCCTTGGGGCACCTAAGCCCATGCACCACAACTACGGAGCCTGTGTTCTAGAGACTGTGAGCCACAACGGCGGAAGCCTGCAGGCCTGGACCCCACGCTCCACAACAAGAGAAGCTACCACAGTGGGAAGCCCGTGCTCACCGCAACTAGAAAGAGCCCCGGCAAAGCAATGAGGACCCAACACAGCCAAAAAGAAAGAAAGAAAGAAAGAAAATGATTGGCAAAGAAATGCTATAGTGACCAGCTGCAGAGCTGTCCTGGTTTGGCAAATTGCAGAAGGACTAGTTCTCCTGAGGAAGTCATCTCTGGCATTATGGAGTATCACTGAAATACAGTGATGCTCCCACTGTTGCTCTTTGCTCTTCTGGAATTTTTTACCAACTGTGTATATTCCTACAATCAGGAAGTTGCATCCACCTACTGGTGGGTGTAGAGATCTGAAGAGAAGCTGGAAAATAAACAATATCCTTACAGTATCAGAGCAGATTTTATGGGGTAACAGATGCTGTTTGGTGCTGTCGTTCATCAAACTCCCCTCACATGTTTCATGAGTACACTCCTTTTTAGGATCAGCTGAAATAGCAAATGGCCTCTGTTGAGACTATAAAAAGGAACTTAGGGGTACTGTTTTATTCTTCATTGTGTTCATAAGAGGACAGTCTCTTGCTAGTCAAAGAGAAAGAGAGACTGGAAATGAAGGTTATGACTATTTGTACAGATCCTAAAATATGGAATGCTATGAAAAGCCTTAGGAAGGGGTCAGTCTGTAAATAAGACAGAACTGTACTAAGATCATTCATCTCTGGAGGGCAAAGAAGCTAGCGCATTCTGAGTGGAGTTGCCAGTTACAGAAGCTCTGAATGAGCCATTTTTGTCCAGCAGCTTGTCAGGTTCACGCTGAACTGGTGTTGTGAGCAGGACTGAGCACACCTGGTGTGGACTGTGACCAGGGAGCGAAAGGAATGTGAGGCTGGATTGCCAGCCTGAACTTTACCAGTCCTCCTCTCCAAGCGATAATAAGCCTCCAGTTATCAGGGCTTCTTGCTCCTTTGAACCCTGCCTTCTAGGCTGTGTTCATGAGATAAGTCGTTTAGAATTTTAGTTTCTGTACATCAAGCATCATTTCAACTTTAAGTCTTTTTCCCTCTATCAACCCAAAAGAAAGAGAATTGTCTTTCTCTAGTCAAATAAAAAGCAGTCCTTTGTTCCCTCTGAAATACTAATTCAATGACATTAAGGCTCCAAAATAACTGATAAATTGTCATGCATGCATGCTCAGTCGCTTCAGTTGTGTCCAGCTCTTTGCGACCCCATGAACTAGAGCCTGCCAATCTCCTCTGTCCATGGGATTCTCCAGGCAAGAATACTGGAATGGGTTGCCATGCCCTCCAACAGGGGATCTTCCCTACCGAGGGATCAAACCCAAGTCCCCTGCATTGCAGGTGCATTCTTTACCTGCTGAGCCACCAGGGAAGCCCAATAAATGGTCAGTGGCTTGCAAAACATGTGCTTTTCCCTTGGAACTTCTTAAACATTGTATTTTGTCCAAAGAAAGGAGATCTTGTGAATACAGCTAACATTTTTCTGCTTACAGAGAAGGTAGGGAGGAAATGAACTTAGCGGTAATAGTTATTTACCTGCAATGAAAATCAAAAGCATTGCGGGGGAGGGGGGATGGAGAATCCCTATCTCTGCCATGTAGAACAATCCTGCTTCTTTCTATTACATATCTCTAAGTGACCAGCACTTAAAGATGTGACACAGACTCTGCAGCTCTAGATTGAATTGCATTTTGAAACGTTTCGGGATTTGGTGTATTTATTGTGCTAGAGATGGCTTTAGTTCACCTCTGTTGTATAATAAAACATGCCAAGATGTGGTGGCTTGAAACAGTAACTATTTATGATTTCTCACCATTCTATGGCTTGACTTCAACATTGTCCTGCTGGTCTCACCTGAGCTGGCTTACGCAGCTGCACTGCAGTGATGGGTCACCCCATTCTTGGGGTTTTTCATCCCCAGCTTCTTGACTGTTTGGGGATTGCAGGACAGCCTCTCAAGAGGGAAAAGCCCAGTGCACAATTGGAGGAGAACTGCTTTACAATGTTGTGTTAGTTTCTGCTGTGCAACAGTATGAATCGGCTATATGTGTACATATGTCACCTCCCTCCCTCCCCTGTCCGTCATCACAGACCACGGAGCAGCTTCTCACTGGCTATGTGTTTTACACATGGGAGTGTCTATATTTTAGTGCTACTCCTTATTTCAGCCTACCCTTCCTTCTTCCCTCCCCCATGTCCACATGACATGTCCATCCTCTACATCTGCATCTCTATTCCTACCCTGAAATAGTTTCACCTGCACCATTTCTCTAGATTGCATACATACATGTTAATATACAATATTTTTTTTCTCTTTTTGACTTAGTTCACTTTGTAGAACAGACTCTAGGTCCATCCACATCAGTACAGATGATCCAATTTTGTTCCTGTTTATAGCTGAGTCATATTCCCTTGTATATATGTACCATATCTTCTTTACCTGTTCATCTGTTGATGGACATTTAGGTTGCTTCCATGTCCCGGCTGTTGCAAATACAGCACTTTTGAAGCTTTTGTTTCCATCATCTTTGCTAATGATGTGATTCACCAGTGGTGAGGGGTGGGGGGATTACTGTGATAAGACAGAGATTGTCCTATTTTCTATTGGTTCTAATAAAGTCCTTATAGATTTTTTGGTACCATTTGTCAGATAACTGCCCATCCATAAAGCCACAAAAAGGTTGCTTTTAAATATTTTTGTCCTTTGCAATACCGTATGGATTCCCAAATGCCTTATACTGTCAAGGTGAACTGGTGAGTTTAAATTATGATTTGATTTGTTCATTTTTTAAATTTCTGTTTTAAAACCTCCCATGCATTTTAACATTTAACTTTGATTCATGTGTTCTTTTAAAACAAATTAAAATTTGATTAAGCGAATACATTCAGAGTATGAAAAATTTTTAATTAATCCAATAATACCCAGTCAAAACTGAATGACTGAATGCTTAATTTCAAAAAAAATGATTCTCTGGCCTATCCCAAACCTACCTGCTTATGGCTGGTTTGTTCTCATTGGCTGTGTCATCAGAGAACAAAGGAAAAAGAATGTGGGCAGGCAGCCAGTTAATTATAGACTTGGCCCAAATATTTGGGCCAAGAAATCACTTTGTAATCTTAATTTTCTGTTTAGACTTTTTAATGTGATTCAAGTAAATGGAATAATTTTCTTTTTACTGTGTGTTTTATAAACCAAACAGCATTGTCTGCAGTATGTCAAATGTCTGAACCAAAAGTTAGCATTTAAAGAAATCTATATGAATGTTTTCAAGTTTTTACATATTTGGATCTGAATAGGATTGGTTAATACATAAAAACACAGGAAATCTATTATTTCATGGAATTGTTCTGAAATTGATCCCCTCTAAGAGCATTTATCTCAGGCACCTTGGCCCCAAGGCCAGATCAGGTGACACCATAGTAAGGAAGAGAGGAACATGGCAGTGTGACATTTTCTCAAAACACTCATATTTTACCAAAAAAAATAAATGAGGTAGAAAAGGCATTTAAAAATTTTCCCTATTTCAGACTCCAGCAGCAAAAATAGCAACCTATTAAGATCAGTACCCACACTGGTTAGCTCCAGTGGGGGGATGGGGGGAATAGACTTGTGCTAATGAAGCCCAGATCAGGGGGTTAATGCTCATGGGATCCAATTAGCTT
This sequence comes from Bos mutus, assembly GCF_027580195.1. NCBI lineage: Eukaryota > Metazoa > Chordata > Mammalia > Artiodactyla > Bovidae > Bos > Bos mutus. Next base: position 95,271,248 of record NC_091617.1, read on the forward strand.
CACACCAAAAGAGGCCTGAGCCCCAGTCAGAGACGCAGGCTCATTCCAGCTGGTTCTGCTGATGCCCTGGCACCTCTGTCATCCCAGGACAGCCCTGGCCCAGGTTTTATCATCTAACGTGGCCACAACCTCCTCCCTGGTCAGCCTGCCTCTGTCCTGACTAGTCATTCATAAGCCGGCCCTGGGAGGCCCGTGTTTTCTGCCTGGCTTTAAGAGAATTGCTATAGAAGCTTCCTATCGCAGGGTTTCCTACACAGGCTTGGTACTCAGCCAGGATGGTGTCATCTTTATACCAAGGAGCCCCCGGAAAACCCAGGTCTGTGTCTTTGCTCAGACTGTTCCCCTAGCCTCGCTGCTCACCCCTCTGAAGTTTAATCAAGTCCTTTCTCTTTCCCAACACCAGCACCAACCACTCCAGGCTGCATTACACTGCATTCCCCAGATGCTGCTACCGTTTACAGATGCTCGAACAGCGTGTAGAGTTTTGCCTTGCTGGCTGTGGGCTCCACTGCATGTCTCATTGCTAGGATTATGTTGTAACTTGACTGTCTGTCCTGTGACCTCGACTCTCCCCCATCCCTCATGGTCTCACAAAGGCAGGTGTTTAAGGAAAGGTTTTGGCTAAATGATCAAAGAAATACTGCATTCGAGCAAAGAGCTGGATCCTGCTACCACACGGCAACAACCAGGCAAAGTCCTCGGAGCTCACAGAACTCCATTCTCTCAATAGTTGTTTTTTTTGTCATACAGAGAACATTACATCTCTACAAAATGAGAACAGCCACCAAGAAACCTTACCCTTAATGTGTAATTAAAAAAAATTTTTTTAGAATTTATTAATTATACATAAATAATTCCTGACCACTACTGTTTAATGAAAAGAGAACAGTAGGGAAGAAGTTATTTAGGAATTTAAATAGGATTATTTTTTGGAAAAAATGAAATATTGGAAATGTGAGATGTTGCAGAATTAGCATTCGTTTATCGTGCTATTCTACTTAGAATATTATATTAGATATACTATAGATATTTAGATATCTAAATATTATTATGGATAATCTAATAATATCTAATTATTATCTAGATAATAATTAGATATTCTCAAAATAGGAGGGAGGTTTTTTCTCTTATGGATCCAAATCTATCTCAATCAATTAAATGCTAATTACTACCCAAAGGAGTGCCATAAAAATACCAAGAATTTTGAAAGTTTTCCTGAAGTTTACTGACACTTTTTCCTGCAGTCAATTTTTACTGCTGGGTTGACTTAGCCACCCCTTTACTGTAAAAAAATTGAAAGGTGAATATTGTTATAAAATCTACATTTATATTATCAAAATTAATAAATCATGATGATATGTTTACATTTTCCAGAATCACCAGCCATCTCTTCCACTAACCCAATGTTTAAGGATTTTTGTAATTCAGCCAAATATTTTTGTTTTCAGAAAGAAATTATTTGGTTTAGTTGCTGCCATAATAATGCTATTTTGTGGCCAGATTTTCACGGGCCAAACTGCAAGTGTCTCAAGGGAGGGGGCCATATTATTTTCACATTTACATGTGAAGCATCTGACACCCAACACAGCACAGAGTGCCTGGTTCCCACTTGATATTCTTAAAATGGGCAGAGAGAAATGAAAGCATAGTATTACATTTTAATGTGATAGCTCACTGCATGAAAATAATAGCACCATGACGACTCTGTTAGTGAAATTCTGTTTGGGGAACTGAAGACAATGAAATCATGGAGGAGCCTATGTTTCTCCCTTGGCAGGTGGATGGCAGTGGATAGGATCTTTGAATTTCAGATCTCACTAAATTACCACTTAGGCCCAGCAGTACAGAAGTCTAGAGGAAAAAATGGAGAGGTCTATGGCTTATAACGGAGAAGGCAATGGCAGCCCACTCCAGTACTCTTGCCTGGAAAATCCCATGGACGCAGGAGCCTCCTAGGCTGCAGTCCATGGGGTCGCTAAGAGTCAGTCGGACACGACTGAGCGACTTCACTTTCACTTTTCACTTTCATGCATTGGAGAAGGACATGGCAACCCACTCCAGTGTTCTTGCCTGGAGAATCCCAGGGACGGGGGAGCCTGGTGGGCTGCTGTCTCTGGGGTCGCACAGAGTCGGACACGACTGAAGCAACTTAGCAGCAGCAGCAGCAGCATGGCTTATAAATTTGAAAGGAAGAGCTTAGAAGAAACTTGGAAAATACTGCTTATTTTTATAACAAAATCCTAAAATCCTCTCAGTCTCCTCCCACCACCACTGCTCAGTGGCCTCCTCGCCTCTGCACCCCCTGTGGTCACCAAAAGTGGCCTTGGAGTCTGCTTCATGTTCCCATATTGCCCTGCGCTCACTGCAGGCGCAGCATGAACAAAGACCGCTGTGTGTGTCTGGCGACACTGGCAGAAGACACGAGCTGGATCTTGTTCATTACTGTATCTCAAAGGTCTGACCCAGTGCCCGGTATAGACCAGCTGAGTGAATGAATAAATGCACTATTTTGGGAATAGTAAAGATGTGAGAGTGAATAATAGAGTAGCGTTTATAACCAGTGGGGGCTTTTAGCCTGCCAATAGATAAACACTGTTCTTGGGTTTAGCACTTAATAATTATTTTCAAACATTCTTCCCTTTGGTAATAGCCAAGGTATATAAAGATTTCCTGCAAGAAATTTAAAAATGCAAAGATACCACTAGCTATGTGAGCTGAGAACTTAGGTAATTCACAGAAGAGGAATTCTGAATAACAAATAAATGTGAATAAAAATTATTCTACCTCAACAGTAATTTTTAAAAACTGCATTAAAACAGCAAAATATAATTTTTTGCAAGTTAGTTAGCTGTTCATAATAAAGACTGGTAAGAATTCAATGAGATGGATAGTCTCATACACTGTGGTGAAAACCTGCTGTGTGTTTATATGCTCACATACATATATATGTGCACATGCATACCCCAGTTCATGCCCCTCCACCCAAGAATTCCAATTCCCCGAGAGATGTGAGTGAATATTTGTTTGCCTCTAGATGTTTATTTCAGTATTATGTGTCCCAGCAATATGTTGGAAGCACCTAATAACAAAAGAATGATTGAACTAATTCACCTATATAATGGACTACTATGCAGCCATTCGGAGAAGGCAATGGCATTCCACTGCAGTACTCTTGCCTGGAAAATCCCATGGACAGAGGAGCCCGGCGGGCTACAGTCCATGGGGTCTCGAAGAGTCAGACATGACTGAGCGACTTCACTTTCACTTTTCACTTTCATGCACTGAAGGAAATGGCAACCCACTCCAGTGTTCTTGCCTGGAGAATCCCAGGGATGGGGGAGCCTGGTGGGCTGCCATCTATGGGGTCACACAGAGTCAGAGACGACTGAAGTGACTTAGCAGTAGCAGCAGCATGCAGCCATTATTGTTTTTAGAAGTGTTAGAAGTTGCTCAAAGGCAGTCAAAGGGGGAAAAAAGCAATATGCAAAGTTGAATACACAGTGTGCTTCCATACATACAAAAGAAAAAAGACTAGAAGCGGGCTTCCCTGGTTGTCCAGTGGTTAAGAATCTGCCTGCCAATACAGGGGACACAAGTTTGAGCCCTGGTCTGGGAAGATCCCACTTGCCACAGGGCAACTAAACCTTTGAGCTACAACTCACTGAAGCCCACTCTCCCTGGAGCCCGTGCTCTGCAGCTAGAGAAAGCCCGCACACAGCAACAAAGACCCAGTGCAGGCAAAAATAAATAATTTTTTTTCCCTAAGACTCGAAGATAATATGTCATCCAGTAAAAGACAGTTGAATATCTCTTGATTCAGAGATGGCATGCATTGCTCCCTTGTTTTTATCTTTTAATATTCTCTACTGTTTTACAATGAGCATAGGAAAAGAGGTTTCAGAGCCAGCCTCCTTTGAAGATTCACCATTTCAGAGCTAATATGTTTGATGTGAGATTACCCAAGAGTTGGGTCAAGAATTCATCCTGTCCAGACGAGGAATCTGGCCAGGAGCTCCACAGAAGACAGCATGACTGTCATTAACATTGACCCCTTTAATGCAAGGTCACATAGGCACTGTCTTCATCCCTTTGTACGGGGGGTGGGACTGGACTACACTTGTGTCTACCAGCCTCCAGTTGTTGAGAATATAAGCCCCGTGCATCGCTTCCCTACAGCAACCCCGACCTCCGGAGAACTGAGCCCGTCTTGGAGAGCCCCTTGCAGAGGACGAGCAGTGGCAGTTCTTCCAGCTCCAGCACCCCCAGCTCCCAGCCCAGCTCCCAAGGAGGCTCTCAGCCTGGGTCACAAGCAGGATCCAGCGAGCGGACCCGGGTTCGAGGTAAAGCTTTCCCCTGCCTTTCCAGGACGGCTTCTCTGGACAAGACATCAGATTACTTCCTGACTTCTGTGACTCCTGGTCCTGGTGTGGCCACCACTGTGTGATGCCGAGAAGCCCCTTAACTCCACTCGGCTTCAGTCTCCTTAGGGCAGTGGGCCACCATCCCCAGTCACGTGTGTGACATCAGTGTGGACCCAGTCCTTTCTAATTGCAGATACCAGAATTCTCCAGGGAGATGGCAGAATACTGAGATGAGATGGTCTCATTTGAAAATGTAGTCATCAGACAGCTCAGTTTCCATTTCTGTTTGACTGCTTAGTTCGAGTTCCATGACCCACAAGTATCCTCTTCCCTTATGTCAACAGTGTTCAGAATACAAGGTATTTCTCAAACTAAACGTTAATAAAGGCTAATGTAGAATAAATATGCACTGGAGAGAAGATATAAAATCTTTGACTTTAAAAAATATACTTGACCCTTCTGGTTATTCCTATTAGTGAGGTAAAAATTAACCTCTCTGACCATTTAATTCAAGTCATCCTTCATTGTTTAGATTTCAGTAATGAGGAAGCTTGTGAAAAACATTAATGTGTCCAGCTAATTATACATGACAACCTATTGTTTCTAGCTAATCAAAATGTACCCTTTCTGCATAAACCTTCTTCAGAAGATAATTTTGCTTCCAAGTAATGAAGGCTGGGATTTTTTTAAGCGCAATTTGAAAACACTTAATACTCTGCCTGATGAAAAGCACCAGTTCTTTATTCTTTCTTAGCCTCTTCATTAGACACAATCATTCTTTACCTCCTAATTTTTTTTAAGTAAACTCACTGTATGTCTATTTGGCAAAACTAATACAATTATGTAAAGTTTAAAAATAAAATTAAAAAAAAAAAGAAAGAAAAGGTGAATGTCAGACATACTGTGCTGTGTCTCTGAACTGGGGTGGGACTGGCCTGCAGCTGCCTCTTCTTAAAATCTTCTGACATCCATGACAACCCAGAACTGTGTAGGCTTCTGTTGCTTTGATCCAGATATAGACTTACTAACTTTAGAAAAGTGCCATTCTCTTACCTTTTTTTCTGTTCATAAAAAATAATATGTTTCATTAGAGCAAATGCTAAAGAAAATCCAAACTTAAGCATATCATTTGAATTCTCTGATCTGGTTCAGGTTCAATTCTTAACTTCTTCCCTTTGACCTCTAGTTTTTCTGGGTTAAAAGCTAGTGTGTCTTACCCTGCTGTGTCCCTACCCAGGAAAAACCACTTTGAAACCAAACCAAAGAGTATCTCCCACCTGAGATTGCTTCTTCTCTAACCTGTAAGCTCATAAATCAGAGAGATGCTCTTCACTCTGTAGCAGCCCTCCCCCAACCCTTGCTCTATTCCAGGGCACATCCCCTTTATCACCCAACTGTCCTTCCCTGCCTCACCTCATTCTTTCTTCCTTAAAGGACCCAGACAACTAACTCATCCTCCCCTCCCCCTGGCCCATTTAAAAATCATTCCCCCAAGTAAAACAAGTTTCTTTTTTTCCACAGCATTTCATCAAAATCACTTATCCTGATGGGTAAGTGGTAAAAGAAAAACTCAAACATAGAATAACTCAGACGCTGGTTTAACAGGATAATTGAGAATAGGACTTTGAAAAATCAGACAGAATCCCAGCTCTGCCCATAATTTCAGTGTGACCTTGGGCTAGTTGTGTTACTTCTCTGTGTTCAACTGTGAAATAGGAAACCAGTGTCACGCCATTGGGTTACAGCAAGGATTCAGTGAGACAATTGACATTAAAAGGTGTTTACCACTAACCATGGCCTGACACTGATGCTCAGTAAATGGTGGCGCTTGCTAGTTTTTCCTTTTTTTTTAGTTTTTCCTATTGTTCCTAGTGACTTCCAGGTGACAAGCCTAAATGTGTATGGCTGATTTTGTTTGCCTGAACATTTACTGTTTTTTCACAGATGTGCTTCAGGATTTGTCTGAGTGAGTGAGGTGTCCGATGAGTCATCTCAAGGATGACTCACCACAGAACTCCAGCACCTTCTGATGGTCATTATCTTTCTTGGCCCTCTGTTCTTTCCTCTAGCCAACAGTAAGTCGGAAGGATCACCTGTGCTCTCCCATGAGCCCTCCAAGGTGAAACCAGAAGAATCCAGGGAAATTACCCGACCAAGTCGCCCAGCTGTGAGTGCTTTTTTCTCAAAAGAGTTTTGAGCTCTTTTCATTCACCAGAGAACCCACGGGGTAAAGTAGTTGGGGATGCGCTCATGACTCTGAATGTTGAGTTTATTAAGAACAGGTGCTAGAAGCATCTGGAAGGAAGTCATACCTGATTAGGAAAGAACTGAACTGATTCAGGATTGCTTTTCTACCTTTGGATATTTTGCTGATCATTAGCACTATGTTTGGAGAAGGAAATGGCAACCCACTCCAGTATTCTTGCCTGGAGAATCTCAGGGACAGAGGAGCCTGGTGGGCTGCCACCTATGGGATCACACAGAGTCGGACACGACTGAAGCAACTTAGCAGCAGCAGCACTATGTTAGAAAGCATAACAGGAAGAGAAATAACTCCTATTATTCCATGATTTCTACTCAGCAGCTTTGGCAAAGAGATGTTGAAACTAGCAGTTAATATTTGGGCACTTTCTGTGGATTTCTCTTAAATATTCTGGCCTTTTCTCCACATTATTTTCCATATGAATTAATATTGCAACATTTCTGCTGCTCTGGGACTGTACTGTCTGGACCAAAACTTGATAAGCATGATCTCATAGAGGACCTGACAACCTGAAATCTAGCTTCGTTGCTGTAACACATCAGACCCCAGATAGCCTAAAAGAAATAAAAAAGAGCTTGGAGGCTATAATTTCAAAGTTGGAAATTTATTTGGGATGACTTACTATCCACTTGTTTTATCTGAATTTTTCAAGAGTCTTTTCTATGAAATGAATGGGAAGATATTTTGTTGTTTTTATCTTTAAAAATAAGGAAGTACAGTGAGGGTATCAATGAATGGAATTGACACTGTTCTGGGTAGAGGTTCTCCTTTCCCTTTGCCTTTATTAGTTGTGTACTAACCATTCCCATTTTGTGTTTAACCTGCTGCCTTTCTTCTGGTCTTTTCCCCTCCCGTGGATTCTTCTGGATTGGGTTCCTCTTATCTCAGAGCTATAAGAAAGCTATAGATGAGGTTAGTATTATCTTTTCTTGGTCATGCTTTTACAAGATGTGAATATAAACTGACTTCCTGAGGTTGATATTCAGAAAGGTGGCCAATCGGATCGCAGTTCAAACTTCATTCCTTCAGAGTGATCTGCTGGGAGGAGAATCCCTCCCACAAAAGCCAGCCTGCATGCCTCTGACACCATTTAAACCTCCAGAGACCTTCCTCCTAAGCCAAAATGTCACTTTTCAAGTGTTCCAGTCTGGCTGAAGATATGCGTTAGCGCTTTGATATTGGCAGTTTCTCATTCTAATATCTTCGGGTAGCAAATCCTGAGCTCTTCACCTATACTCGCCAGCCTGGCTAGGGGATGGTGATTTTACTAACAGAAAAAAGAGACATCTTTTTCTAGGGCCGTCCAAATTTATAGAGTGTGATTTGTGAACAAGGAGTCACTGGGTATTGTTAGATTAATTTTGTGGGACATTAACTACAGCATCAGCAGCAACATCAACTTTAGTTAATGAATCCTGACCAGTTAAGTAACTTTATTTCCTTATCGGTGGAGACATTTTTCCGTTAGAAAAATATATGGTTTTGCCGATCGTAGGTAGCTTGCTAAGAAGGATGACTGCCTCGCTGCTCTTTTTCAGACGTGCATGAATACAGCATAGTGGAGTTGTTTTGAAAGAGACAGGCCTTCTGCAAAGAGTCCAATTGCATGAAATCTGAAGACTAGCATTATGGCTTTCAGGCTGAACTCTGCTGAGCACCATTTTTGTGAAATGACATGGAAAAAGCACTGGCTTTGGGGTCAACGAGCTGCGTTCAAATTCTGGCTCCCGCAGTAAATAACTGGTGGGGCCAATCTCAAACTCTCTGGGTTACAGTTTCCTCATCTGTACAGTGGGGATAAAAGCACCTGCCTTGCCTCACTCACAAGATTGTTTAGGTTCCCGCAAGATCGTGTGTGTTCAAGAGCATTTTCTGAAATGTGAAATGCTATATAAAGGCAAGGCCTGAGGCATGGGACTATTTTGGTGGGAAAAGCATGTTTCTATGTGTCTGGTCTTTACCAAAAAGCCTCACTTTTTCAGAATTATGACCACCTTACCATTCAGAGTGACTTAGAAAGTTTTCATAGTGAAGAATTACTGTTCACAAAAGAATAAGACTCCACGTGTCCACAGCGTGTGGGTGCATTTATAGAAAGATAAAAGGGAATTGTTTTGAATTGCTCTGTGCTGCAGCCTTGCCCCTCGTCTTCATGAGAGTGAGAAGGACAGGGATCATCACAGCTTTTATCAACCTTCTCCCACACAGTTCTGGTGCTCAGGCTACCAATAAAATAGTTGTGTGTGCGCACAACTCAAGGTTTCCTCTTAGGAGTCCAGAAATTGGCTTGGAGGTGGCTGTCGTGAGGGAAAGGACTCTATGGATTTCGTCTGGTTAACCCAGGCTATTTGGGGCTTTTAAAAATTGCTTTATTTATTTCAGGATACTCTAGCACATTGATGCAGAGATACTCTAGCACATAGGCAGAGATGAGAGGTAGGAAACAGAGGGATAAGTAATTGAGAGGATGTAAGCCGTGCACCAAAATCTTAGAGCGATAGATGATTGGGAAAAGCCCTCAAGGTGATTCTTATAACTCTATCCTTGAGTATCGCTGATCCCAAGCACTGAAAATATGGGATTCCTTGGTTCTACATCACCTGGTGGTCCTCAGCGAGGAATGACTATCCCCCAGCTGCCCTCCTCTTAGGAGACCTTTACAAAGTCTAGAGTCAGTTTGGGGGACCTTCCCTGGTGTCTCAGCAGTAAAGAATCTGCCTGCCAGTGCAGGAGACATGGGTTAAATCCCTGAATCAGGAACATTCCCTGGAGGAGGAAATGGCAACCCACTCCAGTATTCTTGTCTGAAAAATCCCATAGACAGAGGAGCCTGGCGGGCTACAGTACCTGGGGTTGCAAAGAGTCGGACACAACTGAGTATGCACGAGAGTCAGTTTTGATTGTCTCAAGTCACAAGGACATGGGAAGCAGTGCTATTGGCATGTTGTGTGTGGAGCAGAAAGATGCTGCTAAGCGTCCTACAACGCACAGGAAAATAAACTGCGATAGAGAATTACCACCCCAAATGTCAATGGCGCCGCAATGGAAAAAACTTAACTCTCTCTCCTGTCTTCATTCCTAGGTTTTGATATGGCTTCTCCAGTCTCCAGTGACTGATGTGCCATGTAGATAACCCAAGATTGAAATGAGCACTCTGAAAATGCCAAGGACATAATTGCTTCTTATTGCTAATTTAATGGTTTGAGTTCTTATAAAAGTCAGTCTGGGAGAGAGTCCATTCACTTGGCATTCCTTCCTAATGCAGTATGAGATTGTGCAGAGTAGTCTGATTATTGAATACACCTTCCAAAATAAATACTCTTTTCACTTTAGCACAATTAAACAGTTGTCATGAAGATTAGATACAAAAGCAAACACTGGCTTTACCAGCATTTTTTTCGTTAGTATGTAGAAATCTGACAATTGGCAGAGCACATATATAGATTGGACAGAACTGGATCAATAACAGGTGTCCAAACCTTTTTTTCCCCAGTTGAAGATACTGATGACAAGTGACCTCCCCAAGTCATATCTTCACACTTCCTAAAAATGAAATAATTATTTTAAAATGTAAAGAAAAGACCAAGACTTCCCTGGTGGTCCAGTCGTTGAGAATCTGCCTTCCAGTGCAAGGGATGTGGGTTTTATCCCTGGGAACTAAGATCCCACATGCCTCAGGGCAACAAAGAGCCTGCATGCTCTAACGAGGAGTCAGCACAGCCAAAAATAAAAATAAGTACATTTTAAAGGAAGACCAACTTTAAAACTTTTAACTAGTATTTTAATTGTTTAAAAAATTGAACTGATTTTCATAAACTATATTGTTTTAAAAAAGATACCTAAAAGAGCACCTTTTAAAGCAGGGTATGCATAATTGTCAGATTAAGTAAACTTTTTGAAAGAAAAATTATACCAAACTGATTCTAAAAAGTGTTGCATAAAAGAAATGTTTCAGTAACAACCCCTTAACTATCTGTACTCTGTAGTCAGAAAACTTACCCTTTTGCCATATTTCTTTTTCAGTTATATATTCTCAAATATTTTCATAGTAAATAGCACCCTTTTTCTCTTTTTTTAATACTTTTTAGCTCCAGGCTTGTGACAGTCAAGCAATAAATTACCACAAAAACTCATTACATGGAGAAAATGGGTATTGTCAGAAAATAAAATGTACGAAAATGGATCTGAACCCAATGGTGTCAATTTTAGATCATGTTTGTTTCCTATAACTTTACTATTGTAAGTTTCTCCAGGATAGATGAATAAAGAACAAATCTTCAACTAAACGTATAGACTATGGGCAATGGAAGATTAAATTTTTTTTTGGCTGGAGTGTTAGTTTCGAGTTACCCATTATTGTTACCGTGGGATTTTTATATATGTCTCACCCACCATGCTATTACCAATTAAACTTAAAAGGAAATTGCAATTATTTGCAATGCTTCAGGAAAAATAACATTTTAATAACACAGAAACCAAAAAAAAAAACCTCTAATTAAAAGTGAAATTATAAAGCATGTCAGAGCTTTAAAGTGTTCCTAAATACAGTGTTTGGAGAAATTTAGGTCATTTTAACAGTTGAGAGTTTCTTTAAATCAGTGAGCTTTGGACCAGCTAAATGTTTCTAAATAGTTTTGATTTTTTAAAATCTTAATTGTCTTGTTTGGAAACGTCAGCAATAAGGAAAACCAACCCATGGGGAAAATGAATTATTAATTTAAATAAATAAAAGTTAGTATTATTATATTTTATTCAGAATTATTGACATTAGAAATAAACTCTTTTAAACCATATTCTCTCTTTAAGTTACAATAAAAAGTTTTAATAAGTGCATTTTAAATACTAGATATAGTCTTTGATGAGACATAACAGGGTCCTAACAGAGAACAAAATAAATGTATCCAATTTTTTATTATTTTATTGGTTTAGAGGATTACAGTGTCCTTTTTCATTAATTGCCTTAACAAATATCTAAACTGTATTTTCTCAGTGTGCTCAAGGGTATAATACCTTTCATTTCTCCTCAATTTGGTAAACATTGGCAATTGTTAAGAGGAAATAAGAGGTAAAAAGCTGAAATCTGAATATTAGCGTTTTGAATTTTGGCTCATTGCCAAAGAAACCAATAATAAATTTACATAAAATTCTATGCCATAATTTTTCTCCTCATCAATGGTGTACACTATATTCAAACATCTTTTGAGTCTTTTTAATACAATTTTGTTTCCATTTTCATGGATGGGATAAATCTTTCCACTGACAGTGAGGCCGTGGCTCTATGCATGTGTGTAAAAGCCCAGGGAGCATGTTGGTGTGGAAAATGCACAATTTGAATTTTCAGAAGCTTCCCTTTTCCAAGGGCTTCCATTCAAATGACTACAGAGCAAATGTTGAAGTTGTCATTGCTGTCCCTTTGATTTTTATGAAATTAGAAATAAATTCTTCACTTAGCTTCCTAAATTTTGACCATGAAAAACATGAACCATCTTCTGCCCTTAGTCTTAACCAATATATCAATGCCTGACATATAGGCAACAGTAAAGAAACAGGATGATCTGTTGTCTTCTCAAAATAAAATTATATGTATAATTTACTTACACATATTTATCACAGTTTTTCTTCTAACGTACTAGGATAGATGATCAGATGTTATTTACATCATCTGTATTACTCTGACCTTACATCAGACAAATTGGACAGATACATTTTTGGATTAAAATAAAGAGAGAATATGGCCTTAAGAAAACTGTGGGATTTAGTATTTTCAAATGAGTTTCTTTCTCCCTAATGCCCTGTCTCTCACTGAATGCTCTGATTCCCACATGGGTCACTAATATAGGGAGAAATGGTAAGACTGATGTCAAATTGCTTTCTCTTGATGTGCATGCTGTGTGCCAAGGGCAGTTTAACCCATGTAAATAGAGCGGCCACGCTTTTGCAGAACTGCTTCCCTCTGCATTGCTCTGAAAGCATGTAAATTAAGAGGTAGTCAGATCTTCAGCACACTGCCTGCCATGTGCCTGGTGACTAAATACCACCTCATCACATCCATAAGGCTAAAGGTTTCATCATACTCATGGAAACCTGAAATTTTACCTCTTCCTTTTGGCATTTGCACATTCATTTCTGTATTCTTTGCCAGGATTTCTGCCAGTTGACTGCAATTTAAAACAAAAGAAACTGAAACACCTATCATTCTAGAAAAGAATTCTTTTTCTGTTTGTTTTTGTTTGTTTGTTGTTTTATCTTGTTGTTCCTCTTGATGAACTCAGCTCTGTGGCTATCACTTTCAGTGGCACTGGGCTTTGGGGTGGGCCATTTTTTGACATGGTGCCTCGGCTCTCCAGGGAATGATGACACACCAAATGAGTCATTTAGTAGCTGGAACCTTGGGAATTGCTCTGTTCTGTGACTGATGCTAGATTTTGGTACAGTAGCAATCATAATGAGGAAGAGGCCATGACTGTGGCTCGGGCAGCAATCCTGAAATACTGGGAAATTGTTTCTAATCTTGTGTATTTTCCCATTAACTCTGAGGGTGGGTGACCAACTTCACCTTCCCAAAATGAACCCAGAGTCTGTATATATGTGTGCACACACAGCACACAGACACATATATACATGTGCAGATTCAGAACCCAGCAGTCTCAGTCTAGTCAAGCAATTGGTTGTAAACAAAGTTTAAATTTATTCCATCTTTCTTTTCTAGTCTCTCCACGCTACAAACATCGTTTTCTTGGTTTCATGCAGTAACTATGTTTGTAATGGTTCTATAGAGAGCTTTTTTCTTTTTTTTTTCTTGTTGCTTAAGCTTGCTAAGAGATAGTGTTTTGCTCATATTTATGTCATATCTGCTGGACAAACTTTTCTTTTGTAGGATCTGACGGCGTTGGCCAAAGAATTAAGAGAACTTCGGATTGAAGAAACAAACCGCCCACTGAAGAAGGTAACAGATTACTCCTCCTCCAGTGAGGAGTCAGAAAGCAGTGATGAAGAGGAGGAAGATGGAGAGAGTGAGACCCAGGATGGGACGGTGGCTGTCAGCGACATACCCAGACTGATGTAAGAGACCTGCTTTTTCATTGTAGGCCAGGAGGAGTTAGGTTTCCAAAACAAGAAGACAAATGTGAAATATGGGTCTCTGGCAGGATCAGTTGACTTTGGGGATTCACATACTTTTTAGAGCATCGTTGTACATTCACCCCTTCTCCCTAGATATAGTAACTTAGAATATGTAGTGTTTCAAGGATTGCATATACTTTATTAGGCTGTTATGAGGCTGACTGTCCCTTGTCTGATGCTCTGTTGGTGCTTGTCATCTCAGGGCAAATGATATTGATAGTCAGACCCTAAAACTGAAGAGCGGAATTATAGGCAATAACATTTCAAGGTTAACATTGATAACGTGAGTCATATATTTCACCATCACCACCACCACGAAGGTGGGTGGAATGCAGGAGACAGCATGGGTTAGCATCCCAGCAAAAGCCTACAGTGAAACCTCCGAGAGTTTGACTTAAATACATTCCTGTTAGGATTTTCTACTTCATCTTCTCCATTGTCTCTTTTATGTGATCCTTTTTGCTGTCTGACTTCACCACATACACTCTTCTTTTTTAGATATCTATAGCTACCTAGCTTTCCCTTAGTATTTGCAGTCTTTCCTTCTTCTCTCTTTTTAGTGAAGAGGGACTCCATTTTTCTCACTGGAATGGATCCTTTTACAAAAGAACCCTTCCCCTTCCCCTTTACTTGCCCAGTTCAAACAATCATTTATACAAGCACACTCACATACGTCTCTTGTTTCCTCCCTCAAATAAACACAAGACGCCTAGCTCGGGTTTGCTATAACTTTGATAAAGAGCGGTGCTAACTTTTCCACCTTCATTCCTCTTCCTTTCCATTTCTTTGGCTCAGCTTCTACATTGGTCATCACACCACATTTATTCCCTGTAGAGAAGATGCCATTTCAGGCCACAGATGACTGTCCTGTTCAGCAGAGACTGGAGAGACAGGGCCAACTGGTCTGCTGGAAATGTCATCCATTGATTAACAATCCTGATGTACAAGCAGTTCTGAAAGACAAATCCAATTATCGTAGCTGAAAAATCCATGCTTGTTATTTTACTGCTGATTACCCCATTATTGACAGACATAAGTATTCTAAAATATGACATTTGGAAACAGATTACTTTAAATTGCTTTTTTAACAGCAAATAAAATTGTTCTAGAGGCAAAATCACTAATCCAGAACGTTCCTGCAAAATATGCTGGTCCTTTCAGTTTTTGTCTTGACTCAGCGTTGATTCATTCTTCTACCAGATGTTTGAATTGCCTTTCAGCACTGCGCACACAACTCTGAGGGTGGATTTAAGGTTGATAAAATGTCCACTATGTTAGACCCCATACTTTGAGATATTCAAAGTATTGAGAGGGCTTTGAGACATTCAAGAAGTGTGTACATGAATTCTGCTTTCCAAAAGTTTACGTTCTAGTTGGGGCTTTCCTGGTAGCTCAGACAGTTAAGAATCCACCTGCAATGCAGGAGACCCAGGTTCAGTCCCTGGGTTGGGAAGATCCCCTGGAGAAGAGAATGGCTACCCACTCAAGTATTCTTGCCTGGAGAATCCCATGGACAAAGGAGCCTGGTGGGCTCCTACAGTCCACGTGGTCACGAAGAGTAGGTGAGAGACATAATTATACATGGAAAACTTCAGAGTAGTATAAATAGTTGGAAGAATAACCAAAGACCACCTTGGTACAGATGTTAAATCTCACTGGGTTTTTAAGCCTCCTGTCATACTTTGTAAGGCTGTTAATGGTGTTTATCCTCATATCTCTAGAGGCAAACCCATCTCTTTGTGGGTGGAAACACCCACCTTTCTAAAATTGCCTAGATGTACCCTGCTGCGCTATGCCTCCTCTGCTATCTGCATACTCTTGTCACTTTAGAGATTACCTATCAGAGCCTAGTCCATGAGGCAGAGCCCGTGCTGACATCCGTGTTGCATGATGTCTTCTATGTATACCTGCCACTTCATGGAGCGCAGGATACACATTGCTGCCCTGAACTGAACTTGTGTATCCTGGCTTTAAAGCATTTATAGCCTAATCCAGAGGAAAGACGTGTACACAAATAACTATCATCAAGGAGGAAAGGAAAACGCAGTGATATTAGGATCCCAGGCAGGATGCTTGGGCAGGGGCAGGGCGGGGCGGGGGGGGGCACGTAAGGTGCAGGGGCCGAGCGGGAGAGTTGAAGTAAAGGCACAGAAGGTTAAGTTTGGTGGAAATACAGCTGGTGTAAAGGGGAAAGGTCTGGACTAGTGAAGCCAGACCAAGAAGTGTGCACTTGGTCGTGTAGCCAGCAGGGAACCATGGAAGGTGTACTGAGCTGGGGAGTGATGTTGTTGGTGCCATGTTTGAGAGAAATCGTTCCACCAAGGTGATTTGGAAAAACAGACTAGATACTGGTAAAGGCATTTAGAGAACTTATTATTGTATTCCTCAGAAGTAATAAATAGGCTATCATTGAATGCTTGTAGTGGAGGTAAAACTTAATGGGGCTTTTGAAGAATTGGTAAATTTTAGGCGAATTGACACGATTGTCCATTAAAGAACACTTAAAATAGTTAACTACATGTGAAACACACTTAGAGAAAAAACAGGATACAGATGTGTGTATGTGTATTTTATTTGCTAAATATAGACATTTTTGTGAATATAAAATATATACACTGTGTTCTCCTGTAGAATGAATAAGTTGTATGTTTAAAAAACTTCTTACTATTAAAAAATCCATTGTTTCTTCAGGAGTAAGACATTTCTGAGGTAGACTGCTTCTCACATTCTTATCACTTTTATTTTCTACTCTTAAGATAAACCTTCACATTTCATACTGTGTGTTTTGGGAGCAAAAAATTAAAATCTATTGCAACACAGTTCACTACCATGAAGTGTACACTAAAGAGCTTTTCAGAAATGGAGCCCCACCATTCCAACAAGCAGCTGTAGATACTGATGTGCAAAACAGTGACTTCTATGTACAATATTGACTTCATATTAGTAGTATGTGATGTAACCTATAAGACTGCACATAACAAAGACTGAGTTCCGTAACTAACCAACTGCACTATTTCCCAGTGCCTCAAGCCTAGGAAAATAATGAGTGAGGGGAAATTGTAATAGCAGGTACCTCCAGACTAAGCTGGGCTTCCCAGGTGGTACTGTGGTGAAGAACCTGCCTGCCAGTGCAGGAGACATAAGAGACATGGGTTCGATCCCTGGGTCAGGAAGATCCCCTGGAGGAGGGCAAGGCAACCTACTCCAGTATTCTTGCCACAATAACCCTGTGGACAGAGGAACCTGGTGGGCTACAGTCCATGGGGATCACAAAAGAGTTGGACATGACTGAAGCAACTTAGTATACACACACACACTGGATCATACTACCGTAAGGGATTCTCATATATATGCCCAATTTTATGATGTTGTTGCTATTTAGTCACTTAGTCATGTCCAACTCTTTTGCAACCCCATGGACTGTAGCCCACCAGGCTCCTCTGTCCATGGGATTTCCCAGGCAAGTAGGTTGCCATTCCTTTTCCAGGAGATCTTCCCGATCCAGGGATCTAACCCAAGTCTCCTTCATTAGCAGGCAAATTCTTTACCACTGAGCCACCAGGGAAGCCAGTTTTATGGTGAGCACTCACTATTTTTATAATCAGGAAAATAATAAAAGCATTATAAGCTAAGAAGGAAGGAATGATACCATGTTAGCTGATCGGCATCAGCCCAAGCAAGCGAAGAGACAGCCATGTATATCAGCATCTTCCCTTGTGGGCTTCCCTTATGGCTCAGCTGGTAGAGAAGCCACCTGCAATGCAGGAGACCTGGGTTCGATCCCTGGGTTGGGAAGATCCCCTGAAGAAGGGAAATGCTACCCACTCCAGTATTCTGGCCTGGAGAATTCCATGAACTGTATAGTCCATAGGGTCACAAAGAGTTGGACCCGACTGAGCGATTTTCACTTTCACTTTCACTCAGGTACCATTTCATGCTTTAGATGTACATGTGGAGTGCAGTCTTCATCATTAGGACCATCTGTGTCTGTCATAGCCCTTGAGTTTTGTACAGTCTCATAAAATGCAGTCTGGACAATGAAAGCCACATGTCTCATGTCCCCTCTCCCATCCTCACTAGAAAGCCGTGGATCTGGCCCCGTTCACCCGCCGGGCTATTGTTGTGCCCGCCGCCCGCCCACCTGCCACCCTCTCTGCCTTCCTGTCCAGTGCTGAGGCTCTGGACTGTTGGAGAAGCGTGACTGTGGTTGTGCTGTCTGCCTAACGCCTTACAACAAAGAGTTCTTTCCACTCCTGGGGCCACGACACAGCATATGCTGCAGCCAAACCGACCTCCTCGTTTCCAAACGCCTTGCCCTTCCCCAGTGGAATGGCCACATTCTCACATCCCGCCTTGCTTTGGAATATCTGCATCATGTTTTTATGCTCTTCCAGATGCTAATCTCTTTAGTTTCAGGATTGTGTCTTCTTCAGCTTTTATATCTACTACCCAGTGCCAAACTGAGGGCCTTTCATGTAGCAGGTGTTCGATTAGTGTATATTGAAATTGAATTAAATCAATACCTGCAGGAACACTTTGACAAATCCAATTAGAGGAAATTATTGTTCTAGACATGTGGCCTAATTACAGTAAATTTTCTATAGTTTTCCTTCTAATTAGTTGATGTGTTTTATTTTTTACAGTCTTTATAGAAATTCAGACAACTGCTTGTTCCTACCCAGACTCTGTATCAGAAAAATAATTGTTAGAACAGAGGATCTTTTTTTAACTCTAAGCTGTTATAGTTGTTTGAGCCTCGGTGTTTTTAAACCATTGCTTTTTAAAATTATTTTATTAATAGTAAAGTACTTTTAGAACAATTTTTGATTTATAGAAAAATTAAGAAAATAGTAGGTGTCCATGTTATTCCTCTAGCCTCCCACCCCTCTCCTGCACAGTTTTCCATTTTCCCTATCATTAACATTGTAGCAGTTTATATAGAGTGAAGCAGAGTACTGGGGATCAGTAGCATCTTAAGAGGAACTTATGAAGAGATCAGACATTAAATGAATGTCAAAAAAAAAATCAAAAAAAAATAAATAAATAAATAAATGAATGTCAAAGAGATCATTCATTAAATGAATGAATGAATTTCTAAGGGGTTGATAAAGATTGACGTGGCAGAGTTGGGAGCTTGGAGCAATAATAGAAACGTACAGGGACAGAATTTAAAGGACAGCCGGGGGTGGGGGTAAGAAGGACAGAAGGAAGTGACCAACAGTGACAGACACAGCGAGAAGTCTTCTACGATTTAAAAATGTTTTCAGTCCCTGAAACATGAACTACAGGCTGCACTTTGCCTTTTAAAAATAAATGTAGAGAGAGGTGCTTTGGAGCATACAGAAATTTATGTGAATTTTCATCATCAAAAGCCATGATCTTATATCAGACTACATGTTAACAGAAAAATTAATGGTGTGGACCATTAATACAAGACACACTGAATGAGCAGATATATACAGAAATTCACAATACAGCAGATAAATCCTGCATAATAGAGCAGCCATTCTAAGAGGAATTGATCACCATTTTAGAAGACTGACTAAGGAAGAAATATTGGCATCCTTTAGTTAGTCTATAAGGAATATTACTAGTAGAACTAATGTAGAATAAAATTCAAAACAGCCCAAACTGATCAACATTAAAGTTTATCATTAAATGAAGCAGTTCTGGCTCATAAAATTGACCCAGGAAGAAATAGTCACAGAAAAATACTCCATGAAATGTAAAACCGACAGTGGTTAACACTCTACACTGTGAAATTTGCTATTGATTGAAAATTGACAGATAAATCTTAATAAAATTTTCATCTTTAAATTGTTCCAGGAAAAATTGGACCTGTTAGAAGTAGTGACCACAGAAGCTTTGGAAAGATTATACAGACAAAGAAGCTGATTGGTGTATCATATCTTTGCCATAATATCTGCATAGAAAACAGTTGGAACCAGTGAAGGCAATTTTACTAAAATTATGATGAAAATGCAAAAATTGGGGAAGAGTTTAACTGAGATGTGTAAAAAATTAAGTAAGGAATTGTCTTACTGGAAAGAGCCCTAGGAAGTACTTTTTTCATGAAAATTCATCCATATTGAGATATTTCTGATTAAAATGTTTGGACTTCCCTGGTGGCTCAGATGATAAAGTGTCTGCCTACAATGCAGGAGACCGGGGTTCAATCCCTGGGTTGGGAACACCTCCTGGAGAAGGAAATCGCAACCCCCTCTAGTATTCTTGCCTGGAAAATCCCATGGACGGAGGAGCCTGGTAGACTACAGTCCATGGGGTCGCAAAGAGTCGGACACAGCTGAGTGAGTTCACTTTCACTTTTCAGAATCAGAACATCATCAGAATAAAGAAGATAAGTGGAGGCAAAATATCCTTAATATTTGAACTCAGGTGGGACTCTGTAATGGTGATAGAGAACTTGATTGTATGGTGTCAAGCTGGTGGTGGCCACCAGGCCAGTCTAGCCTCTGACAGTGGCAGAGAGTGCCTGAGTGACAAAGGAAAGTGCCTCCCTTCCTAGGAAGCTTTGGCTCTTGATAAATGCTTAATTTACTGACTTACTTGTCTTATATCATCTTGTCCCAAAAAAGAATTTAAAGGTGCTAAGAAAAAATACAAGATAAAACAGATTTTCAAATAAATGAGTAAAGAAATCATAGTTATGCGAATTATTCTGATATACCAATCTAGCAATACACCAGGAATTCATTACATCAATTTCTTTTTCCGTATCTCTGTAACACTATTAATAGCTCCTTCCTGGGAGTGAAATATTAAAAATACTTCTTTGAAATTTCTTCCCAAACACATTAATTCTAACCCATATCTAGATGTATTTAATTCAGAATTCAGCCTCAGTATAAAAGAGAGTTAGCTGCACAGTAGGGTCACAGTAGGTCCAGCATTGAAAACTGAAGTCCTGCAGGTGCCCACATCACCTGTCTGGTCCTCGGTTTCCCACAGTGCTTTGGTCTGTGCCAGGGGCCACAGCAAGCACCAGTGTCTGCTCTCAGAGCATATGTCAAGATCTGATTCCCTTCTTCCACTGTGTCTTAAATAGAAGAGCAAGAAAAGAACTGAAATAAATATACCACAGTGTAAGGTGATTACAGAGACTTTTTAAAAGTACTGGATGCTCTTGAGTTAAACAGCCTCGTTAATGGATGCCTGGTACACCAGAATGCTCTTCATAGATATTTATTCTCTATAAAACAGTGTAAATCCTATTTATCAAATGATTATTTTTATATTCCTATGCTGTGCTAAGTTCTGTGCTGGATACTGGGTATTTAGGGATGAGCAAAAAGTCAAGAATTCTGCCCTCACAAGCATCTTTTCTAATGAGAAAAAAGAAAATTGGAAGAGTCAGAAAGATCTAGAATTGCAAATCATGATAAGGACTATTAAAGTAAAAGGATGCAGAGCAAGAAGAGGAGCTAGTGGGATAAGATGTGGATGGCTGGTGAGAGACGTCTTCTCCGGGAAAATATCGGTTAAGACGAAATCAGATGGATGATAGGGAACCAGCCAAGCGGGGTAGAAGAGAGCTTTCCAGGCAGAGGAGACAGCATGTACAAAATTTAGGGTGTCCGCTGGTCAGAGAGGAGTAGGGAGGACTGGGAGATCTTGCAGAGCCCAGTTGCTTATGCTGGCTAACAGGCAGAGAGGAGGACCATTAGGAAGAAGACAAGGGACACTGGAAGTGGGACCCCAGTTCAAGCATCCTTGCAGTATTAAAGATTAAAGTGGAATGTACTTGAGGCCACTGATCTGTACACTTAAATTTTATGTTATATCTACTTTACTACAATAAAATATATCACTGTGGACAGGAAACAGATGTTCCCCAAGCATTTGTTTGTTCAGTTGCTAAATCATGTCCGACTCTTTGCGACCCCAGGAACTGCAGCACACCAGGCTTTCCTGTCCTTCACCATCTCCTGGAATTTGCTCAAACTCATGTCCATTGAGTCAGTGATGCCATCCAGCTACCTCATCCTCTGTCATCCCCTTCTCCTCCTGCCTTCAGTCTTTCCCAGCATCAAGGTCTTTTCCAATGAGTTGGCTCTTCACATCAGGTAGCCAAAGCATTAGAGCTTCAGCATCAGTCCTTCCAATGAATATTCAGGGTTGATTTCCTTTAAGATTGACTGGTTTGATCTCCTTGCTGTCCAAGGGACTCTCAAACATACACTGTCATGAATACTGTTCCTTCCTATTTCAGACCCACAGGAGCCCCCGGGAGCGCTGAACAGTACAATGTGGGAATGGTCAGCACACACGCGCTGGAGACCTCTCATGCAGATACTTTCGGCAGCAGTATTTCAAGAGAAGGAACCTTGATGATAAGAGAAGTAAGTTGGTATAAAAACTGTATAGAAGTGTATTTCTTAATTTGTTTTTATATTAGAGCTTTCACAGAGGATGCTTACAGCATGTATTTTACGGAATGAAGGGTGGGGGAGGGAGAAGGGCCCATGTTTCTAAATGGTTGAGTGATTTTAATTGTCCACCTTCTTTCCCACATCCTTCCGAGCTTTTGCAGTGTGACTTAATCACATTAGTCCAGATTCTTCAGTGGAAGCTATGCAAATTCGAATATAGCATTTGGAAACCCAGATGTTTCCTAGCACAGGAAAACAGAAACGAATGGTTATTCAGATAGCATCAGTGGCCTTGCTGTGCCTCCTTCATCCCACTCCAGGTTTTATCTTTGTGCATTTTATGCAGAAAATGCTCTCTGGTTACAAAAATGGTGATATCATCTTATCCAGTTAAATGAAGTTAAAAGACTGTTAAGCTGTCCTGGTGAAAGAACAAAGAAATAACCAGATGTACGTTAAAAAAAAAAAAAAAAAGCACCTTATCATTTTGAGTAATTTTGCTTTTTTAAACTCTAGGAGCGTTATTTTGGAGGGGCAGGGGTCACACATTTCCTTTCACCTGCCCCTCCAGCGTGCAGTGCTTCCCCATTGTATCTGTGCTGACCAGAAAGGCCTGGACATGTTAGGATCCATCTTTTCTCATTTTTCACTCCATCATCACTGTGTGAGTTTATCAGCAGGTCTTTTCTTAGAAGGAAATTAGTGGCTGGTGACGCTGTGCAAAGTTACTTGACCTCTCCCTGCAGCCGTTTTGTCATCTATAAAATTTCGTAAATAATAGTAAATGACTCACAAGATGATTCGGAGGATTCAATGAGCTAATTGCCTCAGTTCAGTCGCTCAGTCGTGTCCGACTCTTTGCGACCCTATGAATCACAGCACGCCAGGCCTCCCTGTCCATCACCAACTCTGGGAGTTCACTCAAACTCATGTCCATCAAGTTGGTGATGCCATCCAGCCATCTCATCCTCTGGTGTCCCCTTCTCCTCCTCCCCCCAATCCCTCCCAGCATCAGGGTCTTTTCCAAGGAGTCAACTCTTCGCATGAGGTGGCCAAAGTATTGGAGTTTTGGCTTCAGCATCAGTCCTCCCAATGAACACCCAGGACTGATCTCCTTTAGAATGGACTGGTTGGATCTCCTTGCAGTCCAAGGGACTCTCAAGAGTCTTCTCCAACACCACAGTTCAAAAGCATCACTTCTTCGGTGCTCAGTTTTCTTCACAGTCCAACTCTCACATCCATACATAACCACAGGAAAAACCATAGCCTTGACTAGACAGACCTTTGTTGGCAAAGTAATATCTCTGCTTTTCATTATGCTATCTAGGTTGGTCACAACTTTCCTTCCAAGGAGTAAGCGTTTTTTAATTTCATGGCTGCAGTCACCATCTGCAGTGATTTGGGAGCCCAAAAAAATAAAGTCAGCCACTGTTTCCATTGTTTCCCCATCTATTTGCCATGAAGTGATGGGACCAGATGCCATGATCTTCGTTTTCTGAATGTTGAGCTTTAAGCCAACTTTGTCACTCTCCTCTGTCACTCTCATCAAGAGGCTTTTTAGTTCCTCTTCACTTTCTGCCATAAGGGTGGTGTCATCTGCATATCTGAGGTTATTGATATTTCTCCCAGCAATCTTGATTCCAGCTTATGCTTCTTCCAGCCCAGCATTTCTCATGATGTACTCTGCATATAAGTTAAATAAGCAGGGTGACAATATACAGCCTTGATGTACTCCTTTTCCTATTTGGAACCAGTCTGTTGTTCCATGTCCAGTTCTAACTGTTGCTTCCTGACCTGCATATAGGTTTCTCAAGAGGCAGGTCAGGTGGTGTGGTATTCCCATCTCTTTCAGAATTTTCCACAGTTTATTGTGATCCACACAGTCAAAGGCTTTGGCATAGTCAATAAAGCAGAAATAGATGTTTTTCTGGAACTCTCTTGCTTTTTCAATGATCCAATGGATGTTAGCAATTTGATCTCTGGTTCCTCTGCCTTTTCTAAAACCAGCTTGAACATCAGGAAGTTCACGGTTCACATATTGCTGAAGCCTGGCTTGGAGAATTTTGAGCATTACTTTACTAGCGTGTGAGATGAGTGCAATTGTGTGGTAGTTTGACCATTCTTTGGCATTGCCTTTCTTTGGGATTGGAATGAAAACTAACCTTTTCCAGTCCTGTGGCCACTGCTGAGTTTTCCAAATTTGCTGGCATATTGAGTGCAGCACTTTCACAGCATCATCGTTCCTCCCCATGGAAAAGAAATGCAAAAAAGCAAAATGGCTGTCTGAGGAAGCCTTACAAATAGCTGTGAAAAGAAGAGAAACGAAAAGCAAAGGAGAAAGGGAAAGATATAAGCATCTGAATGCAGAGTTCCAAAGAATAGCAAGGAGAGATAAGAAAGCCTTCCTCAGCGATCAATGCAAAGAAATAGAAGAAAACAACAGAATGGGAAAAACTAGAGATCTCTTCAAGAAAATTAGAGATACCAAGGGAGCATTTCATGCAAAGATGGGCTCGATAAAGGACAGAAATGGTATGGACCTAACAGAAGCAGAAGATATTAAGAAGAGGTGGCAAGAATACACAGAAGAACTGTACAAAAAAGATCTTCACGACCCAGATAATCACGATGGTGTGATCACTGACCTAGAGCCAGACATCCTGGAATGTGAAGTCAAGCTAATTGCCTAGAAGCATCCAATAAATGTTACCTATTTTACTTCAGTTTCTCCACAGCATCAGGCTCTACTTTTACTTGCTATCACTTCCCACTCTTCCTTTCTGAAACATAAACACATATCATCTGTCATTCCCCTTCTTTAGCCAGGATTGATTAGAAAACACTAACCACAAGCTTTACTCTCCAAAAAGGCAAAGGGCATCTCATTTTTGTAAGAAAGAAAGGAACTGTAGTTTTAGGATGAATAAGGCCTTTGAAATAATGATGAGCAGTAAAGCTATAACTGGAAGACTAGTTCGCAAAGCAGATTTCTAGAATTTCATTTTATGGCCTTCCTGAATATTTCAAGTAGACTTTAAAGAGCCCTTTCACGGAAGCCTGGAATGAAAAATGGACTTGGCTGCTGAAGTTGACATTGTGTCGTGCTGGCATATAAATCTCCTTGCGTGGTAAATGGATAATTTCAGTGGAAGTGTAGAGGGCTTCTCTCACTACACCCCGTCACCAGGGAAAACATAAGGGGAAATGTTCTGGACTGAGTTACTCTCTGACTCCAAATTAAAGGACTCCAATTTCTAATGTGGTTTCAGATTTGCTGGAACCTTTAGGACAAAGTCAATACCTTGACATGGTTATTTGGAGCCACATTTTGAGCTCAGTCACCAATCAAATGGCTCCGTAATATTTAAAGCATTCCAACACTACGACCGCAGCCAGTCACCTTGAAAATTGTGTTCACCAGTGTTGTATATAAGTTTGATCTATTGAGGACCCTATAATTTTTTTGTCCTCTGGATTTCTAAATTCTACGCTTTCCAAACACAGGCTTTTAAAATAACAACCTGAGTTGGAATCCATTTAAAATGTGTGTATTAAAAAGATAAATACAAATTAAAGTGTGACCAAGAGAATAAGAAAGTAGAAACTCTTAATGGTTCAGTTCCATAAGATGAATGTCAAGGAGAATCACTCAACTCAGACTTCCCTAGTGGTCTAGTGGTTAAGAATCCACCTGTCAATTCGGGGGGCACAGGTTCGATCCCTGGTCTGGGAAGATCCCACATGCCACGGAGCAACTAAGCCCGTGTGCCACAACTACTGAGTCTATGCTCTAGAGCCCTTGAGCTGAAACTACTGAGCCCAGATGCTGTAGAGCCCATGCTCTGCAACAAGAGAAGCCACTACAATGAGAAGCCTGCATATCTCAACTAGAGAGTAGGCCCCGCTCTCCATAACTAGAAAAAACACAGCACAGCACAGAAGACCCAGCGAGTTCAAAAACAATTTTTTTTTAAGAGAATCACTCAGCTCATCCTTCTCATAGGAGTGGATGAAATGGTTCTATAGGAATGCACTGGCTCCCCTGTCCATGGTCCTGTCGGAGACACAAATCCCCCTTGTAGCACACACTGCTGCCTTGCGGGTCTACCTTTCCCTCGCCTACGACCCCATAGGAGCTTTCTTTACTCACTCTCTAGAACACCACCACACCATCTATCATCTGCCACTTAGTCCATGGGGGACCAACTGCTGAAAGAGCTATTCTTATTCACAGCCCACTCTTCACCCCGAAGACCCCTGGGGCCTGGCTCAGCTTCCCTTCCTCCTAGAAGCCTCTTCATGGGCCTCTGTCCACAGCACCTTCCTCATTACCCAGCTGGTATCTCTCCAAGGTCTGTTCATGCCCTGAACCAGGATACTGGCTTACCTATCAAACTGTTTGGGTTATAAGTAATAGGGAAAAAGAAAAAAAAAGAATCCACTTCGAACAGCTCAAGAAAACAAGGCAGGGGACTTCCCTGCGGGTCCAATAGCTAAGACTCTGCACTCCCAGTGCAGGGGGTCCAGGTTTGATCCCTGGGCAGGGAACTAGATCCCATGTGCCCCAAGTAAGAGTTTGCACACCACAGCGAAAATCCTGAGTGCTGCAAGTAAGACCAGGCACAGCCAAATTTAATAAAGTAAATTTAAAAAAGGAAAATAAAGGCTGAGCAG
The DNA here is from genome assembly GCF_027580195.1 of Bos mutus. Classification (NCBI taxonomy): domain Eukaryota; kingdom Metazoa; phylum Chordata; class Mammalia; order Artiodactyla; family Bovidae; genus Bos; species Bos mutus. The sequence continues at coordinate 95,298,058 of NC_091617.1, forward strand.
GTATCAAAGATTGGGGAATAAGGATTCAGAGGTATTTCCTAGAAGGAATCAAAAGCAGAGAATGAGTTGGGACCCTGAGTAGAGTTAGAATCAGAAACTGCAAAGGGATGAGGAGCTCAGGCAGCTTCTCATGGGCTGGTCTCCGGCCCTCTTGCCGCCTGGCTCTTTTTATCCTTATCTCTGTCCCTCCACTTTCTCCCTTGTTCTCTCTCTCCACATACCAGGCTTCTCTTCTGCAACCTTGTGCTCTGATCTCTCCCTACCACGCCCCCCACCAACATTGCAAGGTGTTCACCACATCCCAGTTCAGCTGCCCAACAGAGACTGACTGGTATCTCTCAGACTAACTGGAAATTCCAATGGGAGTCTGGTTGTAGTTAGCTCAGGTGTCCTGGTCCATTCGATCAGCTGTGGCCAAGAGCAGAGCCACCCAGGACAGCAGTGGCCAGAGCACCCAGGCTCTGCCATAACACCTGGATTTCACCACTTACAGCCCATGTCACCCAGGGCAAGTTAATTGAATTCTTTACACTGAAGTTTTTCCATCTGTAAAATGGAGATAATGGAAACTAGCTCCTGGTGGTACTGTAAGGATATGGACCTAAAGTGTTTAGCACAGTACCCAGCATATACAGATACTCAGAACACTCCAGTGCCCACATGAAGAGTTAGTTAGGACTCTTTTAATGAAATCATAAAGGGCAGAGCTGCTGGTCATTTATCTTCATGTTCCCAGCAGAATGCGTGGCACACAGAAGGTGTTTAATTCTAAGAGGGTGCTGGTTGAATGCACAAAAGGGTGATGACTCAGAGTGGGAAGATTCAGGGGTCACCGCTGAATTCCTTCAGGCTTCTCAGTGTCTGCACCATTTCCCCTGTGAGACTCTTCCAGTCTTTCTTTTATAACTAGTATGTCTACATTGAGTTTTGGCTTGAGACGGAACGCTGCTGATCCAAGAGACCACAAAACTCTAAAGAGACAGTGCATGATTTATGCTCCTCGGAAGTTGTGCGGAAAACTGTGCAAAGCTTTTCAGCATTCCAACAGAAGTTAGCAGGACGGAGGAGCTACCCAGGACACATAAAATAGGAGACGATAAAGTAAATTAGAACTGAACCCCTTAAATGTCATTTAACAGATGAGATGTTCAGATGAGCACTGTGACAAAATGAGTCCAGAAAATGCCCCTCTCCTGATCAGTCATGGGCCAGGAGCACTGTGCCAAGAGACATGGAGGACAGCTTTCCAGTTATTTCTCAAGCTTCCTGGTGACATCAATTACATGCACCCCTTCAGGAACTTGGAAGTCTTTCGTCTTCCCCCAAAAGGGCCTCCTTTCACTTCAGCCAGAGGCAGGTGCAGAGCTTTAATTGCAAGACCAGGACAGGCTCCGGAAAGAAGGAGCACCAACCCTTGCCCATGCCAGGCCCAAACAAGGCAGGGAGGGTACCTGCCGTGCTCCTCATCGAGTCCTTCATGTTCAGCAAAATGCTCCACACTTAGTGGATATTCAGAAATGTCAGTCAAATGAATGAAAAAAAGAAAAGTCAAAGAAGGGAATCATTACTCAAATTAGGTCTCCTATAAGAAACCTCGGTGAGCCAGCCACATAAATGTTAAGTTAGAAAGTACAGTCCTGGACAGGACTACAGTATGGCCACTGGGAGCAGAATTTTCTTGCAACTCTGTGTTGCTTTTCTAAAATTTTTGGGAGGAGGCTTTGCCCTCCAGGGCAATGATTTCCAACCTGTTAAGTTATGCAGCCCTGTCAGTAAGACATCCAGGGAATGCCACATAATACAGTGTATTTATTTATTTGCAAATCATGCATTTGTCCTTTGGCACTAACATAGTATATATATTATAAAGTACCTTCAAAGGACATTGAAAAGGGGAAATTACAGGCCACCCTTCCCTTCGTGACTGCATTTATGCTGAGTCAGCACAGTCTTTCCCTGGTGTCCTGGGAAGAGGGAGAGAGGAGACGGGTAGGCTGGTGGGTGGAGGGGACGGTGAGGAGTGGTACAAGGACCTAACCAGAAATGGGAGGGATCTCCCAGGTCTTAGCCGGGAGGTTTGGGCCCCTGCCAGGACTGACCCAGCTGATAACTTAGTGGCCCAGAGTCACTCCCTCGTTCCCAGACCTTTGAGGAAGACTTTTCTTGGAGCACAGATTCCTCAAGGGCCTGACTGGTGCGGGCAGAAGGGCCCCAGCTTGCCCAGTCCAGAGCTGGAGGGGCATCCAGCCAAAGCAGACACACGGCCAGGCTCTGCTGCCTTCATCATCTTGGGCTGTGTGATCTTGGACTGCTTATTTAACATCTCTGAACTACAGTTAATAAATGAGATAATATTTGTGTGGGGGGGAATGGATGCTATAAACAGTACTTCAGATGCAGTGCTGGTCATGATGACTTCATTTTTTGGAAAAGTTGTATTGGAGTATAGTTGATTTACTATGTTGTGTTAGTTTCACAACGCTTTGTGTGGCAAAGTGAATCAGTTATACATATAAATATATCCACTCTTTTTTTCTTCAGATTCTCTTCCCATTTAGGCCATTACAGAGTATTGAGTAGAGTTCCCTGTGCTATGCAGTAGGTCATTATTTGTTATGTATTCTATATAAAGTCATGTGTAAATGTCATTCTCAGTCTCTCAATTATCCCTCCCCCATCATTTCCCCTGGTAACCATAAGTTTGTTTTCTACATCTGAGAGTTGATTTCTTTTCTTTTTTTTTTTAACCAGTTCCTGGCACAAGGCACCATAGTTGCTTACTGAGAGATTCAACATTAGTGATAGTGGATGTAAAGCCTTATTTTCAAATTATCTTTAGGTTGCTTCCTTGTTTTCTTTGTAACTCCCATCAGCTATGATTAGTTAATCATTGGTTTGACCTCACAGCTGACCAAGAACCCTGTGAGTTGGGAATCATCTCTGCATTTTCTAGAGTATCCTAGGCATGGATTATTAATGTTATCTCAGACTACTGCTTCTCTTCAGAGATGTTTTAGGTCAGGTTATTGTTTTTTATTTATGTCATTGTAACCTCGTGATGTGATCTGGTATGCACACAGACACACTGCAGAAGAGGAACATCATGTGTGGTCCCCGCCCAGCCCTGCTCCGCAGTTCACCTGTGGCATTATTATCTTCCCACAGGGCACCCCCACATCATATGTGCCCCCTGACTGCCCCTCGTGCAGGAGTATAATGCCCTAGGGTCAGTCCGTGTACTAAATAGTAGCAACCTTAACCTTTCTCTTACATGAAACTGAAACCTGAGTGTCTTCCCACACCCCAGTGGGACGGTTTACAGGCCACTGTGCCTGTGCTGTGTGAGGGATGATGTCACTCTTTGTGTGTTGTGCGCCCCCCAGCCGTCGGGAGAGAAGAAGCGACCTGGCCACAGTGACAGCAATGGCTTTGCCGGCCACATCAACCTCCCGGACCTGGTACAGCAGAGCCATTCCCCTGCGGGGACCCCCACCGAGGGCCTGGGGCGCGTCTCCACCCACCCCCAGGAAATGGACGCCGGGACTGAAGTAGGTGCTGGGTAGGAGCCACAACAGCTCTGTTCTCATTTGGAGATTTTGAGACCCCGGTCTCCTCAAGAAGGAGGTTTTGACAAGCTCCCAGAAACCTATTTGGTTGGGTTCTGCAGTCTTCCCAGGTGGCCCAATGACAAAGAATCCACCTGCAAATGCAGGAGACCCAGGTTCGATTCCTGGGTCGGGAAGATGCCCTGGAGAAGGGAATGGCTACCTACTCCAGTATTCTTGCCTAGAGAATCTCCATTGACAGAGGAGCTTGGCAGGCTACAGACCATGGGGTCTCAAACATTTGGACATAACTGAGTGACTGAGCACACATAACTACTTATGCATATACTCAAGTGGAGGCAGTGTTAGAAGCAGAGCAGTGAAAAGTTCACAGGTAGCAGCTCAACCAATACCTGTTTTTACAGATGAGAATACTGAGGCTCAGAGAGGTTAAGTACCTTGCCCAAGGCACACAGCTGGTTTGTGACAGACCTGGGACCAGAACTGGGACCTCAGTCTCTCAGTTGGTAAAGAATCCACCTGCAATGGAGGAGACCCCAGTTTGATTCCTGGGTCAGGAAGGTCCCCTGGAGAAGGGATAGGCTATTCACTCCAATATTCTTGAGCGTCCCTGGTGGCTCAGCTGGTAAAGAATCTACTGCAATGCGGAAGACCTGGGTTCAATCCTTGGGTTGGGAAGATCCCCTGGAGGAGGACATGGCAACCCACTCCAGTACTCTTGCCTGGGGAAACCCCGTGGACAGAGGAACCTGGAGGGCTGCAGTCCATAGGGTCGCAAAGAGTCAGACATGACTGAGAGACTAAGCATGTCTCTTAGGCTAGGGATGAAAACTTCAGCCTGTAGAGATTCCAAGGCCAATAACTGAGGTTCATATTTACATTAACTTAGTCAAACTAAATTTGACTTAGATGAAATAAGGTTGAAATGATTTGTTTATGAAAAGTAGATACATTCTCAAAGTGTTCATCTTCCTAAACTCTAAATCGCTCAAGAAAGGGAGAAATGGGATATTATCTTTCCTCCACAGAAAGGAGTCTGGGAAAAAAGCCAAAATAAAAGCAGACTGTTAGGCAGTGCTTGTGCATGTCCTTGACCGAGCAGGTTGGATGAGGTCATGCTGCTTGGTCATGTTTCACGAATGAATAGTCCTGTGAATCACCATAGACTCTGCTGCTGCTGCTGCTAAGTTACTTAAGTCATGTCCGACTCTGTGTGACCCCAGAGACGGTAGCCCACCAGGCTCCCCCGTTCCTGGGATTCTCCAGGCACGAACACTGGAGTGGGTTGCCATTTCCTTCTCCAATGCATGAAAGTGAAAAGTGAAAGTGAAGTTGCTCAGTCGTGTCCGACTCCTAGCGACCCATGGACTGCAGCCTACCAGGCTCCTCCATCTATGGGATTTTCCAGGCAAGAGTACTGGAGTGGGTTGCTATTTCCTTCTCCATAGACTCTACATGTATTTATATAGCATATGCACTGCTGTTTTTGATGTTGTCCAAACACTGAGTTTTTATAATGCACCATTTGGATTCGAAAGTTATAGAGCAGATGAACTTTATTTGTTGCAGGGAAAAGAACACAGAGCATTCTATTAATATTACAGCTTCATGCACCGTGGACAGGTTTTTCCTATCTGAATACCTCTTTGGGTACTAAGGAGGATTCTGTGTGGTTGGACTCTGCTTAAAATTCTGCTGCTTCCCCAGCTCTAAGTGGGAATGTTGGTACTTGCCACACCTCCTTCACAGACTTCTAAAGATTGAAGGAGAGGATGTCTGTGAAAGTGCTCTGTTTGGGAGGGGGAATCCTACCTTGGGAAGGATGAAATGGTTTGGATTCATAACATGAAGGGGAAATCTTGAATCAGATTGGGCTTTTGTGGTTTTCTCTTCATGTGTTTAGGGGTTTTGGGATACAGGTTTTATTTTTACATAAAACCTTTTTAAAAAATGAAAACTTAAAGACATTTATCCCCCCAAAAGATGTTTCTTGTGTTCATGTTTGAGGTTTATATTTACATTAATTAGAGGAGCCTGGTGGGCTGCAGTCCATGGGGTCGCTAAGAGTCGGACACGACTGAGTGACTTCACTTTCACTTTTCACTTTCACACATTGGAGAAGGAAATAGCAACCCACTCCAGTGTTCTTGCCTGGAGAATCCCAGAGACGGGGGAGCCTGGTGGGTTGCCGTCTATGGGGTTGCACAGAGTCGGACACGACCGAAGCGGCTTAGCAGCAGCAGCAGCAACAGATGAAATAAGATTGAAGTGATTTGTTTATGAAAAATAAAAATATATATTCTCAAAGTATTCATCTTCCTAGACTCCAAATCACACAAGAAAGGGAAATCTGTTGGTGATATTAAAAGGATTTGACAATAAGAGACAAAACAAAGAGATGGTTATTGAAACTCCTTTGGCAAAAGTCAAATGTAGAATATCGTGACATGAAGCCTTGAAAGTTTAGTGTTTCCTAGTCTGGTTCTGATTTCATAGTTGAACAGTGCTGTCCAGGCCCCTCAGTTTATTTTTTAAGTAGGCTGTCAAGGTGCCTGCAAGCCTCATATCTTCATGAGGTCCCTAGATAGAGCAAAAAGCATACAAGTATGAGTTGTTTTAAGGAAACCATCATGAGAAGGAAAAAAATCTTTATTCCCTGGAAGAAATTGTCTCTGAATTGCAGATTTTAAGGCTTCTTGAGTCAACACCAGTCCACCTGCATCACCAGGCCAGCATGAAAGGCCTCAAATGGGCCAGGAGGGAGTCGAGTGGCTCGAGTGTCCAGGATGAAGTGCTGCTATGTCCACGTGCTTACTTAACTCATTGCCAGTTTGTCTACTTTTCTTAAGACTACTTAGTCAGTGGGAGGTTGCTTTTACTTCGAGAGAGTGATAATCTTTCTGTCTCCACAGCTATCTTACCAGATAGTAAGGTACCACATGTGGCACTTAATGTCATTTGCTCGCTGCAGCTCTTGCAGTCTGATAATTCACGAACTCCTACCAAGATCTAGTGGTTAGTAAGGAACCAATACCAGGAGAAGCTAGAGAGAGAAGCACACACTTTGACTTGGTGGTTAGGGTGTATACAGTTGGATAGTTTGAAGAGTCTCTAGTAAGCTTCCCCTGTGGCTCAGCTGGTAAAGAATCTGGCTGCAGTGTGGGAGACCTGGGTTCAATCTCTAGGTTGGGAAGATCTCCTGGAGAAGGTGAAGGCTACCCACTCCAGTATTCTGGCCTGGAGAATTTTATGGACTATACAGTTTATGGAGTCACAAAGAGTTGGACACAACTGAGCGACTTTCACTTTCACTTACTAATTTTAAAGCCCAAGCAGAGTATTGTTAGCGTTGTTGGTTGCTGTGGTATTTACCTATCTGCTCTTCTTAATCTTCTTGCTTATTGACTAGTATGGCCTGGGGAGCAGCACCAAAGCCTCCTTCACCCCCTTTGTGGACCCCAGGGTATACCAGACATCTCCCACTGATGAAGATGAAGAGGATGAGGAATCATCAGCTGCGGGTAAGCTAGAAGTCCCCGATATTTTAGAAACAGCTTGCTTTTCCGTTCTGATATGGCCTGATAAAAAAAATTAATTCTTCATTCAGTAGTTTAGCCATTAACTGCTTAGGCCCTGTCTTAAAAGGAAGACTTTTAATTTTTTTATCGGATTCCTCAAAGTTCTGGGTTTTTTGGTTTTTTTTTTTTCATCTTTTCTGTTTTGATTCTGGTAGGAACCCAGAGGTATCCAGGGGCCCTGGGAAAAGCTGTTCCTCCGAGATCTCCAAACTCACCACCTATTTCTCAAAAGCAGTTTCTGGGTACAATGCTGTGCACGCCATAGATACTTAATAAATGCGTGTTGAGTTGTGTTGAGTTCTAGGTGTGTGCTTCCCACTGCAAAAGTCCGGCTGATTTAGAGGAGACTCTTGCTTTCTAGAATTCTGCAACTCACTAATCATCAGACTCACCTTAGTCCAGTTTGTCGATGGATAATGTGGCATTTCAAAAAGTAATCTTTCCTGCCTATATTACAGGAGATGGGGATGGTATATTTAATTTTATGAGATGAATATTAATTCCCCCAACTGCTCAAGTAGTGTCTATAAACCTGTTTTACTAATAGATAAAATACTGCTTTTATGAATGACTTGTACTTGATTCTACTAAAAAAAGTGTAAAATATTTATAGTTTCAGCATTTCTTTGCCTTTGCACACTAAACAAGGAAAAATCCTAGTGTTTTGAAGCCCCTTCTCCATGTCTCCATTGGTTTATATTTCAAGATGCCACTGATTTCTTTGATTCTTTTTCTCAAAGCTCTGTTTACTAGCGAACTTCTTAGGCAAGAACAGGCCAAACTAAATGAAGCAAGAAAGATTTCAGTGGTAAATGTAAACCCAACCAACATTCGGCCTCATAGCGACACACCGGAGATCAGAAAATATAAGAAGCGATTCAATTCAGAAATACTTTGTGCAGCTCTGTGGGGTAAGTTGGTGCTTGTAACATTCATTAATGGATTGAAGAGGAATCTTACCATCAGAAGACTGTTGATTCAGTCATGGGTGTTAGAGTCCTGACTTGGGACTGTCTTGGCCTCAAGAAAGATCAAGAGCAATTTTATATTTAGAAAGAACTGATATACTCAGGATAACAGAAGGAGATCCAAAATGATCTTGTCGCACAACAGGGATGGGCTGAAACCAGCAACAGATGTAGCTCCCACTCAGTACTCACCTACCATGTGCCCACAGTGTGAGCATATGTGAAAGGTGAGAGGACCAGGAACCACTGCATGAATATGAGCGGGGTGAAGCTTGGCGAAGTCTCAAGGGGAATTTACCGAGAGAGCCAAGAAAAGGGTGGGTGTCACAGGAAAGGAATAAAGGCAGATTGTGCTGGCTTTACAGCCATGCCTCAGGCTCCTCTCAAGAACACTATTCTAGGCAGTAGAGCAGCTTCATGTAATGAATGCTGGTTCCACTTTATAAAAGAAAAGTAATTTCATTACTAGAGCAACAGTGATTTAATTACTATCTCAGAGCTTCTACTTCTACACTGTCTACTGTGGTATGCCTACTTGCTCACTAGTTTATATTTACAAGGTACAGCTCTTAGGTTTTACAGGGACCCCAGACACAGAAGAATAAAGCCTGTAAGAGTCAGTCTTGGGACCCTTCATAAATTTGCAGGTGTAAACCTCCTGGTGGGAACCGAAAATGGCCTGATGCTTTTGGACCGAAGTGGGCAAGGCAAAGTTTATAATCTGATCAACCGGAGGCGATTTCAGCAGATGGATGTGCTCGAGGGACTGAATGTCCTCGTGACAATATCAGGTATGTTGTGAGATGACCAGGTCTGCACGGGTGGGAAAGGTGATCGCCTCACTTCTGAAGGAATAGTAAGCTCTGCTCGTCCCACCAGCAGGTGGCATGGTGAATTACGACAGCGCAGCGAGTGACATCACCCATATTTTCTAACTCTGGAGATTCTGACCTTCCAAGGGAAGTCTCTCACCTCTGCCCGAAATCTGAATCAGACAGAGACGTGATAGCTCTGTGCTTATGGGGCTTTACCTCTACTGGGACTCAGCAAGGATCTTTTTAAGGTGTCTGCACTCCAGTCACCACTGTCTGTTCTCAGAAGGAGAATATAAAAATGTAGGCTTCTGGGAGTGAGAAATTTTGTAAGCAGAAATTTCTCTGGTCTCTTTTCTTGTAAGAACTGCTTTAGCTTATAGTTCATGGATGCTTTAGTGAGTGCTGCTGGCCCATAGGTGATTGCGTCTGCGAGGAGATTTGAATATAGGAATCATTATTGCTACACTCCACAGCTTTCTGGTTCACAAAAAGAGCCTTAAAAAAGATGGAGACAGGGACTTCCCTGGTGCTCCAATGGTTAAGAATTCATCTTGCAAAAAAAAAAAAAGAATTCATCCTGCATTAATGTAGAACAGTCCGTAAAAATACTGAATCTCTATGCTGTGCACCTGAAGCCAATATAAGATTGTAAATCAACTATATTTTAATACAAATAATACAATTAATCAATGTGGAAAAACAAATAGAAAAAAGAATTCATCTTGCAATGCAGGAAATTTAGGTTTCAATCCCTGGTCAGGGAACTAAGATCCCACATGCTGTGGAGCAACTAAGCCCACGAACTACAACTACTGAGCCCATGTGCTGCAAGTACTGAGCCCACATGCCGCAACTAGAGAGTCCGTGCCACAACTAGAGAGTCCGTGCCGCACAACCAAAGATCCCGCATGATGCGACTAAAACCCGACGCGGCAAGTAAATAAATAAAAAATATGGAGACAATAGTGAAGGCCTTACTACTCACAGGTTAAAAATGTAACCTGAAAGACTCTGTCTGTTGAAAGTTTTCCCTTACAGATGGTGTTTGAAGGAATTTGATAAATAATGCCCCTCTTGCCCCCTCCCATCCCTTCCGGTATGAAGCCAACTGTACCCCTGCACGTTAGAACCCCCTGAAGAGATCTAGGATGCCCCTAGACTAGTGGGTCAGAGTCTGGGATGTGGCCCGGGTCACAGAGGCTTTGGTGGCTGCTGATGTGTCTCCACTGTGCAGCCAAGCTGGAGAACCAGCTTCTGTTTCTCAAAGAGACACATTGGGTTCCTCCTGGGTTGAGTCTCAAATAGGGTTTAGCTCTTAAGCTGTGCTTCTGTTTTGAGAAGATACCTTCACGAGATGCCACGGTTCTCTCTGTCTTTTACCTTTCCACTGAATGCTTAGTTTCGTCTCTTTTTATCCTCCCCAAGCAAAGGTTAACCAAGTAAATTCTTCCTATATTATCATTTAATTCAATATAGTCCTTTATTTGGGCTTTGCTAGTGGCTCAGATGGTAAAGAGGAGAAGGCAATGGCAACCCACTCCAGTACTCTTGCCTGGAAAATCTCATGGGCAGAGGAGCCTGGTAGGCTGCAGTCCATGGGGCCTCTAAGAGTCGGACACGACTGAGCGACTTCACTTTCACTTTTCACTTTCATGCATTGGAGAAGGAAATGGCAACCCACTCCAGTGTTCTTGCCTGGAGAATCCCAGGGACGGCGGAGCCTGGTGGGCTGCCATCTGTGGGGTCGCACAGAGTCGGACACGACTGAAGTGACTTAGCAGCAGCAGCAGCAACAGATGGTGAAGAATCTGCCTGCAATGCAGGAGACCCAGGTTTAATTGCTGGGTTGGGAAGATCCCCTGGAGAAGGAAATGGCAACCCACTCCAGTATTCTTGCCTGGAAAATCCCATGGACAGAGGAGCCTGGCGGGCTACAGTCCATGGGATTGCAAAGAGTAGGACACGACTAATGAACTAACACAGTCCTTTATTCTGGGTATTGAGTTCTTGATTGCTACACCCCCAAATCAAATTTACAGCCATACATCTGCCAGACACCTACCAAAAGGGGAAATGATATCAGAAAATTCATGTTCAAGCTTCATTATGTGATGCATCATTTTTAAAAGTGTATTCCCGGCTATCATGAAACACATGGGTAGGGAAAGAAGAAAATGAAAATATGAGCCAAAGATTCTTGAAGTGCCCTCTGATCTGTGTTGGCACAAGGAAGAGAAAGCACCAGCCTCCTGCCCATCCTGGCTATTGTGATCAATGCATATTCAAGGCCTTTGGCTGCAAAGAGGAATAATAACTGCACAGTGGTTCCCTTAATTTCAGTAATAAATATATTCTTCTGTCAAATCCAGTGTGCAGTGCTTTAATGAATTCTCTTCCTCTGTTATATATCATATCTGCAAAACATATTTTTTTGACAAGAAATCAAAGGAAAAGTAAGTACCCAAGAACTGGGTAAATTTCTGATCACTTAGAAAAAGCCACCCTAAAGGACAGTTTCTTATCTGGTATTTAGATAATCTCGGATGGTTGATTAAATTTAACTCCTGTATATACCTCAATGTTTTTATTTAAGGTGTTTTCTTGTCATCCTAAGGATTCTTTACTCCAGGATCACTTTACCGACATTTCCCAAGGGGAACTTGTACATTTTTGCACAAGTACACATCTTTTTGTCCATTCTTATTTCTGTTTGGTACTTCTTTCAGGGATCTCAGCACCATAAATTCTTCCAGGGCTATTTTCTGAGCCCAGATTGCCTTCACTGAACTTGTTTCTCATATCCTTATGCAATGCCTTTTTCTGTTTAGTAAAATGAAACTACGACCAGCTGTCATCTTTAAAGTAAGAGAGGCGGCGAGTAAGAGGCTTTGCATTAACATATGGTGTGTTGGGTAGAAGATGAGGAAAAGGCGGTCACACCTGGAATATGCTAAAATGTCCGTCAACACTCCTTCATGTAATTAGATTAGAATGTTTTGGAATGCTGATCAACTCTTCTGTTACAGAATTAGGTCTTACTGAGCAGACATTGCCCTTTGCATTGGGAGGAGTGAATAAGAGTAGCTTGCTCAAATAAGCTTCCCTGGTGGTCCAGTGCCTAAGTCTTCCTGCTCCCAATGCAGGGGGCCCCGGTTCAGTCCCTGGCAGGGTAACTAGATCCCACACCAAAGACCTGGCACAGCCAAATAAGTTAAAATTAATTTAATAAATAAATAAATATTCAAAAATAGAGTTCATGTGAAAGGAAAAAAAAAAAGAAGCTACCAGAAGGTAAAAAGTTGTTGTTGTTCTTTAGTCACTAAGTCATGTCTGATTCTTTGTGACCCCATGGACTATAGCACACCAGTCCTCTGTCGTCTACTGTCTCCTGGAGCTTGCTCAAATTCATGTCCATTGAGTCAGTGATGCCGTCTAACCATCTCATCCTCTGCTGCCCCCTTCTCCTTTTGCCTTCAGTCTTTCCCAGCATTAGGGTCTTTTCCAATGAACTGGCACTTCGCATCAGGTGGCCAAATTATACAATGATTATTTGCCCAAAACACTTAAAGCTGTTTTAATCATAAGTTCTGGCAGATGCAGATCTTTGATGATGCTGGAGACACTGGTTATTATGCCTTCACACATGCACACAATTGTAAATAAAAATAAAATGGAGATGGGAAGGATTAAGAGAAAAAGCTGTCTCCAGACCTTGAAATTAAAGCTCTGTTATTTTAACAGGAAAGAAGAATAAGTTACGAGTTTACTATCTTTCATGGTTAAGAAACAGAATACTACACAATGACCCAGAAGTAGAAAAGAAACAAGGCTGGATCACTGTGGGAGACTTGGAAGGCTGTATACATTACAAAGTTGGTAAGTCTCAAGATGTGGAATTGTTCTCAGTCCAAACTATTCAGTTAAGTTTCATTCAGTTTTTTCTATCAGATACTGGTGATGCATCTGTGACCAGTTTAAGACACTGCTGGAACCTTAAATATACTTGCATTATTTCCCCAAAGTCAGATCAATGAAGTTCAAAGAGTGCATTCAGAATAAAGTCCTAGACTCCTCCCAAAGACCCATTAAAATGACAATAAAGGAATAAAAATGCTATCAACCCACAAGGACAAAGGGACCAGGAGAAGACAAACCAGATAACAAGAGATGTCAAAAAATTGAACAAGAGTAGTTAGATGACTTGGAATAGACCTAACTGATCAGTAAATGCTGAATTCTAAGTCTGCTCTGAGGAAAGTCATCAAAATCAACCCAGTCACTCGACAGAACTCAGAAAGGCCTAGGACCTGAAAGGTCTAGGACCTGAGGCCCCCAGTGTATTTGAGGTGGAGGTGAGGATGGGACTAAAAATGGGAGGATTGTTGGAAAGCTTCTGAACAGCAAATCCTACAGAGCTCAGTCAGGCAGCCACCCTCCCTGACTGCAGCAGATAAAAGGTGGACACAGCCAGTCTCTTTATGGGGAATAATGAATTATTATTCATACACACACCTTATCCTGCGTGGCTCCCCAAATGTTGCCAGGCATGCTTGTATCCCCAAGCAAGAGATTGAACGATTGTCTTTGGATTAGCTAAATGGCCAGAAAGAAAAGATGTTCAGGTACTAATATTTGACATATTGTGAAAAGAGCATGCTATCTAACCACCTTAAAAGTGAAGCCCATCAGTTGATAAGCCCACAATAGCATACAGTGGGGAAATCCACTCATAGGAAGGAAACTTAGAAAGAAGGGACTTCAGAGGAAACGAGGATAATGAAGAGTGGAACAAAAAAAAATTTTTTTAAGAAACTGTAATAACTTCAGGGAGATTAGAAATACCATTTCCATAAAAGAAGAATAGGGTTTAAAAAAAAAAGATGAAACAAGGTTGGAAAATGTCATTCAGAGAACAAGGAACACACCTTGGAAATTAAAATATATAGGCAGGAATAAAAAGTATAATAAAAGGTTTGGAAGATAAAGATGAGAAATGTCCTAGAAAATGGAATGAAAAAGGAGAATGGAAGAAAGGAAGAAAAAGGAGAGGATGGGTAAGAAAACAAAAAGATTCAATCCAAGTGGTTCAAAATCTAAGTTACATGAGTTTTAGGAAAAAGAGAAATTAAGAAATGGAAGGAGAAGAAGGCACCAAAGAAAAAATACAAGAAAAGACCTCAAAAATCTCCAAATAAAAAGATGCACTGAGTACCCAGTATATGAAAATGAATGAAATACTGAAAAATGAATGAAAAAAGACTTACAAGAAGACACAGCAACATGAGATTTCAGTACCCAGGAAGTGAGAAGGCTCTTAAAGCTTTCAAATTACAGGTAAATAATTCCCTGGTGGTCCGGTGGTTGGGGCCCCACCCTCTCACTGCCAAAGGTCTAGTTTTGACCTCTGGTCAGGGAACTAAGATCCCACAAGCTGCACCATGCAACCATAAATAAATAATAAGTAAATAAACAGTTTATATATAATAGACCCAGAATTAGATGGCCTGGGACTTATAGCAATGCTGGAAGATTAGAAGACAACGGAGCAAGGCCTTCAAAGTTCTAAAGGAAACATTATTTTTCACTTAGTAATTTATAACCCATCTGTATTAGCCAGGGTTCTCCAGAGAAACAAAACCAGTTTGTGTGTGTGTGTGTGTGGAGAGAGATAGAGAGAGAGAGAGAAATTAGTCCAGAGTGGGACAATGGAGGGTTCAGGAAGAGGTACCTCCAAGAAAAAAAATGTTACTAATAAATTACCTGTCATATTTGACTGTATTAAAGGCATTTATAACACTAACAGCAAGTTTCCATGTGCTTAGAGATAGATGTATAAAAAATAGGAAGTGGAAAAAATGGGGGAAAACAAGAAAGGAATTATAATAAGGGTATACCACATGTCTCCTCTATGAACGGTAATGATTTTAACACAAGATATTGACTTAACCAAAAATTGTAACTATAACTGTGTTGGAGGTGTGAGGGAAGAAGAAATGGGTACATTTGAGAGACAGAGAACTAGAGAGAGGAGGCGGTGATAAGAGACAAGATCCTTTCCATGCTCCAGAGTCAGTAGCTAATATCAGATAATATCTACAAATGAAAAAAAATAACATTATTAGCATGTCATTGAGAAATATGGAAGTGAATTGCAGAAGAAGTTGTTGAAAGTACATTAAAGACAGGATATGCAGAGGTATGCTATAGAAAAAGAATTCAGAGAGCAAGAATTTGGTCAGTTCAGTTCAGTTCAGTCACTCAGTCATGTCCGACTCTTTGTGACCCCATGAATTGCAGCATGCCAGGCCTCCCTGTCCGTCACCAACTCCCGGAGTTCACTCAGACTCATGTCCATTGAGTCAGTGATGCCATCCAGCCATCTCATCCTCTGTTTTCCCCTTCCCCTCCTGCCCCCAATCCCTCCCAGCATCAGGGTCTTTTCCAATGAGTCAGCTCTTTGCATCAGGTGGCCAAAGTACTGGAGTTTCAGCTTTAGCATCAGTCCTTCCAATGAACACCCAGGGCTGATCTCCTTTAGAATGGACTGGTTGGATCCCCTTGCAGTCCGTGGGACTCTCAAGAGTCTTCTCCAACACCACACTTCAAAAGCATCAATTCTTCAGCTCTCAGCTTTCTTCACAGTCCAACTCTCACATCCATACATGACCACTGGAAAAACCGTAGCCGTTATCCTGGGCTAATTTCTTTAGGATACAGAATACTCTGAGTGTTCAAACATTTTATAAAAGATAAAGTAAAACAATTGCTGGGACTTCCCTGGCAGTCCAGTGGTTAAGAATTCACCTTCCACAGCAATGGAGAAACAGACATAGAGAACAGATTTATGGACACAGTGGGCAGGGGAAGAAGGAGAGGGTGACATGTATGGAGAGAGTAATGCGGAAACTTATATTACCATATGTAAAATAGATAGATAGCCAATGGGAATTTGCTGTATGATTCAAGGAACTCAAACAGGGGCTCTGTATCCACCTAGAGGGGTGGGATGGGGAGGGACATAGGAGGGAGGTTTGAGAGGGAGGGGACATATATATACCTATGGCTGATTCATGTTGATATTTCAGAAAACAGAATTCTGTAAGCAATTATCTTTCAATTAAAAATAAATTTATTAAAAATTATTAAATTAATAATTTATTTATAAATAAATAATAATTATTAAATTAATTTAAATAATTAATTAATATTAAATATATTAAAAAGAATCCGCCTTCCAGTGCAAGGGGCACAGGTCCCATCCCTGGTTGGGAAACTAATATCCCACATACCACTCTGTGCGACCAGTAAAGAATTAAAGCAACTCCATGTGTATTGTCTTAGGCTGTTCAAGATGCTATAACAGAATATGACAGGCTGGGTGGTATATGAACAACAGGAGTTTATTTCTCAAAGCTCCAGAGACTGAAAAGCTCAAGATCAAAGTGCTGTCAGATTCAGTGTCTGGTGAGGGCCTGCTTTCTGGGTCATAGAAAGCTGTCTTTTTTATTACAGCCTCACATAGTAGGAAGGGAACGGTATCTCTCTGGGGTCTCTTGTTAAGGGCACTAGTCCCTTTTAAATTTCCAATAACTGGAATCCAAGTTTGAATAATAAGCAAACGGCAGACATTCTATCTCTACCCATTTGTTGATTCTTCTGCCATCTTGCCATACCAGCTCTCAGCTGCTTACATGTGAGTGAACATAAAAGCCAAGTAAGGAAACATGAAGGATTTTTATACAGATTCTTCTTAAAATAAGTAATTCACATCTAGACTTGGTGGTGAGAGACAGTCCTAACCAGTTACATCTTTAGATAGAGCTTTCAGCAGGAAACAAAAGGCCCCAGATATTCTGCAGACAAGTTCACTAAAGGAAGTTAAATCCATACCTGTAAGAATATCCCACACTGGAGAGCTACAGTGCAGGAGACCTGGGTTCAATCCCTGGGTTGGGAAGATCCCCCTGGAGAAGGGAAAGGCTACCCACTGCAGTATTTTGGCCTGGAGAATTCTGTGGTCTGTATAGTCCATGGGGAAGCAAAGACTCGGACACAACTGAGCAACTTTCACTTTCAAGAACATCCCACACCAGAGCACTACCCTCAATTAGGGTGACATAGAGTGATGTGTGTGTGTGCGTGCGTGCCTGCTCAGCTGTGTCTGACTCTTTGTGACCCCATGGACTGTAGCCCACCAGGCTCCTCTGTCCATGGGATTCTCCAGACAAGAATACTGGAGGGGGTTGCCATTTCCATCTTCAGCGGATCCTCCAGACCTACGTATCAAATCCTCGTCTCTTGCATCTCCTGCATTGGCAGGCGGGTTCTCAGGTTCTTTACCACTGAGGCACCAGGAACCATTTATCAACACAGAAGCTGGAATAAATTAATAAACTTAACTCATAATGTTTCTATTGCAGTTAAATATGAAAGGATCAAATTCTTGGTGATTGCCTTAAAGAATGCTGTGGAGATATATGCTTGGGCTCCTAAACCGTATCATAAGTTCATGGCATTTAAGGTAAGTAGACATGTGATTACCTAACAAGGGCTTGTTTCTGTAGGTTTCCACCAGGTAACACTGCTCTATCTTACACAGAGACTTGTACCAAGTTTTCTATATAGAAAAATTCTCTTTTAAAAGTGTAGGAACCCTTGTTTGTTATTCTAAAAGTAAAGACTGGGTATTATCAAATGCTATTAAATTAATCAAATTAAAATTTGGGTGCACCTTCCTCCTCCGTTTCAGGTCTACGCACCATCACCTCTAAGTGGCATTTAATGGGGAATGGTTACCGGGCAAAGCATTCATTGTAATATTAGACAATGAGATTCATTATACCCCCACCTAAGTCTGATATTTCTTCTGAAAAAGGCAGACCAACAGCAGCACTGTATTTCAAGTTTGAACTGAGTCTGTTAATCTTAAAATCCTCTTAAGCCTTTTTGGTTTAAAGTCCCTAAAACTCACTTGATGGTCATATATCCCCATTGCTATTGGACTTCAATGAAGTGAATACTGAATAGAGTCACATGTGGAAATGGCCTAGATTCTCTGCATCCTTCAATTTTCATTGCTTTTTCATTTTTTATCTTGTCTAAGTCTGTACTCACCGTGGTCGGCTTGATCACTCATGAGAATCAACAGAAATAGTATCAAGTGATGCTGGTCCCATTGACTTCAGCTCATGAAAGCTGACCCCCACATGCCAGAAGGACCAGGACTTACCGGCAGTCTGATGTTTTCAGAGATACACAGTCTGCCCATAGCCAGTGTTAATTTATCTTCTGTTCATTCTTTCTCTCTGCCTACGTCTCTCTCTTTATATCTCCTTGGCTCTCACTTTTCTCCCCACCTTTACAACTCTCATCTTTCTTTGACCCTTTATGTATTATTTCTTGCCATTTAAGCCATGTGAGGGCAGAAGCTGCCCTGGGAACATTATGAGCCCCTCTTCAGGGCCAAATCACCCCAGTTCTGTCTTATTCTCTTAGCAGCACAAGGAGTTCACTTGTGATGTGCTCAGGAAGGTGGGTTCATCGATGGAAATGGGTACCCCTCCATAACCCCACATTTATGGAGAAGAATTTTTGGGCTGCATTAAGTCAGTAATAACACTTGGGATGACTCCTGAAAGCTACAGTGGTGCTGCTGTTCTGCCAAAATCTCTCTTTGCAAAAGCTTTTCAGTCAAGGCCTGTTCCAGTTCTGAAGTTACTGCCATCAGTGTACAAGCCAAAGTGCAGAACTGATGGCAGAATGCTTTGTTCAGCAAACCATGCCCAGCCTGGAAGGAGGGACGGGCAAGGCAAGGACTTGAATAGGAAAAGTCTAGAGCTGGCAGGAGGTTGAGCCCTCCTATGGGACAAGGAGATTTGGCTCAAACCTCCCATACGTGAAAATGATGTTAGTAAAAAAGGAAGGAGGAGTCTGTTAAAGCGGCCAAGGCACTTGTGGTTTCACAGAGTCTCTCCCAGATTTCCAGGCCAGTACAGGTAGAGTGGGGTTGAAATAATGGCAGAGGAAAAGGAGGGGAGACTGAACAGTTACCTGTGGCTTGGACTTCAGCGTCTCCCACACAGAACTTTGACAGCTGTGTCTGGGGCTCTTTGTTTTCTTTCTAGGTAAACCCAGCTAACCAGTGTAAGCCACAAGTCTTGAGATGTACCACCTCAGCCTTCCCTCTCTGTTGGTCAAACCCAAGTCTCAGATCTCCTTCTTAAGTCTAGAGAAGGTGCTGATCTGATGGGCACTCACTCACCCAGGACAATCAGAACCAGAGCGGGCACGATAACTCAGAACAGGCTTATTTAGCACAGAACTGGCCCCAGCTGACCCCCTCCCCAGGCTGTCCCTAAACAGTTAGTAGCCATGCATGGGCCTGGCTGTCACTCAGGAAGGAGAGGGGCCAGAGAGGTGACCGGACCTTCTTGGAGAAAAGGCCAGATATAAACAGGAAAGAACAGCAGTACCCAGGCACCATATGTTTAATATATGATAACACTATCAAAATGGACAACTGTAAACCAACTTCTCTTCCCTGGAAGACAAGGGGCAGAGCAAGGGGCACGAATGGATGCTAGACTCTTCCTCCTAGAGCCAGAATATGACTAGCTCTAAAATTGAAAGAAAGATTTCCTAGCTTTTCAATTTAAGAAAAGTCAGACGTGAACTTCCACAGGAAATAGCTAAAGGAAAAATCTATTAAGATAATGTCTTTGCATGATGTGGACTCTCACAGGGTGATTTTTAAAGTCTTTTGCAGATCTCCAGCACAAGCCACTGCTTGTTGATCTCACAGTAGAAGAAGGTCAAAGATTAAAGGTTATTTTTGGTTCACACACTGGTTTCCATGTAATTGATGTTGATTCAGGAAACTCTTATGATATCTACATACCATCTCATGTAAGTTCCCAAAAGCAGACTGTCAAGACTCTCTGACAATCTGCACGTAGAGATTTGTTTTTGTACATTTGTAGTGAAAGTCATGCTAACTTTTACTAATCAGTAAAGCAGATAGACTTTTAGCCTTCACCAAATAGATTATACTTTTCATACATAAAGCATGTAAATTTAACTAATTTTTACAGCTGCTTGAAACTGAGTAACATGTAATAGCAATTATTTGCCATTTACTGGACATGTTGTTTCCTTGGGTTTTATATTAAAATACATATGATGTTTTCATTCAAGGGCACAAATTCTTTTTTTTTTTAAAGCAAGAGTATAATAGATGAGCTTCTATTTCTACTTTGTGAAGGAGATTGGTTCATTTTATGTGGAAGAAGGCCAATGGTCCTTTTTCTGCTCTCGTTCCTCTCTTCAAGTGGAAGGCAATGTCATGTGGTAAAATCAGACACCCCCAAGCACATGCTCTGGCTCTAGCATGTGTTCACTTTGCAATAATGGACACGTTGGGCAGCCTCTTCGGCCCTCAGCTTTCACATCTGTGAAATGGGCTAAGAGGACCTATCACATAGGGTTATCATCGTCATTAAATGAGGTGACGCATCTAGAGAACATGGCACAGGGTCCTGCAATTTGCAGTATTAATATTACTATCCTGACACTTTGCCTAAAACATGACTTTTTAAGGGAAATGCTGCCCATGGTTTCATGTAGTAGGAGAAGAGCAGTGCAAATTGTGTCTCCCATATGTATACAGTCCCAAGGCTAACACACATTAGAAACTAGTCATCAACAAAGTCTGAGATTCAGTCTGTTGCTGTTTGGTATTTTAAAGAGTTTAAAGACTTTACTCCACAGAAGCACAATTGAAAAAAGTTATTTTAGTGCTTGACACACGCACATCATTTGTTACCACATTGCAGCTTTTCCTCCTGTGTGGTCATGCACACGGACTCACAACCCGTGCTCTTTTATGAGGGACCAAGCCACCCCATGATCGTCCTCCAGCCCCTCAGTCATGTCCACCCTGCACTTACTGGATGGCCATGACACTCTCCACCAGGGGGTCACAGCAATCCCATGTCTGTCTTCATACAAGTCAGTCTACGCTTATTTGAATAGTATGATTCTTTTTAATGAATGGTAATTTAAAATTTTTTTTCTCAACAAGCCATTAATTTAGATTATTCTTTTATTTAGTCACCTAGATAAACAATCTGTACGGAATTTTCATAGCCTATTTTGGTCCCATATAGCCTGTTTCTAGCATATTCAGCTGGTTTGCACTTTTCCTCATCTTTTTTAAAAGTAGACAGAAAACACGAGATTTTTTCAATGTTTATGAGAATGTGCGCAAATCCCAATTTTACCACCACGTGCTAGTACAGCTTTGGTCAAGATACAGAACCCCTCTGAGATGCAGTCACTTCCCCTGTAGACAGAAACACCTACTATGCGGAGCTGTTCTAAGGCCCAGAAGTTACGTATGTAAAGAGCCCATGCTTGGCACAGGGCAGCTGCTCTAATGTTGTAGTTGTTGCTTTTAGGAACAGATAAATTGGATTCTTGACTTCATCCCTAAGTTTGTATTTACCAGGGTATTTGGCAGGTCAGTGGTTAAATTAAGCAAAGCAAAACATCGGTCTCTAGAGTGCGAATGGAAAAGAGAAATGAAAGAACTTTTTTTTTTCAATTCTTAGAAGTTAATAGTTAAGATACTGTCTTATTTTGAAAAAGAATAATGCCTGGCCTTTCTTTGTCTTCTAGATTCAGGGCAATATCACTCCTCATGCCATTGTCATCTTGCCTAAGACAGATGGAATGGAAATGCTTGTTTGCTATGAGGATGAGGGGGTGTATGTAAACACCTACGGCCGGATAACTAAGGATGTGGTGCTCCAATGGGGAGAAATGCCCACGTCTGTGGGTAGGTTAACCATTCCTTATCTCCTTCAGCAGTTACACCCCCCAAATGAAACGAAAGTCAAGAAATGTGAAACAACCATTTGATTCCACCAAAAAAAAAAAAAAAAGTCTGTGAATAACACTTGTAAGACTTGCTTTGTCTGTTTATCTCAAGTCGTTTGTCATTTTTGTGGTTAAGATGTGAACAGATGCTGTGAGTTATTGCCCATCTAATGTTTTTAATGCAGTTTTGGAAATTCCTTTTGACAGCCTACATTCATTCCAATCAGATAATGGGCTGGGGCGAGAAAGCTATTGAGATCCGGTCAGTGGAAACAGGACATTTGGATGGAGTATTTATGCATAAGCGAGCTCAAAGGTTAAAGTTTCTATGTGAAAGAAATGATAAGGTAAATCCGTTTCAACATTTGCATTAGTGTTTGCATTTTAAGAGACCACCAGGTACCTGTGAAACCTTCATTTTCCTTTATACTGATTTGAATCACATCTGTGTTAAACAATCAATATTATCTTGAAATGGCATTATTTGGTTTGACTCATGTGAACCCTCAAAATATACTATTCACACGTCAAAAAAGACATGAAAACATCTAAAAATTTCTTGTAAACTCTCAGTAACTCGTGTGGCCTGCAGGCCTTAAGATGACTCAGCAAATACCCCAAATTCTCCTAAACACTTAGAAGAGTTGGCCCATCATTAATCATTTCACAGAGAGTCAACCTTATACTCCACATTTAGACTTTTCACAGAATCACTATTGGGGCATAACCCATCACATTATATTCAACTTTAAATGTAAAGCCTGTGACATGTAGAAATATAAAGTTTTTGAGAAGTGTCACCCATTCCTTAAGGAGTGCACAGTCACAAACTCAACTAGTGCCATGTCCCGTGTCATTCCAGCCGTGTTTCTTCTGAAGTGTCATAGGGGGACTGTTTTCCAGTGAAACTGGCGGTGTTCGTCTGGCATGAACATTCGCCCAGAAGGGTATTCTTCCCCCTTGCCCTCCCTGTAGACTCACGCAGAGTTTTCAGTAGCTAAGCTAAACTGTATTTGTGAATTCATCCTTTGTGACTATGGTCAGTTTAGAAATGCTGTCCCCCAACTCAGCCAACGTAAACATTTATAGAAAAGAATGTGATGGGTTGAACAGACCTACGTCTCTTGGCTCTCTCCCATTCCCTAGAAGCCAGGCTGATCTTAGTATGACCCTGGAGCAGCCAGTTAATCTGACGTGGTGTGGTCTGGGTGGACAACAGCTGGGGATGGCAAGAATGGTTTCCAGGGCCTCATCAGAATATGCCAGAAGACAGACCTGACCCCAAGTAAAATTCCAGCCCCCACCTAGTCTCTGGGGATCATAAGGCCAGGACTGATCTAGGCACGGACCCCCAAACTCTAGAAGCCCTTACTGCAAGCCCTGTGCACACCCTCAGGAACAGTCTGAGACCACACCAGTGTCAGGGCCCTGAGGTTCAGAGCCAGGGCACACGGAACTTGGAGAGCAGCAGCCCTTTCCTCCCCTTGTGTTTCCACAGGTCCTCTGTGCTTCCCCCTGTGACCCATTGACCCCACAGTAGCTTTACTAACATATGTAGCATTAGCTGAATGACACACATTTCCACAGAGCTTCCTAAGACGTTGTTGGGAGAGACAGCAATGTTCTTCTAACCAAGTTGTGGAAATGAAGTAGCAGAGACTTTATACTAGTGACAAAGTAAATGCCTTGGACCAAAGCGTGGTGTCGGCTGATTCTTAAAGGACTCAGCCAAAGCACGTAACATTATTTTCCTAGGCAGCGGTTCATGGATGTTCGGCTCAGGCAAGCAGTACCCCAAATCTTGCTCCCTTCTCTCAGTTGATAAAATGATTTAGCAGACCCAGACCTAATGGACTGTGGTTCTCCTTATGAATGCCATGATCTTCAGCCTAGGATATGCCTTCATCATCACATCAGCAGAGAAGCCAAGTGTTAACTCTTGAAGTGCCAAAGTGAATAGGTATTAAACACGTTATCCTATCCGACTAGAGCCACTTGTTTATTTGTTTGTTTTTTTAATTGAAAAATGAAGCTGTATAGTAGTCAGTAGGCCCAAAATTCTCTCTTGACTTTCATTCCCAAAGTCTGCCCTCTTGTCATTAGGAGAGAGGTGAGGGGAGCCCCTGTGACTTTCCAGAAATTAACAAAGGACCTGTTGTGTTCTTGACCAGAAATCCAGCATATTATCCTAGCACGAAACTCCCTTGTAAAAAGTGAGCACCCAAAGGGTTGTTGCAAATCAAGATGTAGTCCCTTCTGGGTCCCTGAAGGCCAATACCATGATAAGTAATAGTAACCTTATAGGAATAAAGGCGGGAATGCCTACAGAGGATGCAGTGTATTAAAAGATGCTTTAAAAACACCAGCCATTGAGTCTTAAGAGCTGACACATGGCAAGGATAGGACATGTGAGAGAAAAATGGATGGACGGTTGAAGAAAAGAGGGAAAGAAACCATGCAGTTGAACTAACTTCTTTTTAATTTCAAACAGGTATTTTTTGCATCCGTGCGATCTGGAGGAAGTAGCCAAGTGTTTTTCATGACCCTCAACAGAAATTCCATGATGAACTGGTAACAGAAGAGCACTTGGCACTTATCTTCATGGCGTTATTTCTAATTTAAAAGAACATAACTCATGTGGACTTAATGCCAGTCTAGAGGCAGAATCAGAAGGCTTGGTTGAACATACTGCTTTCCCCTTTTCCTCTCCCTCCACCCGTCCCGATACAGTCCATCTTTCAATGTTGCAGCCTGGTTGAGAAGGAGAGAAAAAGGTGGCAGGAATTTCCAGGAGATCCCCAAGAATGCTGCGTTGTCTATGGACGGAGATGGACCATGTGCCCTTCGGAGTTAGGGATAGAAACAAATATTGTGTGCTCTTGTGATTAAGCTGTGTTACGGTGGATTTTTGAGTTTTGTTTTGTTTTTTACCTTTTTTTTTCTTTACCCCCTTACTTTGTAAGAATGGGGAGAGAATGCATACTGAGAAAGTGTCTGTTTTTAATTCTGTCTGCCTGCTACCTTTAAGTATATGATATGTTGTTAAGATCTCCAACTTCAAATGGTGAGAGACAGCACAATAAATGTACCTTATCTCTTTACACTGAAGGCCATAACTACACAGTGGGGTAATTTTAGAACTCTTTTGCCTTCACCAACCCAAGAGGTTGCTTTTTGATAGCAACTGCTAATGAATTTTTAAAAGAGAAGAAAAATACTAGTATTCCCCTCTTTTGGGAAATAGATTTTAAATGGCTAAACTACTAGCCTTAGACTAATAAAATCAACTACCATTTTTGTGAGTCTGGCAGGCCCTATTTTATAGGGCCCTGTACAGACCAGAGTGTGTCTCACGGGATAGTAGTGCCATTGAGTTAAGTTGGCTCTAGTGAATGAGGGACTCTATATACAATGTTGCCTCAATGATTACTGCAACAGATCAGGGCAAAAGATGGGATGACAGAGGGGGTCAGATGGAAAGAGCTTCTGGAAACAAGCTAAAAATGTATATATATATACACACACACACATTTTTTTTTCAAATGCACAAAACTTCCCAGCTAGGAAGTCACTCTGTTTGGGCTTCATTAGGAGTTAAGACCTTGTTCTTTCTGGGAATTGGAGAATCGATGCCATCCAGGCTCTAGTTACTCCCAGCTTCTTCCTGAGGGTGCCACTGTCTCAAGATGAAAACTGTGACTGAAAAAATAATAATAATAAATGTTTCTGAGCTGCCTGTGTTCTCTCTGGGTTGGTGAGAGAAGGGACTAGACTACTAAGCCTGCCTGGGACCCAGCAGGCATCATTGGTTCAGATTTTATAGAACTTGAAAGCAAGGCTTTGGCCGAAATTCTGAGACCCTAATCATTTTACCTTCCTCCAAATTACCCAACATCCGGTAAACAGCGTTTGTGCAGAGATATGTATGTATTTCGTTCAGGTTGACTTGTGTCCTTATAAACTCTTCCACAGATGATTTGAACTTTTGCGTGACTGTCTGGGATTTTTTTTCCAAAGCTCCGAGCATGGCCGCCTGTGGTATCAAGGTGTTGCGAAACAGTATCTGTGTTGCGCTTCCTGTTTTAACCTACCTCGTTTCGTTCGTTTCGTTTCACTGTTCATCACAGCAGTGTTATCTCCAGGAGACATATAGAGAGCTCAACTGGCAATCTCAGGGGTATTTCGCATTTTTAAAACAAAACAGTAGTTGACCAAATTGTTCTTGAAAAATTGAAAAAAAAAAAAAAATCCAACAGCAACAAAACTAATGTGGCTTGTTTCTGGAGAAAACAATTACTGTAAACAGATCCAAAACCAAAAAAATCTATGAGCCTACTGATTTTGCCTAAATACGTGAGCAGCTGGTGTACTATTAATGAGAACGAAATACACATTAGGAAAACACCGCCATTTAAATCTGGTGGCTTGGGCAAGGGTGGGGGACACGGAAAGGAAACTACTCTAGTTTTTGAAGTGGCTGATTCTACCCCTCCTGTAAAGGTGGTTGTCATTTGCATTTATTTTAAGCAGGTAACACACAAATGGAATTGAGGATTATCTTCAGGCGATCACCAAGATGTCCTCATTGTGGTCCCTTTAGCACTCAAAAGCAATGAAATCCTCCCGTTCTCATTTTTACTGCTAAGGTTCTGCTGCTGAACAATACAATCTTCGCAAATTCCATGCCACAAATTCAGCAATAACGTTTGGGATTGAATAGCAACTACTGTCATGGATGCTGACATGGACAAGGCACATTGATTTGGGTCTCATCTCCGCATGTGATTGCCACCAGCTCTTTATATTGCTGCTGTGGTATTTTGAACCAGAAGCTTCTTTAAATTATGTTGCAAACTGATCTTTGTTTTATGTTTTGTTCCGTTTTGATTTCTAAGTGATAAGTTCGAAACACACAGCTTTAACTGATTTTTTTTATTGTGGGATTTGGGGTACAGTAAAGAAATAAAAGGGAATCATTGTGTTTAAACATAAGGTAGTTTGTGAATGTATTTTTTAAAGTCTAGATTCATTGAAACAAAAAATCATAAGAAAACAATATTAATGCAGTCTTGTTTACAGTATGTACACTGACATGACATAGACCATGAGCTTTTCTGGTGCCAAGAAAAATAAAACACAGACGTTAACCATCAAGCCATGCTTTTTATATTTTTGTACAAATATTTTACACAGAGTACAAGGCAAAACCAAATTTAAAACAGCCCCCCACAAATCTGTGCTCCTTAAAAGATTTCTAAAGAATTCCCTGAAGCTTTTATCTCGAAAAATACATTTTCCTCTATAAGGACAGGCCCTAGCCCTGAAATACTGGAGGCCTAGGTCATGCAGAATATTTCAGAATAACTGTTCTTGTGGCTCATAACAATTACCAACATTTCAGTTTGCCTTAATTCTTTTTTTTTTTTTTGGCAGAAGCAAGCGAGTGGTTGTGCTTTTCATCCCTCTTAATATCATCTTAAAAATAAAATGAGCCAGTTTTAGAGATAAAATTCCCCTGTGAGAAAAACTGAAACTAGTTTCAAAGCTAAAAAAGTTTTTATCAAGATTTGTATACAAAGAGAAATGGAACCCTCCCTCCCCCAGAGTTTCACTGCTGCTGCTGCTGCTAAGTCGCTTCAGTTGTGTCCGACTCTGCGACCCCATAGACAGCAGCCCACCAGGCTCCTCTGTCCCTGGGATTCTCCAGGCAAGAACACTGGAGTGGGTTGCCATTTCCTTCTCCAGCACATGAAAGTGAAAAGTGAAAGTGAAGTCGCTCAGTTATGTCCCACTCTTCACGACCCCATGGACTGCAGCCTACCAGGCTCCTCCGTCCATGGGATTTTCCAGGCAAGAGTACTGGAGTGGGGTGCCATTTTCTAGTTTCACTAGATCGTTTCATTCCCTGCTACTCAATGAGGATGACCATGCAATAAAATCCACTTTGGCTGCTTACACCACAGTTGTGGGCCAGGGTCTGTCAGGTGATTGTCATTGCTGGGT
This sequence comes from Bos mutus, assembly GCF_027580195.1. Classification (NCBI taxonomy): domain Eukaryota; kingdom Metazoa; phylum Chordata; class Mammalia; order Artiodactyla; family Bovidae; genus Bos; species Bos mutus. Next base: position 95,325,864 of record NC_091617.1, read on the forward strand.
GCTAGTCAGGGACATTAGCAAGGATTCCTCCATGCAGTGCATAGTGGGAGCAGATGACCTACAAGATCCTTTAAGATGGGGAGAGTTCTCCCCATGCCAGTTACATTCAGATCGTTGTCCTTGCACACAAGGTAAGGGAAGATATCTTGCACTAAGTGCCACCCAAAATCTAATGACTATTTAAATAGAGCTCATTTTTCTTGAAGACTTTCTAACAGAGCCTCAAGAAGACCAAGGGCTATTTCAACAGTGTAGATTAAGATACAGATGACATCCCACGAGGCCACTCAAACAGGTATTCCATTTCTCTCACACTCTAACATTGCTTTCTAAGACATACTTCTTATGTACATCGCATCAAGTACACATTTTTTAAAAGCCTCTTAATTCCTGGCTGTCAAGACCTACTAACAGTTTTCTGTCTGCTCTTGTGACTTATTGGTAAGTGGTGTCTCTGGTCCCTCCTGTGCAGTAGATTAGAAAGATGTGAGAAATTCAGGCCGGAGCCATTTGGGTTTTGTCCGTTGCCCAGACAAGGAAGCAGCTGAAGCCTAACCTCACATTCCATAAACTAAAAGAAAAAAAAATGTTTTCCCTACTAGTATGTGTCCTGGTTCCTGTCACTATTCTTGAAATGTTGAAGAGCTTTGTGTTAACAGTGTGTGTTGTCTTTGAAAGTCTGCTTGAACAGGCATCACTTCCATTCATGCTGATTGCTTTAAGATACAAGATGTGCCACATTATTTTAAGAAAGAACATGCCGTTATTGGTCTAAATTTTTTAAACTTCTGGAGGAAAATAGAATATCCGCAACATGCTGATGGCAATTCTGAATGACTCTGTCATGCTCCCATGATTCTATGTTCTAACCATCTCAACAGTTTCTGTGAATTATTAGTCACTTTTTCGTTCATTCCTCTTAACCTTAAATCTAAACAAATCAAAAAAATAACAAACAAACCCAAAACTGACTTAACTGAGACTACATAGTTACAACATAAAATCCAAAAATCTAAAATTTGATTTCATTTGCCTGTCCATATTTCTCATAAATAACGATTACATTTTGGCCTTGATCAGGATCGCAGTATCAACAGTCTTAAAATGTTCTGTCCTTGTATGGGTCTCAAAATGGATATAAACTGATCTTCTTTCAGAAGCCCCAGCTAAAAAGAAAACCTCTTGAGAATTTGCAAGTTTAAAACTGACCATTGAGGGACTTCCCTGGTGGTCTAGTGGTTGAGACTCTCTGCTTCCACTGCAGGGGATACAGGTTCCATCTCTGGTCAGGGAACGAAGATCCCTTACCCTGCATGGCACAGCTGAAAAAAAACTGACCATGTACACATGTCCATTAAGCATTTTCTAGTATTTTTTGATTTCCAAACTATCATTGGGATTTGGGGGATTTTTTTCCATAGATACTTAGGATATTCAAAAATTCACATAACATTAAACAGTATGAGACCATAACTCTGCTTTGAAAATTACTCTTCTAAGGCTGTCATCCCAGAAAATGCCAGAATGCACCAAAATAAAAATCTTCATAAAAGCATTTTGAAAACAAAAATCTCTGAATAAGTTTTGAGATATTCTAAATTCACATCAAAATCTTGGACTCTGTGTCCATGATGCCAAACATTTGGAGGAAGACTAGAAAATACAGTTTAAAATAGAAATGTCCTGAAGTTCCCAGATTTTAGGGGTTTGTGTAGATATCTTCAAATAGACTCAATTCCTTGCTTGATAGGGTTTGGTTTTGATAGTTGGTTTTTATCACGCCAAATTGCACTGCACAGTTGGGGCTGGAGGAAAGGTAAGTTTTCATTTCCAGCAACGGATCATTGCTCATCCGTAGCGAACATCCACGCCCCAGTTGTCTCTTCCTCGTATGTCTCCCTCTGGGGTTAGTGTTAAGGAATAGTAATTTTGTATTATGGTTTATTTAAAAACCTCAGACATCACCCTGAATCAGAATTTCAAATGTTAGGTGACGGCAAGAAATAAGTCTGTAGCAGGGGGGAAAAAAAGGGGTGACAGCTTAGATGAAGTTTCAAACTGGATGTTGTGAAACTGTTCTTGTGCATTTAGCTGTCTTTTTTTTTTTTTTTCACAATGTTAATGTAATTGTAGAAATGCCAAATTTATAATATTGGAAAGGAAAACTATCATTTTGCTATGCCTAAGAGTGTTTATGTTTAAATCTCCAGTTTTCTAAAGTGTTTTAAATTGTTAAAAATATGCTGAAACTGGATCATTCTCACCTGTGTAGTGGTATAAAGAAAGAAAGTCTTCTTGGCATATTTTCTAGTCTGAACCTTTTGGTTACTTTCAGGTATTTTCCCCTGCATTCACAAAGCCTTCAGTTACTGTTGTCTAAGGTTGTTCAAGCAGTAGTTAGAAATGATATGGTAGGTTCTAAGCCAAGGTTTTCCTTGACTGTGACTGCCACACCCTGGAATATACTATTTTATGTTATCTCTATCAAAATGTGAATAATAAAATATTGATAGTAGTAGGACGCCTGCTTGTTCTTCATTCAGTTCAGTTCAGTTGCTCAGTTGTGTCCGACTCTGCGACCCCATGAATCGCAGCACGCCAGGCCTCCCTGTCCATCACCAACTCCCGGAGTTCACTCAGACTCACGTCCATTGAGTCAGTGATGCCATCCAGCCATCTCATCCTCTGTCGTCTCCTTCTCCTCCTGCCCCAAATCCCTCCCACCATCAGGGTCTTTTCCAATGAGTCAACTCTTCGCATGAGGTGGCCAAAGTACTGGAGTTTCAGCTTTAGCATCACTCCTTCCAATGAACACCCAGGACTGATCTCCTTTAGAATGGACTGATTGGATCTCCTTACAGTCCAAGGGACTCTCAAGAGTCTTCTCCAACACCACAGTTCAAAAGCATCAATTCTTAGGCACTTAGCTTTCTTCACAGTCCAACTCTCACATCCATACATGACTACTGGAAAAACCATAGCCTTGACTAGACAGACCTTTGTTGGCAAAGTAATGTCTCTGCTTTTGAATATGCTATCTAGCTTGGTCATAACTTTCCTTCCAAGGAGTAAGCGTCTTTTAATTTCATGGCTGCAGTCACTATCTGCAGTGATTTTGGAGCCCCCCAAAAAATAAAGTCTGACACTGTTTCCACTGTTTCCCTATCTATTTCCCATGAAGTGATGGGACCAGATGCCATGATCTTAGTTTCCTGAATGTTGAACTTTAAGCCAACTTTTTCACTCTCCACTTTACTTTCATCAAGAGGTTTTTCAGTTCCTCTTCACTTTCTGCCATAAGGGTGGTGTCATCTGCATATCTGAGGTTATTGATATTTCTCCCAGCAATCTTGATTCCAGCTTGTGCTTCTTCCAGACCAGCGTTTCTCATGATGTACTCTGCATATAAGTTAAATAAGCAGGGTGACAATATACAGCCTTGGCGTACTCCTTTTCCTATTTGTAACCAGTCTGTTGTTCCATGTCCAGTTCTAACTGTTGCTTCCTGACCTGCATAAAGGTTTCTCAAGAGGCAGGTCAGGTGGTCTGGTATTCCCATCTCTTTCAGAATTTTCCACAGTTGATTGTGATCCACACAGTCAAAGGCTTTGACATAGTCAATAAAGCAGAAATAGATGTTTTTCTGGAACTCTCTTGCTTTTTCCATGATCCAGCTGATGTTGGCAATTTGATCTCTGGTTCCTCTGCCTTTTCTAAAACCAGCTTAAACATCAGGAAGTTTACAGTTCACATATTGCTGAAGCCTAGCTTGGAGAATTTTGAGCATTACTTTACTAGCATGTGAGACAAGTGCAACTGTGCGGTAGTTTGAGCATTCTTTGGCATTGCCTTTCTTTGGGATTGGAATGAAAACTGACCTTTTCCAGTCCTGTGGCCACTGCTGAGTTTTCCAAATTTGCTGGCATATTGAATGCAGCACTTTCACAGCATCATCTTTCAGGATTTGAAATAGCTCAACTGGAATTCCATCACCTCCACTAGCTTTGTTCGTAGTGATGCTTTCTAAGGCCCGCTTGACTTCACATTCCAGGATGTCTAGCTCTAGTTGAGTGATCACACCATCATGATTATCTTGATTGTGAAGATCTTTTTTGTACAGTTCTTCTGTGTATTCTTGCCACCTCTTCTTAATATCTTCTGCTTCTGTTAGGTCCATACCCAAACTATTATCCCTCCTTCCTCCTGAACACTGGAATGCTTTGAAGCTCCTGCCATTAGCCTATGAAGTCTCCAGTTATCTTCAGCCACTCTCCCTCATTGTTTCAGTATCTTGGCTCTTAATTCCTTCTCACTATCTCCAACACCACCCTTGATTAGTTCTTGTGATCTCAGTAACCACTTAGACGATCCTCTAAATACCCTGGCTTCTCAGTTTCCTGATCTCAACCAGTTAAATTTAAGGATTACTGATTACCTCACCACCTCCTAAGCTGGTAGCAGTCAATCTTCATTTGCTCTAGGTGGACCTATCTATCCATCATCACCAAATAAAGGTCATCACCCCAAGAATCCCCCCCCCACCGCCCTCTTCTACATCACCAGCTTTACCCATTCTGTTGGAGAATTTCACTACGTTCATGCTGCAATCTCTTGTGTTATAAACACTCTCAGCCCCATTATCCTCCTTAATTGCCATCTTATCTTCTCCCCTTCACATACAAGGAAACCTCAGATCAGGCTTTTATCCCTACCACACGCAGCTCTTGCTGAGGGCACCAGTTACATTCATGATGTCAAATGCAGTAGCCAGGTCTCTGACTTCATGCTTCTTGATTTACCTTCGGTCTTTAACACAGGTAATACCTCCTTCCTCCTTGAAGAAGTTTCTCAGCTTGGGGACACCCCTCATGTTCTTTTACCCCTCTGGCCATTCCTTCTGGGTCTCCTTTGCTGAATTCCTAGAGTGCCCAGCACTGGATATCCTCTCTCTTAAGTGATCCCTTCCAGTCTTGGGGCTTGAAAAACCAACTATATAGAGACAATACTCGTATTTTTATTGCCAGCCCTAAACCAGATTTATACATCTAACTATTTACTTGACATCTTCATTGGATATGCAATTGACATCTCAAATTCAACATATTTAAAACCAAACTGATTTGTACTCCACCTACCAATCTACTCCCATTACAGTATTCAGTTCAGTTCAGTCGTTCAGTCTTGTCCAACTCTTTGCAATCCCACGGACCGCAGCACACCAGGCCTCCCTGTCCATCACCAGCTCCCGGAGTTTATTCAAACTCATGTCCATCGAGTCAGTGATGCCATCCAACCATCTCATCCTCTGTCGTCCCCTTCTCCTCCGGCCTTCAATCTTCCCCAGCATTACAGTATTCTCTGTCAGTAAATGGCAATTTTGCTCCTCCAGACCAGCAAATATTCTAGTTTCCTTTTTTTTTGGCTGTGCCGGGTCTTTGCTGCTGCCCAAGGGCTTTCTCTAGTTGAGGCAAGTGGGAGCTACTTTCTTCACTGAGGTGACTTCTCTCGTTGTGGAGCATGGGCTCTAGGTATGCCAGCTTCGGTAGTTCCAGCACTCAGGCTCAGTAGTTGTGGCACACAGGCTTACTTGCTCCATGACATGTGGGATCTTCCCAGACCAGGGATGGAACCTGTGTGCCCTGCCTTGGCAGGCAGATCCTTAACCATTGGACCACCAGGGAAGTCCAAGATGACACTTTTAAAACATCCACTAATATACAGGTTATGCCACTTTTCTGCTCAAGAGCTCAAGGTCTTCCCATCTTACTCAGAATAAGGACCTCATAAATCTGACTTACACTTTGCTCCATCCCCAACCACCGCTACCACTTCTCTGACTTCATCTACTTTTTCCCTAGTTCACTTTGCTCAGCCATACTGCCCTCCTTGCTTTATCCAGGAAACACTCAAAGCATGAGCCTGTCTCGAGATCTTTGCCCTGGCTGTCTCCTCTGTCTAGAAAGCCCTCCATTCATGTATCTGTACAATGTGCTTTCCCCCACCTTTGGGTCTCTGCACAAATATTCCTATCCTATCAGAGACCTATATAAGATAATTCCCAATTCCCCATTTAGTCTCTGCTTTATTGCCTTTCATAGAGCTTATCAACATCTAGTTTGTTCACTGGCCTGTCTCCTGTACTTACAAGAATGCCTGGCAAATAGTAATCAGTAAGTATTTATTGGATGAAAAAATGAATGAAAATAAATAATAAGAGTTTTGGAATTCTTTTATTAAGGTATAAGCCTATAAGACCATTTTAATTTCAATATCAAAACAAAAAAGCTGTGTCCAAATTCTATATTATAAAAGCATAGGTCTGCTTTCATGTAGAAAATGAAACACTCAATGGATTTTCTTTCTTGGGAGGCTTCTGTGGATGGAAAGCACCTGGCTGTACTTTTTGGCTCCATGAATCATCTTAACAGGTCAAGGGTTGAAGCCCTGCAGGGTTGGAAGAGAGGCTGCCATATAGAATCCTGAGAAAAATAGTATTTTAAGATTCTTACATTTATACAGATAATGATCCATTTTAAGCTACTGGCATTGCAGTAAGTGCAAAGTTGCTAGAAGTGGGAAGAGGATTCTAAATTTTGTTTTTTGGTTTAAATGTTTAAACATGATAACAATTCTTTTTTTTTTTTTTTTCTAAAACAAGAAATAAACAACATTAAAGTTATCTCCTGCCAAATGCAGCTTCAAGAAAGCCTAATGACAGCCTAATGACATTTTGGTTTTATCATTCTTCCAAGTGACAGTAGTTATGAGGCTTCCCTGGGCGGCCTGTAATATCTGTATATATTCAGCTCCATTGAATGTTGTTGCATGAAGTTTTGTTGTAGGAAATTGACACATGCCTTCTGATGAATCTTTGTTTCACTCAGTCTTGTAAAGGGCACAACTTGTAGTTTCAATTTGTTCAACCATGTATTTTCCTGCTCACTTAATAAAAGAAATATTCAAATAAAAGAAGAAAATAATGAAGTGATATAATACAAAGCAATATAACAGTAAAGGAATTGTTTTGCTTATTACTTTTCATGTCTTTTCACAAATCTGTTGAGATGCAGGATAATGTGTAATTCATGTTAAATAGCAAGGGTGATGGTCTTAATCAACCTTTTCCAGTACCAAAGCCATTTTTGGATTCCAAAAATGCTGTAGATTCTTGGAGTCCTTTACAGAAGATAGAGAGTATTGGTTTCTGTTAAGATGAAGAATGTGAAACAGGTGCTAAGTAATGTCTGAGGCATCAGTCATTGCAGATGATCTAAGCATCACAAATTGCAGTTGTAAAAGACACCATAAATGATTCTAAAATAAGTTCTCAATAATTTATGTGACAATATTTTAGAGTGTTGGTTTTCTTTAAAATTGAATAGCATCCGCTTGAATATGTGCTTTTATATTTCTGTAAGCAACTAAGTTCATGTTCCATGACAACAACAATTTTAAAAGGGTCACCCCCAGCCAAAAAATAGTCATCTTAGATTCCAAAGTTCAAAGTTACTTTACCAGATGACGTCAGGACGACACGGACCAGCGGCATTATGGTCTGACAGAATGTTCTAGCCCTATGCCCATGCTGCAGGATCTCAGGTTATCCTGTATTACTAAACTCATTTTGCAAAAGAGATGCCAGTTAAGATTGAGGAATTTAGGGCTAGGAGGCATCACTGGAGCAGAAAGAAATAGTATAGCCTTCAGGATAATCTGATGCTTTCCCCTCATCTCATCCTTCCTCCTCACTAGGACAGCCATTAATAATTGGAGGCCCATCAAGCTGACAGGCCAAAGTTATCACCGGTCCAAGACAAAAGCCAACAGAGTGACTTTTCCATAAAGCTCATTTAAAGACAGTCTTTTTGCAGGTGGCATGCTCTCATATAATGAAGAAGATGTATTTGAGAGTCTGATGATAATATGTATGCATTCATTTCATTGCATGTTCTAGTTTGGTAAAGTTAGTAATTGGCAGCCTTTTTGTTGGTTCCCCACAAGATTTGGGGTAGCATAGGGAACACTTTAGTTTTGTTTTTGAAATTTCCCTGCTTAGTGGAAATTTTTTGAATGTGGTAAGAATTGTCCATTGTTGTGGTTTAGTCACGAGGTCCTGTCTGACTCTTTGTGACCCCGTGGACTCTAACCTGCCAAGCTCCTCTGTCCATGGGATTTCCCAGGCAAGAATACTGGAGTGGGTTGTCATGCCTTCCTCCAGGGGATCTTCCTGACCCCAGGATCGAACCTGCATCTTCTGCTTGGCAGGCAAATTCTTCACCACTGAGCCACCAGGGAAGCCCAGTAACTACTCTAGAGAACGTATGAAAGTCCAGATCATTTTTTTTTCTTAGTATAGGAATGTACTGCCCATCTCAAAAATTGATGGGATAAATATAGAAGGGGAAGAAAGAGGGAGGAGCATCACCCAGCATCAGGCTCAAAGCAGATGGCCTGCCTGGTGTCCATATTTAGATTTCTGTTGCTGGCTTTATCCAGGTAATTGGTGGTTAATCTTGGGCAGAATTCAAAGCACTTCTACAGGCCAAAGTACCAGTACAGAGTGGACATGCTGTAAGACAGAAGCCACTCCATCAGCTAACTGGATCCCAGTCACCTTATAAGCCTGAGTTTCCCAATCATTTTAAATATGATGACTTCCCGTCATAATCACCTAAGAAGCTAAAAAGCACAAAAAGTCCACTAACGCTTCTAAATATAACTGCATTTTATCAGCCACATCATTTGAAAAAATTCCTTGTACGTGTGAGTCATTTCGTCTGCAAACAATGCTCAGTATACACTTGGGTGCTGGACCCTCTACTGGACCCCCAGCCCTGCTGAAGTCCTTGGTCCATAATTTGGAAATCGTAACTGTTTGCCTCTTCCCTAAAGACCTTCATTTGTTTGGCTTGCTTCTGGCTACATTCTACAGCATGCAGGATCAAACCCTGCCACTGCATTGAGAGCGTGGAGTCTTAACTACTGGCCCACCAGAGAAGTCCCAGAACCTTCTTTTGTATCTTTGTTGTGTTTTATGGCAGTGTTTAATGTGGATATATTAATGGTCATTGGTTCAGTTCATCTTAACAAAGCTACCTTATCATCTTCAAGTATCAGAGAACTCAAAAAAAAAAAAAAGTGTTTTTATTTTTTGCCTGCTTATGTGCTTTGCTGTGCTTAGCCACTCAGTCATGTCGGACTCTTTGCAACCCCATGGACTCTAGCCCACCAGGCTCCTCTGTCCATAGGGATTCTCCAGGCAAGAATACTGGAGTGGGTTGCCATGCCCTCCTCCAGGGGATCTTCTCAACCTAGGGATCAAAGCCAGGTGTCCCACACTGTAGGCGGAGTCTTTACCAACTGAGCCACCAGGGAAGTATATGCCATCTTATTTCTTTTAGAAGCGTTGGAGATAGCCACAATCTGACTTTTGACAAGCCACACACAAACTCACCTATATAAAGAAAAACCAAGCAATGATTTATTTACCAGCTGCCTAGGACAGAGAAGCCTGGCAGGCTACAGTCTGCAGGGTCACAAAGAGTCAGACATGACTGAAGCGACTTGGCACGCATGGCACATATGACATAGCAGAGGGGCTTCCTAGGTGGCATTGCTGGTAAAGAACCCACCTGCCAATGCAGGAGACATAAGAGACACAGGTTCAATCTGTGGGTCAGGAAGATTCCCTGGAAAACAGAATGGCTACCCACTCAATTATTCTTGCCTGGAGAATTCCATGGACTGAAGAGCCGGGCGGGCAGGCTACAATCCTTGGTTTTGCAAAGAGTTGGACATGACTGAAGCAACTTAGCGTACACACACATTACATAGCAGCCCTCACACTGGATGCTGAGGGAGAAAGCTGATGAAGAAATGATCCCTGCCTCCAAGGAGCTGCAGTCTCCTTTTGCTAAAGGGCAGGTGGGGAAGGCAAGGGAAGAACACCAACAAGCACAGAGACAACACCAAAAGGAGAGCCCAGCATTTGCCAGAGGAAGGCAGGGACTGCTCTGGGACTGAAGAGAAAGGGCCTCTGCCTGGAATGTTTATGGAAGGCTTCCAAGAAGAGGTGGTCTTCACCAGATTTATGGGACAGGAAAAAAAGGGAGAGAGACATTCCATTGAATGGGAGTGGCTGGAACAAAGGCAGAAAGGAATGAAGAGTATGTGGGCTCTGAAACAGGCAAGGAATTCAGCAGGACTAGAGAAAGTGCTGATGGAGCAGGAAGAACAATCACCTGCCTACTTAGATGGTGAGCGTATTCCTCACACTCCATGCTCTAACATAGGTCCCAGGAGTTCAAAATCCTGATTCAGCTGTCTGCCTGGCCTCCGTGGGCAATGTTTGATGAATGAATCATACCATCAGTAAGGACCGTGCTTAATTCTCTGTGTTGGTGGTGGAAATCCGTGAGAATGGAACATTTGGGGCATGTTATACCCAGCATTCTTTCATTTGCTGTCTCTAGCAGCAAGTCCCCAAATTTCTTCATTGAACCCCAGCTTTGAAGCGTGAAGCTGTCCTGGGCCCTACTTGCGCTAACTCCCCTGGTCCTAAGAATCACCCAAGTGCTTGTTAGTAAGACAAGCTTCTAGAATACCCCCACCCAGCTGTGAACAGCAGTCTGTAATTTGGGTGCCCGTGGTCTTGAACAACTGTGAACAACAACCTCTCATACTTTGAGAAATGCTACACTTCTGGAGTTTTCCTTTCTTCCCCTTTCAATAATTCAGCGTATTTCCAGTGTGTCTAGACACCACAAGTGTGTCCAAACAACCACCCTTTCTCATGCTGTGCAGGCATGTTGGTACCATTTTTTGACCCAAGTAGGAATTGGAGAAGACTTACTCAGAAGCTGCTATGACCAGCCAAATGGGGCAGGCCACCTAGGCCACTGACCCTCCCCATCTCCTCAGCTGCTTCCCTTCATCACTGGGCCATTCTCCTCCTAACAGCCAGGAGCTTTGCTGTCCCAGGGCCTGAGCCTCTTACGTGGAGACACAGCACTGCAGCATGTGGCCTCGGCTCGGAGGCTTTGCTGAAGACACCGGATGCCTATCTGCTCTCCTACACAGGACATTTTCTTCTTGTTTTCTTGAAGTCAATTTAATAATACCTTTTACTTTTAAAATATACCCTTTGAAAAGCACATTCTGTTGATTGTGTGTGTGTGTTTGTGTTGCTTTAGTCTTATCCGATTCTTTGATGATCCCATGAACTGTAGCCCGCCATGCTTCTCTGTCCATGGGATTCTCCAGGCAAGAATATTGGAGTGGGTTGTCATGCCCTCCTCCAGGGGATCTTCCTGACCCAAGCAGATTCTTTACCTTCTGAGCCACCTGGGAAGCTACTTTCGCCTATTTGCCTGTACTTTGCTATTCTTATTTATATGACTTTGAACTTCCTTTCTTTTTTTCATGCTGACCCTCTTTCTGTCTCAAAATTTTAAACCTCCATTTATTTTTACATCCTTTTTATTGTCTCTTAGAATTAGGTTGAGATTAAAAATTTTTATTGCTACTTGCCTAATACTTGTCATTTTATGTCATTGTTGTTTAGTTGCTAAGTCCTGTCTTTTTTGAGACCCCGTGGACTGTAGACTGCCAGCCTCCTCTGTCCATGGAATTCTTCAGGCAAGAATATTGGAGTAGGCAACCGTTTTCTTCTGCAAAGGATCTCCCCTACCCAAGGATGGAATCCGCATTTCCTGCATTGGCAAGCAGATTCTTTACCACTGAGCCACCAGGGAAGCCCTGGCTTTTTATACTCAACTTCTAATTTCTCTTACTTAGCTATATATATATTTTTTGTTCTATTTTGTTCTATATTTTTTGTTCTACTTTTTGTTCTATTTTGTCCTTTTATTTGGCAACTGTCTTGATCTCTGCTTCTTTGCAACCTAAAATTCTTCTTAACTTTGATTTTCTCCTTCTTTGAATATTTTTATGCTTAAATAGCTCTGTTTACCTTGTGTTATTTGCTTTCAACCCTTTCCCTCTTTTTATTTACATTTTATGCCTTAATCTACACTTATAATCTTTCTTTACTCTTAATTCCTTAGTCTCTTGATTGTTTCATTGGTCTTGCCTATTTTTTATATGCTCTAATTATTTTTCCTTATGCATTTTAATTTTTCCATCATATTTTAAAATTTTCCCTAATTCTAATTTAGAGCTTTATGCTTAATCCCCTCATTTTGTGAATGGAGTTGCTGAGATGCAAAGAGTTAGAAAAAACTTGCTCAAGATCTTAAGATGGGCAGTGATGGAACCTAAATAAGCAGCTGGCTCTATTGGTGACCAGTCTGGTGCTTTTCAAGCAAACCACTCCAATAACAATGACTATGCAGAGTGAAGCTCCCCTGGTGGCTCAGATCGTAAAGAATCCGCTTGCAAAGCAGGAGCTGCAGGAGACTGCGTTCAATCCCTCCCTCAGTCAGGAAGATTCCCTGAAGGAGAAAATGGCAACCCACTCCAGTATTCTTGCCTGGAGAATCCCATGGACAGAGGAGCCTGGTGGGCTACAGTCCATGGCTCACAAAGAGTCAGACATGACTGAAGCAATTTAGCATGCACACATGTGCAAAGACTACCCATTTTCTTTAAAATAAAGAATTCCAGGGACTTCCTTGTTAAGTGTTAAGACATTGTGCTTCCTCTATGGGGGGAGGGGGGGCGGGGCAGGGGCGGGAGTGGAAGAGGTAGGTTTGATCCCTGGTCAGGGAACCCACATGCCTTGTGGCACAGCCAAAAAAAACAGGAAAATACAATACAATAAAGAAAGCCTGGGTAGAATCTCATTCAAGAGCATTAGGTTTCCAAGACATTAGAGTCAAGACTGTGATTCAGTGTCAGTGATCACCCTGGGAGAAGGTTTTTCTTGACCTCTCACTAAAAAAAAACATGTGGAAATAATGTGAAAAAGGGAAAGCCAAGAATTGACTTTATTTGTAAAATACACAGAAAAACAGGGTGTGAAGTCAGAACACAATGTGCAAATACTCTAAGCAAACAGACAACTCCAAGCCTGTTTTCTTGTTTCTAAAATGGAATCATCTGGCTATTCCTGCCGTACTCACATTTGTGTTGTTGATCAGATCAGAGCACCAACAGAAAAGTTCTTTGTAAACTTTGTGCCTAGTTGTTCTTATAATGCCTGTAAAATTCAAGAGACATATTAGAGGAATAACAATATTATAAAGAACATCACTTTTACTTTTAAAATATTAGTATGTATATTGGTTTATATAAAAAGGGAAAGAATACAATGTTGTGCTACTCTCAATACTCCAAATCATATCTTCCCCTTCTTTTTTTCTTTTTTTATGAATCAGATTAGCTTTTATTGACTTTCTATTGTTTGATGCACATTTCCATCCAGTGCTCTTGGATTTATAGTCCTGTGTTATATGCCTGCTTCATTCCTCAAGTTCTGATGGATTTTTAAAAATGAATATAACACTACCTTAAAGAAAAATACTTTATAAAAAAGTCTGTCTTTAGACTCCAATTTGATCTTACCAATCAAGCAATGACTTCTGCAGCAAACTTGGGGTTTCTTCCCTGATGTATTTCTTACTTCTACATTCGCACCAACGTTCCACTACAAACAATCTTTGTGGAAGTTGACAATGACAATGAGAACAAGCATTATCTTGCACATCTGGTATTTGAGACGATTTTTTAATTTCCTTATCCAATAAACGTTTCAGACAGCAATCTTTCAGGGCCTTGGCATCTGGGGTGGTTATTTCCGAGACAGAACTGGCTCTGCAGCAGCAAATTAATGGATTAAAATGCTGAGTGAATTCTCACTGGTGAGAAATGTGGGAGTAAGAACGAAGGATGAGTTAGGTCAGGTGTTACTGATAAGGACAATGGATCAGGAACATTCTAGACCTGGAGCTGCCTCCCAGCCAGTGCTACAACCACCAGAAAAGAACGAGAGTAGGATTGTCACTCAGGACACTTAGGTGTGGGAGCACCTGACCACCTTTTGCCCTTTAGTATGAAGCTATAGGCAAGAAACCTATCCCTCGCTGTGATCTTACATGTGATCTCACACATCTTACTCTGATCTTACATGTCTTGGAAGGACAAAATTGCAAGGAACTTAGAACTTCAGTTAGAAGTTCTTCACTATAACTCACAACTTCCCCTCAGAGACCCTCAAGTCCCTGAGTGACTCAAGGTGGCCAGGAGGCCTGCATCAGCAGTGGAACAAGAAGCTTCCTAGGACGACATTCTTTCCTCCCCACATTTCTGACCCTCTTCACCCTGCACCCATCAATGACAAAACAGAGGCAAAAGAGCCCACCCACAATGTTTGACTGCAGTCTTACATTTGTCAGGGTGAGAGACCTGTGTTCTTGCTGTAGCAAAGCAGAGCCATTTCCGCCTTCAGCTCAGCATAGGCCACCTGGGGAGACTTTGGGAAGAGAGAATAAAGAGGAGTGACTGGAAGTGAGAAGACAGGCAGGGCACAACCTTAGGGTAGACTCCTCTTATGAGAGGAGACTGGCCACCACAAAGAAGGCTCCATCCTACAGCAGTCTCGGACATCCCTAGAGGCCCAGTGGGTTGCTCCTAGGACCATGGACGCTGTGCTATCTACGACATGGAGACACGGAGGCACTGAGCTTCATTAAACAATTTTTTTTCTGTTTTTTTGGCTGCTCTGGGTCTTCCTTATGGTGCTCGGACTTTCTTTGGTCATGGCACGCTGGGGCTTCTCTTGATGCAGAGCATTGGTTCTAGAGCAAGTGGGCTCAGCAGGTTGTGGCGCCAAGGCTCCAGAGTGCACACACCTCTCGAGTTGTAGCATGCAGGCTTAGTTGCTCCTTGGCGTGTAGGCACTTAGCTCCCCAACCAGGGATCGAACCAGTGTCCCCTGCACCAGAAGGCAGATTCTCAACCACTGGACCACCAAGGAAGACCCTTGAGCTTCAATTTTTGATGTATTCATTTAAAAACCACTTCCTCTTCCCACCAACCACCACAAAGTGCTTCCCCAAACCCAGTTGCCCTGTTCAAAGAGGGAAGGTGATTTCAAGATGTAAGGGAGAGAGATATTCTATTTGGGTTTATTTTTACCTATCTTGCCACTGACGCTCCAAGTCTCTGAAGAGACGCCAGAGCCCACATTGGCTGTTTGTAAACAGTGAGGATTTTCTGAGGAGAGTTAGTGTTAGTTGCTCAATCTGTCTGGCTCTTTGCAACCCCATGGAATGTAGCCTGCCAGGCACCTCTGTCCATGGAGTTATTCTGGCAAGAATACTGGGGTTGGTTGCCATGCCCTCCTTCTGGGGATCTGCCCAATCCAGGGATCAAACCCAGTCTTCCACATTGCAGGCAAATTCTTTACTGTTTGAGCCACCAGGGAAGCCTTTTCTGAGGAGAATGGGATTAACAAATATAGCTGAGTGTGTCTCTTCAAGTTCTACAAGACGAAAAAGCACCTGGTCAACAACTCGCCCACCACTGAGTTGCACCATCTGCATGTTACAGTACATTCCTGGAACTCTTCTCTGTCTGGTAAACAGCTGTCACGAGAATCATTTCTCCCTGACACTGCTTCTTTTACTGGTGACCTATTGGTCAATAGCACTGAGCAACATTGTTTGCTAAACCTCAATGATGACCCCATGATCTTCACTCCCAATTTATATATCAACCTCCCTTAGCACCCTGAAAATTAGCAGCAAATGGTACAGAAGGCAGTGAAAGAAAATAGCACAGTGTTGGAAAATGATTAACTCACAGACATTAAAGAGACACAAACTCATAAATAGAAAGATGCCCTGCAGAGTATTGTGGGCATTTAGGCACACTTGATAGAAAAATGGTTAGGAACAGGGAATTTTAATTGACTTAATTTAAACTGAGATGACTCAAGAATTGCAAACAAAAACTTTCTGCATGCAGCAGCACCATTCAATTTAGACTGAATGGCCCAGTGATTAACTAATTTGAGACAGTGCTCACTGATAAATTGCCATAGATGCACATCTGTCAAAGGAATTTGTCACAGGTTGTCAAACTTCCGTGACATGAACGACACAAATCCACTCATTAGGTGGCCCCTTGTTCTTTTCATGAGCCCTCATTGACCTCAAGGACAAATAACACAAACTGCAGGCTAAAAGAAGGAGCAGAACTCACGTAGCTAGTCAACCTTGGGAGTCACAGGACTCTATATGAACTTTTGGAGAGGATGTTAGGAACAAAGAACCATGAAAACTGAGAGCAGAAAAATACTAAGAGCTGACATGTACTGAGAGCTGATGACATTCTGGGCTTTATTCTAAGCACTGTATCCGTACTATCTTATTTAACCCTCACAACAATCCTTAGAGACTGATCCAATCTTCATCTTTCATGTGACGAGATAGAGATTATCCACTTTGTTCTATAGATGAAACCTAGAGAATTTGAGCAAGACTTGCCCATTGTCACAGAGCTAACCCTTTGGGGAGGGAAAACCCAAAGGACTTCTCTTGACCCCGGTCCAGTGCTCCAAACCCTTGTAAGCGGGTGGCAAGAATTCATTTTACAAGGTTTACTGAGTTCAGAAAAGACATAAAACCATTCCAGGAAGGGGAAACTTTCCATCATTTCCAGAGTAATTGATGGCCAGTAGGCTAACGGGGTCAGCCAGGTGTCATCTGGACTGGCCAGAAGTAGAGACACAGCTGCTCTTCTTCTCCTCATGTTCTCTCTCAGACCAGCAGAGGCCTGGGGTGCTGGAAAGGGCTATCTGGACACCTGAGGAACTGGGCATCACTGTCTACAGCTTCTGAGCCACGCTAGGAAAGCAAACTAAGAGGAAGCTTCTTGAGGAGGAGGAGTTAAACTAAGACCTCATCCTAACATGGCAGACAGGACAAATCTGGAGAGGAGGCCAAGTGATAGAAACAAAAGTCGGAGGTTCACAGGGGATGGTGAATTGGAAAGATATCTACTAAACTGAAAACAGAGGCATCTCTAACCAACTGTTGTGGCTGAAAGTGGTGGCAGAGGGTCATTCCAGCTTTATCTGTAGCCGACAAAATTTTTTCAGTGACAATAGTCTCATGTATTTATATTTAATTTGCTATTAAGATGAAGTAAATATTTTTGAAAGGAGAAAAACAGATAAATGAAAGGTGGGGGCAGTGTCTAGACTTGTACAGGTATTGGGTAGCTTTTCAGCTGGTACCTGAGACTCCCAGTGTGAGTCACTGAACGGCTATTAAGGTCACTATATCAGTCCAAAGGGGGCTTCCCTGGGGGCTCAGCAGTAAAGAACCCACCTGCCAATGCAGGAGATATAAGAGTGATATAAGGAAATATAAGATTTAATCCTTGGGTCAGGAAGATCCTCTGGAGAAGGAAATGGCAACCCACTCCAGTATTGTTGCCTGGGAAATCTCATGGACAGAGAAGCCTGGCAGGCTACAGTCTGTGGGGTCACAAAGAGTCGGACATGACTTAGTGACTAAACAACAACAATCTGTCCAAGAAGTGAAGGTAGTCACAGCCCCAGTGACCAGGGTTACTTCCTCTTCCCTGCACCTGGGGGCCATGGGTTTTCCTTTGGGAGGGGGTCAAGAGGTGCCCCAAGGAGAGAGAGAGAGAGATTTTGAGGAATTGTCTCGTGTGGTTGTGGATGCTTGGTGAGTCCAGAATATGATGGGGGAGGCCGGCAAGCTGGGAAGTCAGGAAGGAGTTAAAGTCCAAAGCCTGAGAAATCCCTCTTGCTCAGGAGATGTCAGGTTTTTGTTCTATCAGACTTTCAATGGATTGGATGAGACCCATCCACATTCTGGAAGGCAACCCACTTTATTTAGTGTCTACTGATTTTAATACAAATCTCATCCAAACCCATCACAGAAATATCCAGATTAATGTTTAATCAAACGTCTGGGCACTGTGGCCTGCCAAGTTGAGACATCACATTAATCATCATAGCATGTAAACTTTGAGGACCTTAAGAAGATTGTCCTGTGCTGAGACTAAGAGGGAAGGACATGGGGCAGGTTGCTTGTGCCATTTCTGTCTATGGCGGCCAGTAAATTAGCCTATATCCTTTATTCCTTTTCTTTCTTTTAAACTTGCCCATTACTGAGTCAATTCAATGACTAATCTTTAGGTGGGTTAGGAGGAACTGGTGCTTGCCTGGTGGCTCAGATGGTAAAGAATCAATGCAGGAGGCCTGGGTTCGATCCCTGAGTCGGGAAGATCCCCTGGAGAAGGAAATGGCAACCCACTCTAGTATTCATGCCTGGAGAAGCCCATGGACAGAAGAATCTGGTGGGCTACAGTCCATAGGGTCCTTGAGTCAGACACAGCTAACACACACACAAAAGGATAAGTAGATTCTCCTGGCTAGCTCCATGATCATCTAGCAACACTCAGACACTCTCAGATGATAAACCCAAATGCGCACAGAGGCCTGGGGACCTCTTGACCCCTTCCCAAAGGCAAACCTGTGGCCCCCAGGTGCAGGGAAGAGGAAGTATCCATGGTCACTGGGGCTGTGACTCTCTCGACTTCTTGGCCAGATTACTGTTGGTCTTTAATTGCAAAGTCATGTCCGACTCTTTCAAAGTGAGTGCCCCTGCTTTCTCTTCCTAAGCACCTGTTTAGTTTCTTTCATGGAAAGTAAACCCCACATGAGCAGATAATGTTTTGTTCGTTGTTGTGACTAGTGCCTACAAAGATGTTCAGTAAATACTGCATTTATTGAATGTTAAATCGATAAATGTCCCCATGCCAGCCTCAGACTATTGCAAGAAAGTAACTCTTTTGGAACTTCTTTCATTTGTTAAACACTGAGTGCCTACTATGTACCAGGCACTCTCAAGCCGCTGCAGATAACAAGAAGGGCAAGGTCTCCTCCACATTCATGGAACTTAAATGTGGTGAGGAAAGTGGACCATGATAGACTGTAGCCTATCACGCTCCTCTGTCCATGGGCTTTTCCAGGCAAGAGTACTGGAGTGGGTTGCCATTTCCTTCTCCAGAGGATCTTCCCAACCCAGGGATTGAACCTGAGTCTCCTGCATTGTAGGCAGACACTTAATCATCTGAGCCACCAGGGAAGTCCAAGTAATAAAATAGTAACAAGTAATAAGTTTAAATAAAATAATTTCAATATTTGATATTTTAATAATTAGATATTTTGACTAGACATTTCAATTTATTAAATGTTTAATTTTTAATAAATAATGGCAAATCAGATTTCAAGCATAGATCTATGAAGAAAATAAAGCAAAGTAACAGGCCTGAGAGTGAGTGGGGGGTAGGTTGTGCCCACCTTAAGAAGCCTGCTTGGCGAGCCTCGGTGAGCCCTCAAGGGAATGTAAAGGAGCCAAGACAAGCCTGGGGTGGAGTGCTGTATGCAGAGCCACATCAAGTGCAGAGGTGCTGAGACTGGAACACGTTAATCAAGTCTGAGGACAGGGTGGCTAAGCCCAGAGAAGGAGAGCGTAAAAGGCTAGGTCAGTGTCAGGGAAGGCTATATCAACTCAGCCTCTCAGGCTGTGCTGACCAACGTGGGTTTCCTTCTAAGGGTGACAGGGAAGTCTTTGGAGACTTTTAAGCAAGGGGTATTACTTCCTGGTGCATGAGGCATAAGAGCTGTGGGTTTGATCCTGGATCAGGAAGAGATCCCTGGAGAAGGGCATGGCGACTCACTCCAGAAATCTTGCCTGGAGAATCCCATGGACAGAGGAGTCCACGGGGCCACAAAGAGTCAGACACCACTGAAGCGACTTAGCATGCATGCATTACTGTCTGGTTTACTTTTTAAATCACCATTGGCTTCTCTGTCAAAAAGAGGCTGTAGGATGAGACTGGGGGCAGGGAAGGCAGGCTGGGCAGTCACATTCAGGAGAGATACTGGTGGGATGGATCAGAGTGGGATCTGTGGAGAGGGTGAGAAGAGGCAGGCTACAATAAGGACAACTTGACTCAAAAATATTAAAATACACTGGCCTTCTTCAGAATCTAGGACTTCCCAATATTCTTCCCGCACTCCTGGGTTGGCCCAGTTTGAACTCACTTTTTTGGTTCCCCAGAGATGCCTTTGCACTTCTCCATACCTGATCCTATCAGAGAGGGAGGCAGCATGCTAAAGGAGTGAGTTGTCTTTTTTCCATTTATAGAAATAAACTCTCATTTCACTCAAAGTAAAGATATTATGGGGTTTCCCAGGTGGCTCAGCCTGTAAAGAACCCGCCTGCCAATGCAAAAGAAGCAGAAGTGAGTTCGATCCCTGGGTGGGGAAGATCCTCTGGAGAAGGGAATGGCTACCCACTCCAGTATTCTTGCCTGAAGAATCCCCATGGACAGAGGAGCCTGACAAGCTACAGTCCATGGGGTCACAAAGAGTCAGACGTGACTGAGCAACTGGGCAGGCAAGGATAATACAGAATAAAGGAGGAGAAGCTCTTTTCCACCCTTGGAAAACTCTCTCCAGTTACAGCCACTAGTGCTCTATGAGCCACTATGAAGATTAAATTATTCAAGAAGTAATCAGAATATGACTTGAAGTGTTTAAAAAGTGAATCCTGAAAAAACAAACAAATAAACAAAGCCCACCACACAGAGCTGGTTTTACACCACCCACAGGGCATCTCTGGGTGATTCTAGGCACTGGTGCACCTCAGTGGGTGGCCCCCATCCCACCAGCAAAGCGAGAAAAGGCTGACTTTATCTCACAACCAGGGAAACATGGAGATAACTCCAGGCAATCTGCCTGCTCCTTGGGTGGGTGCTAAGGCAGACTCTCCTGAGAGGCTGACATGCATTATCAGTTCTCTGAGAGCTAAATGCCAATGCAGTCACTGTTAACAATTCCTCCACCCTACAACTGGAGATAAAGTTCCAGCCCATCCCTAAAAGGTGCAGAGATTACTTATTTCTGAGTAAGAGCGGAACAGGAGAGGTCTGGGCTAAACCAGAGGAAACTGGTCTGGGTGGCTTAAGGTCCTGCATCCCGGGGTTAACGAATAGCAGGGCGCACTTCCAATGGAGAGAACAGCTACCCTGCACGCGCTGCACGGCTCCAACCTAGTAAAAGTTAAAGGTTTCCTGACCTCACGCTGCACTCAAGGCCATCTCTTAAAAGGAAAATTCCAAAAACAAAGGTTGGTAAACAGAGGGGACTATTATTTTTGACAGCAGCACAAAGACTTTCTGGCAGAATATCATGTCACTGGAAAATGATTGCTAAGGAGTCCTCTCCTGATTAAAGATGCTCTGACAATGGTTGTGGGCCTCATCAGCTGAAACCAGAGCAGAAAGCCAGGAGCCAGGCTAAGAGGAGTGTAGCTACCTGGGGTCTTCAAAGTCTGATTTCAAAACTGCTCCCTAAAGCATGGCTGTGCAACAGAGAGTGCCTTCTGTTATGATTGAACGGGCTAATGCGTGCAAAGTGCTGAGAGCAGCACCTGGCACCAAGCAAGAACTCATAAAGATTAACTCTCTTTGCTAATAATACTCGCTCATGCCTTTCCACCAAGAAATTACTGTATTGTTGTCTATGGTTACGTTTATCCCTCCTTATGCATTATGAGCTCTGAAGTGTCTTTTTATATCATGCATCTCAGAGCCTGGGGCTGTGATTTGAAATGAATTATTGACTCACTTGCATTATCTGGTAGAAGTGACAGAAATGGAAAAAGGGCGGAGAAATAAAAGACAAATGAAGTCTGAGTTTCCTTTGCATCCTCACCCTTTGTTTCTTTGTAAAGCCCCTCATTTAGGGGCTGTTTGTTACATTTTCTCTGTTGGACACTGGTTCCAGTTGAGCCTCAGTGGAACCAGTAACACTCTCTGCTAGACACAGTTCAAGCTCAACCAAATGAGATGTCACCTGTCTCCCAACAAGGACTGGACATCACAGAGGATACACAGAGGGCACAAGCCCAAGCCCTGTGAGCAGGTTTATTTGAGACCTCTTCACCACTGCCCCTGACAGGTACTTCCTGACATACACTGAACCAATAACAGTAATAGCAAAAACAATAGTAACCAACATTTGCTGAGCACTTATTATTTCATATATTACCACATTTAACCCAATCAATAAAGTGTATATTCTGTTCTTTCGTCGGGTGAAAAAACTAAGGCACAGAAAAGTCTCATGCTTAAGGTCACACCACTAGTAAAATGGTGAGATTCAAACCCAAGTTCATGACTGTCCAAATTCATTCAGATAACCACTCAAGCCTATAGTGACCCCTGGCCACACAGTCTGGCTCTGAAGCAGAAGCGCCACAGCAGTGGTTCTCTGCAGGGCATGTGCCTCCTGTGTGCCTGTCTTTCTTGTCCCTGCAACAGAGCAGGGCAGCCCAACATATCTCATTTTCTATAAAAGCCTCTATAAGCTTTCTTTTTCACTTGCCCCTGGTTACTGCCACACTTAGCAAGTGCCTTAAAACACAACCATCTCTGGTTTGTAACTTAACACTGAAGAAACCTGCTCTCATTTTCTTTCCTGGTGGAACAAAAACATTGACGCCACAGGTAACAGAGGCAAAGCATTTATTGATTAGATTCTCATCAATATTCACCTCTGCCCAAGATTAGACTTGGCCTCATGCCTCCTACCTGGCCCCTCCTATTCTAATGTATAACTAGTCTCAGAAAGCTGGAGAAGGACAGTCAGAAGCTGGCCACTGCATCTGCCACTCTAGACCTGGAATTAAGAGGAGGACTCCGGCCCATAAAATGACAGAAGATAAGGTACAGTTGTATTATGTCCATTTGAGGACATGAGTAGGGAAATCTGTTCAAGTCAGTGAGCATATTGAGGATTCTGTACGAGTATACTGAAGATTTGGGGAATGTTGGGTGTAGCTACTGCAGATGAGCCCTTCTTCTTTTGGCAAATTGATAGTTAATTTAGCCGCTAAAAAATCATATTTTTTTTTCAGTAATTGGAAGTTTAAGAATACTTGCTCTGTTTTATGACTAGCCTGTGTAATGTTTTCTCGAGTAGTACAGCCTAACAATATTATTGAAGGAATGTGCAAAAAAGGGCACTTTAAGCCAAATCTAACTCATCATGAAACTGACCTGAAATCTTCAAAAATATCAATATATGAGAAGGACTGTCTAGATTAAAGGAGACTAAAAAGGACTATTCTAGATTAAAAGAGACAAAGAAGAACTGACAGCCAAATGCAACAAGTGAGCTTAGATTGTGGAAGGAAGAAGAAAACAGCTCCAAGGGACAATATAGGGGTAGAAATTGTGGGTATATTAGATAATATTTTATAACTACTACATTCTTGGATATGATAATGGTATTATAATTATGTAGGAGTAGGAGAATGTCTTTTTCTTAGTGAGTACATGCTGAAGTATTTAGGAGTAAAGTGACATAAATATCTGATACTTATTTTCAAATGATTTGCCAAAATAACACACACAGACACACACAGTGAGAAAGAAGCAAATGTGAAGGCTAAGCATTGGTGAACACAGGTGAAGGCTATGGAGTGCTCACTGCACTACTCTGTCAATTTCTCTGTAGATAAAATACTTTTCAAAATAAAACCTTGAAAAGAGAAAGGGTATAGTGCTATTGTTCCCTTATAAGTGTCCCCCAACCAAATCACAATCATACAATGGGTGTTCGAGGAGGGACCTCTGAGTTCTGATCTGGTGTAATTTACTCTGCCAAGCCTTCCTTCATGTCAGTAAGTGACAAGGCTGGGAGCACAGGCTTTGTGGTCATGATCCTAGATTGCGAGTGTGCTAATGTTGCCTACCTGCTGTGATATGGGGGTTAAGTTTTTTTAATTGGCCTATCCACCAATTGAGATTTTAAGGATATTTGCTCTGTTTTCTGACTAGTCTGTGTAATGTTTTCTCAAATGGTTTTTCTCTCTTGCAACAAATTAAAAACACATTGGAATTGAACATAAGGATATAGTATGGGAGATAGGGATTATAATAGTTCTTTACTGTATGGAGCTTCCCTAGTAGCTCAGACAGTAAAGTGTCTGCCTGCAATGCGGGACACCTGGGTTCGATACCTGGGTTGGGAAGATCCCCTGGAGAAGGAAATGGCAACCCACTCCAGTACCCTTGCCCAGAAAATCCCACAGATGGAGGAGCCTAGTAGGCTACAGTCCATGGGGTCGCAAAAGTTGGACACGACTGAGCGACTTTACTTTCTTTCTTTCTTTCTTTTACTGTATGGGAGTAATTAAATGAGATAATATTAGAGAAACTCAGGTGACAGTTTACTATCAATAGCTGTGTGTTTGTATAATGTATATTTAAGGAATACTAGCTAAGATTTCATGGTTTCCTATTACAGCCCAGGATACAGCTAAATTAGATAAAACTTTAAAAGCAGTATAAAGATAAATATTGAGTTAATAACTATACAGATGATATGTAGATTTGGCAAAAAAAAATCATGAAGGTAGCATTCAAACAACTGAAGTTTGGTAGATACTGCAAAACAGAAGGTGCTTGTCCACAGTGCCTGGCACATAGAATATACTCAAGTTTCATTTAAAATGATTATTACCTTCCCTTAGGAGCCTTAGAAATTGTGCTATAGCACTTCTCTTGAGAATTAAAGAATTGCCTAGAAAGGGAACCCAGAAAGAATGAGAACTATTGTAAAGCGCTATGTGTCACCTTTATAAATTCACCCGGGTTGAAAGGAATGAGCTAAGCACGAGACTGGATTCTCACTCTGGATATAGCCAGTAATGCGTTGTATAACTTAAAGGACTTCGATTCTCCAACTGAAAAAGGAAGAGATCAGACTAGAATCCATTGCTCTTAAAGGTCCCTTGAAACTTGAAAATTCTATAGCTTGAGAAACTCCTGGACTTTTCCAAAGTTGAGTGCAAGATCGCCTTTGACTTGCTGCTTGTGGTATTTTGTAGAGGAAACAGTACAAGCTTCTCCTCCCTGCCTAGTCAATCAAGAGCTGCTGAAAATCTGAAAATCATTTTGTTTAGCAGTGGGAGTTTAAGATGAGATCTGGGTTCCAATAAAAGAGTATCTGTTATTTACCAGCTATGTGTGTTGGGAATACCACTTGGTCTCTGAGCCCTGGCTTCCTCACCTGTAAAATGGAGATATTTTGTAGTAGTGTTGTGAAAACTATATGTTTGAAAAATTGACAGGCGGTTTTTTTGGCAAGAGTGATGAACAAGATGCTAATGATGTGATTAAAAATCAGTTGTTTTACAGCCCTTTTACTATTTATAGGAAGACCATAGTGTGTGTCTTATTCAGTCTTTATAATAAGTCTATGCATAACTATTATACCCATTTGGGGGGCAAAGAAACTGACACTTGGGGATGTTAAGGGCCTGGATGGGACTCTTATAGGTTTTCTGACTCCCAAGTTGATTTGTTTTTCCTAATGGACTCCATCTGACCTCTAAGTCACAAAATAAACACCACATTTTGTTCTTTGTTAAGGTTTAGCCCACTTGCCCACATTCTTTTCTTCTACATTTATCCAGCAGCATATTTTAAATTGGATATAGAGCATAGCTTTCTTTAACTTAAAATTATTAAGCTCCAAACGTCTTTCAAAAAGTGCAGGCTTAATACCTTGCTGTCTATGAAAACGGAGAAGGCGATGGCACCCCACTGCAGTACTCTTGCCTGGAAAATCCCATGGATGGAGGAGCCTGGTGCTGCAGTTCCCGGGATCGCTGCGAGTCGGACACGACTGAGCGGCTTCGCTTTTACTTTTCACTTTCATGCATTGGAGAAGGAAATGGCAACCCACTCCAGTGTTCTTGTCTGGAGAATCCCAGGGACGGGGGAGCCTGGTGGGCTGCCGTCTCTGGGGTCGCACAGAGTCGGACACGACTGAAGTGACTTAGCAGCAGCAGCAGCCTATGAAAAGGTTGAGAAAAGACTTGAATATCTTCTACCACTTGGTGGTTACAGGCCTTCAGGCAAGTTCCTTACCCTTTCTATATCAGTTTTACCATATGTAATATGATAGAATTTCAACCTACAAGGTTATTGAGAGAAAAGGCAAACCAATTAGATCACAGAGCCTGGACAGAGTGAGCTCCAGCTAAGTTTTCACTAGCTCCTATGTACTTATTTGTGGGTCAGTCTCTTGGATGATAGATTGAATGAATTAGGGTTAATGGGCTAATTCAAATTTAGTAGTTTTCAGAAATTCTCCCTCTCATAAACAGAACTTTCTCTGACCAAATCTAACCACATAGAGGGTTGACTACAAATGTTACCTCTTTTTATTTGACAATGGAAAAGGAAAAGATGAAATGCAAAGAGCCAGTTCAGAATGGAGTTCAGAGAGGGAAATCAAGCCTGAAAATAAGAGATACAAAACAAAAAAAGAAAAATGCAATCAAACAGTTACAGAGACTTCGATATTTGGAATGATTGCTTCAGTTGGGAATTCAAATGACCCACTTAAAATAAATGAGATTGCTCCTTGTCTGACCAAAAATTTCTCTCTTGAGGAGTTAAAGTGAGGAACTACAGGCCATAGGGTGGCAGGATCAGAGCCTTCACTAAAGAAAAGAAGCCAGGAAGACCAGAGGACAAAGATTTTAAGAACGTCCTACGATTTCTAAACATTTAAAACCTCTCCTGAGTGGGACGAGTGCAGAAAGTAGCACCAACATGTACACACTATCATGTGTAAAACAGACGGCAGGTGGGAAGTTGCTATACAACACAGGGAGCCCAGCCTGGTGCTCTGTGATGACCTAGAAGGGTGGGCTGGGAGGAGGGGGTGGAGGCTCAGGAGGGAGGAGCTCCAGTTCCAGTTCCAGTTCAGTCGGATCTGACTCTTTGCGACCCCATGGACTGCAGGATGGCAGGCTTCCCTGTCCATCGCCAACTCCCGGAGTTTACTCAAACTCATGTCCATTGAGTCGGTGATGCCATCCAACCATCTCATCCTCTGTCGTCCCCTTCTCCTCCTGCCTTCAATCATTCCCAGCATCAGGGTCTTTTCAAATGAGTTAGCTCTTCAAATCAGGTGGCTAAAGTATTGGAGTTTTGTCTTCAGCATCTGTCCTTCCAAAGAATATTCAGGACTGATTTCCTTTAGGATGGACCGGTTGGATCTCCGTGCTGTCCAAGGGACTCTCAAGTCTTCTCCAACACCACAGTTCAAAAGCATCAATTCTTCAGTGCTCAGCTTTCTTTATAGTCCGACTCTCACATCCATACATGACTACTGGAAAAACCAAAGCTTTGACTAGATGGACCTTTGTTTATATATATATATATATAAACATATATATATAACATATATATATATATAACATTTATATATATAAATATATATATAATTATGGCTGATTCAAGTTGTTGTATGACAGAAACCAAAACAGCATTTTAAAGCAATTCTCTTACAATTAAAAAATAAATTTAAAAACCTCTCTCCTGTTTCCTTCTCAGTGGTATTTTTTGTTATCTTTAAGTGGAAGAAAGTGATCTTAGGGGCAACTCCAGTATTCCTACAGCAATGACTTAAAGCAATTTAATTGGGAGGTAATGAAACGGGAGTTCTATCTTTAAAAATTAACATTTATTTTTGTCAAAGAAATGTAGGAACTGCTAACACTGTTGTGAC
Source organism: Bos mutus (assembly GCF_027580195.1). Classification (NCBI taxonomy): domain Eukaryota; kingdom Metazoa; phylum Chordata; class Mammalia; order Artiodactyla; family Bovidae; genus Bos; species Bos mutus. Next base: position 95,353,462 of record NC_091617.1, read on the forward strand.
TGAGACTCATTTGGAGTGTCAGAGGAAGGCTGATGGAGTGTGTGTGTGTGTGTGTGTGTGTGTGTTTGTGCATATGCAAGCACATGCACTCATTTGTATCCACTCTTTGAAACCCTCTGGTCTGTAGCCTGGGGCTTCCCAGGGTGCTAGTGTAAAGAACCCACCTGCTGATGCAAGAGCAGAGGTGCGGTTTCAATCCCTGGGTCGGGAAGAGCCCCTGGAGAAGGGAATACCCACTCCAGTATTCTGACCTGGAGAATCCCCATGGATGGAGGAGCCAGGCGGGTTACAGTCCATAGGGTCACAAAGAGTTGGACACGACTGAAGCAAATTAGCACACAGTATGCACAGACTGTAGCCTGCCAGGCTCCTCTGTCTGTGGGATTTTCGAGGAAAGAATACTGGAGCAGGTTGCCATTTCCTCCTCCAAGGAATCTTCTTGACCCAGGGATCAAACCCTCATCTCTTGGGTCTCCTGCATTGGCAGGTGGATTTGTTACCACTGCACCACCTGGGTAGAGCAGACCAAACCAGCTGCAGCCACTACCTTCACTCCCGACTTCCATTCCTGCTCACCACTGCCATGGTCACTGGTTGTACTCAAAATAAGAAGAAAGGAACTATATGCTTGTCTGGTAGGGACCGGAGAGCCAGCAGAGAGCAGAGCCTGGGGTGGGAGGGGCATCACTAAGACACCGGGCACTGGGAGACCCTGCCGCCGGAGGGACAGGGGATGTGGGGAGGAAACTGGGAGAGTATATTGTGGCCCTGGGCTTGGTGTTGGGTAGACCCTGAGGTTCTTCAGCTGAGCTACAGAGGAGCAGTTGAGTAGCCTTTGTTTGTCTTTTCAATTTTTACCAAAAACCTCACAAAGGTTTTCTGTGGGTGTGTGAGGATGGCGGGCATTTGTGTGGTGAGTGGTGGGAAAATGTGCTTGGAATTGGTGGGTGTTTGGTCATTTGGCTTCAGCATCAAAATTGGCAAATTCTATGAATACGTGCACTCTTGGATATTTTTTCCAATTTAGGAAGATTAGGATCCTAGATTTTCAGATATGTTTGCCTTTTGAATGTCTGTTTCTGATTCATGAGAAATTCAAAATAACCAAGTAATTAAAAGCATAGGTTCTAGATCCAAATCATTATTCTACAACTTACTGGCTGTAAGACCTTAATCTAGTCTGCTGCTGCTGCTGCTAAGTCACTTCAGTCGTATCCAACTCTGCGACCCCATAGCCCACCAGGCTCCCCCATCCCTGGGATTCTCCAGGCAAGAACTCTGGAGTCGGTTGCCATTTCCTTCTCCAATGCGTGAAAGTGAAAGGTGAAAGTGAAGTTGCTCAGTCATGTCCCACTCTTAGCGACCCCATGGATTGCAGCCTACCAAGCTCCTCTGTCCATGGGATTTTCCAGGCAAGAGTACTGGAGTGGGGTGCCATAACCTAGTCTAGTTATCTATAAAATAGGGATACTAATGGTGCTGTTGTGAGGAGTGCTATTGGCAGAATAAGGGCCCTCAAAAGATACCCATAACTGTCCCTGGTTGTGTCCTTTGTCCCGTGTGAATCTGTTACCTCACACAAAATAAAGGGCTTTACAAACATCTTTACTGTTATGGACTTTGAGGTAGGGAGATTCTGTTATGAAGATGGAGGAAGGGCACAACTAATCAAGGGATGTTGTGGCCTCCAGAGCTAGGAATGGCCCTTGCTTTACAGCCAGCACAGACTCTGGTCCTTCATCAAGAAGGAATAAAATTCTATCAATTCAAAATTTCCCCTACATCCTCCAGAGAGGAACACAGCTTGCCAACACCTTAATTATAGTCTGGTGAGACTACTATCAGACTTCTGACCTACAAGAACTGTAAAGTAATACATTTGTGTTACTTAAGCCACTAGTTTGTTGATTTTTTTTGTAATAGCGAGAAGAGAAAACTATTACACACACACACACACAGTGTGTGTGAAGTGATACTAAATCACTTGAGTCATGTCTGACTCTGTCCTTCCCCATGGTCTGTAGCCCACCAGGCTCCTCTGTCCCAGGGATTCTTCAGCCAAGAATACTGGAGTGGGTTGCCATTTCCTCCTCCAGGGGATCTTCCCGACCCAGGGATCGAACCCGCATCTGTCTCCTGCGTTGGCAGGCGGGCTCTCCACCACCAGCACCACCTGGGAAGCCCCTTGTCTTACAGGAGAGGAGATTGAACGACAAACATGAGAATGCAGAACCATGCATGACAGAGAGCAGGTGCACAACAGTCTTTTAGGAGAAAACATCAGCCTGCCAAGTGCAGAGCTGAACGCTGCAGGGAGAGGTGGTCTCCAGCCAGCGGCTTCTGGGCCTCCTGCCTTGCTGCCCTCCTGCGTTCTGTGAGCTCCATGCCCAGCCCTCTCAGTTGCATTTCTGGTTTGGTTCTCAAGTTCAAGTTTCCGGGTGTTACTTACAACTCTGCACATACAGCATCATGCTTCCATGTCAAGATGCAAAGTAAGTAAATGAAAAAAAAAAAAGACGCAAAGTAAGTGACTTCATTTGTAAAGCAGTTCTCGGAGACAATTTAGTATCATGTCCTGTGGGTGCTTCTTTAAACATATATGCCCCGATCCCATCACTTAGGGTTTTGTGTTAACTGAAAAATTTTTCATGCTTCCCAGTACACGCCGAGTCTGACACAAGGAACCCCTCTTATCTCCTATCTCAAAACTCTGCCTATTCATATAAAGAATTCAGATTCCCTTGTAGCTCAGTAAAGAATCCACCTGCAATGCAGGAGAAGCCTGGAAAAGGCATTGGCTACCCACTTCAGTATTCTTGAGCTTCCCGGGTAACTCAGACGGTAAAGAATTCACCTGCAATTCGGGAGACCTAGGTTGGGAAGATCCCCTGGAGAAGGGCATGGCAACCCACTTCAGTATTCTTACCTGGAGAATCCCATGGACAGAGGAGCCTGACAGGCTATCGTCCATGGGGTTGCAGAGTCGGACACAACTGAAGCAACTTAGCACATACACATGTGGAGAAGGATGTTTGGTTCCTTCCCTGGACAAAGCTGTCCCAGACTTTTTGCTGCTTTGGCAGTATAGGAGAAATGAAAGGCACTCACAGTCCCATATGAATGAGCCCTGCCAGGAACATAGGGGTATATGATGAATGAGTGTCAAGTGGCAAGAACCAGCCCATAGAACCTGTCAGAAGCCCATGCTGCAGACTGATGGACGGTGGGCAACTGAAATTGCCTGGTGTTTCCCAGCCCTGTGTTTCATTCCCCGCAGGTCACCAGGACCTTGGTTTTGGCTGTCTTCACTGCTGTGCTGAGTTCCTTCCAGTTTGGATATGACATTGGTGTGATCAATGCACCTCAACAGGCAAGTGAAACGTACAAGTTCTCTTTTTGGCAATTTCTGTCAGTGGCAGAAAGATATCAGCTCCTCATCCAGAGAGATAAAGTGTGCCTACATGGGGAACACGTGGCAATCCGGTCTTCTGTTGGGTACCACGTGCGTGATTCCAATGCTGATAACTTGACCTTTGCTCCTCATTTAATAACCCTCATAGAAAAAGAAAGAGTAATGAATAATTCCTGATCTCTGATTCTGCTGTTCGCTGAGCTCACAGAAAACTTCAGCCAGAATACCATGTGCCAAAAGGATTTAAAAAAAAAAAACAAAAAAAGGCTTAAGAGCTTATTGCAGCATATATTCAGAGCTCCTAGCCAAAAATGGATGGAAATGCCAGGGTGTAAGAAGAAACAGTGGAAGTACAGGCTTTTTTCAGTGCAGAAACATGTACTGAGCACCAACTCACTGTGTGTCAGGAACCAGCATATTCTCTCCCCTGCTGATTCGCCCAACAACCTGGTTATGCCCAGGTTTTTGTCCAGATCAAAGCATTTTCGAGGCTTGGGTGGGGAGCGGGTGGAATCAGATAAAGGTAGTTAAAAGGTACAAACTTTTAACTGTAAGAGAAGTAAGTACTAGGGATGTGATGTTCAACATGACAAATGTAATTAAATATAACTAATACTGCTGTGTGTTATATATGAAAGTTGTTAAGAGGATAAATCTTAAGAGTTCTCATCACAAGAAAAAAAAAAAGACAAGCAAAGGAGAAACTGTAGGAGCCTAACACCGGAACGATTCCAGTCCTTCCCTCTACGTCAGTCTCCCATGTATGATCCAAAGTAAAATAATATAAACCTTTTAAATAAGTCAAGAAGTCCAACAAAGTTTGGGTTTTCTCCATGTTGACTCTTTGGGTATTTTTAATATTGGACACTTTCTATCATTTTTCACTTTTACTGTATGCATCCCTACTCTGGTTTCCAGGAAATACACAGGAGAGAGATATCATTTGTCTTAGATCCCACAGCCTGTAAGTGGGGGAAATCAGGAATTCATTCCCTCTGCCCTAACTCAGACCATCAGGTCATTTAGGGTGGGATTGATATTGTGTTCGTCTTCTTAACACCAGTGCCAAGCACAGTGATTGATAGAAACATAAAATGTTTAGTAAATAAAGAAGAAAGAGACAGAGAGGAGAAGCTGGGGAAAGGGATGGCATAAGGTGACAATACAAGCTTCAGTTGGGTGTTCTCTGTGAACCCATCATATTTTGTCTGCTTCTCTTAACATAGTGGACTCTTAGGAAAATGTAAGAGACTACAGGGTGTGAATGTGTGAAATGTGTACTTGCCAAGTCCGTCTGCTGAAAAGGGTTGCTCCTTGGACCAAAAGATGCTCTCTGGTTAGGCACCACATGGCATCATGAATGTGGCAGGTCTTGCCAAGGCTGAGAGATTTAGAGAATCGCTCTAGGGGGTCATATCTTTTTTCCTGCGGCTGATAACATGTGCCAATGTAGCAGGATTCCTGAAATTTGGCATTGGTAGAACCTTTTCTCTCCTTGTGGGAGAACTTTTCAAATCCTTATTTAAACCGCCCTCTTCAGTGTTGGACGTAAAAATTAATCTAAGGTTCCCCTCCTCTAATCCAAGTCCTAGAGCCAGACCTGACAACAGAGGTCATCCCTCTCTGGCATCAGGATTAGTGCCCTCTCTATAGCCCCCTCCATCTGTATTTAAAGAGCTGTTTAAACAGCACTATGTAAGAAGAATTTGTTTTCTACTAGCAGAATGACATTTGGAATTATTTTAGGGTATTTTTAAATCACTTTTTATGACTGTGAAAACTCTGCATACCTGTTGCAGAAAGTTTCAGAAAGAGAACTATTAATGATTATTCACGTAGGGCAAACTGCTGAAAACATCTGGGCTATTTCCTTTCAGCTGTGTACATTATCCATATAGAGTGATCTTCCCATGAGGCAAAGGTCTGGATTGGAGTTCTTTTATCATAAGAGGATGTAAGTTCTCTCCTTCATCAGCTGACTTTACCACATAGGACTTTGCCCAGGTCTGGCAGCGTAGACAGCTGCATTCCAGGTCATTGTTAGAGGTCTTCCCAGCCCATTGCTGCCAAGTGGTGACCAAATCATCCAGAGGAATGACATGGAAGAAGAGCCGGAAGGATGTGCCTTTACTCAATCATACTTTTGTTCGAGTTTGCCTCTACTGAAACACTATAAAATATGGCTCTGTGAACTCTAGTTTTGAACACTGTTTACTGTTACCTACTGCACTCAGTGAGGACCCACGCAAGACACTTCCTTTAGGTCCCAGTACCTTCTCAGGGACTTCTGAGTTGGTTTTGATCTTCGGAATTCACCAATATACATGATTGTTTTCCTCTCTTTTCACTGGCTGCTAGGAAACTTATTAATAAATTTATAGCTCACCTAAAGCAAGGATACAGCACCTGGTGTTTGAATTTTGTATGCTAACTTCATTTTTGGCCTCAACTTTCTCAAACTTTTTTCTTATATCCACTTTTTTGTTTCTGTTAAAATATTTACAGTAGCCAATTTAAATCCTGCTATGCAGGGCTAACAGTGGCATGAAAATGTACCTTTTCAGCTTGCAGGATAGTTTCAATATGGACAGTTGCCAATCTTTAAAACTTGAAGCATTTTACATAAAAATACACACGTCTGGTTTCTCTTTAAAAATTAAAGGCCATGCAATGCTAGTCTCAAGTTGCAGCTTCCTCCTTCAGATGGGACAAATAAATCCTGCCCACTCAGTATTCTATTCCCAATAGTCGTTGTTTAGTCACTGAGTCGTGTCAGACTCTTTGTGACTCCATAGACTGTAGCCCACCAGGCTCCTCTGTCCATGGGATTTCCCAGGCAAGAATACTGGCGTGGGTTGCCATTCCCTTCTCCAGGGATCTTCCTGACTCAGGGATTGAACACATGTCTCCTACATTAGCAAGCAGATTCTTTACCACTGGAGCCCATATTCTCAATAGTATAGACTATATTTCAGCCCTCAAGTTCTCAAGCTTCTTCTTGCCTCCTTTACTTGTTTGTTCCTGCCAGGTTCCTGTTGGCACTGGAATTTGTGACCTCTGTTTTATAGGATGTGGTCAACTGTAAGCAATCTATATGCATTAGTATGTGCCTAACACACATAATTGAAATAATCCTGCTTGAACACCTAACAAATAGTTTCAAGGAAAAACAAACCAAAAATATACAGAATGTTTGAAATATTTCAGCTATTTTTCTTTATTTTATCTCCTTAGGTAATTATAACCCACTATAGACATGTTCTGGGTGTTTCACTGGATGACCGAATAGCTATCAACAACTACGCTCTCAACAGTACAGAGGAATTGCCCACAAGCCTGGGAGATCCAACGCCAGTCTCCTGGGCTGAGGAAGAGACTATGACATCAGCTAGCCTCATCACCATGTTCTGGTCCCTGTCTGTGTCCAGCTTTGCAGTTGGTGGAATGATTGCATCGTTCTTTGGAGGGTTGCTTGGGGACAAGCTTGGAAGGTAGGCAAATTTCATAAATAAGCATACACACAGAAAAGTCACTATTTGGGGTTTCAGAATTTGTTTGGAAAGAAATAATCTTCCATTTTGTGGGATAGTTTTAGAGTTGTTCTTTCCAACTCATGATCTTATGAGTTAGGTTGGTATTGGACCAAATAAGGGCTTCCCTGGTGTCTTATATGGTAAAGAATCTGAATGCAAGGCAGGAGATCCAGGTTCAATCCTTGGGTCAGGAAGTTCCCCTTGAAAAAGAAATAGCAACCCACTCCAGTATTCTTTCCTGGAGAATTCCATGGACAGAGGAGCCTGGCGCGCTATACTCCATGGGGTCACAAAGAGTCAGACACGACCAAGCGACTAACACTTTTACTTTCTGAACCAAATAATAGAGAAAGCTGTTGCAGTAAACTACTTAATTGTGAAGATATTTACAGACAAAGTGAATTTGGTGTGTATTTCTGGATAATCACTTTGATTCTCTGACTTTATAACTTATAAAATGTATTAAGAAATCACAGCCCATGTGGTTTACTCAGGAACTCAAGGGAAGAGTCAAGCATGGAATTTTTAAATCTATTGTTGGCTTCACCAAATTGCTACATTTCTCAGACACCCAGTTTTTCCTTTTCAGATTAGAATTTGACATCTGGATCAGCCAAGTCATAAGGTTAAGTCAATATCACCAATTCCCAGTTGCCCAATGTACTTGATAGGCAGTTTCTAGCTGCTGCTACTGCTGAGTCAAAACCCAACCACAAATGAAGCAAGTGGTATCTCCATTCCTCAACTTTCTATTTTGGATTGAAACTTCCTGTTTTGGATTAAAAACATCAGTAGAACTCCTTTACATCCAAATTTCATTTAGTCATGTGAAATACTAAAGCTCTTGGAGTTCCCCCCACCCCCATCAACTCAGTCCAGTTGCTCAGTCGTGTCCAACTGTTTGCAACCTCACGGACTGCAGCACACCAGGCTTTCCTGTCCATTGCCAGTTCCTGGAGCTTGCTCAAATTCATGTCCATCGAGTTGGTGATACCATCCAACCATCTCATCCTCTGTTGTCCACTTGTTCTCCTGCCTTCAATCTTTCCCAGCATCAGGGTCTTTTCCAATGAGTCTGTTCTTCATACCAGGTGGCCAAAGTATTGGCGCCTCAACTTCAGTATCAGTCTTTTCAGTGAATATTCAGAACTGATTTCCTTTAGGATTGACTGGTTTGATCTCCTAGCAGCCCAAGGGACTTCAAAGAGTCTTTGCCAACACCATAGTGCAAAAGCATCAATTCTTGGGTGCTCAGCCTTCTTTATGGTCCAACTCTCACATCCATACATGACTACTGGAAAAACCATAGTTTTGACTATATGGACCTTTCTCGGTAAAGTAATGTCTCTGCTTTTTAATATGCTGTCTAGGTTTGTCATAGCTTTTCTTCCAAGGAGCAAGCATCTTTTAATTTCATGGCTGTAGTCACCATCTGCAGTGATTTGGAAGCCAAAGAAAATAAAGTCTGTCACTGTTTGCATTGTTTCCCCATCCATTTGCCATGAAGTGATGGGACTCGATGCCATGATCTTAGTTTTTTGACTGCTGAGTTTTAAGACAGTTTTTTCACTCTCCTCTTTCATTTTCATCAGGAGGCTCTAGTTCCCCTTTATTTTCTGCCATAAGGGTGTTATCTGCATATCTGAAGTTATTGATAGGAAATAAAACAGAAAATCAAAGTTATTTCTTTATATTTATTTTCTGGTCTTTGCATCCACTTTTTTATCACTTTTTTCTGATGATAAAAATATGCAAATATGGAAAAATTAGAAAATGCAAAAACTTTTAAAGATCTAAATGATACAGGCAACTACTTTAGTAATGTGTATGCTCAGTTGTGTCCAACTCTTCATGACTCTATGACCTGTAGCCCACCAAACTCCTCTGTCCATGGGATTCTCCAGGCAAGAACAGTGAAGTGAGTTGCTATGCCCTCCTCCCCGGGATTTTCCCAACCCAGGGGTTGAACCTGCATCTCTTACATCTCCTGCATTGGTGTACTGGGTTATAATTCATTTAATTATTAAAATTCCTACTTTATAGTTTTCCCTCTTTGGTTATTAAATTCTGATAATTTCTTCCTTTTGTACTGGAGCTTTTAATAAGACTATAAGAATTTTTCTAAAGTAATAGGTAGCACGGAAACACAAGTTTTATTCTTATTCTTATTTGAAAGGGACTTCCCTCTACCATAAAAGAAAATGGTCAGTTCTTCAAATTTTATCAAATTACTGACTATTGTGGGGTATTATCCAGCTCATCACATGGTTTGTTGGAAAAATGAGTATGAGATTATATAGTTTTATTCTTCCAGAAAAAAACAATCTGCTTGGTGTTTAAGATACTTGTTTAGGAAAAGCTCACCTATTAAAGTTTGAAACACGGAAAAAGAATGTAACAAGATACTTACATTTCTTTGTGGGACAGACATTTTCACATTTATTCACTCAGGTTCTTTTATTGGCCTTATCATCATTGACTGAACTTTGAAGAAGGTTTTTGTGTACATCACTTTCTCATTTAACAGGAAGAAGAGTATCAGATACCTGCAAATGTCAATTTTTGTATGATCAATTTTGAAAATGGTGGTTTTTTTGCTAGTATCACCTTTACTAAGTATTTTGCATTGGTTGACATTGATTCATAGATTCTGGAAATATGCTGGCATATAATGATAAAATAAGAATAATTATAGTTCTCTGACAAGGCTTAAAGTAAAAGCATGTTTTAATCTACTTCCAAATAATTTATACTAAAGAAAACTTAAATTTTAAAGTTCTTTCATGATCTATAGCGGCTAAAATCTTGTACCACTAAAAGAAAAAAGTGTCAGTGTCATAGGTTATAGCTATAGAATTAAATTTAGCTATCGCCAGGCATTTATTCTTCAAAACAGTCAGCATGTAGAAAACTAATTGTTAACTATTTGAAAAGGTCTCAGAAGTGTTATCTTAAGGCAAACTAGTCATCATCACAATTGAATCTTCTCTATCAAAATGTGGAGATTAAGTACATGCAACCCAAATTCTCTCATTATAAATATTATGTATTGTCAATGCTTTAACACATAGATAAATCAAAGTAGCAATCATGGTTTAAGATTCCTCAACTAGCTCTATCAACAAAATTAAAATAATCACTCTTTGGTAAAAATCTCAGCATGCTCTGAAAGCAAATCCTTTTTATCAAGTTTCGATGCTAAATTTATAATCCTTGCTTTTCAAATTTTCAGAATCAAAGCCCTGTTGGTAGCAAACATTCTTTCATTAGTTGGAGCTCTCTTGATGGGGTTTTCGAAATTGGGACCATCTCACATTCTTATAATTTCAGGAAGAGGCATATCTGGACTCTACTGTGGTAAGTTGTGTGCACACACACGCACACACACACACCCTCCCACACAAACACGTGTACATCTGAAAATTATTCTCAAGGTAGATGTGGTTACATGTAGGGAACTTTTTGAGCATAAGGTGACATCACAAAAAGAAAAGGTAATAGCACAAAGTTTCAGTTCTGAGTCAGGGAGGTTTGGGACTAGTAAGTGGAGTTGTAATGAGATGTTCTTAACCACAGCAATGACATCATTTCTAGTCATATGCTCCAAGACAAATTACTTAACTCTTATTTTTCTTATCCATTAAATGAGAAGGATAATAATATCTACCTCATGGGGGCGCTTGTGAGAATATGTGTAAAATATTCAGCATAGAATCTGACTACAGCTAGCTGTTATTGTTACTTATGTTGTTCAGTAGACACCGGAAGACTGCTATGCCCAGAACCCCTAACTCTACCCTTATGGCCTGCCTAGCTACTGATGCTCTGTCTCTCCTATCTGGAAAGACCTTGATGTTCTGGCCCATCTCTCAGGCCACATTCCCTTACCCTATCTGCTTCCACACTTGGCTGGTCCAAGTGTTAAAGTGAAGGTGGCCATAGGGAGAGGAGCTTAGGCAGAAGCAGCTGGTAGAGGAGTTCAGAATGGAGGAAAGATGCTTTTCCCATCTAAATATCTGAATCACTATTTCTTGGAAAGAGCTCTTCAATCTTCCTGAAACAATTTAGCAGCAGCGGCCTGAAGAAAGGGAGGATAGTCCATTCTCTAAAATAGTCAAATCTTTTGCTCTTCAATCCCAGTAATACCCGTTGTCCCAAATCACAGCCACTAATAATAACCGTTGCAGGTGAGAGAGGGAAGGTGAGCACACAAAATGCTATATGAAATATTTCTAACACTTTTACCTGAAAAAGAGGAAGACTACAATTCTGTTCATCTTCAATGATTGGTTGAACCAAAAGTCTGGTCTTCTGCATTGCAGGCAGATTCTTTACCAGCTGAGCTACCAGGGAGGCTCAAAATAAAAATCTAAGATTATTTAATTAAATGGCTTTTCTTGTTATTTTCAATGTTAATACAAATAACTGAAATGATAGTTTGATCAAGGTAAAGAGGCAACTCACTTATGGGAAGAGTTTTGGATTCAGAATGCATCAATTCTGGCACTGTCTTGGTCTGGCCTTAGTCATTGAATAGAAGGCTCGGTTTCCTCCTTGGTATTAGTTCCCTCTAATGAATTACTTCAAACTTAGTGACTTAAAACAACACAAATTTGTTTTCTTACAGTTTTGAAGACTCAAATTCAGTTTCACTTGACTGTAAAATGAAACTAATAACACCATCAAAGAGGTCCAAATCAAGATTCTTCTTTATTTTCTCTCTACTTTTTGAAATACAATAAGAAAAAAAATTATAAAATATTTTTAGTGATATTGAAAATAAATGTTATATACAGTGTGTAGCAACCTATTACTAGCATAACTAAGTAACTTGTACTCTCTAAGCACCTTCTAAAATTATGTCTGATTTTATTATGAGCATTAAAATAGCTAAAAATTAATGAAAATAAATTAATAACAATTAATAGAAAATACAATTTGATTTCGAGTTCGTAAGACGTCAGACCAGGTGGCCAAAATAGCTCAGTTGGAGAGAGCAGTTAGACTGAAGACTGAAGACCTTTGAGCTTATCTGCATTTTCTGTTCTTGAGGTATGTTTGGCCTTAACAAAAATACTACAGCCCAGAATAGGACCAAACAATGTTTGTTTTTTATTTTTTTCCCCCTGCTTCTTTAAGATCAACAGACCACACAGTAGAGTTGCATGTAAAAGCAGAAATTTAGATGCTGTATCAGCCATGCAAATGCTCATGGGATATTAAGAACAATTTGAAGCATTAAAAAAATATTGAAACAATTCTCAAAAGCATCTTTTATACAAAGACCATACATTTCCATTTGATAGGCCCACAGTATATCTAAGAGGAAGCCTCTGACAAATCTTATTTTCAGGAAATGTCAAACATTGCATTAAGTTTTGCTCATTGACTAGTCTCTAACCTTTTTATGCTCTTAGCAAATGTCTAGAGTCTCCACCATTTTCAACATGACTGGTTACATCTGCATCTAGGAAAACTACAGAAGGCATAATGGCCTAGAGCTTTTCAAAATTTTGTTTTCTTTTAAGCATCAGAGGGCTTCCCAAGTGGCCCTAGTGGTAAAGAACCCACTTGCCAGTGCAGGAGACATGAAATGCGGGTTCGATCCCTGGGTTGGGAAGATGCCCTGGAGGAGGACATGGCAACCCACTCCAGTATTCTTGCCTGGAGAATCCCATGGACAGAGGAGCCTGGCAGGCTACAGTCCATAGGATCGCAAGGAGTCAGACACAACTGAATCGACTTAGCACATGTGTAAGAATCAGAAGTCTTTATTCAAATAAAATCTTTTCTGAAGCCCATTATTTAGAGAGAATAAAGAAGCTAGGTTGCTCTGGTTGGAGTAATTGAGGGAGGAGCCCCTGAGTCCCTTAACTCCTGACACCTCTCTACACACTCCTCCCTCAACTCTTAAGTGTAACTTTGAGGCTCCTCCACATTGTAGAAACTCAAGAAGGGCTTGTAGTTCTCCTGCTAACACTCTATTGCACTGTGATCTTGGGTAAGTCATTTCTCACCTTTATCAAGTAAAGAGGTTGGCATAGATATGTTCTAATTTCCTTTAATCCCGTGATTTTAGAGTAAGAATATTACTGTATTTTTAAGAATATTGTTAAAGCATTCTTCAATCTCTTTTCTGAAGATAACCTAAGGCATCATGATACAAACTCAATATTAACATGAATTTTTTAACTAAATAAAGGCAATGGTATGAATAATTGCCAGATGAATGACTAACCATCTCCTTCTATTTATATCTCCAACTACAATTTCATTTGGAATCTCATCAACAAACATTCTTTGCATAAATCGTGTCTGCGGTTGGTGACAAGGGCTCTTCCTTCCAATAAACTCAGAATGAATACTGACTGTACTTAAATAAAGTTACTGCTGTTGATGTCATCCTGATTACACTTTAACGTGTATGTTCATGTTTCACTCAGGGCTGATTTCAGGCTTGATTCCAATGTACATTGGTGAAATTGCTCCAACCACACTCAGGGGCGCTATCGGTGCTCTTCATCAGCTGGCCATTGTCACGGGCATTCTTATTAGTCAGGTAAAAACTCCCATCCCCTCCCTCACCCATCCTCTACTTTACCCAGCTTCTCTCCCCCTGACTGGCCACTCTTACTGTAAAACAACACAGAGGAAAAGACAGTTCCACAAGTGGTCTTGGAGGTGGCAGTACAGAGACATAGGCTTTTTAGTAGCTCAAAGTTAAAATATTACTAATCCACGCCTCACTTTTCCCCTGGAATCTGTGGTGGAGTTGGCACTGAAGGTGACCTGGTAAGCCAAGTCTTAACTACTGGAGCTATTCCAGAATTACATTATTCCATTTAGATTTCAAGGGAAAAAAATTTCAAAATTTTGGCTGCCTGGGTTTCCTTTTTTCTGAGCATCTTTCCTGCTCAGATTTAAAATGCAAAGGATTGCAGTAGCAGTTCTTGTTCAGTTACCTTATTCTTTCCTTCTCTCCTGTGTTCTCAGAGGGAGTCCTCAGAACCTCAAACTTATGACTATCCAGAGGATAAACTACTTTGCAATAGGGATCACAAAACTAGTTCTCTCAGAGTAATTGCTTTATTTATGTAATCCATTCTATTTAAGTTCTGGGTAATCGTCCAAAGTTATGCATTATTTTTGCTGTTGTTTTAGATATCAAATGCGTGCTTAAAAGTTTGGTTGATTTCTATCCTAAATGTCCCATAGGAGTTAATGAAAACAAATCTAGCTGAACTCTTTGTAAAACAGAGTCCCTAATTCATTTAAGAAGAGACATACTAGTAACAATTTCCATCTTAAGCATACTTGTGCATACTTGAATCAAAGTCAGGAGTTACTATCAAATAGCCAATGTGCTTTTCCAACAAATTGTTTCAGAAGGCAGCTCCAAAGTGATATGTAGTTGATATGCTTCCTCCCTGCCTTTTCAGATCGTTGGCCTTGACTTTATCCTGGGCAATCACGAGCTATGGCACATCCTGCTTGGCCTGTCTGCTGTGCCGGCCATTCTCCAATGTCTGCTGCTCTTCTTCTGTCCAGAAAGCCCCAGATACCTTTACATCAAGCTGGATGAGGAAGCCAAGGCAAAGAAAAGTAAGTCTATGGTGGTTTTCCTTTCTTCCTATTGTTTTGGAATTATCAGTTAATGAGAAACCGTGCACATGAATGGATACTCATGAAATTGGTACCAATGCTTTTCAAATGAAGTCAGTGATTATATGTAAGAATATGCACGATCACTTAATATGACTGGTACATGTCATTTTGCAACCATAAACATTCACACAAGCCCAAATAGAAAATCCACATGCAGTGCATTGAACTCAGACTTCTAACAGACCTTTCCTACATTGTACTTCTATGATAATGAGGAATAAGATGAAGCCAAATGTTTTGCTTTCTTAAAAAATAAAAAGACAGGATTTAACAAGAAAGGATTTCCAACACCCATTCTATTAGGTCATAGAATGGGTTAGGCAGAACTGTAGTTCTTTCATTAGCATAACAAAAACAAATTTATTTTTGTTTTGACCTGAGTTGTGTCAACATGATCATTTTGGGGGACAGGCTTGAAAAGACTCAGAGGAAGTGATGATATCACCAAAGACATCACTGAGATGAGAAAAGAGAGGGAAGAAGCATCAAATGAAAAGAAAGTCTCCATAATTCAGCTCTTCACCAATGCCAGCTACCGACAGCCTATTCTAGTGGCATTGATGCTGCATGCGGCTCAGCAATTTTCTGGAATCAATGGGGTAAGTTTAAGAACACCCTCCCTCACTCTTAAGACCAAAGTGAACTAAGACAGACGAGGACAGGAGTTTAAGTTTAAGTAACTAAGGACACATTAAAATGCTGACATCACAAATATCTTGAATGAGCATTAATTTTATCTTGCCTTGTCTGCTTTCTAAAATTACCTTACAATTTTTAAAAGATGTCAGTGATCAGTGGTCTCATGTCAATTAAGATGAAGATTAAAAGGCAAGTCATAATAAATACAAAAGAGGGCAAAAGAGAATAAATATACCAAGAAGACTGAATTACTATGGGCTTCTAGAGTTGAGTATCAAATTTAGGATTTCAGATAGCCTAGGCAGAAGGACTCATGGTTCCTGCTATCTATTTAAATGAAGTGTATCAGATAGCCTAGTGCAAAGAATTTTCCTGCCATCCAAGAAATTTTCACTGTTTGGGGAGACAGCACACAAAATAAACAATAGAAGGAACTGATATGATATTGGTGAGTGAGGGTAATAGAAAAGACATGACTGAAAAACATACTGAGTACTAAACTAGCTAGCTTTTAGGTTTTGAAATCTTTGTATTATGCAGACTAAAATTGTCTTACTGATGGTTAGCTGCTAGAAGAAAAAAATTAAGCATTGGTTAAGAAACCAGATTTTAAAAACCACGTATCCCCATTCAATGCTGTTAAAACTGTGATTTGGGCTTCTACAGTGAGTCAACCCCAGATTCACAGACACTGTGGGGGTGACTGATAGATGGGCAGAGACTTAGAGGAAGCAAAGAAAGTATTTCCCCCAAGGTGAAGCAAAAGGAGACCTGAGCCTCATTCCACAAGCTGAATGCTCTGCTCTGGCCTCTATCCTCCTTTAAAGGTCCTTGATGTTGATTTTTTTAATCTCTTAATTCTTTATAACTTTGGGTCTCAGAGACCAAATCTCTCTGAGCTCTCTCTCAGCTCTGCGAGTATATCCAAGAGCACAACACTTAATCTCTCTGAGTGTCCCTGCTTTAGCTTCCATCCCAGTGCCTGGCTTAGAGGCATGCAGGAAATGTTGAACCAGAGGCTTTTGGGTAGGATAGTGTGCAGTGAGTAATCCATTCCTCACTGAACACAGTCTGAACAGTCCTCCTGCATCAGCCCTGTCTGCAGGATGAGGCTGTAGGAAAGGAATGACAGAGGATGACACAACCAAAGAAAATGACTGTTATGCACATAGAGACGTAACTAATAATAAAGGCTATTAAGAAGGTTGTGAATCAGATTTCTCCATTTGTACTGACATGAGTGGAAATTTTGGGTTAAGTGCAATGAAACCAAAATTCTTATACACACTGGTTCAGTTCAGTTCAAAGTTGCTCAGTCGTGTCCGACTCTTTGCAACCCCATGGACTGCAACACGCCAGGCCTCCCTGCCCATCATCAACTCCCAGAGCTTACTCAAACTCATGTCCATTGAGTCAGTGACACCATCCAACCATCTCATCCTCTGTTGTCCCCTTATCCTCCCATCTTCAATCTTTCCTAGCATCAGAGTCTTTTCAAATGAGTCGGTTCTTCAGGTGGCCAAAGTATTGGAGTTTCATCTTCAGCATCAGTCCTTCCAATGAACACCCAGGACTGATCTCCTTAGGATGGACTGGTTGGATCTCCTTGCTGTCTAAGAGATTCTCAAGAGTTTTCTCCAACATCACAGTTCAAAAGCATCAATTCTTCTGGGCTCAGCTTTCTTCACAGTCCAACTCTCACATCCATACATGACTACTGGAAAAACCATAGTTTTGACTAGACAGACCTTTGCTGGCAAAGTAATGTCTCTGCTTTTTAATATGCCCTCTAGGTTGGTCATAACTTTCCTTCCATGAAGCAAGTGTCTTTTAATTTCATGGCTGCAGTCACCATCTGTAGTGATTTTGGAGCCCAAAGAAATAGTCTGTCACTGTTTCCAATGTTTCCCCATCTATTTGCCATGAAGTGATGGAATCAGATGCCATGATCTTAGCTTTCTGAATGTTGAGTTTTAAGCCAACTTTTTCACTCTCCTCTTTCACTTTCATCAAGAGGCTGTTTAGTTCTTCTTCACTTTCTGCCATAAGTGTTGTGTCGTCTGCATATCTGAGGTTATTGATATTTCCCCCAGCAATCTTGACTCCAGTTTGTGCTTCATCCAGTCCAGCATTTCTCATGGTGCACTCTGCATATAAACTAAATAAGCAGGGTGGCAATATACAGCCTTGATGTACTCCTTTCCCGATTTGAAACCAGTCTGTTGCTTCTTGACCTACATAAAGATTTCTCAGGAGGCAGGACAGGTGGTCTGGTATTCCCATGTCTTTAAGAATTTTCCACAGTTTGTTGGGATCTACACAGTCAAAGGCTTTGGCATAGTCAATAAAGCAAAAGTAGATGTTTTTCTGGCACTCTCTTGCTTTTTTTGATGATCCAATGGATGTTCAGTGATTTGAGCTCTGGTTCCTCTGCCTTTTCACTGGTAAGAGTGCAAATTGACACAACTTCTTTGGAAAACTATTTGGTAGTATCAATCAAAGCTGAGAACACACACACACTGTGATCCAACAATTCTATTCCAAGGTGTAAATGTGTACGTATTTTACCAAAAGGCTTGTACTAGAATAGAATGTTCATAGAAGCACTATTCATAATCACTCTAATGATAACTACCTAAATAACCATCAATAGTAGAATGGGTGACTAAATAGTAGAATGGGTAACTAAATTGTGGTATATTACTACAATAATATGCTAAATAGCAGTGATAATAAACAGCCTGCAAATGCAACAATGTGGATGATTCTCACAAAGGCAATGTTGATGCCAGATATAAAATATACATCAAGCAGTTCCACTTATATCAAGTACAAGACTAGGCAAAATTTATCTACAATGGCTGAAGTTGAAAGACTTTCCTTTGAAAAAGGGTGACATTTAGGGGGCTTCCAGAAGGCAGGAAATGATTTATTTTTTACCTAGATTATACAAGGGTGTTGGAGAAGACTCTTGAGAGTCCCTTGGACTGCAAGGAGATCCAACCAGTCCATCCTAAAGGAGATCAATCCTGGATGTGGAGGGACTGATGTTGAAGCTGAAACTCCAATACTTTGGCCACCTGATGCAAAGAGCAGGCTCATTTGAAAAAACCTTGATGCTGGGAAAGATTGGGGGCAGGAGGAGAAGGGGACAATAGAGGATGAGATGGTTGGATGGCATCACCGACACAATGGACATGGGTTTGGGTGGACTCCAGGAGTTGGTTATGGACAGAGAGGCCTGGTGTGCTGTGGTTCATGGGGTCGCAGAGTCGGACACGACTGAGTGACTGAACTGAACTGATACAGGTGTGTTTAGTTTGTGCAAATTAATTAAGCTGTACACTTAAAGGGTATATGTACCTTTTTGCATGTATTTTAACTTTAAGAAAAAGTTTTAAAACTGAAAAAAGTTAGATGCAGATGTAGAGTTTTCAGCTGAATATAAGGAGATTTTAAATGATTGGAAGTTTTACACACTAAAGGAAGATTGTGATTTCTCCTTTTCTGGAAGAAGAGGGATGATAAAACCTTTTGAGATCTCTCGGAACTCTGGTTCCATTGAAACACTCAAAAAATAAACAACCTAAAATAATTCTTGCATTAAAGCCTTAGCACTAGGCTTCTTGATTAAAGCTAAACTATTCTCATCTTTCAGATATTTTACTACTCAACCAGCATTTTCCAGACAGCTGGAATCAGCCAACCTGTTTATGCAACCATTGGAGTTGGTGCTGTCAACACAGTTTTCACTGCTGTCTCTGTAAGTGAAATACTCTAGATAAATATTCTGCTTGTTCCTCAGTCCAGAAATAGGAGTGAAAAAAACCCTTGTAACATAAAAGCAACCTGTGATTTATTGTCCACATGTACTGGATATGTAGATAGAACTATGTGAGTCACAGGAAGAGTCCTAGATGTGAATAACCAACCATTGTAGTGAGATTAGGCATAACTGAACACATGGATCAATGGTTCTCCCTATCTCCCAAATATGTCATTTGTCACTCACTTGTGAATCAGGAACTCACTTGGGGACAAGACACTTGGTATTTTTGTGTAAATACCTAGGCTTTTTCTCCTTTCTTCTGTACTTAAGTCCCTTAATATTAGCAAATGTGTATATGCATGCTCAGCTGTGTCTGACTCTTTGCAACCCCACAGACTATAGCCCACCAGGCTCCTCTGGGATTTTCCAGGCAAGAACACTGGAGTGGGTTGCCATTTCCTACTCCAGGGGAATCTTCCCGACTCAGGGATCGAACCCTCTTGCGTCTCCTGCATTGGCAGCAGATTCTTTACCACTGCACCATCTGGGAAAGGAAGTGTGAAAGTGTTAGTCATTCAGTCATGTCCGACTCTTTGCGACCCCATGTACTGTTGTCCATGGGATTCTCCAGGCAAGAATACTGGAGCAAATTGCCATTCCCTTCTCTGGGAGATCTTCTGGATCCAGGGCAGATTCTTTACTGTCTGAGCCACCAGGGAAGCAGAGAAGCACCCTGGGAAGCACCACCTGGGAAGCCCCTGATATTAGCAAACAGCTTGTCATTTCTGTCAGTACTGGATCTTCCACCTTGATTCCATCCTTCCATGGTTGAAATTTTTTATCCTGATATCTTAGGGGAAAAAAAAAAAACATTTTTTAAATAAACATTGTCCTCTTGATTAAATATCTAAGCCTCTAGCAAAATTAAACTGATTGAGCAGATTCTTATGATGTTAGGCCATTGGACAGACCTTCCAGGCAGCTCTGAGGCTTTTCATATAGCTCAGTTAGAAAAGCATCTGCCTGCAGTACAGGAGATCTGGATTCAATTCCTGGATCGGGAAGTTCCCCTGGAGAAGGAAATGGCAACCTGCTCCAGTATTCTTGCCTGGAGAATCCCACGGATAGAAGAGCCTGGCAGGCTACAGTTTATGGGATCACTTGTTTTTCATTCTCTGCACATGGACTTTTAACTATTACCTAGAGTGGTCAATAATTACAGCCTTGCTACCTAGATCAAAAGGCAAGTTTGTCCAGACCACATTAAACAGAACTGGACCTTGGAAAGAGAAGGAAGAACAGATAACAAGGGAACACCAGTGCTTATGCCTTTAGAGTTAATGCTTGTTCAATCCAAAAGGCTACTCTAAAATCAATAAAGGATTGGTACTGGGATGGAATCCTATTTGCATTCTTTTGTCTCCTGAGATAATATTTTTGCAAATCTCACTTCAACATTATTTTTCTCATATAGAGATTGTGATTAAAATATTTTATGTGTAACAGGATTTGCTATGTGAAGAATCAAGTTATCAAGATCAGGGCAATCCAAACTATAAGAATGCCTAAAAAAACTACTGTAAAATTCCATTGTTGTCCACCCATCCAACCCCACCAACTCCATGGAGTGGGAGGAGTTTTTCCAAAAATAGTGTCCTGATTATTTTGAATATACCTTTTTAGAACTCATCCTTTTATTCTGTGAACATTTTTGCAGGAGTGACATAATTTTAAAACTCTAATCAGCCGTCTAATGAACCCTCCAGGACTACAAGTAATATTTAACACTTTTAATTATATTTATTTTTGAAAAGTTTTAAAGTTCAAAAAAATACAAAAAGGATACCTTTCAATCATCCAGATTCTCTTGCCAAAATCAGGCAATGTTACCGAATTCCGTGTATCCATTCAAATAAAGATGTGCAAATAGGAATATGTACTGATAACATAGTAATGTTTCAACAATTCAGAGGGAATATAATCCTTTTTTTTTTCCTGAATGAGTATTTGGAGAGAGAGACTTTCTAAACTCGATGCTGAATGATGTTCCATATTTTGTATTTTCTTTTACACTAATGATCCAGTAGATGGAAACCTGTAATCTTGAGTGAGAAAACAAAACAGAAAGAAATATGAAGCCAACGGAAAGACAGCATGGGTCTAGAGGAGAAAGAGGCCTCCAAGTAGGCATCGAGGGTCTGAGTGCTGCACACTGTCTGTGGGGAAAATGGAAGTTAAGGTCAGGCATCCAGGTCTCTAAGACCTGACCAAGTCTCACCCTGTGTCTGTGCTCACCTGGCCCCAAGGGAGTCTGACTCAATTTTCAAGGCATGCAGTTTTAGAATTTATAATCCTATCAGTAATAGTTGTCCAGAAATAGAAGAAACGGATGTAGTGAAAGCCCTTTTTGCTGAAGAAATGCTCCAGTTTCCTTGGCGGCTTGACATGGTGTCATCAAATCAACTTTAAAAGTCATAATATAGAGAGAGTCAAAATATATAGAGAGAAATTTATGAACTAGAGAAAGTTTTGTTTTTCCCACTTCATTCTCAACAATTAAATATGGGTTCCTTGCTTACCACTCTGAAGTGATCTGAAAGCCTGAGAAAAAGGGGTTTTTTTCACTGTGAGTGAAAAGAAATGTTTCTCAGATATTTTCAGAGCCAAAGCTCACTGCACTAAGAGTATTGGATTGCTATTGATTTACTGATAGATTTATGAGAACAGCCAAGTGAGAAATTATGACAGGTAATTTTTGTGTGTGTTTGACTCACCAACCTTGGCAAGGATCAAGCCAGAGTCTATTCAGCAAACTCTGGTCCTTGCTAATTGTAAATCTTAAACATTAGTGCAAAGATCCCAACCCAAAGGAATTGATGCCAAGTCTCCTAAAATAGGATAAAAAAGCAATTTAACCTTTTGCTTTAAAGTCTTATCTTTTCAAGTGGATAGTCATTACCAAGACCAAGTACTTTCAGGCCTGACTCTTTAGTGAGATGATCAAATTCTGTATTTTCCCCCTGAGTGGTCACAATTTGACTTTGTTTGCAGTAATGAAGTTGGATGATGACAGTTGACACATCAATAATTGCACTGTTTCAGAAGTCTGCAGTGCTCAAACGCTTTTAATTATAACTTAGGATAATTATCAAAAGAGAAATTAATGTCATTTTTATGTAGACCCTTCATATTTTAAGGGGAGAGGAAATACTGGACATCCAAGATGTCCAGTCTCTAACTATTGCACCCAAAGTGATAAACATCAGGGGGTAATGATGCTATGGTTCTTTCTCTAGAATGACCTGTTCGAATCAGTGTGACAAAAGGAAGACAGCATCTGTTAATCATCTCTGGTCACTGAGACCAGTTCCACCTTTCTGGGCAAGAGTCACTTCCCTCCTTAATTCCACATCTGCAAAATGAGATAATAGAATGGCTTCTTCTCAGCTGTATAAATTTAAAAGATCTCCTCGGCAGTAAAAACTATTTAAGTATAAAGCCACATGTTTTAAAACTTTCCTAGGTGTTCCTTGTGGAGAAGGCAGGGCGACGCTCTCTGTTCCTAATTGGAATGAGTGGGATGTTTGTTTGTGCCATCTTCATGTCGGTGGGACTTGTGCTCCTGGTGAGTCTGGTGTCTGCACTGAGATTTTTGGGTACCCAATGATAGCATTTCTGAGCCCCAAGTTAAACATCTGAGACTTACTTAACAAAATAAAGCAAGAGGAACAGCATATAAAACAAAAGAGAAATGTAAAGAAAAAGAATTAGCTTCAGGGTTTAAAGACTGAATATCAGCAAGTGAATGGTGCTTGTCACCCAGAGATGCAGGGTGTATAATAACCAGGTTTCAATCCTGGCTCTGCCACTTGGCTGCTTGTGTGACCTTGAACAAGTACCTAGACCTTTCTACCACTTTACAGGGTGTTCCGCATCCTGTCTACCGAGCTTGGTATGAGTAGAAGCAGAGGTCACTGGATCCTTGCTTTGCTTCTTCCACAGGAAGAGTGACTAGGAGGCAGAGAAAATCCGAAGCCACAGGATTTCTTATAGCTCAAAAGATTTAAGGATGATTCAGACTAGGAAAAAAAAAAAACTTGTCTACGACTCATTGGAAAAGACCCTGATGCTGGGAGGGATTGGGGGCAGGAGGAGAAAGGGACGATAGAGTATGAGATGGCTGGATGGCATCACCGACTCAATGGACATGAGTTTGGGTGAACTCTGGGAGTTGGTGATGGACAGGGAGGCCTGGCGTGCTTCGATTCATGGGGTCGCAGAGTCGGACACGACTGAGCGACTGAACTGAACTGAACAACTGGAATAACTTATACTTAATTGAACATAAGCACATCAGTGAAAGTGAAGTAGCTCAGTCGTGTCCGATTCTTTACAACCCCGTGGACTGCAGCCTACCAGGCTCTTCTGTCCATGGGATTCTCCAGGCAAGAATACTGGAGTGGGTTGCCATTTCCTTCTCCAGGGGATCTTCCCAGCTCAGGGATGGAACCTGGGTCTCCCGCATTGCAGGCAGACGCTTTAACCTCTGAGCCACCAGGGATTCCCATAGCACATCAGGAAGAGTGCTATGTCCCCTCTGAACTCAACAAGGACTTAGCTACAGGAAGAAGCAGTCAGTGATCCCAGTTCCACTTTTATTTTGTTTTTCTTTTCTCCTCAGAGTAAATTCCCTTGGATGAATTACGTGAGCATGACAGCCATCTTCCTCTTTGTGTCTTTTTTTGAAATTGGGCCAGGACCCATCCCCTGGTTCATGGTGGCTGAGTTTTTCAGTCAAGGACCACGCCCTGCTGCTTTAGCAATAGCTGCGTTCAGCAACTGGACAGGCAATTTCATTATAGCTCTGTGTTTCCAGTACATTGCGGTAAGCAGCCTAGTTCTGTGCAAACTTACTGAACAGAAGATAAGGTTTAACAGCTGCTAACTGGGACTCTGTTTCTTCTCTGCAGGACTTCTGTGGACCTTATGTGTTTTTCCTTTTTGCTGGTGTGGTCTTGGCCTTTATTCTGTTCACATTTTTTAAAGTTCCAGAAACCAAAGGAAAATCCTTTGAGGAAATCGCAGCAGAGTTCCGAAAGAAGAGGGGTTCAGCTGAAACGCCAAAAGCTGCTGTAGAAATGGAATTCCTCGGACCTACAGAAACCATGTAAAGATAACCTGCTTTTTGACATGAACAATAACAGGAAGAAAGCAGTGTTTTTTAATGACACTTTTTTGAGAATTTTATATCTGTATCTTGAAGTATTGTTTTATTTTTTATAGAGATTTTATAGGCTCTGATCAGAAGTATCATCAAATATTACAAAAAAGTATTTTTTTCTTTTAACTTAGAGAATCTATGTTGGGTGGTAAGACTATAAGAAAACCAAAAAATCTAGCTCATTTTGTTACACTAACTGGCAAATACATTTAGTACCAAAAAAAATTTTTTTTTGTTACTTTGATGACCAAATGGTTTTTGTAAAATTAAACACTAAACGGCTTGGTCATTTAGCACGGGTTACCAGTTAATAATAACAACTATCATAAACTTGTGCTAATTCCTTGCTGGTTCAATCCTTTAAGCTATATTTTTGTTTTGCTTTTTTATTAACCACAGCCTGGTTTTCTGAGTTGTCTTATAAAATACACTCAAACAGTGATAAATCAAACATTTGTTTATCTCCTCAAACTTCAAATAAGATACAGCAGTCTAACGCTGGAAATTGGAAGCAAAAGATTGTTCTGTTTGTTAAAAAATATTTTCTGAACTATTATGTTTTAAAATAGGTTGAAAAGGTAGGGTTGGAAGATCCTGAGGGTGAGTCCCTGAAAATTCAAAAACATTGAATTTCAGCCTTGATCAAAATCCTTATTTAATTTTCCTGGAAAGACTGAGTTCCCAAACACAAAGCAATCATTCTTTTTGGTGTTTCCTTTTTCGCCTTGGCAGTATATGGAGCTATCTAAGCTGTTCTATTATGATTACTAACATTATTGTATACTACTTATGTGCCAAGCACTAAGTGCTTTTACCTATGTAGACAAATTGGAAATACACAGATGATTAAACAGACTTTCACTCAGTCAATTTTGCAACTATGGAAATAGAGTTCTGAAGGATACCAAAGGCTTAGCAGGGAGCTGAAATATCTCCAGGCTCTTTCCCTCACAAAGTAAAGCACTGAATCAATCCTTTTTAAATTTGCTTTAATGTATGGAAGAGAAAGGCACTTTCTCTTTTTAAAAGTTCTTTTTAAGAGTGGGAAAAAAAAATACTGACCACTTGAGGGTTTTTTGTTTTTGTTTTTTCTTTTTTTTCTTTGACCAAAGTTGTTTACCTTTATGTAATTTGACATTCCAAGCAACATGAAATTATTTCTTCTCACTTTGATTTTTGTTTCTTTTCAGCCAGTTTGGGATCAACTATGTCCCCTTAGCTGTTCCAGGATACCAAGTGAGCTTAAATAGTTTGGTAGACCTTTTTTTCTAAACTGTGAACTCAGTTAAAAAAAAAAATAAAAGCAGGGACTTGGAGTCGGGCAGAAGCAGGAAAATGGCTCATCCCGTAGCTCCTGTCTTCTTCAGGATGCTGGTGGCCTTTGAGAAGCCCAAAGTTGCACCAGTAAAGAAATTTAACATATTTATAGGTGATGAATGTGATTTATTCAAATCACTATTCCTGATCTCATTTAGAATAAAGTGGAAATGGCAACCCACTCCAGTGTTTTTGCCTGGAGAATCCCAGGGACAGGGGAGCCTGGTGGGCTGCCGTCCATGGGGTCGCACAGAGTCGGACACGACTGAAGTGACTTAGCAGCAGCAGCAGCAGTAAGTGTTTAGGATTTCCCTGATGACTCAGTGGTAAAGAATCTACCTGCCAGTGCAGGAGATGCTAGTTCAATCCCTGAGTCAGGAAGATCCCCTAGAGAAAGAAATAGCTTCCCCTCCAGTATTCTTGCCTAGAGAACCCCATGGACAGAGGAGCCTGGTTGGCTATAGTCTGTGGGATTGCAAAGAGTTGGACACGACTTAGTGACTGAACAAGTAAGAGTTTAAATAAAGAACCCACAAGACCCCTTTTAAGTTTTGATTAATTTTTCTGACTGACCGCAAATACTCAAAATTCAGACCCTGAAGTTTTCTGCCTCAGAGAAATGTAAATAGCATGTATTGTTTCCCTTTCATAATTTTTTCCTTGCAAAGATACTAGTGAGTTGAAAAGAAACATTCAGATGAAATAAGCGGTTAAAGCTTCATACTAAAACAAAGGAACTAGCTTAACATAATAAAAACTGCTAGGTTCTCAGCAATATTCATCATAATATATAATAAGATTGATGCTAATTAATTGGATTTAATCCCAGGGAAATTAGATGTGAGTTTGAATGGTTAATTTTCATAGTACACTATCATTTCTGTGGAGTCATTTTCATAGTCAAACATCCTTACAAATGTGATCTTCTCTTAACTTGCTTGGAGCATGATCCAGCCGTTCATCTGCTACATCTAGTATTGTCCACTGTCCTGACACCAATGCAGGGATCTCCTCTCACTTCCTCTTCCATGCTCCCTTCTACAGGATCAGCACTGTCATGCACTCTGAGACACAGTAAGAGAATGCCTCACCTCAAGGAGCTCAGTCTATTGAGGAGTTCAGGAAGATCACCTGCATTTCTTGCCTTTCATCACCTCAGTGTATAGCACTTTGTAAATAAAATGCACTCAATAATATACCTACCTCAGAGAGCTGTGAGGATTAAACATAAAGTGCTAAGCAGAGTGCCTGGTACAGAGAGGGCACTCAATAAATGTTACCTAAAGTTAGTATTCATGACAATACTGTTAGGACACAGAGCTATCATATATAAGATAGTTCCAATTTTTTTCTTTTGAATAAAAAAAAGTTTTATAAACACAATATAATATTTTCTTACTTCCAGCAACAATCCCATAATGACAAGGGAATTGTAAGAATTAGGGGGAATATTAAGCTGTCTAAATACTTAAACCCATACTTGATATTTCTAAGTAGGGTATAAGAGTTTTTCTTGTATTTTTTAAATTTGCTTTTGCCTAAGTTATTTTTAAGAGGCCTATATGTAGTATTATTTCTTTGGATAATGCTAGGTACAAATTGAAATGCTATGTGTCATATATAAATGTAACAACAGGATTAAATCACAGGACAAGGCCAAGCCTTCTTGATAAGATGCAAAAACTGCAAAAATGAGGACTTCTCTGGTGGTCCAGAGGCTGACTCTGCGCTCCCAGTGCAGGGGCCTAGGTTCCATCCCTGGTGGGGGAACTAGATCCCACATGCCGAAACTAAAAGATTCTGTGTGCCGCAACGAAGATCGAAGATCTTGTGTGCTACAGTGAAGATCTGGCACAGTCAAGTAAATATGGAAATAAAGTTAAAAACATTTAAAATATTAGATTACCTAAAAAGGTGTAAAAATAATTACAAAAGTGTATAAACTAGTGTACATAAGTATTTCTTGCTAGCTTATTATTGTATACATAGCAAAGCAGTGTTAGACAGTATCTTGTGCTTATAGTGTCCTAAGCAAAGGTGCTGAGTAAAGTGTGAAAAAATATAATTTTTCATTACAATTGTATATTAGTGATCTGAGGAGAAAGGGTTTATTGCCAACCACTCTTGAGCCATCTGCTGGTGTTTTTACTGCTTTCCAGTTGGGTGCACGTTAGAAAGAATCATCATGAAAATCCACTGGTTTTAGTTAAGAGTGTGTATACACTGCAGTTTTATGTCAATAAATATATTTCTAATTATTGTGTTACTTTATTTTATGTAGAAAATAACCACATTTAAGAAAATTTGTATTGGTTTACTGTATATAATCATTTCCTTCTCACAGTATTTTTCCTGTTCTCATATTAAAGATAATATGTGAGTTGCATTATAAATCCAAATGTTATTTCCATCAAGCAGTTGTTTTGATTATCAGTTTAGTAGGGAAAACTAACCGGTAGACTAGGTAAGAACGGTTGAAGAGGAATGAAGGACTCCCTTTGATGAAAATAGAAATACTTCAATTCAGTAAATATTTAATTGAGCTCCTATTATGAACACAACACTTTATTAAAGTTTTGTAAAAGATACAAAGCTTAGAAAACATGGTCCCTATCCTCAATCACCTGAATTCTCATAAAGAAGCTAAACTTTATTTTATTTTATTTTTTTTTAAAGAAGCTAAACTTTAAAAACAAATAGTTATGGCACAAGGGGCAGAATAGGAAAAACTGTAAGTTAGTGGTTTTAAAAATTTTTAGTTGACATCTAAAATTTTCATCATATGTTTAAATAGCTGCAAAGAATATAACTTTTCAAAATATATATATACATTTAAAAATTGCTATGCTCTATGTATCCAGTAGCATTTAATTACCATAGTAATTTGTTGCTCACCATAACCATTTTTTATGAAATTATTCATTTTCTTATTTTTAAATTTTCATCATGAAATTTAAGAACACTAGCAAGTAAAAAGTACATATAAAAGCATCTAGAAAGTAAAGACAGGTCACACACAAAGAAACAGGATTCATAAAAGCATGTCATATCTGAACAGCAGCTGTGAAAGCTGAAAGGCTGTGGAGAAATACCTACAAAATTCTAAGGGAAAAATTATTTTCAGCCTAGAATTCTGTTCCCAGATGTACTATCAGTTGAGTGTCAAAGTAGAATTAAGTATATTTCCAGATATGCAAAACTCAAAATTTTACCTATTCTGTACCTTCTCTCCTGAAGCAAGAGGAATGTGTACTGTGCCAAAGAGAGAGAGAGAGAGAGAGGAAAAACTGAGTGTGAAAGACATGGAATTCAGCAAAAGGGGAGGATGGAAGAAAAGTCTCAGGGCATGAGTCATAGGTGACGGCAAGTACCAGAGCCTAGAAGACAACCAGTTCAGACTGAAGCAAGAAAAAGAAGGTTCTGGGGAAAAACAGAACTAAAATATTCTCTGATGTGTTTGGCCATATGAGGAATACTTTGGAACCTTTTGGAAAAAAGAACAGTGCCAAACACATAGAAAACTAAACACATGCAAATACGAGGCAATTATGAACTCCTGGGGAGAGAGTGTGGAGGGAGCAACATGGGAAAGAAGTGTCCTGGTGCACTACTTAACTCAATGGTGAATAGTTATTTACACAATTATGTAAAACACTGAATATTGTTACAATTCTCATTTTCAAATAAAATTTCTAATAATATAATGAGATATGTGGAAAAGAAAGGTGAGGAATTGTGAGGAAAAGCTCAATGATAATTAACACAGTAAGTTGTTGACACATAGCCACCAAAATCTATAAAGCAAAAAAATATCCATATGAGGCTATGTGCTGGTAATTTTCCCTGTGCTCCTGCAGTCTATGTTTACCCATTGTACTCTGCTCTGTGACTCAGAAAGCTGGTCTCTTCAGACTCTATCATCTAGGTTCCTTGTCTTTGGCTTCTAGTTGAGTTTGCTTAATGCGCTGCCCTGGTGGCAAATGGAAGGATAAGAAGAGGGAGAAGGAAGGCTATTGTTTCCTTCAGCTTCCAGCCCCCCTCTCCTTGGGCAGTGACTGTATTCCTCCACTTATGGCCACAGCTTCCGTATAGCTCCAATTATACTCATTACTGAGTTCTGGTAATCATTCCCCCAAATCTTGCCTCTTTTAATCCCAGAGTTGGTAATGGCATCATACTACTGTGAGTTCTACTACTACTAGTCCCAGGTACTTGACCATCCCTTGCTGTTCCTTAACTTGGCCCCCTCCTTTGTAAAATGTTTCTCCATTAAGCTTCTTTAACCACTCCTTTGCAGTGGGCCAGCTGCTTCTGTTGAGACCCAAACAAAACAACATATGAACTTGAACGTGGAAATTAAAGCTTTAAGAAACAGTTAAAAAAATTTCAAGGGGCTTCCCTGGTGGCTCAGTGATAAGGAATCCAGCTGCCAATGCAAGAGATACAGGAGATGCAGGTTCAATCCCTGGGTCGGGAAGATCCCCTCGAGGAGGAAATGGCAAGCCACTCCAGTATGCTTGCCGGGAAAATCCCATGGACAGAGGAGCCTGGTGGGCTACAATCCACAGGGTTACAAAAGAGTCAGACACAACTTAGCAACTAAACAGCAGCAACTACAAAAATTTTTCAAATACTCACCTATAAGAAAATTCATGGTTGAAGAAGGCTGGGGCAAAAACTTACTGTATTTTTTTTTTCAAATATATGTAATATAAGCCTGTACTATTATTTGACCTTTAAACTATAGACATGCATTACTTTATAAAAATAAAAATTATTATATAACCATAAATATTTTAATTTAAACTATTGAATCAACTGATAAAATGCTACACAGCACAAAGGTGCATGAGATTATATATACCAAATATATTTTAGATAGATTAGAGAGGCTGAGAGAGTGAAAATGGTAGAAAGGGAAGAAGAGAGAGGAGGGAGAGAGGAAAAAAGAAGAATGTACAGTACTCAGTGCTTATGGATAGATGATAGGATTTCAGCTAGGTTAGGGCTACAGTTGGGGTTGGTGTTCAGGTGTGTATGTTTGTATGTATGTGTGTGAGAGCATGTGGTCCAAGTTTCCTTCACTGTGCATGTATATTATGCTTGCTTGCTTGCTTGCTAAGTCGCGTCAGTCGTGTCCGACTCTGTGCGACCCCATAGATGGCAGCCCAACAGGCTCCTCTGTCCCTGGGATTCTCCAGGCAAGAACACTGGAGTGGGTTGCCATTTCCTTCTCCAATGCATGAAAGTGAAAAATGAAAGTGAAGTCTCTCAGTCGTGTCCGACTCTTAATGACCCCATGGACTGTAGCCTACCAGGCTCCTCCGTCCATGGAATTCTCCAGGCAAGAGTACTGGAGTGGGTTGCCATTGCCTTCTCTGATATTATGTTTATAATAAGCTAAAAAAATGTGGGGGGAATTAACCTTCTTTCAGAAATAGATGGTGAGAAGAAAAGGAGAAATAGGTCTGCAGTTTGCACAACAATAAAGAACTTTATTACAACGTGGGGATGTGTGAATGTATTCACAGACTAAGGGAAAAGAGAAATAGAGAAGAATTTTAAGACACATGAGAGAGGATAAGCGAAGAATGGGAAAGTTTAACATAAAAAAATTATAGGCAGTGATATTAGAAAGGAGGAGACAGGTGAGAGAAAAATTTAAATGAAAAATGATATGAAGATATTTTGAGACAAAGAGTTAAAAAGTTGAGGTTGCTTGTATAAGGTTGACTCTCCATTTTCTGCAGAGAAAGTACTAGATGAGCTCCTACCCTGAGCAGGAATCCTGAAGATCATTGATTCCTGAACCAACTCCTATGAGTCAATTGCACCCTAAAGCTAAACCCTGCCTATAGAATTATCAGCTGAGTCATCTTGGGCAGTTTACACAGTCCTCTAAAGTTTCAACCATGTGCTCTTAGTGTGAAATGAAAATAAAGATAGCACAGATTTTGCTTACATTATAGGATTTTGCAAGGTACAGTAATTTTTAAAAAAATTTTTAACTGAAATGCAATATGAAATATGTACATAATTTAGTCCTCTAATGATGTATTTGTCTTCTCAGACTGCCATAACAAAATACCATAGACTGTGTAAGTTCAACAACAGTAATTTCCCACAGTTCTAGAAGCTAAGAAGTCCAAGGTTAAGGTGCCAGCTGATTTGGTTCCTAGTGAGGGCTCTCGTCCTGGCTGGCAGATGGTCACTTCTCTTCACAAGGCAGAAAGGATTCTAGTGGTTTTTTCCTCTTCTTATAAGGGCATCAGCTCTATCAAATTAGGGGCTTACCCTTATGACCTCATTTAACCTTTATCACTGCCTCAGAGGCCCCAACTCTAAGCAGAGTCACTTCGGGGTTAGGATGTCAACATATGAATTTAAGGGGACATAAACATTCAGTCTATAACAAATGGTAAGGAACTTTTACCTTCAGGAGAGAAAAAGAAAAGACACAATGAGGGAGGGCTGGAAGTAGAAACAGGACCAAATTGTCTTGGAGGAATTAACATGTTTTAATATTCTATTTTGAAGAATGAAAATGTAGGAGGAGCTAAGATGGCGGAGGAATAGGACGGGGAGACCACTTTCTCCCCCACAAATTCATCAAAAGAACATTTAAACACCGAGTATATTCCACAAAACAACTTCTGAATGCCAGCAGAGGACATCAGGCACCCAGAAAAGCAACCCACTGTCTTCGAAAGGAGGTAGGAAAAAATATAAAAGACAAACAAAGAGACAAAAGAGGGAGGGACAGAGCTCCATCCCGGGAAGGGAGTCTTAAAAAGAGAGAAGTTTCCAAACACCAGGAAACACTCTCACTGTCGAGTCTGTGCCGAGCTTTGGAAGCACAGAGGGCAACATAACAGGGAGGAAAAATAAATAAACAATTAAAACCCACAGATTACGAGCCCAATGGTAACTCCCCCAGCGGAGAAGCAGCGCAGACGCCTGCACCCACCACTAGCAAGCGGGGGCTGGGCAGGGAGGCGCGGGCTGCATCACTTAGAGTAAGGATCTGGCCTGAATGCCCCGAGCGCTATCTGAGCGAACTAAATTGGGCTAGCAAACCAGACTGTGGGATAGCTACCACGCGAAAAGCCAGCCCTAACCTAAGACACCACCAGGCCCATGCACGGAACAAAGGACTGAACAGAGATAGCCAGCTGCAGACTACCCCCCTCTGGTGACAGGCAGCCAGAGCTGGAAGGGGGCAATCGCAGCCCCAGAGAGACATTATCTACAAAACTGTAAGCAGGCTTCTTTGCTAACTAAGACCTCTTGGGGTTCTGGACGGTCAACATCTGCCTGAGAAGGTGTGCCGGTTGCACACCCAGAAAACCGAGCGGCAGGGAGGCGATAAGTCGCAGCAACCGTGCTCACCAAACACCTCATCACCTGAGCTGCTCGGACCTGGGAAGGGCACAAAATGCAGGCCCAAACAAGTCTGTGCCCTTGGGGTCTACCCGAGTGCCTGAACCTGAGTGGCTTGGACCTGGGAGGTGCAAGCAGCCCAGGGCTGGCCTCGGATGGTTCCCAGTGGAGCAACCTAGAGCCTGAGCAGTGTTGGCAGGGAGGCTACAGTGTGGCTGAGGCACTGCAAGCACACGCCAGTGTTATTTGTTTGCAGCATTCTTCCCTCCCCACAGCGCGACTGAACAGGTGAGCCTAAAAAAAAAAAAAAAAAGTGTCCACCACCACCCCCTTTGTATCAGGGTGGAAATCAGACACTGAAGAGACCAGCAAACAGAAGAAACTATAACAGAGGGAACCGCCTTGGAAGCGACAGGCAATAGATTAAAACCCTGTGGTTAGTACCGACTACATAGGAAGGGGCCTACAGATCTTGAGAAATATAAGCCAGACCAAGGAACTAGCCTTGATTCATGGACCTGACATTCCAGGTTTCTACGCAATATTGCTCTTTACAGCATCGGACCTTGCTTGTATCACCAGTCACATCCACACCTGGGTATTCTTTTTGCTTTGGCTCCATCCCTTCATTCTTTCTGGAGTTATTTCTCCACTGATCTCCAGTAGCATATTGGGCACCTACTGACCTGAGGAGTTTCTCTAAAATTCTGAAGGAGATGGGAATACCAGACCACCTGATCTGCCTCTTGAGAAATTTGTACGCAGGTCAGGAAGCAACAGTTAGAACTGGACATGGAACAACAGACTGGTTCCAAATAGGAAAAGGAGTTCGTCAAGGCTGTATATTGTCACCCTGTTTATTTAACTTCTATGCAGAGTACATCATGAGAAACGCTGGACTGGAAGAAACACAAGCTGGAATCAAGATTTCCAGGAGAAATATCAATAACCTCAGATATGCAGATGATACCACCCTTATGGCAGAAAGTGAAGAGGAACTAAAGAGCCTCTTGATGAAAGTGAAAGTGGAGAGTGAAAAAGTTGGCTTAAAGCTCAACATTCAGAAAACGAAGATCATGGCATCCGGTCCCATCACATCATGGGAAATAGATGGGGAAACAGTGGAAACAGTGTCAGACTTTATTTTTCTGGGCTCCAAAATGACTACAGATGGTGACTGCAGACATGAAATTAAAAGACACTTACTCCTTGGAAGGAAAGTTATGACCAACCTAGACAGCATATTCAAAAGCAAAGACATTACTTTGCCAACAAAGGTTCATCTAGTCAAGGCTATGGTTTTTCCTGTGGTCATGTATGGATGTGAGAGTTGGACTGTGAAGAAGGCTGAACGCCGAAGAATTGATGCTTTTGAACTGTGGTGTTGGAGAAGACTCCTGAGAGTCCCTTGGACTGCAAGGAGATCCAACCAGTCCTGGGATTTCTTTGGAAGGAATGATGCTAAAGCTGAAACTCTAGTACTTTGGCCACCTCATGTGAAGAGTTGACTCTTTGGAAAAGACTCTGATGCTGGGAGGGATTGGGGGCAAGAGGAGAAGGGGACGACAGAGGATGAGATGGCTGGATGGCATCACTGACTCGATGGTCGTGAGTCTGAGTGAACTCCGGGAGTTGGTGATGGACAGGAAGGCCTGGCGTGCTGCGATTCACGGAGTCGCAAAGAGTCGGATGCTACTGAGCAACTGATCTGATCTGATCTGAAGGAACTAGTTGAAAATGAACTGACCCCGCAATACTCACAACACCACCAGAGAAAGTCCTAGATACACTTTTACTATTTTTACGATCATTCTTTCTTTTTTTTTTAATTTTTTAAAAAATTTTAAGTCTTCTATTACTCCTTTAATTTTCACTTTTATAACCTACCATTACTTTGCAAAAAAAAAAAAAGACCCTATTTTTTAAAAGCAAACTTCATATATATATTTTTATAATTTTTGTGACCTTGTTTTTTTTTTTTTTTTTTTTTTTTCCCCTTCTTTTCTTTAACATTGTGTTTTTTAAATTCCAAACTCTACTCTTTATTTTTAATTTTAGCTTTTTGGTATTTGTTATCAATTTTGTACCTATAATTTTTTTTATAATTTTTGTGACTTTTTTTCCCTCTCTTTCTTTCTCTTCTGCTTTTCTTTAACATTGTATTTTTGAAATTCCAAACTCTACTCTAGAGTTTTAATTTATGCTTTTTGGTATTTGTTATCAATTTTGTACCTATATTTTCTTTATAATTTTTGTGACTTTGTTTTTGTTTGTTTGTTTTCTCTCTCTTTCTTTTTCTTCTTCTTTTCTTTAACATTGTATTTTTGAAATTCCAAACTCTACTCTAGATTTTTTAACTTTTGCTTTTTGGTATTTGTTATCAATTTTGTACCTATATTTTCTTTATAATTTTGTGACTTTTTTTTTTTTTTTTTCTCTTTCTTTTCCTTCTTCTTTTCTTTAACATTGTATTTTTGAAATTCCAAACTCTACTCTATATTTTTAATTTTTGCTTTTAGGTATTTGCTACCAATTTTGTACCTTTAAGACCCCAATCTTCAGTACCCGTTTTTCACTTGGGAGCAAGATTACTGGCTTGACTGCTCTCTCCCCCTTTGGACTCTCCTTTTTCTCCACCAGGTCGCCTGTGTCTCCTCTCTAACCCCTCTCTACTCTATCCAACTCTGTGAATTTCTGTGTGTTCCAGACAGTGGAGAACACTTAGGGAACTGATTACTGGCTGGATCTGTCTCTCTCCTTTTCATTTCCCCCTTTTATCCTCCTGGCCACCTCTGTCTCCTTCCTCCCTCTTCTCTTCTCTGTATAACTCCATGAACATCTCTGAGCAGTCCAGTTGTGGAGTGCACATAAGGAAGTGATTACTGGCTAGCCCGCTCTCTCCTCTATTGATTCCACCTCATCTCATTCGGGTCACCTCTAACTCCCTCCTCCCTCTTCTCTTCTCCACGTAACACTGTGAACTTCTCTGGGTGACCCTCACGGTGGAGAAACTTTTCATCTTTAACCTAGATGTTTTATCAATGATACTGTATAGAAGGAGAAGTTTTGAGACTACTGTAAAAATAAGACCGATAACTGGAAGCAGGAGGCGTAAGTCCAAACCCTGACTCCAGGGAACATTAATTGACAGGAGCTCATCAAATGCCTCCATACCTACTCTGAAACCAAGCACCACACAAGGGCCAACAAGTTCCAGGGCAAGACATACCAAACAAATTCTCCAGCAACACAGGAACAGAGCCCTGAGCTCCAATATATAGGCTGCCCAAAGTTACTACAAAACCATAGACATCTCATAACTCATTACTGGACACTTCATTGCACTCCAGAGAGAAGAAATCCAGCTCCACCCACCAGAACACCGGCACAAGCTTCCTAACCAAGAAACCTTGACAAGCCACCTGTACAAACCCACACACAGTGAGGAAACACCACAATAAAGAGAACTCCACAAACTGCCAGAATACAGAAAGGACACCCCAAACTCAGCAATATAAACAAGATGAAGAGACAGAGGAATACCCAGCAGGTAAAGGAACAGGATAAATGCCCACCAAACCAAACAAAAGAGGAAGAGATAGGGAATCTACCTGATAAAGAATTCCGAATAATGATAGTGAAATTGATCCAAAATCTTGAAATCAAAATGGAATCACAAATAAATAGCCTGGAGACAAGGATTGAGAAGATGCAAGAAAGGTTTAACAAGGACCTAGAAGAAATAAAAAAGAGTCAATATATAATGAATAATGCAATAAATGAGATCAAAAACACTCTGGAGGCAACAAATAGTAGAATAACAGAGGCAGAAGATAGGATTAGTGAATTAGAAGATAGAATGGTAGAAATAAATGAATCAGTGAGGAAAAAAGAAAAACGAATTAAAAGAAATGAGAACAATCTCAGAAACCTCCAGGACAATATTAAACGCTACAACAGTCGAATCATAGGAGTCCCAGAAGAAGAAGACGAAAAGAAAGACCATGAGAAAATACTTGAGGAGATAATAGTTGAAAACTTCCCTAAAATGGGGGAGGAAATAATCACTCAAGTCCAAGAAACCCAGAGAGTCCCAAACAGGATAAACCCAAGGTGAAACACCCCAAGACACATGTTAATCAAATTAACAAAGATCAAACACAAAGAACAAATACTAAAAGCAGCAAGGGAAAAACAACAAATAACACACAAGGGAATTCCCATAAGGATAACAGCTGATCTTTCAATAGAAACTCTTCAAGCCAGGAGGGAATGGCAAGACATACTTAAAGTGATGAAAGAAAATAACCTACAGCCCAGATTATTGTACCCAGCAAGGATCTCATTCAAATATGAAGGAGAAATCAAAATCTTCTCAGACAAGCAAAAGCTGAGAGAATTTAGCACCACCAAACCAGCTCTCCAACAAATACTAAAGGATATTCTCTAGACAGGAAACACAAAAAGGGTGGATAAATTCGAACCCAAAACAATAAAGTATATGGCAATGGGATCATACCTATCAATAATTACCTTAAATGTAAATGGGTTGAATGCCCCAACCAAAAGACAAAGACTGGCTGAATGGATACAAAAACAAGACCCCTACATATGTTGTCTACAAGAGACCCACCTCAAAACAGGGGACACATAGACTGAAAGTGAAGGGCTGGAAAAAGATTTTCCATGCAAATAGAGACCAAAAGAAAGCAGGAGTAGCAATACTCATATCAGATAAAATAGACTTTAAAACAAAGGCTGTGAAAAGAGACAAAGAAGGTCACTACATAATGATCAAAGGATCAACCCAAGAAGAAGATATAACAATTATATATGCACCCAACATAGGAGCACCGCAATATGTAAGACAAATGCTAACAAGTATGAAAGGAGAAATTAACAATAACACAATAATAGTGGGAGACTTTAATACCCCACTCACACCTATGGATAGATCAACTAAACAGAAAATTAACAAGGAAACACAAACTTTAAACGATACAATAGACCAGTTAGACCTAAATGATATCTATAGGACATTTCATCCCAAAACAATGAATTTCACCTTTTTCTCAAGCACACACAGAACCTTCTCCAGGATAGATCACATCCTGGGCCATAAATCTAGCCTTGGTAAATTCAAAAAAAAAATTGAAAGCACTCCAAGCATCTTTTCTGACCACAATGCAGTAAGATTAGATCTCAATTACAGTAGAAAAACTATTAAAAATTCCAACATATGGAGGCTGAACAACACACTGCTGAATACCCAACAAATCACAGAAGAAATCAAAAAAGAAATCAAAATTTGCATAGAAACAAATGAAAATGAAAACACAACAACCCAAAACCTGTGGGACACTGTAAAAGCAGTGCTAAGGGGAAAGTTCATAGCAATACAGGCATACCTCAAGAAACAAGAAAAAAGTCAAATAAATAACCTAACTCTACACCTAAAGCAACTAGAAAAGGAAGAAATGAAGAACCCCAGGGTTAGTAGAAGGAAAGAAATCTTAAAAATTAGGGCAGAAATAAATGCAAAAGAAACAAAAGAGACCATAGCAAAAATCAACAAAACCAAAAGCTGGTTCTTTGAAAGGATAAATAAAATTGACAAACCATTAGCCAGACTCATCAAGAAACAAAGGGAGAAAAATCAAATCAATAAAATTAGAAATGAAAATGGAGAGATCACAACAGACAACACAGAAATACAAAGGATCATAAGAGACTACTATCAGCAACTATATGCCAAAAAATGGACAACGTGGAAGAAATGGACAAATTCTTAGAAAAGTACAACTTTCCAAAACTGGACCAGGAAGAAATAGAAATCTTAACAGACCCATCACAAGCATGGAAATTGAAACTGTAATCAGAAACCTTCCAGCAAACAAAAGCCCAGGTCCAGATGGCTTCACAGCTGAATTCTACCAAAAATTTAGATAAGAGCTAATACCTATCCTACTCAAACTCTTCCACAAAATTGCAGAGGAAGGTAAACTTCCAAACTCATTCTATGAGGCCACCATCACCCTAATACCAAAACCTGACAAAGATGCCACAAAAAAATAAAACTACAGGCCAATATCACTGATGAACACAGATGCAAAAATCCTTAACAAAATTCTAGCAATCAGAATCCAACAACACATTAAAAAGATCATACACCATGACCAAGTGGGCTTTATCCCAGGGATGCAAGGATTCTTCAATATCCGCAAATCAATCCATGTAATACACCACATTAACAAATTGAAAAATAAAAACCATATGATTATCTCAATAGATAAACAGAGAAAGTCTTTGACAAAATTCAACATCCATTCATGATAAAAAACTCTCCAGAAAGCAGGAATAGAAAGAACATACCTCAACATAATAAAAGCTATATATGACAGACCCACAGCAAACATTATCCTCAATGGTGAAAAATTGAAAGCATTTCCCCTAAAGTCAGGAACAAGACAAGGGTGCCCACTTTCACCATTACTATTCAACATAGTTTTGGAAGTTTTGGCCACAGCAATCAGAGCAGAAAAAGAAATAAAAGGAATCCAAATTGGAAAAGAAGAAGTAAAACTCTGACTGTTTGCAGATGACATGATCCTCTACATAGAAAACCCTAAAGACTCCACCAGAAAATTACTAGAACTAATCAATGAGTATGGTAAAGTTGCAGGATATAAAATCAACACACAGAAATCCCTTGCATTCCTATACACTAATAATGAGAAAATAGAGAAATTAAGGAAACAATTCCATTCGCCATTGCAATGAAAAGAATAAAATACTTAGGAATATATCTACCTAAAGAAACTAAAGATCCAAATATAGAAAACTATAAAACACGGGTGAAAGAAATCAAAGAGGACACTAATAGATGGAGAAATATACCATGTTCATGGATTGGAAGAATCAATATAGTGAAAATGAGTATACTACCCAAAGCAATTTATAGATTCAATGCAATCCCTATCAAGCTACCAACAGTATTCTTCACAGAGCTAGAACAAATAATTTCACAATTTGTATGGAAATACAAAAAACCTCGAATAGCCAAAGCTATCTTGAGAAAGAAGAATGGAACTGGAGGAATCAACCTACCTGACTTCAGGCTCTACTACAAAGCCACAGTCATCAAGACAGTATGGTACTGGCACAAAGACAGAAATATAGATCAATGGAACAAAATAGAAAGCCCAGAGATAAATCCACACACCTATGGACACCTTATCTTTGACAAAGGAGGCAAGAATATACAATGGATTAAAGACAATCTCTTCAACAAGTGGTGCTGGGAAAACTGGTCAACCACTTGTAAAAGAATGAAACTAGAACACTTTCTAACACCATACACAAAAATAAACTCAAAATGGATTAAAGATCTAAATGTAAGACCAGAAACTATAAAACTCCTAGAGGAAAACATAGGCAAAACACTCTCCGACATACATCACAGCAGGATCCTCTATGACTCACCTCCCAGAATATTGGAAATAAAAGCAAAAATAAACAAATGGGACCTAATTAAACTTAAAAGCTTCTGCACAACAAAGGAAACTATAAGCAAGGTGAAAAGACAGCCTTCAAAATGGGAGAAAATAATAGCAAATGAAGTAACTGACAAACAACTAATCTCAAAAATATACAAGCAACTCCTACAGCTCAATTCCAGAAAAATAAATGACCCAATCAAAAAATGGGCCAAAGAACTAAATAGACATTTCTCCAAAGAAGACATACAGATGGCTAACAAACACATGAAAAGATGCTCAACATCACTCATTATCAGAGAAATGCAAATCAAAACCACTATGAGGTACCATTTCACGCCAGTCAGAATGGCTGCGATCCAAAAGTCTACAAGCAATAAATGCTGGAAAGGGTGTGGAGAAAAGGGAACCCTCTTACACTGTTGCTGGGAATGCAAACTAGCACAGCCACTATGGAGAACAGTGTGGAGATTCCTTAAAAAACTGGAAATAGAACTGTCTTATGATCCAGCAATCCCACTGCTGGGCATACACACTGAGGAAACCAGAAGGGAAAGAGACACGTGTACCCCAATGTTCATCGCAGCACTGTTTATAATAGCCAGGACATGGAAGCAACCTAGATGTCCATCATCAGATGAATGGATAAGAAAGAAGTGGTACATATACACAATGGAGTATTACTCAGCCATTAAAAAGAATACATTTGAATCAGTTCTAATGAGGTAGATGAAACTGGAGCCTATTATACAAAGTGAAGTAAGGCAGAAAGAAAAACACCAATACAGTATACTAACGCATATATATATGGAATTTAGAAAGATGGTAACAATAACCCTGTATACGAGACAGCAAAAGAGACACTGATGTATAGAACAGTCTTTTGGACTCTGTGGGAGAGGAAGAGGGTGGGATGATTTGGGAGAATGGTATTGAAACATGTATAATATCATATATGAAACAAGTCGCCAGTCCAGGTTCAATGCACGATACTGGATGCTTGGGGCTGGTGAACTGGGACGACCCAGAGGGATGGTATGGGGAGGGAGGAGGGTTCAGGATGGGGAACACATGTATACCTGTGGCGGATTCATTTTGATATATGGCAGAACCAATACAATATTGTAAAGTTAAAAAATAAAATAAATTTAAAAAAGAAAAAAAAGAAAATGTAGCCCATTTTTGTTTACTTTTGCTGGTGCAGTCTTTTTTTTTTTTTTTTTTTAAAAAGAACATTTATTTATTTGGCCAAGTTGGGTCTTAGTTGCATGTCATGGTGGGATCTTTCATTGCAACACACAGACTCTCTAGTTGTGGCATACTGGCTCAGTAGTTGTGGCACACGGGCTTGGTTGCTGTGCAGCATGTGGGATCTTAGTTTTCCGACCAAAGATCAAATCTTCATACTCTGCATTGCAAGGCAGATTCTTGACCACTGGGCCACAAGAGAAGTCCCTCTGGTGTAGTCTTTCACACCTAAGAACTTCTGAAAGCACCTACCCATCAATTTCTTAAAGGATTCTACTCTTCACTTTAAAAAAAAAAAAAAAAAGAACATTCTGTAAAAGAAAAAGGACTGTAGGAAGTATGTGTGGCAGACACTGGAATTTATTATTGCCAGAGGAGAAGAGGATGACAGAAGATGAGATGGTTGGATGGCATCACTGACTTGATGGACATAAGTTTGAGCAAGCTCTGGGAGTTGGTGATGGACAGAGAAGCCTGGTGTGCTGCAGTTCATGGGGTCACATAGAGTCAGACACAACTGAGTGACTGAGCTGAACTGAGAAAAATACAGGTGAATCAGTTACATCTGAATTTTGGAATCTCATGAAATGTTTGAAACATACATATGCTGAACAATTATTTGTTGTTTATTTGAAGTTCAAATTTAAATGAGTGGCCCATATTTTCATTTGCTAATTCCAGCAATACTAAAAATGTATCAATATAAAATTGTGGCATGAGATAAGAAGGCCTTCTTAACTGAACAATGCAAAGAAACAGAGGGGAAAAAAATAGAATGGGGAAGACTAGAGATCTCTTCAAGAAAATTGGAGATATCAAGATTTCACGCAAGGATGGGCATGGTAAAGGACAGAAAGGGCAAGGACTTAACAGAAACAGAAGAGATTAAGAAGAAGTGGCACAGAAGAATACACAGAAGAACTGTACCAGAAAAGTCTCAATGACTTGGATAACCACGATGGTGTGGTCACTCATCAAGAGCTGGATATCCTGGAGTGCGAAGTCAGGTGGGTCTTAGGAAGTATTACTACAGGCAAAGCTAGAGGAGGTAGTAGAGTTCCAACCGAGCTATTTAAAATCCTAAAAGATGATGCTGTCAAAGGGCTGCACTCAATAAGTCAGCAAATTTGGAAAACTCAGCAGTGACCACAAGACTGGAAAAGGTCAGTTTTCATTCCAGTCCCAAGGAAGGGCAATGCCAAAGAATGTTCAAACTACTGTAAAATTGTGCTCATTTTACATGCTAGCAAGGTTATGCTCAAAATCCTTCAGGCTAGGTTCAAGCAGTATGTGAACCAAGAACTTTGAGATGTATAAGTTGGGTTTCGAAGAGGCAGAGGAACCAGAAACCAAATTGTCAACATTCATTGGATCATGGAGAAAGCAAGGGAGTTCCAAAAAACATCTGCTTCTGCTTCATTGACTATGCTAAAGCCTTTGACTATGCCGATCACAACAAACTGTGGGAAAAGAGATGAGAGTACCAGACCACCTTACCTGTCTCCTGAGAAACCTGTATGCTGGTCAAGAAGCAACAGGAACCTTGCATGGAACAACAGACTGGTTCAAAATTGGGAAGGAGTACAAGACGACTGTATATCGTCATCCTGCTTATTTAACATATATGCTGAGCACATCATGTGAAATTCTGGGCTGAATGAATCACAAGCTGGAATTACGATTGCCAGAAGAAATATCAACAACCTCAGATATGCAGATGATACCACTTTAATGGCAGAAAGTGAAGAGGAACTAAAGAGCCTCTTGATGAGAGTGAAAGAGGAGAGTGAAAAAACTGGCTTAAAGCTTAACATTTAAAAGACTAAGATCATAGCATCCAGTCCCATCACTTCCTGGCAAATAGAAGGGGAAAAAGTGGAAGCGATGACAAATTTTCTTTTCTTGGGCTCCAAAATCACTGTGGGACGGTGACTGTAGCCATGAAATTAAAAGACACTTGCTCCTTGGAGGAACAGCCATGACAAACCTAGACAGCATATTAAGAAGCAGAGACATCAATTTGCCAACAAAGATCTGTATAGTCAAAGTTATGGCTTTTCCAGTAGTCATGTACCAATGTGAGAGTTTGATCATAAAGAAGACTGAGAGCTAAAGAATTGATACTTTCAAATCATGGTGCTGGAGAAGACTCTTTTCTCTTTTTTTAAGCATTTATAAGCAGTGTGATCTTTTCTCTTAAATTTATTTATTTTTAATTGGAGGATAATTACTTAACAATATTGTGTTGGTTTCTGCCATACAACAATGTGAATCAGCCATAGGTATACATGTGTTCCCTCCCTCTTGGAATGTAAGGATATCAAACCAGTCAATCCTAAAGAAAATCAACCCTGAATATTCATGGAAGGACTGTTGCTAAAGCTGAAGCTCCAATACTTTGGCCACTTGATGTGAAGAGGTGACTCATTGGAAAAGACTCTGACGCTGGAAAAAATTGAAGGCAAAGGAGAAAGTGGCAGCAGGGGATCAGATGGTTAGAGAGGGTCACTGAGTCAATGGACATGAATCTGAGCAAACTCTGTGAGTTAGTGGAGTATAGAGGAACCTGGTGTACTACAGTCCATGAGGTCGAAAATAGTTGGATACGACTTAGCAACTGAATGACAACATCAACAAATACACAGACTTATGGCAAAATAGAATTAAAAACTCAGCAGTCACAACTATATAAAAGTAATTAACACTTGATAAAATGGGTATTTCAAACAAGTGGAAAGTATACGTGCTGTGCTTAGTTGCTCAGTCATCTCTGACTCTTTGCGACCTCATGATTCTCCAGGCAAGAATACTGGAGTGGGTTGCCATGCCCTCCTCCAGGGGATC
The DNA here is from genome assembly GCF_027580195.1 of Bos mutus. Lineage (NCBI taxonomy): Eukaryota > Metazoa > Chordata > Mammalia > Artiodactyla > Bovidae > Bos > Bos mutus. Next base: position 95,397,986 of record NC_091617.1, read on the forward strand.
TTCCCAACCCAGGGATCAAACTGGGGTCTCTTGCATTGCAGACGGATTCTTTACCAGCTGAGCTACCAGGGAAATTATATATAACATGACAAATGTTACAGAATATATGCTTGTGCAGTGCTGAGTTGATTTAGTCCTGCCCAACTCTTTGTGACCCTATGGACTGTAGCCCTCCAGGCTCTTCTGTCCATGGGGTTTTCCAGGCAAGAATACTGGAGTGGGTTGCCATGCCATCCAGGGGATCTTCCCAACCCAGGGATTGAACCCACGTCTCTTTAATATCCTGCATTGGCAGGAGAGTTCTTTACCACTAGTGCCACCTGGGAAGCCCGAAAATATACTAACAAGTTAGAAAAAATAAAGTTAGATGCCTACTTCACACTGCTGCTGCTGCTGCTGCTGCTGCTGCTGCGTCACTTTAGTCGTGTCCGACTCTGTGTGACCCCATAGACGGCAGCCCACTAGGCTTCCCATCCCTGGGATTCTCCAGGCAAGAACACTGGAGTGGGTGGCCATTTCCTTCTCCAATGCATGAAAGTGAAAAGTGAAAGTGAAGCCGCTCAGTCGTGTCTGACTGTAGCAACCCCATGGACTGCAGCCTACCAGGCTCCTCCGTCCATGGGATTTTCTAGGCAAAAGTACTGGAGTGGGGTGCCATTGCCTTCTCCACTTCACACTAGCCAAAACAATTAGCTGCAAATGGAGAAAAGTGCCAAATTTGGAAAACAACAACTAGAAGGAACAAAAGAAATGTGGTATACCTAGGGAAAATATCCTTCAGGGTGAAGGGAAAGAAAAAACATTTTCAGATGAAGGAAAAAACAAGGAATTTTTGTTACCAGTGGATCTATTGTAAAAGAAATTCTAAAGACATTTTCTAAGCATTTTTTCAGGTTGAAGGAATAATACAAATTATTATGATTGCAATGGTGGTTTATTAAAATATATATTTGTCTAAACGTAGAACTGTATATCAAATAGAGTGAATTTTAATGTATAAAGTTTATGAAAAGTAAATTTAGTGTTTTGTAAAAGCTGGATAAAACAAAAGGCAATGTCTTCTTATTATCTCAGATTATTTGAAGAGAGATTTTTTTCCCATCTTTTTCTACATCTGGCCAGTCATCAAAACATGAATAAAAACCAAACAAATTAAGCCTTGTTTATTCTGTTAATTACAGGTGACTTGCAGTAGAAAAGGAATATGCCAATCAACAAAATCCAGAGATAATTCTGAAGCACAATTTGAACTTCTCTTCACAGTCTCTGAGCTGACACTCAAAACCTTTTTCCAGAACAGTCAGAGGCTTGACTGAGTTTCAGCATCATTGCCAGACCTCCCCAGGTGGAGCCATTAACAATCAGTGAAATGGACCCAAAAAAGAGAAAAGGAACACGAGTTTCAAAAATCTGCTAACTGCATCATCAATTTCTGAATGATTGAGAGCGGACTAGAAATGCCTTGGTAGCACTTTTCCTGTCTCACACACCTGTCACACTGTAGCAGAAATGAGCCTGCAACAATGATCTCATGATACTGTGTAACCCTGAGGCCAGGATGAGGCTCTATCTGACTGGAATTGTCAGCCATCAATCTGCACTATCAGGAATGTCTGTACCCAGAGCCTCTGGCCACCGATTCTACTTTAGACTTGTTCCCAAGTGACACTGCTGATTATTTTTATCTCCTAACGTTATTGTTTAACTAGTTCACTAATGATTAAGACAATTTCAAAGACTGAGCAAGCCCCACTAACTAAAAGGCTGTTGCACTCTAGTTAAGATAGAAAGGGTGTCCACTGCCTGCAATTAGCTGATAATGCATTATAACTAATAGTACTTTGGGAAAGTGTCCTGTCAGCGGGAGCCCTGGGGTTGTTTTCCTAATGCTTGAAGATCATCCCATCAGTGCTTTTCTGTTTCATTGGATTAAGTGGTTGGTGCTGTACTAACCCTGATTTTTTTTTTTTTTTTTTTGAGTGGACCAGTTTTTAAAGTCTTCATTGAATTTGTTACAATATTGCTTCTGTTTTATGTTTTGGCTTTTTGGCCCTGAGGCATGTGTGATATCTTAGCTCCCCAGCCAGGTATGGAACCCACACCTCCAATATTGGAATGTGAAGTCTTAATCGATGAACCACCAGAGAAGTCCTCCTACTCTGATTCTTCTAAATTCTGAAAGTAATTTGGGTTCTGATTCCACAAACTCACAGAATTTTCTTCATTAGCATTTTCTGGAACTGTGATGTGGAGTGCTGTGATGATAAAAGTGGATAACCACCTTCCTATTTACTCATCTCCAGTTCTGCCTTGCAAAAGCATATCTATCTCAGCAGGAGGGCATGGTCAAGGAAAATCCAGGAGAAGTCAGAACAATATTTCATCTACCCCATTAAGTATTTCTCCATTTGCTTTCTCCATCCCATGCTTACTTTCTTTAATTTTTATCTCCCAGTGTATAGGATCTGCTGTTTCCACTATTCGTCTAATAAGTATATTTTGTATCCATTTCAGTTCAGTTCAGTTGCTCAGTCGTGTCCTACTCTTTGCAACCCCATGAATCGCAGCACGCCAGGCCTCCCTGTCCATCACCAACTCCCGGAGTTCAGTCCATCAAGTCAGTGATGCCATCCAGCCATCTCATCCTCTGTCATCCCCTTCTCCTCCTGCCCCCAATCTCTCGAGCATCAGAGTCTTTTCCAGTGAGTCAACTCTTGGCATGAGGTGGCCAAAGTACTGGAGTTTCAGCTTTAGCATCAGTCTTTCCAAAGAAATCCCAGGGCTGATCTCCTTCAGAATGGACTGGTTGGATCTCCTTACAGTCCAAGGGACTCTCAAGAGTCTTCTCCAACACCACAGTTCAAAAGCATCACTTCTTCGGCGCTCAGCTTTCTTCACGGTTCAACTCTCACATCCATACATGACCACTGGAAAAACCATAGTCTTGACTAGACGGACCTTTGTTGGCAAAGTAATGTCTCTGCTTTTCAATATACTATCTAGGTTGGTCATAACTTTCCTTCCAAGGAGTAAGCGTCTTTTAATTTCATGGCTGCAGTCACCATCTGCACTGATTTTGGAGCCCCCCTCCCCAAAAAATAAAGTCTGACACTGTTTCCACTGTTTCCCCATCTATTTCCCATGAATTGATGGGAACAGATGCCATGATCTTCGTTTTCTGAATGTTGAGCTTTAAGCCAACTTTTTCACTCTCCACTTTACTTTCATCAAGAGGCTCTTTAGTTCCTCTTCACTTTCTGCCATAAGGGTGGTGTCATCTGCATATCTGAGGTTATTGATATTTCTCCCGGCAATCTTGATTCCAGCTTGTGCTTCTTCCAGTCCAGCGTTTCTCGTGATGTACTCTGCATAGAAGTTAAATAAGCAGGGTGACAATATACAGCCTTGATGTACTCCTTTTCCTATTTGGAACCAGTCTGTTGTTCCATGTCCAGTTTTAACTGTTGCTTCCTGACCTGCATATAGGTTTCTCAAGAGGCAGGTCAGGTGGTCTGGTATTCCCATCTCTTTCAGAATTTTCCACAGTTGATTGTGATCCACACAGTCAAAGGCTTTGGCATAGTCAATAAAGCAGAAATAGATGTTTTTCTGGAACTCTCTTCCTTTTTCTATGATCCAGCAGATGTCGGCAATTTGATCTCTGGTTCCTCTGCCTTTTTTAAAACCAGCTTGAACATTAGGAAGTTCACAGTTCACATATTGCTGAAGCCTGGCTTGGAGAATTTAGAGCATTACTTTACTAGCCTGTGAGATGAGTGCAATTGTGCAGTAGTTTGAGCATTCTTTGGCATTGCCTTTCTTTGGGATTGGAATGAAAACTGACCTTTTCCAGTCCTGTGGCCACTGCTGAGTTTTCCAAATTTGCTGGCATATTGAGTGCAGCACTTTCACAGCATCATCTTCCAGGATTTGAAATAGCTCAACTGGAATTCCATCACCTCCACTAGCTTTGTTTGTAGTGGTGCTTTCTAAGGCCCACTTGACTTCACATTCCAGGATGTCTGGCTCTAGGTGAGTGATCACACCATCGTGGTTATCTGGGACAGGAAGATCTTTTTTTATATAGTTCTTCTGTGTATTCTTGCCACCTCTTCTGCTTCTGTTAGGTCCATACCATTTCTGTCCTTTATCGAGCCCATCTTTGCATGAAATGTCCCCTTGGTATCTCTACTTTTCTTGAAGAGATCTCTAGTCTTTCCCATTCTGTTGTTTTCCTCTATTTCTTTGCATTGATCGCTGAGGAAGGCTTTCTTATGTCTCCTTGCTACTCTTCGGAGCTCTGCATTCAGATGCTTATATCTTTCCTTTTCTCCTTTGCTTTTCGCTTCTCTTCTTTTCACAGCTATTTGTAAGGCCTCCCCAGGCAGCCATTTTGCATTTTTGCATTTCTTTTCCATGGGGATGGTCTTGATCCCTGTCTCCTGTACAATGTCACGAACCTCCGTCCATAGTTCATCAGGCACTCTATCTATCAGATCTAGTCCCTTAAATCTATTTCTCACTTCCACTGTATAATCATAAGGGATTTGATCTAGGTCATACCTGAATGGTCTACTGGTTTTCCCTACTTTCTTCAATTTAAGTCTGAATTTGGCAATAAGAAGTTCATGATCTATAAGCCACAGTCAGCTCCTGGTCTTGTTTTTGTTGACTGTATAGAGCTTCTCCATCTTTGGCTGCAAAGAATATAATCAATCTGATTTCCGTGTATTTTGGTGTATATATTTTGCATATAGGGTGCTAAAAGTATATTTTGTATATAGGGAAACCAATCTTGGATGTCTTACAAGCCTCTGGGCCACGGGCAGGCAACTCCTGGCAGATCCCAGAGCTTGCTCAAACTCATGTTCATCCAGTCAGTGATGCCATCCAACTATCTCATCTTCTGTCATCCCCTTCTCCTGCCTTCGATCTTGCCCAGCATTAGGGTCTTTTTCAATGAGTCAGTTCTTTGCATCAGATGGCCAAAGTATTGGAGCTTCAGCTTCAGCATCAGTCCTTCCAGTGAGTATTCAGGACTGAGTTCCTTTAGGATTGATTAGTGTGATCTCCTAGCAGTCCAAGGGACTCTCAAAAGTCTTTTCCAACACCACAGTTCAAAAGCATCAGTTCTTCGGCACTCAGCTTTCTTTATGGCCCAATTCTCACATCCATACATGACTACTGGAAAATCCATGGCTTTGACTAGACGGACCTTTGTTGGCAAAGTAATGTCTCTGCTTTTTTTATATGCTGTCTAGGTTTGTCATAGCTTTTCTTCCAAGGAGCAAGAGTCTTTTAATTTCATGGCTGCAGTCACTGTCTGCAATGATTTTGGAGCCCAAGAATATAAAGTCTCTCACTGTTCCCTTTGTTTCCCCATCTATTTCCCCATCTATTAGATCCTGGCCATGTGACCGGGATCTAAGGGAAGGCAATCCAACATGGTTCTTAGTAAGCATGGAATGTCAAGCAAGGGGAGTTGTTATAACTTGAGGTATCTAGTAACTTTAGGCTCTAAGATTGTTTCAGATTGGAACATTCCAACTATAGATATGTTAGGATATTTATCAGGCCAGAATTTGGGGCCTGGGGAGGTCATCTTGTTACTATATGGTTACTATGTATATCTCTACATTGATATATTACAGCAGTTGTAATAAAAATAATGATGATGAGAATAATAACAATAATAATTTGATGAGCACTTTGCATGTTTGTTATAAACGTTTTCTCATTTATACCTTACAGTGCTCCTATAAAGTAAACCCTTACAGATGAGAAGACCAAGATTCACAGAGACACACATGGACTTTCTGCACTTTTGCCCTTCCAGTTTCCCTGCCTGGGACACACACTTGCCAGTCACCTGGATCACTCCTGTTCACCCTTCAGGATGCAGTTGTAGTGTTCCTTATTCTAGAAAGCAGGCCCAACTCCCCTTCCTGGAGCCTCCTCTGGGCTAGACACCCTTCCTCTCTTTTCCCCAGTCCTCCACATGACCTCTGCAAAGCACTCACTCCATCGTATTAAAATGTTCTTAGATGTCTCTTCCACTAGTGCAGGCTGTGCTTTGCGAGGAATATGTTGTTTAGTTGCTTAGTCATGTGTGACTCTTTGAGACCCCATGGACTGCAGCATGCCAGGCTTCTCTGTCCTTCACCATCTCCCGGAGCTTGCTGAAACTCATGTCCATTGAGTCGGTGATGCCATCCAACTATCTCATCTTCTGTCTTCCCCTTTTCCTCCTGCCTTCTATCTTTCCCAGAATCAGGGTCTTTTCCAGTGAGTCGGCTCTTTGCATCAGGTGGCCAAAGTATTGGAGCTTCAGCTTCAGCAGCAGTCTTTCCAATGAATATTCAGGGTTGATTTCCTTTAGAATTGACTGGTTTGATCTCCTTGCAGTTCAAGGGACTATCAAGAGTCTTTTCCAACACCACAGTTTGAAACCATTAATTCTTTGATGCTCAGCCTTCTTTATGGTCCAACTTTCACATCCATACATGACAACTGGAAATACCATAGCTTTGACTGCTGCTAAGTCATGTCAGTCGTGTCCGACTCTGTGCGACCCCATAGACGGCAGCCCACCAGGCTCCCCCGTCCCTGGGATTCTCCAGGCAAGAACACTGGAGTGGGTTGCCATTTCCTTCTCCAATGCATGAAAGTGAAAAGTGAAAGTGAAGTCTCTCAGTTGTGTCCGACTCTTAGTGACCCCATGGACTGCAGCCTACCAGGCTCCTCCGTCCATGGCAGTTTCCAGGTAAGAGTACTGGAGTGGGTCGCCAGTGCGTTCTCCATAGCTTTGACTAGACAGACCTTTTTTGGCAAAGTAATGTCTCTGCTTTTTAATATACTGTCTAGGTTTATCATAGCTTTTTTTCCCAAGGAGCAACAGTCTTTTAATTTCATGGCTGCCTGTCTCCTTTCTTTCCAGAGGTGCTTCATACTGGGCAGAAATTATTAGAATGAGTACTACTCAGTAGAAAGAGTACAGTGCCTCGTACTGAGTAGGTACTCAAATACTTGGGGAATCACAAATTAAATAAAAGCTTTAAGTAGCATACAGGTGATTAGACCGAGGATCCTTTAAGATTCAGTTATGAGACACTACTGTTTTGAGATTCAGATTTGAGCCTGGTTGGCTGGAATAGATGATGCTGAAATTAACTGAGAAATAAAAGCAAGAGCAAGATAAGGCAGTAGTTTTGAATTCAAATGACCAAAAGAAATTACCCCTTCTAAGTTGGTAAACTCACCTAAAAGTTGAGGACCTACTTTTTTTAAAAGGAAAAAAGGAGTGTATTATAATGATTTTTCTATACTATTTGTGTTCTTAGTCACTCAGTCATGTCCGACTCTTTGCAATCCCATAGACTGTAGCCCACCAGGCTCCTCTGTCCATGGGGATTCCCCAGGCAAGAATTCTGGAGTGGGTTGCCATGCCCTCTTCCAGGGGATCTTCCCCACCCAGGGATCAAACCCAGGTCTCCTGCATTGCAGGCAGATTCTTTACCAATTGAGCCACAGGGGAAGCCCTTTCTATATACTGTACTACTTCTAATTTTCAAATGTAAATCTTTATGCAATTGCTAGGAATTATAGTAGTTTGACCCTAGAAATAATCCAACTTGAGTCATATCTTCAAAGAATAAGCTGTTCAGTTACATAACTCAGATTATATATTGAAGGACATGAAAATGCTACACAGGAGGGGAGGGTGAGCCCCTCTGTGTTACTGAATGGCCACTGCAGCAGCAGAAGTGGGCCTGCCAGTCTCCATTCACAGTGTTGATTTACCTTAGACCTCTGCCGACTACCCCTGTTATCTTCACCAAGGTGCCTCATGGAGTGGTCATTCTTTTCTGCCATCTGAGGGCGTTATGAATTGTAAATCAATTCAAAACTGATAAGCACACATCAACTCTGTTCCAAAGCATACTTGTTTCTATTAGCCTAAAATTTGCCATAAACCTTTCATACTAGGAAATCCTTGGTGAGAATGTCTCTCAGTCAAAAGCATATTTAGTTCAGTTAAACCTTGGAAACCAGCTTAACAAAATGCAGCATGGTTTCTTTTGTTTCTAATATCTCTTCATTGCAGGAGTCCCTGGTCGAGGGCTGGTTTTGATTGCCAATGTCATAATCTAAATTTCATCACAAGTACTAACTGATTCAATAGTTACAAAGGAGAATGATCCCCAGTTCTCTCTTGTAGAGCCAAGTTTAATCTGAGTGTTGTGGGAATATGAATTCCTTTGCAGAATTCACTGCAAGATAATGTGCTCATGTTCTTACGCAAATCTGTATCAAGTTGGGTTTGCCAATAAGTTTCACTATAGTAGAAAATCAAAGTTTAATGTGCCTGTGTTCACGTGCTTTCAAAATGCATTTCAGAGTCCACTTGTAGTACAGATAAGCTATGAAGTCTGCTATTCTGGATTTTATCCAGGGAACTCTTTGCAATCAAGAGGCTGTGTGGTTATTGTAACTTGTGAAAATCACCCCTCCTTAGCTGTCCATTTCTGTTAGAAAGCTCTAAATGTTGGAATCAACTTCATTAAACTGAACCAACAGTTGCCTCCCTGAAATTTCTCCATTTTTTTAAGGTGGAAATATCTTCCAGGTAAAAGCTAAAGGAGCCCAATTTCAGCCTATAATGAAGAATAACCTTCTAACAATCAAAAGCTTTGGTGGACAGTGAGTTTCCTATTAACATGATCATTGCATGAATTGAGTGTACATGAATTATATGCATAGAGGCTCCTCCACTTATGGTGGGGTAACATTCCAATAAACCCATCATAAGCTGGAAACATCATAAGTTGAAAATACTTTATACACTTAACCAACTGAACATCACAGCTTAGCCTAGCCTACCTTAAATGTGTTCGAACATAGGATACATAGGGTATCAGTTGTTTACCCTTGTGACTTCATTGACTGGGAGCTGAGACTCACTGCCACTGCCCAACATCATGAAGGAGTATCATACCACATATTGCTAGCCTGGGAAAAGATCAAAATTCAAAGTCCAGCTTCCACTGAACACCTATTACTTTTGCATCAGTTTTCAGTTAAAGTAAAAAAATCTTAAGTTGAACCACTGCAGGTTGAGTATCATATACTATATGCCTGAAATCATATGTGCAGATCCTAAATGAGTAGAGCCAGGACTCACATTCAGGCAGTCTAACTACACTGATCATACTGCAGAGCCCTGTGTATTGCATTACCAGCTGACACGGAAAATTGCAGCAGCAAAAGAGGTTTGAGCTAAATGACATCTGAAGTCTTTACTCAGCATGAGAATATATGGCACAGGAAATTCTCATGCAATGTGAACATTTCCCCTTAACTACCCTTCCTCAAAGTCTGGAATAGTTGTCTCTTACAAGCCTCCTTGGATGAGTGTACTTCTATAATGGCACCTGTCCAAAGTCTTTATGATTATTTATTGTGTTTCTCTCACATGAAACTATACTTCCTCAGATTAACGATTACGTGTACCTTCGTCATCATCATATCCTGAGTATACTGCACAGATCCTGGCACAAAGTAGGCAGTCAGTAGTATTTGTAAAATAAATGAATGAAGGATATAATGAACCAGTGGTAACATTCTGTTGTTCTACAATTTAAATGGCTGTCTTACTGCAGAACTAGATCCTGGAATGAAACCTAGGGAATAAAAGACAGATGCACACATGCTAGAAGTTAAGGGTCTTTTATGCTTTTATGCTTATTATATGCTGCTTACTAGTGAAAGAATATAAATATTTAACAGCAGGAAATTAGTTAAATAAATTATGATCTGTTCACCCAGTGGAATATTAGACTTCTATTAAAAAATGATGCTGAATTATGATCTGTTCACCCAGTGGAATATTAGACTTCTATTAAAAAATGATGCTGAAAACTAATGGGTTAGCATGGAAGTATATTCTCAATACATTAAATATTTTAAAAAATTAAAACCATTTTTTGTGCATGCATGTCAGAAAGGAAAGGAGAAACAAAATGGTACATATAGTACACATAAAAATTGTGAAAAGATCGGAGAAGGCAATGGCACCCCACTCCAATACTTTTGCCTGGAGAATCCCATGGATGGAGGAGCCTGGTGGGCTGCAGTCCATCGGGTCGCTAGGAGTCGGACACGACTGAGTGACTTCACTTTCACTTTTCACTTTCATGCATTGGAGAAGGAAATGGCAACCCACTCCAGTGTTCTTGCCTGGAGAATCCCAGGGACGGGGGAGCCTGGTGGACTGCCCTCTATGGGGTCTCACAGAGTCGGACATGACTGAAGCGACTTAGCAGCAGTAGCAGTATTCAATTCATTTTCTTGATTTATGAACTATTTATCCAAACAGGCAAGACCAGGCATTAGTGTCTTAGTCTGTGTGCAGGTTGGAAAAGAACTTCCAGAAATGAGACAGAATGAGAGGGAAATAAAGTTTATTTGAGTGGAAGATGCTGTTAGAATGGCAGGCCAGCTCAAGGGAGAACCAACATTTGAACAGGGGTCCTTAGTCCACTTTTATACCCAGGGTACAAGGAGTTGGATAACAGTCTTCTGGGCCATATGCTGATTGGATGAGGCATGTATCCTGGATGGGGGAAGAGTAAGGGGTAGGAGGGGAGACAGGTTATGCTGCTCAGGAGAACCTGAAATCCATCAATAGTTATAACATGGGAGAGGGAAGGACGATAAGGGTCTGGTTTTTCTATTCCTGCATTCCAAGACCTTCTTTGGTTTTACCTGCTCTTTCATCCTTGGGTCACCACAATTAGTACTATTTAGAATTCTCGCCTGCCACGCGGGAGGCCCGGATTCATTTCCCAGCCTATGCAGCCACAACGTCCCCTTGGGCTTCCCTGGTGGCTCAGAGGTTAAAGTGTCTGCCTGGAATTCAGGAGACCTGGGTTCCATCCCTGGGTCGGGACGATTCCCCTGGAGAAGGAAATGGCAACCCACTCCAGTACTTTTGCCTGGAGAATCCCATGGAGGGAGGAGCCTGGTAGGCGTCCATGGGGTCGCAAAGAGTCAGACACGACTGAGCGACTTCACTTTCACTTTCAGACTTTCACCAAAAGGCAGCTGATCTTCAGTGTGATCTATATACGGATGATCCTTACTGGTGCTGCTGTAGGCGGGTGACTAGACTTCTTCATGGAAGGCTGGACTTCATAAAATCTCTAGCTATTTTCCTGGACTTCCCCATTCTTGATAGCCACCCCTTCTTTGTTGAGAATAATCAGACCTTCATTAGGTTGCTCACTACAACTAACTGTAATTGGTCAATGTCACCTAGCATTGTCCAGAAGGTCTAGATTGCTGTCCAGAAAACAGTCTTCTGCAGAAAGATGCATCAGGTGTCAAGGTCATAGCCAGACTCTCATACTTTACCCTCTCCTGCACTTTACCCACTCCAGTACTCTTGCCTGGAAAATCCCATGGTGGGAGGAGCCTGGTAGGCTGCAGTCCATGGGGTTGCTACCAGTCAGACACAACTGAGTGACTTCACTTTCACTTTCCACTTCATACATTGGAGAAGGAAATGGCAACCCACTCCAGTGTTCTTGCCTGGAGAATCCCAGGGACAGCAGAGCCTGGTGGGCTGCCATCTATGGGGTTGCACAGAGTCGGACACGACTGAAGTGACTTAGCAGCAGCAGCAGCACTTCAGGCTGACATCAGTGTTCTCCCTGCAACTAAAGCAGTTTTCCAGGTTCCAAGAGCTCTCCTGGTACCAGAGCAATAGACTTTTATAGGTAGCCAGGGCTGCAGAACTGGAAGACAGCACTGACAGACAAGAAAGGGATTTCATTGAAGGTTTGCATATTTTTTAGGGTTACCCTAAACCTATATACATATACATATATATATATATGGAAATCAAATATGATTATATAGTAGTATCAGAACTGATAGAGTTCCTCTACTCTTAAAAGAAATATATATGTTCACAAATATTAACAGTAGAAATAATATTGTGCTACTTTTGCTGAGTCTTACATATATATAATTTTTGGATATAGCATTTCTGAAAATTAGATTTTACAATCAATAGTTGTTCAATACAGTTTTCTTCAAAAACATTATTAATCTTAATGTTGCATCTTATATACAATAATATTTTAAAATAAATATGTTTATATATAAATATTTCATATGACTCAATTTCTAGGTACTATATATAAAGCTAAAGAAATTATATTATGTGGAATGAATTTTCTTGGGACTCTTGACTAAAGTTGTAATCAGTGAAGAAATGGTGAATAATTCCTACATGATTTCATCAGAAAACTAGACATAATGTTAAATATTTAGGCAAGAGTACAGAAAAAGAGATGGGATTTCTGTTGGTAAAAGGTCTACAGTTTCTTGTATCAACTGCTCTTTTTATAATTCCAGATTATAGGGTATGGAGGATATCTCCTAAAATGGAGTTTTTTCCATCTACTATGGATGGACTATTTTTCCTTTCAATGAGAATGTAATTTAGAAGAAACTTGATATTTAAGCAGTTTTACCTCTTACAAATTTATGCTACTGCTGATGCTGTGAATATTTGAGAACTTTAGAAAATATATTAACAAAATGGGCTTTGTATCAGTTTTCTATAAGTTAAGATTTTCTGAACATGGAATATAAGATATGTGGCTATTTGCTATTCAGAATTGCATTTATCACAATAAAATTCAATCAATCCATAAAAAAAAAAAAATTGTGAAAGGATGTGTTATAGCCCTATATGGCAATAATGCTTTTCTCTACAATAGAATCAGAAATGAATTTTTATTTTTTATATCATTGATCTATATTTTCTAAATTTCTACAATAAACATATATTACATTAGGAAAGGGAAAAATAAAAAGTTTTGTTCCTGCTTTTGATTTTTTGCTAAATACAAATAAATTACTTGTATAAAATAATTAGAAAGGAATGCATACAACTTCTGCCCATGTACTCAATTATGTTTTCTTTGTCAATCCTTTAGTTCAAATACTGTATGTAGGCATGTGTAAGGGTAATGGGTGACTCTTGGGAAATATATTTTCAAAGTGGAAACAAAAGCACAATAGCCCATCATCACCCAAACTTGACTAAAGTATTCAAAGAATTCATGGTTTTACCTTTCTCCACTGATTGTAACAAATGCACCAATCCCATGAACTGGTTAAAATCAACCAACCAAACAAGCAAGTAATAACAAGTTCTTCATAATAACAAGTGCCACCAAGAAGAAGAAGAAGAAGTGCTGGTTGTAGAAATGAAAAAAAGTAAACAAGGGTAAGACAGTGATTGCTCCTGACCTAGAACTGTGTAATTGGATTCGGGGCAGCCGTGGGGGGGCGGTTATAAACAAAAATTCTAGACAAAAACAGTTTTTGAAAGTGTTCTCTTTAGGTCTTTCTATTTTTCCCCTCCAATAACATCAGACTTAGAAATTTCTGAAAAATGTCATGCCAAGATTACAACTTCTTAATCTTTTCCCCTGCCATAACAACAAAAAGAAAGAGTGGAGAGAGAGAGGAAAACAAGGTAAGAGAGGAGGGAAAGGGTTCAGTTCAGTTCAGTTCAGTCACTCGGTTGTGTCCGACTCTTTGCGACCCCATGAATCACAGCATGCCAGGCCTCCCTGTCCATCACCAACTCCTGGAGTTTACCCAAACTCATGTCCATTGAGTCGGTGATGCCATCCAACCATCTCACCCTCTGTCGTCCCTTTCCCCTCCTGCCCTCAATCTTTCCCAGAATCAGGGTCTTTTCCAGTGAGTCAATTCTTCGCATCAGGTGGCCAAAGTATTGGAGTTTCAAGGTAGTAGGTGAATAATACTACTGCTGGCTCTTACAAAGAATTCAATTGTCAATGAAATGGGTAATGGTCAGGAAATATATATTTTTTAATGAGGAAGGATGTGCAGAGGAGGATGTGCCTGTGAGTCACTGAAAACTGACCCTCCTTCCATCTTTTTGTGGGAAGGGTTAGACTTCAGTGTCCAATACTGGGAGAAGGAATAGAGAGTAATGGGAACAGTGGTCCAGGTATGAGCAAGGGACCATAAAGAAGGTAAACAGCTCCACCTCTCTACACCTTGGAGTTAAACACACAATAACCTGGGAACCATTTATCACCATTACCAGACTTCCCTACAAGCCACAGAAATTCTTTGCATTAGAAAAACACAATATTTAGTAAAAACCCCCTTCTTGAAAGAAATTGTTTGTACTGAGAGATAGCAATGCATTAACAAAACACAGAAAACCCAAAGCTCTTTTTTTTTCTTTTTAAAGAGAGAGCTATGGTAGCTAAAAGGCAGTAACTTGAACGGAAAAAAAAATTACTATTGAGAGTGATAACAATAAGGACAAGCACATAGTGGGTATCTAAAACCTCTATAGATACTGCCCATCCTAAGAAATCATGCCTATATTTCTAGTTGATGTGGATATGAGCTATATATGAGGTCCAATCTGGGTGTACAGGGAGTGTCTTTGGAACAGCACTATAACTAAAAATAAGCAAGTCTAATCAAATATGAGTAATCTGACTGCTTGGAGGCTGGGATTGTGGATAGAATAGGTATCTTCTTGGACCATGTGGTTTGTATTAAGAATTACATACAGTAACATGGATGAATTCCACAGGCTAACGTAGGGTAAGACACATCAAATACCAAAGGATCCATACTATATAGCCCATTTACATGATGTTCTAGAGTAAGCAAAACAAATCTATACGTTCAGAATAGTGGTTGGCATGGAGGCTGAGGATGAAGTGGGGCTTTGACTAGGGGGACAAGAAGGAAGCTATCGCACTGCTGATAATGTTTAACTTCATCTGGGTGATGGCAATATGATGTGTACACATTTGTAAAAGTCCACTGAGTTCTTAAGTATAAACTTAAAATTTGTTTACTTCTCTGTGAGACTTTAGCAAGTTAAGGGGAAAAAAATAAAGATTATATAGCACTCTGAAAAAAAAAATAGAGAGAGACACTGTATTTGACAACCTAAATCATTCTGGTTACCAGAGAGATCCACCGTCTTATGAGATGTGTGTAGTGCAAATATTCTTATGGCCTTCATGACATTTCCATCAGGAGCATTCGTCTCCCTTTTATCTGACTCCTGATCAGCCTTCTAAATGCTTGCTCAATCTCCCAGGAAGGCTAGGACAATCTGGAGCCAGATGCGTTTTTAAATTTTTATTTATTTATTTTAATTGGATGATAATTACTTTACAATATTGTGGTAGCTTTTGCCATACATCTACATGAATCAGCCAGAGGGTTTAATTTTTCTCTCATCACTGACCAGTTTTGTGAGTTTGGGCATGATTTCCATGCCTTCTTCAAGTGTAAATGAAATGTTAAAATGTAGAGCACTTGACACGCAGACATTTTAATAAATGTTCACTTATTATCACCACTGGAGAAGGACATGGCAACCGACTCCAGTATCCTTGCTTGGGAAACCCCATGAACAGAGGAGCCTGGCAAGCTGCAGTCCATGGGGTGGCAAAGAGTTGGACATGACTGAGCAACTGAGCATATTATCTCCAGTTTCCCTTCCTAGGAAGGAAAGAGTATTTTGAGTAATAAAAACAAATTATTCTGGTCCTCTGAAAAATACTTCAGCATTATTGTGTGTAGCTGTCCTGAGTGTTGATCATCCACTAGAGAAACTGGAAGCTTCCCATCTCTGAGTTGTACAAAGTAGCAGTTAGACCCCATTGTGGAAAAGGCAGCTTGTGATGTCCCAACGGAAACCTGCTCGCCTCCCCTCCATCCACTCCTCTTTCCACAGGCAACAGCTGATGGACAAACTTTCTCAGGTGACTGATGCTTCTTGCAACCTGATCGTGAAGTGTGCTTCTCCCATACCACATTCCTGATCCTTTACATAAACAGTTTCCCAGACCTATGAACTGCCCCACTGGGACCAGTCAAGACAATTGGTACCCTCCGCATGTTGCCACCATTTAGCTTATCTGGGAGACTTTCACAAAGCTCATCAGGCCATTTGCATTTGTATATTCAAAAATGACATTCTGGTGATAAAATCAAGCTTTTTTTTTTTTTTTTTGTAATTTAAAATAAGAATAGGGTAACTGCCTTCTTGTGTGGTTGGCAGCCTGCTGTTTACAAAGTATCTACAGCTGCTACTGTCCAATGGCTTCCTAGGTGGTGCTAGTGGTAAAGAACCTGCCTGCCAACCTACCTGTCCCCCTGCAGGGGACATAAGAGACTCAGGTTCAATCACTGGGTTGGGAAAATCCCCTGGAGAAGGGCACAGCAACCCATTCCAGTATTCTTGCCTAGAGAATCTCATAGACAGAGGAGCCTGGTGGACTACAATCCATGGCGTAGCAAAAAAGCTGGACACAACTGAAGTGACTTAGCACTACTGCCCAAATCACTGTGTACTGCAGACAGTGGTGGCATGGCTTGGATGGTGCTCAGCCACTGGGGACTGCTACCTGCTGTGAGGCCTCGCTACCAGTTGCCAATGTCAACTCCAATCAAAGTGCCTCTTCAATGTAACCACCAGCATCTTTTGCCTAGTGTGGCCTAACTGCTTTAGCTGAGATAATAAAACAGTGACTCTGAACCATATATGCACATTAGAATTACCCGAGAAGGACATCCCTGGTGGCTCAGTGGGTAAAAATCCACCTGCCAGTGAAGGGACATGGGTTTGATCCCTGGTCCAGGAAGATTCCACGTACCACAGAGCAGATAAGCCTGTGTGCCACAGCTACTGAGCCTGTGTTCTAGAGCCCATGAGCCACATCTACTGAAGAATGTGTTCCACAACTATTGAAGCCCGTGTGCCTGGAGCCCATGCTCCAAGACAAGAGAAGCCACTGCTATAAGAAGCCCGTGCACCGCAACTAGAGAGCAGCCCCCATTTCTCACCGCAACTGGAGAAAGCCTGAGCACAGCAGTGAAGACCTAGCACAAATAAGTTATTTATTTTAAAGAATTACTTGAGAAGTTTGAAAAGAAATTAATTTTGCCTGGCTCCCTACCTATTTCCATATCTGCTGGGGATATTGTTCTGGGATGATACTGGTTATGGTTACAGTCTCATCTTTTAAAAATTCCTTAGGTGAATCTAGGGACTCCCCTGGAGGTCCAGTGGTTAAGATTTCATGCTTCCGTTGCAGGGGGCACGGGTTCAATCCCAAGTCGGGGAACTAAGATCCCATAAGCCATGGGGTGAACAAAACATATAAATATATACACACATTTTAAAAATGCTAAGTATTGTTACCAGATTTCTAAACGCAGTTATCTTCCTACTACACTACAGTCTTGGTATCCGCTTGATTTCTCCGGTTCTACTTGTACTCCTGCATCCCTCTGTTCCTAAGCATGGTAACCATACTTCTTGACCCTCTTTGGGTTCCTCACCTTTTCTCTAATACTGTCTTCCCTTGTGTCATCATTTGACCCTTCCAATCCCCTGGTTCTATGTGAGGCCCAATGACTAGTATTAGAGACTGAAATTCCTTCCTGTCTTACTGAATTTGATGTATACAATATGTATTGTGAATACTGTGTGTGTACTGAATTTTATGTATAGAATAGAATAATTTTTGAGATATAATTATTTTCTAAAAATACATTTTGTTATTTTTTCTTAATATAGCTGCTCATCATTAAAACTTAGAAAGTAACAAAAGTAAAAATAATCCCCAAACCTACAAATATCTCTGCCATCATGTTTAGTTTTTCTATACATACGTATTTTTTCCTTCCATTAAAAGATATTATGATGTCAACACTATTCTGTAATTTTTTTCCACTTAATACATCAGACACCTCTATGTCCCCAAATATTATTCTCTAAATATTTAGAGAAGTCTCAGTTCATTAAATATTATTAATGTCTCCACAGTAATTAATTGTATGAATTTGTTTAACCACATCCATATTGTTGACTAGTTAGGCTATTTCCAATTTTTATCTTTTATAAATATGTCCTTCCAAATACTCTTCAAACAAATCTTTGAGCATTCTTATCATGTTCTTACCTAGGAGTGAAATGTACATCAAATGACATAAGAGGGTTTAAGAGTTTTCACATAAAGTGTCAAATTGGGTGGAAATCTTCCTTCAAATTTGTTAATGTTTTGGTTAGTGGTGGTTGACAAGCCATGGACATCCTTCATCCAGGTTGCTTTCTCACTATAGTGGCCCTTCATTGCGTATCTGTGAAATGAAAAACCAGAGTAAGCCCGGCAATTGGTGGTGATTAGTCAGCACTTTCCAGAGAAGGCGATGGCACCCCACTCCAGTACTCTTGCCTGGAAAATCCCATGGACAGAGGAGCCTGGTAGGCTGCAGTCCATGGGGTTGCAAAGAGTTGGACACGACTGAGCGACTTCACTTTCACTTTTCACTTTCATGCATTGGAGAAGGAAATGGCAACCCACTCCAGTGTTCTTGCCTGGAGAATCCCAGAGACAGGAGAGCCTGGTGGGCTGCCGTCTATGGGGTCACACAGAGTCGGACACGACTGAAGCGACTTAGCAGCAGCAGCAGCAGTCAGCACTTTCACCACTTCTGTAAACTAGCTTTGAATAATCCTGAAATTCAATTCCACTGACCTTGAGTGAATGCCAATAGAACTAAACACAACGTGGAGGCTATAAAGACAACCTGCTTCCTTGAAAGTGTTTGCAATTTAGTATTCACACATAATTATTACATAATACAAAATGTGATGAGTCATTAAGAAAATTAGAGAGTGCTGTGGGAAGATTTCTGAGTGGGTTGCTTGGGAAGATTACATAAAGAAAATTACACTTAATCTAGCTCTGATGAAAATAAGATCAGACTTGGTCTAGTGTTGGGCAGAAGGGCACCTTGGATATGGAGACATACGAAGCGAAACACTAAAGGGCAACAAAGTAAGTAAAATTCATTTGGAAAAAAAAAGACAGCAATCAAGGTGTCTCATGAGTAGAGTTAATACAAGACAAATTTAATGGGAGATACACTGGGGAAGCAGACTGGTATCAACCTTGAACACTTTGCTGAGGAGTGGAAATTATTTGGAAGGAAATGGGGAGCTGAAGAAGGAGAGAGAAATGCTGCAGGAAGGTCACTGTGTCAGCAGTGTGGATCAAAGCAGCTTTTGGCATAGGGAATCATTACAGCAGCCCTGTGAGAAGTAGGTAACAGAAAAGGGCAGAAGAAAGGCAGACAGTGAGACAAAAAAAAATTTATAGCTAAGACTCTTCAATATATGTAGGACATAATAAAGCAAGCAAGAGTGAATACTGGCAAAATTTAAAAGCTGGATTTATAGTCTGTAATCCCTCCCATCCAAGTTTTTCCTAAATAAACAGGTCAATTAATTGACCTGCTATTTGGCTTTATTTGAAAAGCATCAGCACCACCTGGTGACAGTAACTCAGATTACCCCAACGGTCCTGAATTATACCTTTCTTTTTTGGAAAAAATTCCAAACATACAGAAAGTTGAAAGAATGCCAAAATAAACACCCCTACACCACCCTATATGATCATCTGTATTTACCAGTTGTTAATGCTTCGCCTGGCTTTAGTGCTTTCTATATGTGTGTGTATATATATATCTGCAAAGTAATTTGATAGTAAACTATAGACACTGAAACACTTCAAAATTTTCTGCATGAAGTTCCTAAAAAGAGAATACCCTCTACTTACACACAATACCATCACCCTACCTGAAAAATTAACAATAATTTTACATCATCATATTATTACTGCTATTCAAATTTCATAAAAAATGTTTTGAAGTTTGTATTTTTTAATCTACAAGATTTGTTTTGCATTTGATTATGTTTCTAAGGTCTCTTTTGATCTAGAACAATCTTCGCTTTTTTTTTTTCTTTCCATGCCATTGCCATTTTTTAAGCATCCAGACCAGTTATTTTGTAGAATGTCCCACATTCTGGATTTGTCTTATTATTACCCTCATGATTAGATCCACATTAAATATTTTGGCAAGAATACTTCATGAGTGACTTTGTGTATTTTTTATTGCATCGCTTCACGAAACACAGTATCAGGTTGTCCTATCACTGCTGTTGTTATGTTTGATCAATTGGTTAAGTAGTAACTGCAAATATATCATGTGTGGGGTGTTATTTTGAGGCCATGGGAATACTTTGACCTTGACAAAGTTTTAGCCAGAGGTTTTAACATACAATGACAATCCTTACTTGAATCAGCTTATTGCACTGGGAATTACAAAATGATATTCTATCATTCTTAAGACATGCATTACTAAACAGAAACAGATTAATCTAACTATAGATCAAACCGATATAACAAAGGAGAAAATAATTGAGATTCAAGTAGATTTTGACCAAGTACTTTGCACATCTTTAGTGAAATATATTCTAAAGACAAAAGGAACTAAAAAAGAAAACTTAAACTTTACTTGGTTAATATATTCTTAGTAATTACATAGATATTGTAATTCTGAAACTTTTTAACATAATTCTAGAATAAAGCAAATAAACAAGTATATTCATTAAATTAGGAAATAAGATTTCACTGTAAAAGAGATCCACATATAAAATAAAATCAAGTATGGAAAAATGCTATAATGTTACAATTGAATTAGAAATATGAAATATTAACTCATGATTTAAGGAAAAAAATACTCTTAGTTCTGTCCACAATCATGTAAACAAAGGTATTGCAGTAGTAACAGCATACCGAGCACCCAGATTTTGGTTTTTCAAATAATTGTGGTGCATTTTTAATATATGTCCATAAATTCTTTGATATTTCTTTAACCAAAAGGTAGACATTAATAGATCTTCTTGAGGGTATGCTGGATTTAGTGATTTGCTTCCACTGAATAGAATACAGAAAGCACAATCCAAAATCTTCATTGTGTTTTCCACGGAAAAGGCAAGGCAGAGCAGGGGGAAAAGCTTAGGATTGACTAATTTGAATAATGTCAATACACTCTGACCTATAGGACGTCTAGTACCTTGGGTGATTTTAGGCAGGGGAAATACTGGCTTGGTATATATATGAGAGTTAAATAAAGGAGATGGTTGTGGGAGGGTGGGTATGGACCCAGATCGGCTTGAGGGTTTATAAAAAAAATGATTTTCATCTGCCTACCTATGAAGGCTGAATCACAGAGGAAATGCAAAGAACTTTGGCCATTCATTTGGCTCTGTGAGTATGGATGCCAAATAGATGAATACAGAATCTAAGGAAACATAGAACAGAAAATATCACATAACTCATAGTACAAAATACCTTCTACAAAATACCTTCAGCAGTACTCTTCAAAACTATCTAAGTCATGAAAAACAAAGAAATACTGAGAAGCTGTTATATCCTAGAGGAGACTAATGAAATAGAATGGGGTGGTATCCAGAATTGGATCTTGGAACAGAATAAAAATCAATGGGAAAACTGATGAAATCTCAGCAAAATTTCTACTTTAGTAATAATATTGTACTAATGTCAATTTCTTAGTTTGGATAAATGTAAAATGGTTATGTAAGATATAAACATTAGGGAGAACTCAGTAAAGGGTATATAGGACCTCTTGACTATCTTTGTAACACTTCTACAAATCTAAGATTCATTCAAAACAGAAACTTTATATACAAACAAGTAAAATAACTTTCCTTTGACTCCACATATGACTCTGTCATAATATTTCTTTCCACCTCTTCTCAGCAAAAATCTCTGGAGAAAATTATCTAATTTTTAATTTCTTTCTAAAGTCTCTGTTGATAGTTTTTTAAACACAGAAAGAATATTCAAGGATTCTTTAAAAATAATTGTTCAATTTATTAAAATTATCAATTAAAAATTCTATTTGTTCTTCAAGTTTATCCCTTAAGAGTTTTCTATTTAGGTAAAATTTATAGTGAAATGCACATATCTTTACAATATAATGACTTTTGATGAATGCATACATCCAGGTAATCCACACATGTTTAGATACAGAACGTTTAAATGACCCAATAAAGTCCTCTCATGCCCCGCATCCATATACCTCTCAGAATAATTTTTTATTCTCTTGGAATTAATTTTTCTGATTTTTTCCCACCATAGATTAATTTTTCCTATTCTAGAACAGCATATAAAATACATTACAGTATGAATTATTTCATATTTGGCTTCTCCATCTAGCATAATGTTCTGGCTTCTTTCAACTCATGCATATCACTAGGGTTTATCAGTAGTTTTTTCCATTTTATTGCTTATTAATGTTCCATTTTATAAGTAAAACACAACTTGTTTATTCAATAAAGATAAATATTGATGGACATTTGGATTATTTCTAGTTTTTAGCTATTGCGAGTCAGTTCAGTTCAGTTCAGTCGCTCAGTCGTGTCGAAATCTTTGCAATCCCATGAACCACAGCATGCCAGGCCTCCCTGTCCATCACCAACTCCTGGAGTTCACTCAGACTCACGTCCATCAAGTCAGTGATGCCATCCAGCCATCTCATCCTCTGTCGTCCCCTTCTCCTCCTGCCCCCAATCCCTTCCAGCATCAGAGTCTTTTCAAATGAGTCAGCTCTTCGCATCAGGTGACCAAAGTATTGGAGTTTCAGCTTCAACATCAGTCCTTCCAATGAACACCCAGGACTGATCTCCTTTAGGATAGACTGGTTGGATCTCCTTGCAGTCCAAGGGACTCTCAAGAGTCTTCTCCAACACCACAGTTCAAGACCATCAATTCTTTGGCACTCAGCTTTCTTTATAGTCCAACTCTCACATCCCTACATGACCACTGTGAGTGAGAATGCAATAAGCTTTCATGTTCAAGCTGTTTTATACTTTTTTTTCATTCTGGAGGTTAAGTAACTAAAATTGGAATTGTTTTGTTTTATAAGAAACTGTCAAAATTTTCCAAAAGTGTTGTGCCATTTTCTAATCCCAGGAGTTACACATCCTGGTTAACATTTGGTCTTTTCAGTCTTTTTAATTTTCATTATTGTGGTGGGTTTACAGTAGTTTTTTCATCATGGTTTTACTTTTGCTTTTCATTGCTGATTAGTCATATTAAGTACTTCATGCACTTACCGGGCATTCATATATTTTCTTTTGAGAAGTATCTGTTCAAGTCATTTGCCCATTTTTTTATTGTTTGCATTTATTATTAGGATTTCTTTAATTAGTAGGAATACAAGCCACTTCCCATATACATATTTTTTACAAAAGTTTTTGATGTACAGAAAAATTGAGAATATAGTAAGAGAGTTTCCATAGACTCCCTCATTCATTTTCTTTTATTATTAACATCTTACATAAGAAAATCTTATGGTATTTTCTTAAAATTAATGAACCGATATTAACTAAAGTCTATAGTTTACTCAAGTTTCCTTAGGTTTTTATTTTTAACTAATGTATATTTCTGTTCCAGAATCCTATCAAGATATTAATTCCATGTATCCTGTTTCCTTGGGTTCCTCTTGGCTGTGACAGTTTCTCAGACTCCCTTTATTTTAATGATCTTACAGTTTTAAGGCGTACTAGTCAAGTATTTTGTAGAATGTCCCTTTATTGGAATTTACTGCTGTGTTTCTCATGATTAAACTGGGAATATGGGCTTTAGGGCTTTAGACTAATAGGGGCTTTAGACTACAGAGATAAAGTGTCATTTTTTTCACATCATATCAAAGGTACACATCATCAATATTGTTTACCACTGTTGATATTGGCCTTGATCACCTCGCTGATGTAGTGTTGACGTGTTTCTCCAGCCTAAAGTCATGGTTTTTTTCCTTTCTCTATACTGTACTCTTTGAAAGGTAGTCACCAGGCACAGCTGGGATTTATGTGCCCTCTGTTTGAGGGCAGAGTATCTACATAAATTATTTGGAATTTTTCTACAAGGGAGACTTGTCTTTTCTCCTCCATTCATTTTCTCCTTGTTTATTCAATCATTTATTTATATCACCATGGACTCATGATATTTATTTTTATACTTAGAGCTATAATCTAACACTATTCATTTGTTGCTATTGACCTTGATCATTTGGCTAATGTAGCATTTGAAAGGCTTCCCCACTGATACTTTTTCTCCATTTCCATATCTCTTAGGAAGAAGGTCACTATATGAAGCTCAAACTTACGGAACAGGGAGTCATGTTTCAATTCCTTAAGGCTGGAAAAGCTACATAAATTATTTTGAATTCTTTTGTGCTGATAACTTATCTATTATTCCCATTTGTTTAGTAATTTAATCACTTGCCTATATCAGTATGTACTCATGAACATTTATTTTATACTTTGGGTTATCATCCAGTGTGACTTTACTTTGCGTTCAAGGTGTTCTACAATGTAAGGTTTTTTTTCTTTTCATCCCCCTTCTTTTGTTTTGGTTCTGTTCTGTTTTGTTTTTTGAGCACTTCCTTACATTCTGGGGGCTTCCCTGGTGGCTCAGCTGGTAAAGAATCCACCTGTAATGCGGTAGACCTGGATTCAATCACTGTTGGGAAGATCCCCTGGAGAAGGGAAAGGCTACCCACTCCAGTATTCTGGCCTGGAGAACTCTATGGACTGTATAGTCCATGGGGTCACAAAGAGTCTTGACATGACTGAGCGACTTTCACTTTCACAAGCTGGACTTACAAAATGCTCTAGGCTTATCTTGTGTATTTCCTGCTCTAATTGTAGACTCAGACATTTCTCCAAGAAGTCCTAGATCCTTTTATTGCAGAATGATATTATAAACAAAGATCTGGGCAACAGATTTGCTTATTGCCATTATACTTGCAGGCCTTCTCAGCTGACAGAGCAAGGAAATATATACATGTATACCAACCTTGATAATACACACAGCTATAAATATTTCTATGTATTTAATAATTTTTATCTCCCCAAAAGAAAACTCTGTACCCATAAGCAGTCTCTCCCGATTTTTCTCCTCCTTCTAGCCCTGGCAACCATCAGTCTTCTTTCTGCCTCTACAAATTTACTTAATCTGCACATTTCATATAAATGGAATAATAGATATGTGACTTTGTATCTTGCTTCTTTCACATAGCATAACATTTTCCAGATTCATGTTGTAGCACGTATCAATACTCAACTCCTTTTTATGGTTGAGTAATATTCCATTGTATGTATATAGCACATTTTGCTTATTCGTTCATCCATGAATAAGACGTGGTTGTTTCCACCTTTTGGCTATTGTGCACAGTACAGCTATAAACATTTGTATACAAGTATTTGTTTATCGGTTTTCAGTTCTTTGCGGTATATGCCTACCAGTGGAATTAACAGGTCATATGATCATACTATATTTACTTTCTGAAAAATGACATAACTATTTTGCACAGTGGCTACAGCATTTTACATTCCCACCAGCATGCACAAGCATTCCAATTTCTCTATTTCCTCAACAATACATGTTGTTTTGTTTTGCTTTTTCAAATTACAGCCATTCTAGTGAAAGTGAAGAGTATCTCATTGTGGTTTAGATTTGCATTTACTTAAGGACCAATAAGGTTGAGCATCTTTTTATATGTATTTCAGACATTTGTACAGTCTTTTGAGAAATGTCTGTTCAAGTCCTTTGCCCATTTTAAAAAAATGGACTGTCTTTTGTTGTTTGAGATTTTTTACTGTGGTTTTATAAGTCTTGAAATAAGGTAGTGAACTTTGTTCTTCTTTTTATAAATTACTTTGGTTAGTCTAAGTCCTTGGAATTTCCAATATAGATTTAGGATAAGCTTGTCACTTTCTCTACAAAAGCCTACTGGAATTTTTATTAGGACTGCATTTAATTTATAGATCAATTTAGGAAGTACAAACAACTTAACAATATTATGTCATCTGATCCATGAACATGACATATGTATCCAATTATTTAAGTCTTCTTTACCTTACCTCCAGAATATTTTTATTATTTTACAGTTTTCAATATACAGGTCTTACATCTATTTTATTAATAAGTATTCAATTTTGTGATGCTATTGTAAATGGTTCCTTTTTAAAATATTTAATTTATAATTGTCACTAACACAGAAATATAACTGACTTTCCTGTTGGCTTTGTATCCTCATTTATCAATTCTTGTAAACTCATTTGTTAATTCTAGTCCCTTTTATATACTATGGAATTTTCAACTAGATGTTCCTAACATCATAAATAAAGTAACTTATTATCTGTATACTTTTCTTATCTTGTTGCACTGGGTAGCATCTTCAATACAATGTTGAATACAAGCGATTATAGTGGAATCCTTGTTTTATTCCTGTTCTTAGAGGACTTGGTAGGTAGAATTCTAAAAATGTCCCCTATGATTCCCATCTCCTGATTATTCAAATACAAGCATACCTTATCTTATTCCGCCTCACTTCATCACGCTTTGCAGATATTGCACTTTTTAGAAATTGAAGGTTTGTGGCACCACTGTGTTGAGCAACTCTATTGGTGTCATTTTTCCAACAGCTTTTGCTCACTTCATGTCCCTCCTGTGTCACAGTTTGGCAATTCTTTCAATATTTCAAACTTTTTCATTATTGTTATATTTGTTGTAGTGATGTGTAATCAGTGGTCTTTGATGTTACTATTATGACTTGCTAAAGGCTCAGATGATGATTGAGAAAAGATGAGAAGCAAAAGGCAAAAGAGAAAGGGAAAGATATATACATCTGAATGCAGAGTTCCAGCATAGCAAGGAGAGATAAGAAAGCCTTCCTAAATGATCAATGCAAAGAAATAGCAGAAAACAATAGAATGGGAAAGACTAGAGATCTCTTCAAAAAAATTAGAGATACTAAGGGAACATTTTATGCAAAGATGGGCACAATAAAGGACAAAAACTGTATGGACCTAATATAAGCAGAAGATATTAAGAAGAGGTGGCAAGAATACACAGAAAACTATACAAAAAAGATCTTCATGACCCAGATAACCATGATGGTATGATCACTCACTTAGAGCCAGACATCCTGGAATGTGAAGTCAAGTGGGCCTTAGGATGCATCACTATGAACAAAGCTAGTTGAGGTGATGGAATGTCAGCTGAACTATTTCAAATCCTAAAAGATGATGCTGTGAAAGTGCTGCACTCAATATGCCAGCAAATGTGGAAAACTCAGCAGTGGCCACAGGACTAGAAAAGGTGAATTTTCATTCCGATCCCAAAGAAAGGCAATGCCAAAGAATGTTCAAACTACCGCAAAATTGCACTCATTTCACACACTAGCAAAGGGATGCTCAAAATTCTTCCAAGCTAGGCTTCAACAGTACGTAAACTGAGAACTCCCCAATGTTCAAGCTGGATTTAAAAAAGGTAGAGGAACCAGTGATCAAATTACCAACATCTGTTGGGTCATAGAAAAAGCAAGAGAATTCCAGGAAAGTATCTACTTCTGCTTCATTGACTATGCTAAAGCCTTTGGCTATGTGGATCACAAAAAACTGTGGAAAATTCTTAAAGAGATGGGAATACCAGACTACCTTATCTGCCTCCTAAGACATCTGTATGCAGGTCAGGAAACAACAGTTAGAACATTACATGGAACAACTGACTGGTTCAAAATCGGGAAAGGAGTACATCAAGGCTGTATATTGTTACTTTGCTTATTTAACTTATATGCAGAGTACATCATGTGAAATGCTGGGCTGCATAAACCACAAGCTGGAATCAAGATTGCCAGGAGAAATATCAGTAACATCAGATATTCAAATGACACCACCCTTCTGGAAGAAAGTGAAGAGGAACTAAAGAGCCTCTTGATGAAAGTTAGAGAGGAGAGTGAAAAAGCTGGCTTAAAACTCAACATTCAAAAAACAAAGATCATGGCATCTGGTCTCATCACTTCATGACCAATAGATAGGGAACAATGGAAACAGTGACAAACTTAATTTCTTGGGCTTCAAAATCACTGCAGATGGTGACTGCAGCCATGAAATTAAAAGATGCTTGCTCCTTGGAAGAAAAGCTATGAAAAACCTAGACTGCATACTAAAAAGCAGTAATAAAAAAAATTACTTTACCAACAAAGGTCCACATAGTCAAAGCTAGGTCCATATAGTCAAAGCTATGGTTTTTCCAGTAGTCATGTATGATGTGAGAGTTGGACTATAAAGAAAGTGCTGAAGAATTGATGCTTTTGAACTGTGGTGTTAGAGAAAGACTCTTGAGAGTCCCTTGGACAACAAGGAAATCAAATTAGTCAGTCCTAAAGGAAATCAGTCCTGAATACTCATTGGAAGGACTGTTGCTAAAGCTGAAGCTCCAATACTTTGGCCACCTGATGCAAAGAACTGACTCACTGGAAAAGACCTTGATGCACAGTGTATGGGGTTGCCAAGAGTTGGACACGACCAAGCGACTGAACTGAACTGAACTGAACTATGACTTGCTGAAGGTTCAGATGATGGTTGGACTTTTTTTTAATAATAAAACATTTTTAAATTAAGATACATACGTTTTAAAGACATAGTGCTACTATACATTTATTAGACTATATTATAGTATAAATATAACTTTTACATACACTGAGAAACCAAAAAAAATTGTGTGACTAACTTTATTGTGATATTCCCTTTATTATGGTGGTCTGGAATCAAACCCACAATATCTGCAAGGTATGTCTGTACCAACCTGGGTATGCTGTGTAGGGACTCTAAAGATGGAATTAAGGTAGTAATCAGCTCAACATTAAATTAGGAAGATTATCATGCTGGGTCCAATGTAATTACATAAACCCTTAAAAGTGGAAGAAGAAGGCAGAAAAGTGAGTCAGAGAGATGCTAAAGAAGGAGAAGTGTAGTAGATGACAGATGAAGAAGAATTCTTCAAAGAGATTCAAGGCATAAGAAGGACTTGACTAGCCATTGCTGATTTTGAAAATGGAGGAAAGGGGCCATAAGCCAAGTTACACAAGTGACCTCTACAAGCTGAGCACAATCTCCATCGGACAACCATCAAAGAAATAGAACTCCAATACTAAAACTGCATGGAACTGAATTCTGTCAACAACCTGAATGAACTTAGAAGTGGATTCATCCTCAGAGCTTTCAGAAAAAAAAAAAAAAAAAGCTCTGCTGAAAACTTGAATTTGGCCTGTTAAAATCCAGAGAAAAAACTGAGCCACCCTGGCATGGACTTCTGATGTATACTGTGTAATTTTTTAAATGAGTGTTATTTTAGGGCACTAAATTTGTTGCAATTTGTTGTGGGGCACAATAGAAAAGAAATAGAGAATATGTTCAGTCTTTCACTGTTGAATATGGCATTAGTTGGCCACCTCCACCCCACAGGTTGAAGTAGTTCCTTTATATTCTTGGTTTGCTGTTTCTCTCAGCAATGGGTACTGAATTTTGTCACTTTTTTATTGCATCCACTTAGATAATTGTATGTTTTTCAACATTTTTCTATTAATGTGGTGAATTATATTGATTTTTTTCTCTTTTTAATTAATATTCAGAAAAGTAATGACAACAAATTGAGTTTTTCATTTAAAGCATATAAAGGCGTAGGGTCGCAAAAGGATACTCACTGTAGTATGGTGAAATTATTTATGCTGAGTAGATGAGTATTAATCCTCATTTTTTATCTTTTCTTAAGTAACAGCTTTCAGTTCAGTTCAGTTTAGTCGCTCAGTCGTGTACGACTCTTTGCGACCCCATGAATCGCAACATGCCAGGCCTCCCTGTCCATCACCAACTCCTGGAGTTCACTCAGACTCACGTCCATTGAGTCAGTAATGCCATCCAGCCATCTCCTCCTCTGTCGTCCCCTTCTCCTCCTGCCCCCAATCCCTCCCAGCATCAGGGTCTTTTCCAGTGAGTCAACTCTTCACATGAGGTGGCCAAAGTACTGGAGTTTCAGCTTTAGCGTCATGCCTTCCAAAGAAATCCCAGGGCTGATCTCCTTCAGAATGGACTGGTAGGATCTCCTTGCAGTCCAAGGGACTCTCAAGAGTCTTCTCCAACACCACAGTTCAAAAGCATCAATTCTTTGGCACTCAGCTTTCTTCACAGTCCAACTCTCACATCCATACATGACCACAGGAAAAACCATAGCCTTGACTAGATGGACCTTTGTTGGCAAAGTAATGTCTCTGCTTTTGAATATGCTGTCTAGGTTGGACATAATAATTGAGGTATAATTCACTTATCATGTAATTTCCCCTTTAAAATGTACAATTCAGTGATTTTTAGTATATTCAGAATTGTACAACCATATTATCTATTATCAGTACATTTTCATCACCCCCAAAGAAGCCCTGTACCCATTAGCAATAATCTCCCATTCTCTCCTCCACCCAGTCCCAGCAATCACTAATCTACTGTCTGTTTCTATGGATTTGCCTATTCTAGACATTTCATATAAATGAAGTCATTCAACATGCAGCCTTTGCGACTGGCTTTTTTCATGTAGCATAATTTTTAAGGATAATCCACACTTACTATTTATAAGTACTTCTTCCTTTTTATTGCTGAATGTTCCATTATATAGAATAGCTTATTTCATTTATCCATTCATCAGCTGATGAGCAATTAAGTTTTTTCTAGTTTTTTACTATGATGAATAATGCTATTATGAACATTAATGTACAAGTTTTTTTGCAGGGATGAATATTTTCAATTCTTTTGAGTATATAACTAGATGTAGAATTGTTAGGTCATATGCTGTCTCTAAGTTGTATATTTTGAGAAACTGCCAAACTCTTTTCCAAAGCAGCTGTGCTATTTTACAGCCCCACTAGCAATGTATGAAGATTCCAATTTCTCTACATCCTTGCAACAATTGTTACTGTGTTTCATTTCAGTCATTCTAGTGGGTGTAAAGTGGTGTCTCACTGTAGTTTTGATATGCATTTCCTTAATAACTGACGATGTTGATAAGTTTTTTGTGTTTAATAACCATTTGCATATCTTCTTTGGAGAAACATCTATTCAAATCTTTAGCCAATTTTTAAAAATTATTTTTCTGTTAATTTTTGAGTTGTAAGAGACCTTTACATTTCTGTATACAGATCCCTTATCAAATATATGACTCGCAAATATTTTCTTTGTATGATTTTATTTTCACTTTTTTGATGTTGTCCTTCAAGGTACAAATATTTTCAATATTGATGACATTCAATTTATTTTTTTTTTAAATTTATTACTTGGAGTTCTGTCCACAGGCGCCACCTGGGAATCATTTCACAATCCCAGCAGGAGCAGCACCATAGATTCCTTTAAAGTGGTGCTGGAGGGGCCAGCACTTTGGGGCTTCTGGCCACAGGTGGGCAAGGACTTCACTGTGCCCTTCTCCATCTCCTGGCTCACTCAGTCCTGGAGGTAAAGCTGCGCAGGCCAGCATGGCTGTGGGTGACTGCGTGCTGAGTGTTGATGGTGAGAACGCCTCATCCAGCATGGCCGTGGGTGACTGGGTGCTGAGTATTGATGGTGAGAATGCAGGGGGCCTCATACACATGGAAGCCCAGAACAAGATCCACGCCTGTGGGGAGAGCCTCAGCCTTGGTCTCAGCAGGGCTCAGTCCCCTCAGAGGAAACAGCAGAAGGCCCTGGCCCCTCGCCATGGACCCCCTCTCCCCACTCCCACCCCTGCCCAGGCAGTACACCTTTGCACCCAGTGCTTTCCTCAACAATACACCTGGCCTTCAGGGCAACCCCGCTCGCTGACAGTGCCCTGTAGCAGAATGGACAGCTGCTTAGCAAGTAGTGGCTGATGGAGGACACGGAAGACTGGCAGTCGAGGTCTGGGACAGGCCAGTCCCATTTCTTCTGCATCCTCGCCCACCTCACGAGCACTGAGTTCATGCAAGACCTGATAAGGAGCACCTGAAGAAACCAAGGGAAAACTATGTCCTGGAGCTGCAGAGCCCATGCCACACCCACCTCCAGGACCGGCACCCCTGGCACTCTGCCCATGTGCTCAACATGCAATGGTAGTTTGGCCCTCGCTGGCTGGCTGCCCCCTCTGCCTCTCTTTCTGTTCTTCCACCTAGGGCACCTCCCCTTGGCGCTTCCAGCTTCTGCCTACCTCACCCATCCCTTTGTTGCCCCTGCATTGAGCCTCCTGCTGGCCTAGCCCTGGCTGCCCTACTGGCACTGGGCCTGGCTCCATTTGACACTGTCCTCTCTCTTTGCCCTATGGTACTGCTGTCTGCCAGGTCTGTGCTGGCTTGGGCATGAAAATAACTTCTTAGCCCTGCTTAAAAAAAAAAAAAAGTCTGCTTGCCAATGCAGAGATACAAGAGGCAGGGGTTGATCCCTGGGTGGGGAAGATCCTCCAGTAGGAAATGGCAATCCACTCATTTTCTTTTCTGGAAAATTCCATGGACAGAGGAGCCTGGTGGCCTACAGTCCACGGGGTTGCAAAGAGTCAGACAAAACTGAGTACACACACACACACACACAAACACATGCTGTGAAAGGATTCCTCCCATCTAGTTAATTGGCACATCCATCATGTCATATGTCATACATTTATCTTTTTTTGATGAGAACATTGGCATTCTACTCTCTTATACAACACTGCGTTGATTCACCATGCTATACAATACAACCTTATACCTTACTCATCTTATAGCTGAAAGTTTATACCTGTTTACTAATCTCTTCCTATTTCTCCCTAGGTCCTGGCCACAATTTTATACTCTCTGTTTCTGGTTTGTTTTTCAAGATTCCACATATAATGAAATCTAAATTCAGTATTTTTCTTTCTCCACCTGGCTTATTTCACTTAGCATCTATGTGTTCATCTATGTTTCAAAAGTGGCAGGATTTTCTTCTTTCACATGACTGAATAATATTGTATTCATTGTGAATATATACCACAGCTTCTTTATCCACTCACCCACTGACAAACACTTAAGTTATTTCCATACCTTGATTATGTGAGTAATACTGCAATGAACATGGGAGTGCAGATGTCTCTTCAATATCCTGTTTTCATTCCTTTTCGATATATACCCAAAAGTGGGATTGCTGGATCATATGGTAGTTCTATTTTTAATTTTCTGAAGCACCTCCCTGCTGTTTTCCATAGCAGTTGCACCATTTTACAGTTCCCATAACTGTGCACAAAGATTTCCTTTTCTCCACAACCTACCAGCACTTGTTATCTCTAGTCTTTTTGATGATGGTCATTTTAACAGGAGTGAGGTGATAATATCGTGATTTTGATTTCCCTCATGATTAGTGATGTTAAGAAACTTTTTATGTACCTGTGAGCCATTTGTATGTCTTTGGAAAAATGTATATCCCATCCATTTTAAAATCAGATTTTTTTTTGTTTTGTTACTGAATTGCATGAATTCTTTTTTAAAAACAACAATGGCTAGTTTTGTATTCAAGAGTTCTAATAATTGCTTATTTTTAATATTTATTTATTTATATGGCTGTATCAGGTCTTAGTTGCAGCACGTGGGATCCTCATTGCATCATGCAGGATCTTTCACTGTCGCACACAGATTCTATTTAGGGTGCAAGGGCTTAGTTGCCCCTCAGCTTGAGGAATCTTAGTTCCCCAACCAAGGCTTGAATTAACATCCCCTGCATTGCAAGGCAGATTCTTATTCACTGGACCACCAGAGAAATCCCTGAATTTTGCATGAATTCTTGATGTATTTTTGGATACTTACACCTTATCAGATGTATGACTTGCAAATACTTTCTTCCATTCCATACATTGTCTTTTCACATTGTTGATGGTTTGCTTTACTATGCAGGAGCTTTTCAGTTTGATGTAATCCTTGTTCATATTTTCTTTTGCTACTTTTGCTTTTAATGAACTATCCAAAAAAATCATTACCAAGATCAATGTCAAGAAGCTTATCTATGTTTTTTATGGTTTTGGTTCTTATGTTCAAGTCTTTAATGTATTTTGAGTTAATTTTTATGTGCGGTATAAGATAGGAGACCAGTTCCATTCTTGTGCATCTGGCTATCCAATTTTCTCAACCTTATTTATTGAAGAACTATACTCTCCCCATGGTATATTCCTGCCTCCTTTGTCATCAAGTTGGCCATATAGGCATGAGTTTATTTCTGGACTACTTTTATAATTCATTCATCTATGTGCCTGTTTTTGCACAATGCCATACTATTTGATTACTACAGCTGTGTAGTATAGTTTGAAATCAGGAAACATGATGCCTCCAGCTTTATTCTTCTTCCTGCACTAGATTACTTTGACTACTTGGGATATTTTGTGGTTCTATACACATTTTAGGATTTTTTTATTTATGTGAAAAAATGCCATTGGAATTTTGATAGGAACTGCATTGAATATTAGATTGCTTTGAGTAGTATGGAAATTTTAACAACATTGTTTCTTTCAGTCCATAAGCATGGAATATATTCTGTGTCTTCTTCAATTTCAAAGTCTTAAGAGTTTTCAGATCTTTTACCTCCTTGGTTAAATTTATTCCCTAGAATTTTATTCTTTTCAAAGAAATTGCAAATGGACTTCCTTTTTTATTAAAATATTGATGATTTACAATATTAATTTCAGGTGTACAGTATAGTGATTCAGTATTTTTGAAGATTATACTCCATTATAGATTATTACAGGTAGTAGATATAATTCCCTGTGCTATACAGTATGTCTTTGTTAATTATCTATTTTATATACAGTAGTTTTTAATCTATTAATCCCATACCTCTAATTTGTTCCTTCGTGAATTCAGGTTGTTAATACTTTCATATTGCACTATGCTTATTATTTTCCCTTCTTGTAGTGTCTTTGTCTGGTTTTGGTTAATAGAGTAATGCTGGCCTCATAAAGTGAGTCCAGAAGTGATCACTCATCTTTCAGTTCAGTTCAGTTCAGTCACTCAGTTGTGTCTGACTCTTTGCGGCTCTATGAACAGCAGCACGTCAGGCCTCCCTGTCCATCACCAACTCCCCGAGTTTATCCAAACTCATGTCCATTGAGTTGGTGATGCCATCCAACCATTTCATCCTCTGTCGTCCCCTTCTCCTCCTGCCTTCAGTCTTTCCCAGCATAGGGTCTTTTCAAATGTGTCAGCTCTTCACATCAGGTGGCCAAAGTATTGGAGTTTCAGCTTCAGCATCAGTCCTTCCAATGAACACTCAAGACTGATCTCCTTTAGGATGGACTGGTTGGATCTCCTTGCAGTCCAAGGGACTCTCAAGAGTCTTCTCCAACACCACAGTTCAAAAGCATCAATTCTTCGGCGCTCAGCTTTCTTCACAGTCCAGCTCTCACATCCATACATGACCACTGGAAAAACCATAGCCTGGACTAGACAGACATTTGTTGACAAAGTAATGTCTCTGCTTTTGAATATGCTGTCTAGGTAGGTCATAACTTTCCTTCCAAGGAGAAAGCGTCTTTTAATTTCATGGCTGCAGTCACCATCTGCAGTGATTTTGGAGCCCCCAAAAATAAAGTCAGCCACTGTTTCCACTGTTTCCCCATCTATTTGCCATGAAGTGATGGGACCAGATGCGATGATCTTCGTTTTCTGAATGTTAAGCTTTAAGCCAACTTTTTCACTCTCCTCTGTCACTCTCATCAAGAAGCTCTTTAGTTCTTCTTCACTTTCTGCCCTAAGGGTGGTGTCATCTGCATATCTGAGGTTATTGATATTTCTCCCGGCAATCTTGATTCCAGCTTGTGTTTCTTCCAGTCCAGCGTTTCTCATGATGTACTCTGCATATGAGTTAAATAAGCAGGGTGACAATATACAGCCTTGACGTACTCCTTTCCCAGTTTGGAACCAGTCTGTTGTTCCATGTCTAGTTCTAACTGTTGCTTCCTGACCTGCATACAGATTCCTCAAGAGGCAGGTCAGGTGGTCTGGTATTCCCATCTCTTTCAGAATTTTCCACAGTTTCCTGTGATCCACACAGTCAAAGGCTTTGACATAGTCAATAAAGCAGAAATAGATGTTTTTCTGGAATTCTCTTGCTTTTTTGATGATCCAACGGATGTTGGCAACATGATTTCTGGTTCCTCTGCCTTTTCTAAAACCAGCTTGAACATCTGGAAGTTCACGGTCACTCACCTTTAACATGTTGGAAGAGTTTACAAAAAATTGGAATTAATTCTTCTTTAAATGTCTGTTATAATGCACCAGTGGAACCATCTGGTTCCGAACTTTTCTTCGTTGGGAGCCTTTGATTACTGACCTATAATTCTTCCTACTAAATGATGTGTTCAGATTTTTCATGATTCATTCTTGGTAGGTTGGACATTTCCAGTAATTTATCGATTGTTATATTTCAACTGAACAATACCTAGACCAGATAAAGAGGGCCAAGACCTTTATTTCAGCACCCTGTAGTTATTTCTTTAGCAGCATTATATCTGTTAAAATTGCTAGATTGTATCCTGCACTGGACAGCAAGTACCTAATGAACAATAGGCTGTCCTGATCAACACAGTCATTCCAGAGCTGAGTGCACTAAGATAAAAAGTAACCCTCATTTTTCATGGATTCCATATTTATGAATATACCTCATTACTAAAGTTTACTTGTGACCCCCAAAATCAAATTTCGCTGTGTTTTCTTGCTCATTTTTTGACATTTACAAAATAGGAGAAGATTTTAGTCAGTCAATACACATTTTCCTGCTGCTGCTGCTGCTAAGTCACTTCAGTCGTGTCCAACTCTGTGCGACCCCATAGACAGCAGCTCACCAGGCACATTTTCCTAGCTAAGGTCAAAGAAGGCAGTGCTCTGCCTTCTTGTTTCAGATATCAAACTGTAAACAACTGTTGTTTTCACAGTCTATTTGTGTTTCTTTTTGCTTTTTTGTGACTTTCGTTGATGACTTGGTTGTTTAAAATGGTCCCCAAATATAGTATTGTAGTGCTCTCTAGTGTTCCTAAGCACATGTAGGCTGTGATATGCCTTACAGAGAACACACGTGTTAGATAAGCTTCCTTTGTACATGAATTACAGTGCTGTTAGCTGTGACTTAAATGTTAATGAACCAATTAAACACAGTGTCTTCAAACAGAAGCACACATAAAGCAAGATTATATATGTTAGCTGACCAAAATGTGATGCTCACAGGAATGTAATGTGTACTTCCTCTAGTAGCAACAGTTCAATATTCACTAATCCAGTGTTTCAGCAACTTGACTAGAATCAACTATATTTGTTGAATGCATGAAGCTGGATCATTTGATTCCAAACCCAAATGCTTGTGTGACTGCAGTATATGGTGGTATACAGGCAGCATGCAATAGTATATGGTAGTAACAGTGATTGTGGAGACAAGCTTCCTTAGAGTTCAATCCTGGCTCTTTGACTTGCTAGCTGTCTAATTTGGGGCAAATTATTTAACTTTTCTCTGCCTTCTTCCACAATTGAAAGTGCAGACAAAATAGTTGCTAATGGTTGCCTGGGCTGGGTGTTGGGGGAGGGGACTGACCACAAAGAGGCACAAAGAAAGTTTTGAGAAATATTCTGCACCTTGTTTATAGGTTTACAGTGGTAGTTACAAAACTGTCTATGTTTTTCAAAACTCACAGAACTTAAAAGGGTAAATTTCACTTTGTATAAACTCTAACAGTAAATTTGAAGGTTTAAAAAGGAGTAACAGTCAAGATTAAAGGAATAATGCACATAAAACATTTACTGCACTACCTGCTTATATACTCTAAATATTTGTAACTTTCTAACAATAACAGGGAAAGGTTAGGGGGTGTGAGGAAAAGCAGAGTGGACTCCTGAACCAGGGTCCTAATCTGGCTCTTTCACATATTAGCTACATGCTGAGCTCAGTTTAGGGTGTTCACTTGCTTACTGTAAATCTGACTGGACAACACACGTGAAACATCTGTGTAAACCATGGAGTCACATAGAAGAGTGAGAAATGGAATTTTTCATGGGACAGCAGTACAAAATCACAGGGCCACATAAACTGGGGTTTTAAGGCCATCTCTGCAAGGTAGTAGAATTTGGTGGGCTGTGAAACCACTGAGAAAAGGAGAATGCGTCTCTTTTTAAGAAACTCGGTCCTAATCCTATTCAAGTCACTACTGGCTCCTATTAATTCCAAGACAACCCAACTGGCCTAATGAGGTACAGGCATACCTCAAACTTGAAGGAATCCCAATGCCAGGAGGATGTAAGAGCTGAGTTTGGCAGCACATCTTTCTGCTGGACAATGCAGTAGGAGTCAGACACCATTTGCCTCCAAAACTCGGTAACAGCCTCTGATGTGAGGAGTGTGAGGAGAGAGTTAGGTCATTTCACCGCTGCTTTTTAGTTCCTGGATGTCTCAGGAGTTCTCTCCCTTGAGAGCGGATCAGCAGTGGCAGCCGCTGCTGGAATCTCATAGTGGGCGACTGGTGTCTCCCGCGAAGCCCACAGTGGGAGCCGGGTAACACCATACTGCACTCAGGGTCTTCCTCAAGTAAAAAGCATGGTTTGGAACGCCAAGTAGGGCTTCAAGTTGGGCCAGAAGTTGGAACCCAAAGTTCCCTCCAAAGCCACGAGATACACTCGTTGAATTCGCACGCCTTGTGAGTTCTGACAGCCGTCACATGACAACTACCACAACACCGGAGGGCACGGGCCATCAAGTGCGTGGCTTGGTTTCCGTTCAGTTCGACAGGGACCCTAACTTAATTGCACCTGGAAGTTTGAGAGAGCAAGTTTCCTTGCCGGCGAGTTTACCCTCAGCAACCGAACTCCATAAAGTGCTCTTCACGCCGGAAGTGCACTAATCCGCAGCACGTGGGGTTGCCAGGGCGCTCTTCACGTGACTAGGCGGGGCCTCAGGAAGCTTATAGCCAATGGTAGCGCGAGAGGGCGGTGCCTATGACGCGCCGGGACCTATCCCGGAAGTGGGGCTGAGGTGGGGGCGGGAAAGGGCGGGGAGGCCGGGGTGTGGAAAGTGTGGCGGCCCCGCCCCGTCTCTTGGAACTGCCGCGGCCGCCACAGCTGCCGCCGCCGCAGCTGTGCGGGACCGGCGCGGGTGCGCAGGCAAAAGGCTCTCTTTACCTTCTGAAAGGTGAAGACTCGGGGAAAAGGTGGTGGGGCTGCGACCGGAGCGAGGAAGGGCTGGGGTAGGCAGCCAGAGCCGAGCCCCGACCGAGAAGAGGAGGAAGGATGGAAGGGGGACCGAGGCGAGCGCGGGGACCCGCCAGGGCTCAGGCCCGTGAGGCGCCGGGCCGGGGATGTCGGCAGGACAGAGGGTGTCTGAGAGGTCGAAGTGACGCCGCTGCAGGCTGGAGGGAGA
The DNA here is from genome assembly GCF_027580195.1 of Bos mutus. Taxonomy (NCBI): domain Eukaryota; kingdom Metazoa; phylum Chordata; class Mammalia; order Artiodactyla; family Bovidae; genus Bos; species Bos mutus. Next base: position 95,437,182 of record NC_091617.1, read on the forward strand.
AGTGTGCGCCCACTGCCCGAGGGCCAGGTGCTGATGGCCAGGTCCTGTTATCCCCATCCTTCGCAGGGATGTGCGGCCTGGGCTGGGTCCCCCGCACTGAGGATCCGGGCGGTGGCGGAGGGCCGGGCGGCGCGGTGCGGGAAGGTCGTCCGGCGGTGGGACGGTGGGGGCCGGGATTTGCTGCCCCCCGAGCGGGTGAGCGCCCTCGGCGGGTATTCCCCAACCCCAGCGAGCTCTGCTGCGACTTCCCTCCCACCTCCCCAGCAAAGGATGGAAAAGTTTGTAAGGCCGGAGTTAGAAAGTGCCCACTATTCCGGGTGGGTGTTCTATAAATGCAGAAATAATAGATCCATGATGCTTGGCTCGTAACTTGTCCGAAATGAGGCGTTTTCCTGCTTGCATGCTAGTTGTTAAAAAGCAAACAAACTTTTTGCATAGTACCCTCAGAAGAATCTCCCCAGCCCACCATGGCGGATGAAATTGATTTCACTACTGGAGATGCTGGGGCTTCCAGCACTTACCCTATGCAGTGTTCCGCCCTGCGCAAAAACGGCTTCGTGGTGCTCAAAGGACGACCATGCAAGATAGTGGAGATGTCAACTTCCAAAACTGGAAAGCACGGTCATGCCAAGGTAAATGCCCTTCCTGGTCTGCCTTGGCGTTGGGGTTTTGATCATTTGTATTCCATTACAGAACATGAGGTTTCTGAACTTGTAAGTGTATAAGAACACATTTTTATTCTTCCCACAATTACTGGGTGATCGGCTATTTGAATACTGAAAGGTAGCATTTCCTTCCTGGGCCCAATAATGTTTCATTAACTGGGAATAGAAACTTTCCTGAATCCTAGTGACTTAGGCGATCTATTTTACAAATGAAAAAACCTGTTCTAACATCATTCTAAGGAAACTAACCTCATTTTTCTTAAGCACTTTTATGATTGAGTTACTAGACTGTATGATATTGTGTCTTGATATGTCATGATACTGTTTAGTTGTTCACTGCTTCTCAGTTGTATGACCACTACTTTTTTGTTTTAAGAAAGTAAAATTAGATGACCTTGAAAGGAGAAAGAATCTGTCATAATCAGCATTGGTATTATGCTTCTGTGTATGTAATGAGTGATATCTTGGCAAAGATTAAACAGATTTCCTGTTCTCCCTTCTCTGTTAGGTTCACCTTGTTGGAATTGATATTTTCACGGGCAAAAAGTATGAAGATATTTGCCCTTCTACTCACAACATGGATGTTCCAAATATTAAGAGAAATGATTATCAAGTAAGTATTAATTTCCTTTAAAATATTACTTGTTTCCTAAAGGTGCAAATACTTTCTACTGTCAGTTGTAATTTAATAAAACCCACAAGTAGTTTTATAGGTTTTTCTAACCCATTATTAGGTACTGCTTATCTTAGAAATTGGGGAAATATAGTGCTGTTTAACACTTGTATTTTATCTAGGATGACTGTTAGTTTGCCCTTTAACATTCTTGCATTTTAAAAATTTGAACACTTCCTATTTTTCAGATCAAGTGACTCCATATTGTGAGTCCAGTGTTTAGTAAAATTACTATTCTCTTTGCTGTAAATTATTTCAAGTTTAAATAATTCCCTTCTAGGTAATGTATTTTTTTTTTTTAACCTTACCAGACCTAAGATTCTCAAGAAATTTTTGGAATTCATGTTCCACCAACCAAGTTTGTATGTATTAAGGAATGAGTGTCAGAATTTGGTGTCCTTAAATAGGGAAATAAGTTGAAAGCCATAAATACAAAGGACAAAATGTATGGTCACTGAATAGGTGAAGGAAAAAAAAAAAAAACTTTGTAGTTTTATTTATATTCAGTGACCATGCTGTGAAATTATAGGTATAAACTGTAACTTTTAGCTCCAATTATACATTTAGATAAGTCATGTTTAATGATAGCATTTTCTTGTTTGGAGTATTGATAGTAACTAAACCACTGACCTCATAGGATGTGGAAACTCAGATTAATCATAACTAAAGTCTTTCTTGAAAGTCTTTAATTTCTTTATCAAACATGCTATATGTAGAACTCTTTTCTATTCATTTTACATAGTGAAAAATACAAATGTGATGCTCAATTTGTTTTACCCAATTTAAACTGATTTCTTTCCATACCTAATATTGTGTTTATAATTTTTAAAGAATGTTACCATTAACTGCAATATCCAATGATTTCCTTTTAGTTTTTGTCCACATGTAAACATATTTTTTTGGAGAAGGAAATGGCAATCCACTCCAGCACTCTAGAGAAGGAAATGGCAATCCACTCCAGCACTCTTGCCTGGAAAATCCCATGGACAGAGGAGCCTGATAGGCTACAGTCCATGGGGTCGCAAAGAGTCGGACACGACTGAGCAACTTCACTTTCAAACATATTTTTACACAATTTTAATCTAGTAAGCAGTTTTATATTTTTATTTTCCCTCTTAATAAATGTTTTCTATTGTTGTTAAAAAGTCTGTAGAAATTTGAATTGTCTTAGTAGAATAGTAGAAAGTTTTTTTTTTTAAGTCAGGCAGATCTGAGTTTCAATCTAGTCCTGCCACTTTCAAGCTGGGTGATCTTGGACAAATTATGCAATGTTTCTAAGCCTCAGTCTTCCCATCTACAAAGGAGGGATAATATGAAGGTTAAAAGATAATATGTACCCCATAATTACCTCTTAATTAGATTTATGCCCCAAACTATTTTTTCCTATATAAAAACTTCACTTAATCACTTATTCTTGGAGTACTTAGACATTGCATACAGTGCTGCTGCTGCTACTAAGTCACTTCAGTTGTATCTGACTCTGTGGGTGCTCGGTAAACATTTGTTAAATGCATACATGATTATTCAATGAGGTAAGGATGGTACAGCCAACTAAAGCTAAGCATAGAATTTTCTTTTGCCAAAAATGAATTTCTGTTTTCATCCTTAACACGTGAATGCTTTGAATATGCAATATTCATTCGGTATATAATGCTTTTGCCTTTGAATGTTTCAGAAAAATAGTAGTTCAGATGACGACCACTGTGATTAAATTAGCCAATCATTGATTAGAACTCAGGATCAACATAAAGGAAAATTTGGGTTTGAGTTGTATTTTGGCAGGACCAGAACTAGAATGAGGGAAATGAGATTAGTAAAGCCATTGCCTCAAGCACAAAATTTTACATAAAGACAAGACCAGTAACAATGCCAAGCAACATAGGGGCCTAAGTCAGAAGGGAAAAATCAGAAATTCTGATCTTGTTTGAAAATTTGTTCATTATAGAATTTTCACATTCTAATTTTTAAAAATACTACCTTAACCCGATCACTGAGGGTTTTGTGTGTTTGTGTGCACATGCACACCACCTTAAATTCTGCACCCAAAACAAGTGCCTCACTTGGTTCACTGTAGTCCCAGCGCTCAGTATATGGTCTGTGTTGCAGAGCTGCTAAGACAATGGCTCAAGCCTTACAGTCTAGGATCAGATCCTTTCTTTGGCACCTACTAATTACATGACGTTGTTTGACAAGTTATTTAATCTCTCATCTGCCTTTTTGTATTTATAAAATAAGGATAAGAATAATAAACTCCTCGTGAAATCACTGTAAGGATTAATTAGTTAATTCTTAGAAAAGTGCCTTGCAGAGTGAGCACTCAGTGATCACACCCCTTCATTATCAAGTCAGCATAGAATATTTATTTCTGTTCATTTAAAAAATTAGTTTGATGAACCCTTCCAGTTATATTCATTGTGCTATGGAAGGCAATGGCACCCCACTCCAGTACTCTTGCCTGGCAAATCCCATGGACGGAGGAGCCTGGTGGGCTGCAGTCCGTGGGGTCACTACGAGTCGGACACAACTGAGCGACTTCACTTTCACTTTTCACTTTCATGCATTGGAGAAGGAAATGGCAACCCACTCCAGTGTTCTTGCCTGGAGAATCCCAGGGATGGGGCAGCCTGATGGGCTGCTGTCTATGGGGTCTCGCAGAGTCAGACACGACTGAAGCGACTTAGCATTAGCATGGTGGTCTTCACTATCCAAGTGGCTTGATTCAATTTCTACTTATTATTTGACTACTTGTAGTCCTTTGTGTTTGCTGAATTCAGTATTTCAAATGCCAGTTTGGCAGTCAGCTGAAGTGAAATATATACATATGTGTGTGTATATTCGTTATAATAATTAAAAGGTAAATCTTTGTTTAAGAAAATAAAGGTATTTATAATTTTATGTATTTTAAAATAAGTTCAAAATGAAAGAAAAATTGTCTTCTGAATTCCATTCCAAGATGTAGCTGGAATTGCTAATTTCCATCCTTTCTCTCAAAACTAGTTATGGTTGTCTGGGGCTCACTGATAGTGTAAAATATAAATACACTTAAACACTTTTGGGAATCCCCAGACTCTTAAATACAGAAACGCTTGTTCAAACTCTGCTACTCCCTTGAATCATATTGGTTTAGAAAGTTCTATGTTCCTGTGCACCACACCACAAGTTAAATGCATTTTCATCATTCACTAAAGTTTTATTTGTCATTTAAAGATCACTTTTTAGAAGGAAAGCTAATCACTACAGGACATGTTAAAGTATAGATTTTGTATCTTTGGATTATTGGTGAATTTCCAAAACTGTGAATGTTAAATCCTAGTATATTCTTCAAATAAGTGTATGCCTTTTGTATAAGGAGTCGAATTTTGTTACTGCAACTTAAAATAGAACAAAAAAGAAAATAATGATGCAATGAATTCTCTGTGTTTGAAGTCTTTTTATACTTTTTAACCTGTTTGTGGAATCTTTGTGTTCCCGGGTAGAAGCAGTGTTTCTTTGGAATAGAAAACCTCTAAATCAGCAGATCCCAGTGTTGCAGGGAGAAGAAACAGATATTTTGCTACAGGATCAGTGAGGGTAATAGTGAGAAGAGCCTTCTACCTTTGGTTCCTAGGCCTGTGTATTTTACCTTTGGGAGAAATAGTACCATATATTGGAATATATTGTAACTTGTAAAACAGCACCCAGGCGTGCATTGTCCAGCAGGTGGCAAAGATGAGTAGGCCAATGCAAACTCTCTTAGAATGATGGGAGTACATGGAGCAGTGAATCCTCTGAGTGTTGTCCTGCTGTTTTTTATTTCGCCTGTCAAATGAATTTTTTAACCAGAAATGACACTGTGTGAGGTTCTGAAGGAATGTGACAGTTTATAAATCCACAGATGAGATTTCAGCAGAAGCACTGCAGGCAGCAAAGGCAAATTTATATGTAAAGTAAGAATATATTGCAGTGAGCGCAAACTGCTGCCTCTTCCATGATGGAGGGAATATACTATCACCAGGCAGCTGGCTCTTTGCCCTAGGTCCAGTTCAGTCGCTCAGTCGTGTCCAACTCTTTGCGACCCCATGAACCGAAGCACGCCAGGCCTCCCTGTCCATCACCAACTCCCAGAGTCCACCCAAACCCATGTCCATTGAGTCCGTGATGCCATCCAACCATCTCACCCTCTGTTGTCCCCTTCTCCTTTCTCCCTCAATCTTTCCCAGCATCAGGGTCTTTTCAAATGAGTCAGCTCTTCGCATCAGGTGGCCAAACTGTTGGAGTTTCAGCTTCAACATCAGTCCCTCCACACCCAGGACTGATCTCCTTTAGGATGGACTGGTTGGATCTCCTTGCAGTCCAAGGGACTCTCAAGAGTCTTCTCCAACACACAGTTCAAAAGCACCAATTCTTCTGGGCTCAGCTTTCTTGTCCAACTCTCACATCCATACATGACCACTGGAAAAACCATAGCCTTGACTAGATGGACCTTTGTTAACAAAGTAAGTCTCTGCTTTTTAATATGCTATCTAGGTTGGTCGTAACTTTCCTTCCAAGGAGTAAGCGTCTTTTAATTTCATAGCTGCAATCACCATCTGCAGTGATTTTGGAGCCCCCCAAAATAAAGTCATCCACTGTTTCCACTGTTTCCCCATCTGTTTGCCATGAACTGATGGGACTGGATGCCTTGATCTTAGTTTTCTGAATGTTAGTTTTAAGCCAACTTTTTCACTCTCCTTTTTCACTTTCATCAAGAGGCTCTTTAGTTCTTCTTCACTTTCTGCCACAAGGGACGTGTCATCTGCATATCTGACATTATTGATATTTTCCCGGCAATCTTGATTCCAGCTTGTGCTTCATCCAGCCCAGTGTTTCTCATGATGTACTCTGCATATGAGTTAAATAAGCAGGGTGACAATATACAGCCTTGGCGTATTCCTGTTCCTATTTGGAACCAGTCTGTTGTTCCATGTTCAGTTCTAACTGTTGCTTCCTGACCTGCATACAGATTTCTCAAGAGGCAGGTCAGGTGGTCTGGTATTCCCATCTCTTTCAGAATTTTCCACAGTTTATTGTGATCCACACAGTCAAAGGCTTTGGCATAGTCAGTAAAGCAGAAATAGATGTTTTTCTGGAACTCTCTTGCTTTTTCGATGATCCAGCAGATGTTGGCAATTTGATCTCTGGTTCCTCTGCCTTTTCTAAAACCAGCTTGAACATCTGGAAGTTCACAGTTCACATTTTGCTGAGGCCTGGCTTTGAGAATTTAAGCATCACTTTACACTAGTGTGTGAGATGAGTACAATTGTGCAGTAGTGTGAGCATTCTTTGGCATTGCCTTTCTTTGGGGTTGGAATGAAAACTGACCTTTTCCAGTCCTGTGGCCACTGCTGAGTTTTCCAAATTTGCTGGCATATTGAGTGCAGCACTTTCACAGCATCATCTTTGAGGATTTGAAATAGCTCAACTGGAATCCCATCACCTCCACTAGCTTTGTTCATAGTGATGCTTTCTAAGACCCACTTGACTTCACATTCCAGGATGTCTGGCTCTAGGTGAGTGATCACACCATTGTGATTATCTTAGTCATGAAGATCCTTTTTGTACAGTTCTTCTATGTATTCTTGCCACCTCTTCTTAATATCTTCTGCTTCTGTTAGGTCCATACCATTTCTGTCCTTTAATGAGCCCATCTTTACATGAAATGTTCCCTTGGTATCTCTACTTTTCTTGAAGAGATCTCTAGTCTTTCCCATTCTATTATTTTCCTCTATTTCTTTGCATTGATCACTGAGGAAGGCTTTCTTATCTCTCTTTGCTACTCTTTGGAACTCTGCATTCAGATGCTTATATCTTTCCTTTCCTCCTTTACTTTTTGCTTCCCTTCTTTTCACAGCTATTTGTAAGGCCTCCTCAGACAGCCATTTTGCTTTTTTGCATTTCTTTTTCTTGGGGTGGTCTTGATTCCTGATTCCTATACAATGTCACCAACCTCCATCCATAGTTCATCAGGCACTCTATCAGATCTAGTCCCTTAAATCTATTTGTCACTGTCACTGTATAGTCTAGTCATAAGGGATTTGATTTAGGTCATACCTGAATGGTCTAGTGGTTTTCTCCACTTTCTTCAATTTCATTCTGAATTTGGTAATAAGGAGTTCATGATCTGAGCCACAGTCAGCTCCCTGTCTTGTTTTTGCTGACTGTATAGAGCTTCTCCATCTTTGGCTGCAAAGAATATAATCAATCTGATTTCACTGTTGACCATCTGGTGATGTCCATGTGTAGAGTCTTGTCTTGTCTTGTTGGAAGAGGGTGTTTGCTATGACCAGTGTGTTCTCTTGGCAGAAATCTATTAGCCTTTGCCCTGATTCATTCTGTACTCCAAGGCCAAATTTGCCTGTTATTCCAGGTGTTTCTTGACTTCCTACTTTTGCATTCCAGTCCCCTATAATGAAAGGGACATCTTTTTGGGGTGTTAGTTCTAGAAAGTCTTGTAGGTCTTCATAGAACTATTCAACTTCAGCTTCTTCAGTGCTACTGGTCGGGGCATAGACTTGGATTACCGTGATATTGAATGGTTTGCCTTGGAAACAAACAGAGATCGTTCTGTTGTTTTTGATTGCATCGAAGTACTGCATTTCAGACTCTTTTGTTGACTATGGTGGCTACTCCATTTCTCCTAAGGGATTCCTGCCTACAGTAGTAGATATAATGGTCATCTGAGTTAAATTCACCCATTCCAGTTCATCTTAGTTTGCTGATTCCTAGAATGTCAATGTTTACACTTGCCATCTCCTGTTTGACCAGTTCCAATTTGCCTTGATTCATGGACCTAACATTCCAGGTTCTTATGCAATATTGCTCTTTACAGCATCAAACCTTGCTTCTATCACCAGTTGCATCCACAACTGGGTATTGTTTTTGCTTTGGCTCCATCCCTTCATTCTTTCTGGAGTTATTTTTCCACTGATCTCCACTAGCATATTGGGCACCTACCAACCTGAGGAGTTCCTCTTTCAGTATCCTATCATTTTGCCTTTTCATAGTGTTCATGGGGTTCTCAAGGCAAGAATACTGAAGTGGTTTGCCATCCCTTCTTCAGCGGACCACATTCTGTCAGACCTCTCCACCATTACCCATCCATCTTGGGTGGCCCCACACGGCATGGCGTAGTTCCATTGAGTTAAACAAGGCTGTGATCCATGTGATCAGATTGGCTAGTTGTCTGTGATTGTGGTTTCAGTCTGTCTGCCCTCTGATGCCCTCTCTCAGTGCCTACCGTCTTACTTGGGTTTCTCTTACCTTAGATGTAGGGTATCTCTTCATGGCTGCTCCAGCAAAGCACAGCCGCTGCTCCTTACCTTGGACGTGGGGTAGCTCCTCTCAGCTGCTGCCCCTGACCTCAGGCATGGGGTAGCTCCTCTTGACTGCCACCCCTGACCTCAGGCCCCTGACCTTTGCCCTAGGAAATAGTGCCATATCAGTGACTCTGCGTTGGTCTGTGCTCTGAGGTACCAGCAGCAGCTGTAGTCAGTAGTGGCTGTAGGTCACATCAGCCTTGGTGAGAAAAAACCTGTGTCAATTAGCTTATGCCACAATGGCCAGTCATTGATAAGCCAGTTAAGCAAGGACTGAGAAGACTACAGTAAGAAACTAAGTGACATTTGCCGATAGAATCATCTTGTCACCTGTCTGCCTCCTCAGTGGCATGTCCCCTGAGAGACCCCTCAGGTACCAGGTACCAGAGAGGCCCCTCCAGGTACCACTCTCCCAGACCTTATTGTCAGCAGTTTTCCCATCTTGTTCTTTCAGTGTGGTTGAACTTCCATACAGACTCTTAGCCATTGCCCATCATTCGTGTAAATCTAAACCTTCAGTTCTTTATCCTCTGAGTCCAGTGCATGAAGTTCTCATCCTCACTGTCTCTCCAAGTAGTTTCATCAGACCATGCATAACCATCTAGAAACCACTCTGGCTTTTTTTATTTTTCAGTCAGCTGCGCATAGGGAACTCCCCCCATAAAGCCACTGGTATGAGTTGAGGGGGAAGTGGTGGATGTTGCAGAAGGTACTTTCTGAGTCTCATACAGCTTGCCTGTGCCTTCAGGACCTGCTCACGTTGGTCTCATATATGCAGCTTGCACTTGATGATGAAGTGGCGCTATGCATAACCAGTTTTATGGCTTGATGAGTCAGATAGCACTCTAGTTGATAATAGTGTTATTTACTTGTGTTGTTTGATAACAGTGGTCAAGCATTCAGTTCCTTCTTGCCCAGTCTCCTCCCCATGCCCCCTCCCCCCGCCGCCAGGGACCAGCAGCTCTAAAGAAGTAGCTTGAGAGTGCTGGAGGAAAAGGAAAAGGAAGGAGGAGAAGAAAGGAGGTCTTACTTAAAAGTCTGACTATTTTGAAATATATTGAGAAATAAAACTAAGTTCAGAAGTTAGGGCTAAGAAGGCACCTGTAGTGATGCTATTCCTTCTCCAGCTTTCTGCTGTTGTGTACCAATAAATTACAGGCAAAAAGTTGCCCCATAATTTTCCTTTTTCATGTTCTTATATGACCACATCATGGACAGAATCTCCAGTCACTGGCTTTCTCCACATACTTCCTTTCAGTTCATGCTTTGTTTCCTCAGCTCCCTGTGCCTCCAGCTATTTAGTGGTTACGGTGCTCTTTCTAGAATTCTGATATACCATAGCATTTTTATTTTTTGCTTTTTATAGTAGACATTTTCAAAATATGATGAACCTCATATACCCATCATCTGCCTTAAAAAATTATCAATACATAGCAAATCTTATTTCATTTATACCCCACCATCTACTTTTATTTCCTGTATCCTCTGTCTCTTGATTATTTTGAAGCTAATTCCAGATATTATGTTATTTATCGTTTCATCTGCAAATATTTTGATACACATTTTTAAAAGGTAAGGGCTGTAAAGAGCAAGATCAAAGCACACTGTGGTACCTCAAAAATTAGTAATTCCTTAATGTCTTCAAATATCCAGTCAATATCTACATTTTCTTAATTGTATTTGTGTTTTGCTTTTTCAGATGTGATAGTTAATTGTTTTTATTTTGTAGTTTTTCTAAATCAGGACCTAAATAAAGTCCACACAGTGAAATTGGTTGAGGTATCTCTTAAATCTGCTTTATAGGCTCTCCTCTCTCATACATGCATTTGAGTCTCTCTTTCCTCCCTTCCTTATTTCTCTCTCTCTCTCTGCCCCCTCTCAATTTTTTGATGAAGAATGTTGCTCTATAGACTTTCTCACAGGCTTTATTTTGCTAATTGCATTTTCCTTGTTCTTTAACATGTTCCTTTGTCCCACATATTTCTGAAAATGGATAATTAAATGTACAGATCTAGTTTAGATTTTTATTTTTTTCATCTTTTTTCTTTAATAAGAACTACTCCAAAGGTGATGTTCTGTGCAGTCATCAAGTAAATGAATCTTATGATTTGCTCTTTTGTGATGTTATTAGATATGTAATAACTGCCTCAATCCATTAACTTATTAGGGAAGACAAAGTAATAATAATCAGTTATTCTTTTAAAAAAAAATAAAAGCCAGAACACTTCTATAAAGAGAAATTTTCCTTTAGCTTTTTTGATTACCCTTGCAATAGTATATAATAGGAAAGGCAATATAAATACTTGATTCTTTGCCTTTAATTACCAGTTTTCAAAATTAGTTGGTTCTCTGGCTTTTATTGAAGATGACCAGTGAAATGTTTTTTTGCCACTTTGAACTCAAGCATTTAAACACATTTATGTTTCAATATATTATAGTTATTATTATTATTCATTCTCAAATTGTTCTATCTTTGGCCAGAGGGCCCTTATTTCAGTTAGCTCCTGAATCCCTTTGATATGGATTATCATGCTTTCACATCTTGTATGCTTCCTACTCTGGACCTGGAATTATCCATTTTCCCAAGAGCCCTATGGAGAGAAATAACACCATACATTGTATTCTTTTAGTAGGGAATAATAGATACCACATTCTGGTACTAGTATTTTGGGGGTATGGTATAATTTCAGATGTCATTCAGTAGCTTGGTATGCCACTGCATGATTGACTCTTCTATTACAAGTTTTCTGACCCTGCCCTCTCCTGTCTCCTTGCTTACCATTAAGAAAATGATTTTTCTACCAAAAAAAATTCTTCAAAACATTTCAAAGTTACCAAATGAGTATTGTTATTCAGTCGCTCAGTTGAGTCCGACTCTTTTCAACTCCATGGACTGAAGCACACCAGGCTTCCCTGTCCTTCACCATCTCCCAGAGCTTGCCTCAAACTCATGTCCATTGAGTTGGTGATGCCATCCAACAATCTCATCCTCTGTCCCCTTCTCCTCCTGCCTTCAATCTTTGCCAGCACGAGGGTCTTTTCCAACAAGTTGGCTCTTTACATCAGGTGGCCAAAGAATTAGAGCTTCAGCTTTAGCATCAGTCCCTCCAGTGAATATTCAGGATTGATTTCTTTTAGGATTGACTGGTTTGATCTCCTTGCAGTCCAAGGGACTCTCAAGAGTCCTTCTCCAACACCACAGTTCAAAAGCATCAATTCTTTGGCACTCAACCTTCTTTATGGTCCAGCTCTCACATCCATACATGACTACTGAAAAAATCATAGCTTTGACTAATATTGACCTTTGTAGGCAAAGTTACATCTCTGCTTTTCAATATGCTGTCTAGGTTTGTCATAGCTTTTCTTCCAAGGAGCAAGCCATCTTCTAATTTCATGGCTGCAGTCACTATCCGCAGTGATTTTGGAGCCCAAGAAAGTAGAGTCTGTCACTGTTTCCATTGTTTCCCCATCTGTTGGCCATGAAGTGATGGGACCAGATGCCATGATCTTCGTCTTTTGAATGCTGAGTTTTAAGCCAGCTTTTTCACTCCTCTCTTTCACCTTCATCAAGAGGCTCTTTAGTTCCTCTTCACTTTCTACTATAAGGATGGTTTCATCTGCATATCTGAGGTTATTGATATTTCTCCCAACAATCTTGATTCCAGCTTGTGCTTCATCCAGCCTGGCATTTTGCATGATGTACTCTGCATATAAGTTAAATAAGCAGGGTGACAATATATAGCCTTAATGTACTCCTTTCCCAATTTTGAAACAGTCCATTGTTCCATGTAAGATTCTAACTGTTGCTTCTTGACCTGCATACGGATTCCTCAGGAGGCAGGTAAGATGGTCTGGTATTCCCATCTCTTGAAGAATTCTCCAGAGTTTGTTGTGATCCACACAGTCAAAGGCTTTAGTGTAGCCAATGAGTAGATTTGCTTACAGTGAAGGATCAGAAGGAAATACTTAGAATTATAACTCTCTCCTTACCACCATCTCCTTCTGACTGTATAGAATCAGAGAGGGCTTTGAGGAAAGATTGAAAAAGTTGCACAGTAATATGTTTGAAACACAAAAATGACACCGTTAGGTTTTTTTTTTACAAGATTGAAAATTACAAAAGGGGAAATGATACCTTGAAAGTGGAAAAATCTGGCAGATACTACTGTAGCCAGGTAATCAAAGTTAATATCACCAGTAATAGGAAATAGACATTATTTACCTCTTGATGTGATACTCTGAGGACACATCATTTATGCAGTAATCCTTCCAAAAATGCACTATCTTATTCATTAAGAAACTGACAAACTCAAACTAAGAAACATTCTATAATTCAATGAATCTGTGCTTGTCAAAAACGTCAGTGTCATGAAAGACGATGGGAGCTGTTCCAAATTAAGAGACTGAACTGGTATGATAGCCAAAAAGATACCAGGCATGATCCTGGAGCTGGGAGGGAAAAAAAGACAATACTGCAGCTTTGAATACAGACTGTATATTAAATAATATGTTAGCAATATTGAATTTCCTGATTTTGAAAAATAAACTGTGGTTATATGAGTATGTCCTTGAGAAGAACACAGTATTATTGCTAAAGAGTCATAATGTTTGAAACTTACTCTTAAATGGTTCAGTGAAAATAAAAGAATAAGAATGTGTATGGAAGCATTTTATATATTCCATATATACTAGAGATTTTAAAAAAAGCACATGGTTAAATGTTAACAAAGAGTAAATTTAAGTAAAAGACAAAGGATTTTATTGCATTACTTTTACAGCTTTTCTTTAAGAAGATCAAATAATTCATTATTATTATTTAATTTCATTTTTCTATAGCTTAGTTTTATTTTTTTGAAAATTTTATTTATTATACCAATTTATTTTAATGCTTATAAGCAAATACTTTAGTAGATGTTTTATGTCTGTACATTTTTGTATTTGAAATGCTTTATAGTTCATCCCATGGCTTATGAATGCTATGTTATGAATTGCTCTTAAAAAATAAAATACCATATAAATTTCAAAATACCAATATTATTATTTGGCTAATGTGGTTCAGTCGCTAATGGAGTGGGAACCTTTAACTCTTAAAATTGACAAATTCTACCTCAGGGAGTTGCTAAAGGAGCTAAAATAAAAACAATGAGCCTGTGGTTGTCTAAAAGTCACACTTCTGTCTCAATCTCCTTGCTCCCCTGCCCTTTTCTGCCAGCTATCTCACAAATGTTTGAGTGACCAAAAGATTAAGTTGTTTGTGGTGGCTCAATAGGGTGGCTTTTTGTTTTTGAGATTATAGACATGTGCAAAAACTGAAATCTCCTGTGGTCAGTGCAGTGTCTGTGGAAAGCCATTGCCTAAGTCGGTTGCGCCATAAGGGAGCGCTCTGACACCTGTGGTCGGTGCAGTGTCTGTGGAAAGCCACTGCCTGAGTTGGTAGCGCCATAAAGGAGCGCTCTGACAGTCTATCTCTGGGGTATGCCTGTGTATGAAATAGTGGCTGAAGGGGACCAGGGACCGTGTCTCTGATTCCTTTTGTGTATCTCAGTGTTAGCATCTGGTGTGCTGGCTGGTTGCCTTTCATAAAACCTCTTGGAATTCTAGGCACACTGATGGTGTACCTGCTTTTAGAATAAATGAATGTGGCCTGCCAGTTTCCTCATACCTGTAATGAAAAAAATTCAATGATATCAAAACTATGTCTTTTTGCAGGTTAGGTTGATGACTGGGTTTGTTGCACTAATGTCATCAACAAGCTAATTTTTTTCTTTTTAAAAAAACCTAGTGTTGTTAGCAGTGAGCTGGAGACTAAAAATTTTCCACTTCAGTTTGTGTATAATCAAGTTATAAAACGTATTGTTTATAGTCATGAAAAACTGAAAATAACTTTTATGCCCATTAATACAAAAATGGTTAAATCAGTAACTGTCTCCATACAGATTAAAGAGATTAAGCCAAGTCCATATTTTCTAAAATTGAAAGATTTCTAAGACATATTTAAGTGAAAACAACTTGCTGAAAAATAACTCATTTATTTTTGAAAACAACTATATTTGTATTGTGTACATAAATGTAAATACTTCTGGATATGCTATTTTAAAAAAGCCAGATTGTTGAATAATGTAGAGATTTGTGGGGGGGGGAAGAATGCAAGAAGGAATGAACTTATACTTTTTCTCTATATCTATCTTCTACTTTTCTATGTGTAGCATTCTTAAGTACCAAGAATTTATTACTGTATTACTGTGTACTTATACAAATAAATGTAAATGGCAATTCATGTTAAAATTACAAAGGAGTGGATATAATCTAATCAGTGCAAATGATATAATTTCTTTCAACAGCTGATATGCATTCAGGATGGTTACCTTTCCCTGCTAACAGAAACTGGTGAAGTTCGTGAGGATCTTAAGCTGCCAGAGGGTGAACTAGGCAAAGAAATAGAAGGAAAATATAATGCAGGTGAAGATGTGCAGGTAAAGACCTATGGGGAGATTTTTTTTAAGCCATTTTATAAAAGCTTTGACCTAAATTAGCATAAAATACTATAAGAAATACAGCTGTTAAATAGTGCTGAAATGTTGAAAAGGAACTCTAGAACTAGGCAGTTTTCCCAGGATACCTTTTACCATGCCCATTCCCCAAAAAAGTATCAAAGTTCATTTTTTACTACATAGACACTGTCAATCCCAAATTTGTTTCGAAGGTCAGCCTGAACTATTCTGAAGGATGAGAAAGGATGTTATGGGAATTCTAAAGAGTAAAGGTGATTTATTTTATCTTTGGTATGACTTTCAGAAGTATAACATCTAAGTGTTGTGGCATTTATACTTCTTATTTTCCTGTTCCCTGGAAATTGTTTTAAAAACCACAGTTTAAGAAACTCTTCTCTAGAAAACTGTAGAGAAAGATGATTTGATCTTGGAATGCCTCTTTCCAAAATAAATATGTATAAAACATCCATGAGTACTCATCTCATCCTCTCCTTCCCTCACTGTATCCACAAGTCTGTTCTCTGTGTCTGGAAACGTATACATGACCACATGCAAAATAGATGAGCAGTGGGAACTTGTTGTATGATGCAGGGAGCTCAAACCCAGTGCTCTGTGACAACCTAGAGGGGTGGGAGGAGGGTCAACAAGGAGAGGACATAGGTATACCTATGGCTGATTCCTGTTGATGTATAGCAAGAACCAACACAATATTGAAAAGCAATTATCCTCCAATTAAAAATAAAGTTTTAAAGTTAAATAAGCAGGGTGAAAAATAGATCCACAATTATCCAGTGTATGATGAATTAAATATATCTTATATAGATACTGCCTTTTGAATAACTTTTTACCTGCTTTTTTTTTTCCTTCTAGGTATCTGTCATGTGTGCAATGAGTGAAGAATATGCTGTAGCCATAAAGCCCTGCAAATAAATGGGAACATCAGGCATGACCAAACTGTTTAGGTCTGGATCAACTACAGATCTAAAGTTTGGTTCTAAGTTGTCACCAAAGCTATGGCCTTCATAAGCAACCTCATTTCTTTTTCAGTTGTTTTGAAATTGTGCTGAGTTAGTTTTGTAGGCAATTAGCAATTTAAAAAAATAATCAAGATATATAACTTTTTTTTTAATTTTGTAGGTGTCTTTATTATATAACATTCCTGTGGTTTTCAGTATGTGAGTCCAAGAAACAGATGAGATAGCTTCAGCAAATATGATTTGTCTGAGCAAATCATTCCTGAATTTTAGTTAAATGATAAATAAACCAGGGTTTTAAACAATGTAGCATCCAGTGGTATTGATGTACCACATTTAAGTTGAATTGCTCTGCATTAATTTCAAACTTAATACCATAGAATAAGTAGATTATGGATTGGAATTGTCAAAATTTCAGCCTGGGTGTGGCAAGTACAGATCCTTAAACAAAAATCATGTTATCAAAAGTGCCAGTTATCTTAGTAATCGTGTGCAGCCCACCTGTGTTACCTCAGTCATTCTGTTCTTTGCCAAATTTCTGGCAGACTTAGTATAATCTGTATTATGGTCATTTTAGTACTTTGTTGTGGTTAACAGAGGCGTTAAACTGTTGTGTGACTGTTAGCAAGTCATATTGTAAAGAAGGCCCAAAGGACAGTGGCAGAGGGTGTTGGTAAAAGCTGTAGCTTTTTATTTGAGCCCTTTGTAATCAGCATAAAAATAGGAAGTTTCTGTTTGCATTTTTAACTTTTGTTTTCTCTATTTAAAGGAGTGACATGCTTTACAGGATACTATGCAGTACTTTTTATCGATTATGTTCAATAGTTGATATTTGTAGTAATCACTCCTTTCTAGACATTTTTAAGTAGACTTTTTTTGACATCAGAGTATTTGTTCAACAAAAACTGGAAATTCTTAAATTATTTGGAATGCTTGTTAAATTTATGTATGTTTTTTCTAACATGAAAGTGAATCATAGAAGAAAAGTTACTTTATATGATTATTATTTAACTTAAGTATATGTATTTATCTGATTGTCATGTGACTTAATTCACTTAACTGGTATGAAATATAGCTAGGAAAGATTTCTATAAACTGAATTACTTTTAAAAGTATTTTAGGTGATTCTGTTACATTTCTGTTCAGTCTTTTGGATCATATATCTATTTCCAGAATTCTAGGCATTATATCACAGGGTTTGTGAGGACTCAGTAACAGCCATTATATTGCAGTGAAACTTAGAACAAAATCACCATTTCAGTAATACTTTCATTCTCTAAGACTGATTCTAAGACCTCTCCCATCATACATTGACTTCTAAAAGGCCTTTGTACCCTATCACCTAGAGGAAAATCTGCATGATGCTATAATCGGTCTACTCAGTGATTGGAAATAGCATTAGGAACAGAAGATCCCAGTTTTAGTTACTTAATTTGCCCACGTTTTAAATCTTGTATTGGCCTCAGCAAAACCACTTGGAGAAGAAGCAAGATGCTTTAAGGAAATGCAAGAGGAATTCTAAAGCACAAGGAAATATTGATGTTGTAGTTAATCATTTTTTAGTATAACATTTTAGCTTTTGCCCATCTAAAGCACAATTAGTAATTAGGCTAAATTCTTTCATTTCCGGAATTCCATTTAGGTATCACTGCTCTAGTTTTTTTAATACTCGTGTAGTATGTATCTTACTTGTGACTGGTTGGCATCGTTACCTGCAGGAATTCCAGAAAGTTACCAATCTGTGCTTCTTGCTGGCCATTCATATGACCCCAGTTAACTACACTAGTATTCTGGTTTAGTATTAATTCTGGATTAGCATGCCCTTGTTCTTCCTAATTTATCAAACTTGACATAAATATATTTTCAACTGCAAGGTAAAGTATTTCAATTGCAAAGTATATATAAATTATGATAATGCACCTATACTTCATATATTGAATGGCAAAAGCTACTTACGCATAAGTATTTCAAGTACTATAATAAAGTGTAAATTCTCTTCTGACATATAATTATAGATTTTAAAGATATGGGACTGTTTATTTTCATGTAAGTCAATACTTGTTTCTCTTGAACAATATATTTCATTTAGAAAAGCTTTATAAATTGTATTAAAAGGAAGCAGGAAACATTTTTTAATAGAACAGAAAAGACTTCATTCTTTTTTGACATCAGAAATGTTAAAAGTTGATTCCTAGTATTTGTTGTACTTTTTTGTAGTAAATGTTAAATGTCACAGTTACCACGTGTAGAATGTAGACTGTCATCTTGATAGATTATACAGTGATATACCTTTTTGTCTGCAGGCATTTCACCAATTTATATACAGTATTATACTAACAAGTGGAATATTTGTTTCTTTCTAGAACAACATATTTTATTTCTACTGTGAAGACTTTGTTATATCTTATTTGCTACAAAGTTATATACCCTCTGAAACAGATCAAATTATTGCTACTTTGACTTAGCATTTGCATCATAGACATGATGTTTCTTTCATGCTCCCTTCCAAGGGCTGTCAAGTCACTTGAAATTGTTGCTAACTGAGCAACTTCACATTCACTTTTCACTTTCATGCATTGGAGAAGGAAATGGTAACCCACTCCAGTGTTCTTGCCTGGAGAATCCCAGGGACGGGGGAGCCTGGTGGGCTGCCGTCTCTGGGGTCGCACAGAGTCAGACATGACTGAAGCGACTTAGCAGCAGCAGCAGCAAGCTCTTGAATCCATTTCCATTTATGGTACAAAATTCTGTATGGATTCTTTATAACTATTACCAAAACTCTCCTGCAGCCAGAGCATGAAATCTTTAATAGGAGATGCTGCAATAAAATGTTTAGGCTATAAAATTTGGGGATACAGTTTTTCATTAATAGCACAACATGTGTGCATATGTGCACATAGCTTTGTATGTTTGTTCTCTTTACAAAGTCCTTCCAACTCTTAAAAGTACTGTAGTCTGGTAGTGCCTCAAATGTTGGTAACTTTTTTTTTATTTACAACTTTTCCAGAATTTGGTTTTGTATTTTAAAGTTTCTCAGATTATTTCTAGTTGCAATTTGAATGCATTGTTCTCAGGGCTGTTTGTGCTAAGAGCTGAAGTTTCCTTATTTTAAAGCTAACTGCCTGAAAGAATATTGTAAAATTTTCCCACATTGTAATACAGTGATACATACAAATAAAAATCTGTAATATCAACACACTTAAACTATATGCTAAATATTCAAGAAAAAAATTGGAATATTGCTAACATGTATACTGGAATCTTGGCATATTTTTTTCATTTTAGAAAAGAATTTGGTGGTCTTATCTTAGAACCTTATCCTTAATGATACACCTGAAAGCATTCCTTTGGCATGGACCCCAAAGATAGCTTTGGAGCCAAACTTGGATGTGATTTTCAAAACATGTCTAGGGAGAAAAGAATTAAAATTCATAACACTTTTGGGGGCACATTAAAGTGTTT
Source organism: Bos mutus (assembly GCF_027580195.1). Taxonomy (NCBI): domain Eukaryota; kingdom Metazoa; phylum Chordata; class Mammalia; order Artiodactyla; family Bovidae; genus Bos; species Bos mutus. Next base: position 95,456,781 of record NC_091617.1, read on the forward strand.
ACAGATTGAATTCTGTATATGAACTAGTAACATTTATTATAAGAAAATATGACTCTTAAGCAGTATATGTACAAACTATAAGCATATATCCATAAACAGCATAATATTAATTGGTCAACAGTTTAAACTTTTCTGATATCTAGGCATGATATTTCATAGTTTTCAAGCCTTTTTTCCTCCCAGCATTTGGACAAGTAATAGGTAACAAAGACTTAAGAAAATTTCATTGTGAAAAACCTTAAAATTGAGAAAATTCAATCCATTAACTTTATTAAATTTTCTTTCTCTGAATTGGGCATATGGTATTATTTGATTTTAGCAGGGAACATTTGGATTTAGCTTACAGAACACAGATGTTCTATGGGAACATGACTTGAAGTTCTATATAATTTAATATTTTTTCATTAAATGACCATCTGAGCATCAACATAACTACCACGTGAGGTCAAGTGCCTGAAAAGTGCTGTATATATCTATACACGTTTTCCTTACATGAAAGATGCATCTTATAGCAATGCATATCAGGCTTTCACCTGCTAAAAAAACATTCTTGTTGCCCAACCTTACCATCCACCACTATTCCTGACTCCTTATTACAAGTTGCAACCTATTTTACAATTAAAAGCGAGGTTCCTTTATTTATATAAAGTCCCTAAAACTATGTCTTGATATTGGTAGACTTAAGTTTATCATAGTTCAAGATTGCACTTTTTTAAAACTCTGGATATAAACTTGATTCAGTGGTGACTATACAGCTTGTCATAAGTCACGGTTGTGATTTTTCTTGAGAGGAATCCTTTATATGGTTAATATCTACTATAAATAAGCACTCTTGTGCTTGTTATAAAGAATAATGCAGATTCCTAGCTCTGTACTGTTTCTGTCCTTCTCTTCAAAAAGGAAATAGTTGAAATGGCATTGTCTAATCCAGTGGCACTTTATTAGTAATACATTTTATTTGTCATAGGTATAAGAGAACTCTTACCTGCAGAGACTCATAAGTTTTAGCTAAAACTTTAAAATTGTAAGATATGTAGTATGGGTATTATTATAATTGTGTATTTTACATTTCAAAAATGGGTAAAATTCATATAGTAAGCCTTTGACTATGTTAAAATAATTGTGAAATCCTTTAAAATGTGGAACATAAACTAATCAATTATAACTTTTTGTTACAATATATTTGTCTGTTAACTTCATCAGTTATATTAAATAAAAATAAAGTTAATAGCTTATACTACTCTTGTATATATACATTCCTAGAGACATTTTCATACTAGAAAATTAACTACTGTTAAAATCTAACTTGTATTTTGTTTGTTTTTCTATATTTTAGGTTCTTATTGTACAGCACCCTAGCTTTACACCTGAAAATGTTAATTTCTAAATTTCAGTTCCAGATTTAGATATACTTAAAAAAAAATCTTTTAAGTTTTTAATAGTTTTTAGAATATATAAAATACATGGTTCAAAATTCTATAGATACAAGAATAAATACATCTCTTCCTCCTCTTCCTGTGTATTCTTCCAGGGATACATAATGCAAGAGAGTTCAGTGGTCCCAACCCCTGATCAGGGTCTGAGGTGTTCCTTCCCTACCAGACTTGCTATTCGCTTTCTATACTGATGTGAATGGTGTGATGAGTCCCAGAAGCAAACTCTTCCCAGTCCTCATCATATCTAATCAACATCATCTGGACAGATTCATTCTGAGGGGGTGCAGCAGTTTCTTCCTTTTACCCACTGTACCATTCTAGAACATCTCTCACTTCCTGACGTGTGGACCATACCAAGACTACCAGCATAATTGTCACCTCCTATCTGTGATGAGCATTACTGTTACCCATAACCCTCCAGATCCAGCAAGCATAACTGGGCAGTGGGAGAAGCACCAGATTAAAGTCTTGTACACCTCAGCCCCACTCTTTTTTGCCACTTGCAAACACTAATAACTGTATCCCAGAAATAGGCATGGGAGGGAGAAAAGAGTGAAAAGGGACTAACTATGTCACATATCAGCTTGAGTTTCTTCACGCCCCCCACCCCCCGCAACCTCATATTTAAACAAATATTCTATCCAAATAGGATGTGTCCTATGGGACTGCCACTTTTAGAACTTGTACTGCCTGTCTAAAGTGTGTGCCACTGGGAACTTAAAATACCGATTCCCACAATACTTTAATCCAGCAGGATCAGTTACAATCACTGGGTGTGTATCGGCTCAAAAGGACCCACCTACAATGTTTTATCAATCCACTGTCCATTTGTGAGTTATTTAAATCTAGTTGAAACAATTTTTGATCCCACCCATGGCTACTACCCAGCATCACAATGACTTGTGTCCTAGTGTTTAGAAGGGCAGAAAGACTTGGCAACCACAATTGCTATCAGATCCCTGACAAAGATTCTAATTGGGAGAACGGAGGTTTATCTACCTAATATTGATAGTGTGTCTGCCTTTTTTGTTCACACAGATGTGTGCGTTTCACTTAAAATTGTTGCCACTCTAGTGCATTTTAATTTGTACAATCATTGAGGTAAATCTTAGAGAAAAAACAAATACATGGAACTTTCTGAAAAGAAAAGGACATTTAGGGCACAAAGAAAACAGTTTCTACAAAGAGGAAATGGTAAAAATAACGCTGATACCAATCCTAAATGAAAATAAAAAGACCCTACTACCTGGAAATTTGAAAACCTATTACATAATTCTATAGTGAAAGGAGTACTACAAACAAAGAATTCCTGAAAAATAATGAAAACTATATCAGAATCTAAAGCAGTATATAGGAAAATTTGTAGCTTTAACATCTATATCAAAAATGAAAGGAATGTAAATAAACTCCTAAATCAAATAACCAGAAAAAAAAAAAACAAGAGAGCATAAGAGAAATGATAAAAACAGAATTAGGTGACTAGAGAACTTCCCTGGTGGTTCAGTTGGTAAAGAATCCACTTACAATGCAGGAGACATGGGTTTGATCCCTGGGTCGGAAGATCCCTTGGAGAAAGAAATGACAACCCACTCCAGTATTCTTGCCTCGGAAATCCTATGGATAGAGAAGCCTGGCCGGCTACAGTCCATGGGGTTGCAAGAGTTGGACACGACTTCGTGACTAAACCACCAGGTGAATAGAAAAATTGAAATAAAAATTCTGGTTTCTTGAAAAACTAACAAATCACTGGCTAATTTATTTAAGGTAAATAAAGGAAGAAAACAAAAGTAAAAAATGAGAACAAGAAAGAATGACTAACAATGCAGAGGGAAAATGAAAATAAATTCTATGCTGATAAATCTGAAAACCTACATGATACGATTTTTTTGGAAAATACGGTTATTAGAATCAACCTCCATAGAAAGAGAAAGCTTAAATAGAACAACTTTAAAACAGAGAAAGTTATCAAATTGTTCACACACACACAAAACCCAACAACCAAAAATGAAACCAGGCAAATAGTTTCACAGGAGAATTTTACCAAACTTTTAGAGTCTAGATGGTCTCAAAGTTACATAGATTGTTTTAGAGCATAGAAAATTAGAACTTCCAAATTCTTTTTACAAAACAAGTATAACATTGATACCCAAACTTGATAAAGATAACATAAATACAAGTACTCATGCAAATATCTTAATATACTATACTAGTAGTGAATAGACTCAAACCACACGTGAAGAAAATGATACCCACACCCACATGGAGTTTACATCAGAGATGCAAAATAAATCAATATGAAATCTATCAATTCACTCCCAAGGAAATAGATTAATATCTTAGGAAATCTCTCTTAATAGTATTCACTATATTAATGAGTCTAAAGAGAAAAGTCATATTATTTTCTCCATAGATGCTGAAAAAAAACTTTGGATAAAACAAAATCCATCCTCAAAACATCTCTCTAAAATGGGAGCTGTGTCAGGTTCGTGAAATTATAGAAAAATTCCTTATTTGTGTTACTAGTGCTATGTTCCATGTGCAATAAATTTGATTTCCCCCCACAACTTGTTTGCATGAAGCACAGGTAGGTTTCTGTAACAACCCAAGTGGGCCATTTTTAAAAAGGTAACTGTAGGTTTTACTAACTGTGAGATCAGACCAGTGCTGCCAAAGTTGGGACTAAAGTTCAGCAGAGATTATCTGGGATCTCTGAAACCAAATTATTTTACCTGAACTTGGTGAAAAAAAAAAAAAACTCTTCGAAAGAAAAAAAGAGGTGGATGAATATTTACCACAAATGATACCATATGATAACATGGTATATGTAACATTATATGTGTGTATGTGTATGCATGATCACATGTGGGTGTGTGTTTGTGTGTAAAATTGTAAAAGCTAGCCATTTACCTAATGGAAAAACACCGAAGGCATTCTCAGTAAGGTCAAGAAATAGACAAGAATGCCCACTATCTTGACAACTATTATATTGTTTTGAAAGTATCAGCCAATACTATTGCACAACAGAAAACAGTTAAGACACATTACAACTGTAAAAGAGAAGAAGCTCTCCTATTTTTAGATGATCTGATAGAATACCTGGAAATCCCAGATAATCAATGATAAAGCTAACTCAATAGAATTATTCATCAAAGTAGAAGGATATAAGATTAACATACAACAGCTTTTATATACAAAAATAATGACCAATTAGAAGATATATAATGGAAGGAAGACCAGCAAAAAGATAAAATACAATGAAGAAACATACAAAAATTTTTCAAAACCTATATGAACTATAAAACACTACTGAAAGACACAAATCTGACTTAAACAGGTGGAAAGATATTCCTTGTTCTTGGCTGATAGCTCAACACTATTGAGATGCTGCTGCTGTTGCTGCGGCTGCGGCTGCTGCTGCTGCTGCTGCTAAGTCGCTTCAGTAGTTTCAGACTCTGTGCGACCCCATAGATGGCAGCCCACCAGGCTCCCCCGTCCCTGGGATTCTCTAGGCAAGAATACTGGAGTGGGTTACCATTTCCTTCTCCAATGCATGAAAGTGAAAAGTGAAAGTGAAGTCACTCAGTCATGTCTGACTCTTAGTGACCCCATGGACTGGAGCCTACCAGGCTCCTCCATCCATGGGATTTTCCAGGCAAGAGTACTGGAGTGGGTTGCCAATGCCTTCTCCAATTGAGATGCTAGCTCTACTTAATTTAATTTATAAACTTAATGCAGCCCCCTCAAACTACAAGCTTTTTTATGGAGCTAAGCAAGTTGCTAAAAAGTTCATGTGGAAATATAAACAAGAAATAGCTAGAAAAATACTGAAAAGAGCTAGAAATAGCTAGAAAAATACTGAAAAGAGCTGTAAGTGGGGACTGCTGCTACTGCCAAGTCGCTTCAGTCGTGTCCGACTCTGTGCGACCCCATAGACGGCAGCCCACCAGGGTGGGGGTGGGGGGACTAGCACTACAGAAATTAAAACTTACTATGAGGTCTCTATGGGGCTTCCCAGGTGGTGCCAGTGGTAAAGAACCCACCTGCCAATGCAGTAGACATTAGAGATGTGGGTTCAATCCCTGGGTCAGGAAGATCCCCTGGAGGAGGTCATGGCAACCCACTCCAGGATTCTTGTCATGGAGAATGCCCTGGACAAAGGAGCCTGGAAAACTACAGTCCATAGGGTTGAAAGAGTCAGACACGGACCAAAGCAACTTAACACACACACACACACACACAAAGACTCTATAATGAAAAGAGTGAGGTACTGGCAAATAAACAGACCAAAAGAGTGAAATATGAAGTCTCAAAATAGACCCAAATATATACAAAAAAATTTTGTATTTGATAAAAGTAGTATTGCAAACCACTGGGCAAATATTTATTTAGCTAAATTGTTCTGGGACAACTGGAAAAAAATAAACTTGGAAAAAATTAAATGAATTCCATACAACATACATAAGAATAAACTCCAAATGAAGCAGTGGTCCAAATGGAAACAATAAACTCTACAAGACCTAGAAGATAATATGGGTGAATTTCTCTATAACTTGGTTTCCTTTCAACTATGACTGAAAATCCAGATACAATAAAAAAGATTTATAGATATATAGATATATTGTAGATAAAAAACAATAAATGGAGCAAAATGCTAATAGTCGGTAAAAGTCTAAAGAATATATAGACACACATATATATTTATATATTCTTTACCAGATTTTCATGTATTTATATATGTATACATTGTGTTTTGAAATATTTTTACAATTTTAAGTTTGAAATAGTTTATAGTTTTTTAAATTTCAAAAAAGTATGCATTGTACCAACTAATATTTACAAATGTATAAAATTACTTGTATAATCTAAATGATATAGATATATAAATACACATTCATAAACATGCATGTTCCAAAGGATTAAATGGCTATTTTAAGCAGGTGTGATTTTAGATATTTTTATGCATTATCTTTTTTACTTCTTTATATTTCCTTTCTTGAGCCATTTATTTCAGCATAAGAGGATAATAATTTTGTTCTTTAAAAGTTTCCCAAAGCATTGCTTATAGTAGTGAAAAAATGGAAATAATCTAAATGGACACAAATAGGGGAATGACTATGATAAAAATGACAAGTAATAAAATTAAGCAATAAAAACAGATACTTGTTCTTATTTTAAAGGTTGACCAATTATTCAGAATTCTTTTGGCATTGTATAGCAATAAAACCTTACTTCTGAAACTGCAATTGTTAAAAATAATTTAAAAATAACTTTGGTTTTTCTAAACATACACTGAGGGCTTCCCTGGTTGCTCAGTGGTAACAAATCCACCTGCCAATGCAGGAGATGCAGGTTTGATCCCTGGTCTGGGAAGATCCCAAATGCTGTGGAGCAATTACGCCCCTGGGCCACAACTACTGAGCCTGAACTTTCACAAACCACACACACTTTATGTAACCACCCCCAAGATCAAGAAACTACATTACTAGTACAGATCAGATCAGATCAGTCGCTCAGTCGTGTCTGACTCTTTGTGACCCCATGAATTGCAGCACGCCAGGCCTCCCTGTCCATCACCAACTCCCGGAGTTCACTCAGACTCACGTCCATCGAGTCAGTGATGCCATCCAGCCATCTCATCCTCTGCCATCCCCTTCTCCTCCTGCCCCCAATCCCTCCCAGCATCAGAGTCTTTTCCAATGAGTCAACTCTTTGCATGAGGTGGCCAAAGTACTGGAGTTTCAGCTTTAGCATCATTCCTTCCAAAGAAATCCCAGGGCTGATCTCCTTCAGAATGGACTGGTTGGATCTCCTTGCAGTCCAAGAGACTCTCAAGAGTCTTCTCCAACACCACAGTTCAAAAGCATCAATTCTTCGGCACTCAGCCTTTTTCACAGTCCAACTCTCACATCCATATATGACCACAGGAAAAACCATAGCCTTGACTAGACGAACCTTTGCAGACCCACAAAATAAACTTTTTTTTATGTGCAGTAGGTGTTTGTTTAGATTTACGCACATCTTAGACCTTTTCTTTGCTCCCTATTTCTTTTGGCAGATACCCCTTCTTTCTAGGATTATTTTTCTTTATACCAAAGTATATTTTTCAGAGTTCCTTTACTAGGGGTCTGTTATTAATAGCAAATTTTCAGTTTTGTTAAAAATATCTTAAATGCATCTTTACTCTTGAAAGTTAGTTTTAAACTTTTTAGTTCTAGTGTTAGTGTTAGCCACTCAGTCATGCCCAACTCTTTGTGACCCCATGGACTGCATCCCACGGGGCTCCTCTGTCCATGAGATTTTCCAGGCAAGGATACTAGAGTGGATTGCCATTTCCTTCTCCAGGGGATCTTCCCACCCCAGGGATTGAACCTGGGTCTCCTGTACTGCAGGCAGATTCTTTACCGACTGAGCTACAAGCGTTTAGTTCTAAGTAGACAGTTATTTTCTCTCGTATATGTGTCAGTTGCTCAGTCGTGTCCGACTCTTTGCAACCCCATGGCCTGTAGCCCACCAGGCTCCTCTGTTCATGGAATTCTCCAGGCAAGAATACTGGAGTGGGTTGTCATGCCCTTTTCCATTTTTCTTTTCTCTCTTAGTACTTTGAAGGTAATAATTCTCTGCTCCTGGCTTTCATTGTTGCTGATGTGAAATCAGTTGTTAATATATCTCCTGTTAATAAACATTTTGGTTTTTCTTCCTGGATGCTTTGGAAACAACTGTGTGTTTGTGTTTTGAAGTTTCACTACAATGTGTTTAGGTATGCATTCCTTTTCAGTTGTCCTGCTTGAGGCTTCCTCAATCTAAGAATTTAGCCATTATTTCTCTAAATTTTGCCTTACCCCCACTTTCTCTATTATACCCTTCTGTGCATGCGTGTGTGCTTAGTTGCTAAGTCATGTCCGACTTTGCAACCCCACGGACTGTAGCCCGCCAGGCTCCTCTGTCCATGGGATTTTCTCAAACAAGAATACTGGTGTGTGCTGCCATTTCCTTCTTCAGGGGACCTTACTGACCTGGTACCCTTCTAGATCTCCCATTTGACATAACTAGAACATTCTTACTCTGACATCTTTGTCTCTTAACCTACCTTTTTACATTTTCTCTTTGCTTGTCTATGTTGCATTTTAAGTAATTGCCCGTTCACTGATTTTCTTTGCAGTTGTCTATTCTGTTTAACTCATCCACTCTTCCTAATTAAAGATTTTCTGTTTTTAATTTTTAGAAGTTTAGAATAAACTCAAAATGGATTAAAGATCTCAACGTAAGACCAGAAACTATAAAACTCCTAGAGGAGAACATAGGCAAAACACTCTCTGACATACATCACAGCAGGATCCTCTATGACCCACCTCCCAGAATATTGGAAATAAAATCAAAAATAAACAAATGGGACCTAATTAACCTTAAAAGCTTCTGCACATCAAAGGAAACTATTAGCAAGGTGAAAAGACAGCCTTCAGAATGGGAGAAAATAATAGCAAATGAAGCAACCGACAAACAACTAATCTCAAAAATATACAAGCAACTCCTCCAGCTCAACTCCAGAAAAATAAATGACCCAATCAAAAAATGGGCCAAAGATCTAAATAGACATTTCTCCAAAGAAGACATACAGATGGCTAACAAACACATGAAAAGATGCTCAACATCACTCATTATCAGAGAAATGCAAATCAAAACCACTATGAGATACCATTTCACACCAGTCAGAATGGCTGCGATCCAAAAGTCTACAAATAATAAATGCTGGAGAGGGTGTGGAGAAAAGGGAACCCTCTTACACTGTTGGTGGGAATGCAAATTAGTACAGCCACTATGGAGAACAGTGTGGAGATTCCTTAAAAAACTGGAAATAGAACTGCCTTATGATCCAGCAATCCCACTGCTGGGCATACACACTGAGGAAACCAGAAGGGAAAGAGACACGTGTACCCCAATGTTCATCGCAGCACTGTTTATAATAGCCAGGACATGGAAGCAACCTAGATGTCCATCATCAGATGAATGGATAAGAAAGCTGTGGTACATATACACAATGGAGTATTACTCAGCCATTAAAAAGAATACATTTGAATCAGTTCTAATGAGGTGGATGAAACTGGAGCCTATTATACAGAGTGAAGTAAGCCAGAAGGACAAACACCAATACAGTATACTAACGCATATATATGGAATTTAGAAAGATGGTAACGATAACCCTGTATACGAGACAGCAAAAGAGACACTGATGTATAGAACAGGCTTATGGACTCTGTGGGAGAGGGAGAGGGTGGCAAGATTTGGGAGAATGGCATTGAAACATGTGAAATGTCACGTATTAAAAAAAAAAAAAAAAGAAGTTTTATTTTGTTCTTGTTTTTAGAAAATTTCTGGCTGATTTCAATTGTCCCTGGTTCTTTTATCATATCTTAAATAATCTTAGCTTTTAAATATATTGAAGATAGTTATTTGCACTTGCTTCTGCCTGGCACTATCAAGCCAAATACACTTTTAAACTGTTTTTTAGGCTGGAGCTGTCTCATACCATTTGAGCAGAACTAATTCTAGCCCTAAATTGGTATGAGCATGAGGACTGGTCATTTCTGCCTTCAAAAAATCTTTAGCTTTTCCACCAACCTAACCATACATTAGAAATTATTGATAACTATATTTTATCTGGTTTTTTAATGTGGCTTCATATGGGAGGGTGTCCTTGTGAATCTAACCTGCCATATTGTTCAATATTTTATTTTACTGCTCTATTCAGGCACTATTATAATATAGACCCAATGATTGAAGGTTATATTAGAAATATATCTATCACATATTATAGTATCTATATTTGAATAGCAGAAAAGACAACTTCCCTTCATTGTTCTATCTTGGCTCTTTTTAGACACCTATTATTTCATATGTTTTATAATCTATTGTCAAAATAAAAAATATTTGTAGGGTCTTGATAGGCAATGTATGTACATATACTACGTATATAATGGAGAGAGAGAATCTGTGTTTAAAATTTGGTTATTTATAATATTTAATCTTACTATCCTACATTTCTGGTTAATATTTTCCTTAAGTTTTTTTCATAATTAAAAGATTTTTTTTCTGTTATAGTTTCTATTTAATTATCTTGGGATTGCTAGTTATTTTCAAAAACATATTGTTTTTGATATCCACTTTGTACAAATGGCTTAATAGTTTTAAGGATTTTTTGGTCATTGCATGCAAGACTGCCAAAAACAAGCAATAAAGTAATAAGTGCCTCAATTAATGGCTTATTTTCAAAATATCAATAGTACAAGGATCATTTCTACTTTTCAGCCTGGGCAGCCCTGGAGGAGAAAATGCCAATTGCTCTTCTTTTTCCTTAATGTTTATAAAATAAAATTACAGTGGTTCCTGAAGCAAACAAGCAAAAAAAGTTGAAATGAATTTTTTCTAGGAATTCAACACTTCTATTTAGAATCTACATGTTTTATGCTTCATTAAACATAGCTCTATTACTAATCATTTTCACCAAGAACATACACAGCTATCCCTTTCTAGGGTGGATCTCCAAATTAACAAAAATCCACCCCAGCCTCTACACTTGCCCACCCCTCCCCGCTGCATGACAGTTTCACCTCAACAAACAAAAGTACTGCAGAACGCTGAGAGGCATGCCACATTTCTGAAATGACATCAACTTAGAATCCTTCAAAGTTCAGAAACTATTTTTTTTCTTTTTTCATCAAGTATGTCACCACCACATATCCATCCTCTTGCGTCTTGTACATTTTAGTAGTTAGATCTCAGCAAAATATTCTTTGGATGGCATCACCGACTCAATGGACATGAGTGAGTAAACTCTGGAAGTTGGCAATGGACAGGGAGGCCTGGCGTGCTGCAGTCCATGGGGTCACAGAGTCGGACGCGACTGAACTGAACTGAAAATATTCCTCGAATGTTTACTGGGAGGCACTGAGGATGGAGTCAGGAGTCCTAGGATTAACTCTGTGTTGTGTGCTGTGCTTAGTCGCTCAGTCGTTTCCGACTCTTTGAGAGCCCATGGACTGTAGTCTGTCAGGCACCTCTGTCCACGAGAATTCTCCAGGCAAGAATACTGGAGTGGGTTACCATGCCCTCCTCCAGGAGATCTTCCCAACCCAGGGATAGAACCCAAGTCTCCCGTATTGCAGGCGGATTCTTTACCATCTCAGCCACCAGGGAAACCCAAAAGTACTGCAGTGGGTAGGCTATCCCTTCTTCAGGGGATCTTCCCCACCCAGGAGTCGAACTGGGGTCTCCTTCATTCACCCAGGAGTCGAACTGGGGTCTCCTTCATTACAGGCGGTTTCTTCACCAGCGGAGCTACCAGGGAAGCCCAGGATTAACTCTAAAACCTATAAATAGAATAAAATAAGATAAATTACTCACATGTGTGAACACGTGAGCACTACGCATTTTTCTCTTAAAAGATTTTCTGTTTAACCTCAAGAACCTAATTTTGGCTCCCCAAACACTGATTTCCCTCAACAGTCATTCAGAAAACAAGACTTAGAGTCAAAGCATATATGTAGAAATAACTTTTTTGCTAGAGGATTATAATTGCAATATAAGACAGGAGATCCCAAAGGAACCCGAGACACTGCCTTGCCCTGATTTGGACGAAAGACCCAGGCTATTAGTGAAAAACGTTTCCTGCATCCCTCGGGTGTGTGTAGCTGGAGCGGTCTCCCAGCAAGTAAGCGCAGACACCACTGCGGTCAACCAGCATTTGCAGTCACCAGCGCAGTATCGTGAATGGTTTCGCCTACCCGCGGGCCGGCGCTCCCTAGTAAACTGACTGCCTCCAGCCCTCCGAACCAACCCCCGGTTTCCTGGGTTACTGGCCTCTGCGCTCCTCCCAAGTTCTCCTCAGAGAGACGGCGATCTTACGTTCTCGGCGCGTGACGCAGCACGCTTTGGTATAAATACGTGCGGCCGGCAGCCGCTTTCTCTCTCATCGCGGGGCAAGCCTTCAAGATGGCGCCGGTGAGTGTTCGTGTTGTTGCCGGGAGTGAGCTGATTTTCGCCTGTTGTAGATGAGTTTTGTAGCTGGCGAGTTGAGATCGTCTAATTTTAGGCAGAGGAAGGATAAAAATGGGAACTTCGGTTAGGAACACAAGCAGAACGTTAAGATTGTGAGGTTTTTTTTTTCTTAACTGCTGTCGACTGCCATGCGGTCTTGTGGAGTTCGAGGTAGGCCCGAATTGGCTTACGATGGTTGGTCGTGGCAGCGCAGGGAACGAAGAGGAGGCAGGACGGTGAACGGGGTTAGTGGGACAGCCTTTGGGCCATTACTTTTTTTTAATCTCGCGCCTGATAACGCCGATGATACCCTGTTTGTTTCCACTAGGAAGAGACGGTGGGTAATGCGGCAGGTCTAATGGCTTTGCCAGGCGAAGTGAGAGAGCTGAGGCACTCAATTTCCCGGGATAGCCGCGGTTGCAGAAGTTTCAGAGAACTTAAAAGTTAGGGAAGAGGTTTCTTCATTATCTCACGATAAAAGTTTTTAAAATGGTGAAAGCCAGAACTCTTAGGCGAATGTAGAAGTGGCGTTTTTCAAAGTTTTTACTTACTAAATAAGGGAACCAGTACCTAAAGCCATCCAAAGAGCATTTGAAATGTTAGGGTAAAACTGCATTTCTAAACCTAATTGATACTCAGAGGTATAAATTGCCCAGTTAAGTCCAGCTCCTAGTATTCTTTTCTACCAGTTTCAGTTAAGTCGCTCAGTCGTGTCCGATCCTTTACGACCCTATGGACTGCAGCACGCCAGGCTTTTCTGTCATCACTAACTCCAGGAGCTTTCTCAGACAAATGTCCTTCGAGTCGGTGATGCCATCCAACCATTTCATCCTCTGTTGTTCCCTTCTCCTGTCTTCAGCCTTTTCCCAGCATCAGGGTCTTTTCCAGTGAGTCAGTTCTTCTCATCAGGTGGCCAGAGTAATGGAGCTTCAGTATGAATATTCAGGACTGATTTCCTTTAGGATTGTTTGGTTAGATCTTGCAGTCCAAGAGACTCTTAAAGAATTTTCTCCAGCACCACAGTTAAAAAGCATCAATTCTTAAGCGCTCGCTTGCTTTATGGTCCAACTCTCACATCTGTATATGACTACTGGAAAAACCATAGATTGTTTCAAAGTTTGGATAAAAATTTTTGACACAAATCCGTTTTTCAAAAAAGCAGAACAGATTAAAGGAATATCCCATTCTGGCTTGGAGCTGAGCTTCGGCTAAGTGGTAGGCTACCTGATTCCCCACGTGCAGAGGGGGTGGCAGTAGTAAAGACATACCTGGTAATTTGAAATTGAACATGTGCAGTCTGGAAAATAATAAAAGCCCACAGAACTTAGTCTTGATAATTTGAGGGGGGTGGAAATGGACCTAATTAGAAGTTCTGATCAAGCTCTGGGTAACTTGTTGAAAGGAGGTTGATTCTCTTAATTTTTTCCATTTGAAAAATCGGATTCTTGGGAATCTTCTGGTGAAGGAAACCATAGGTCACCATGTACTTTGAGATTTCTTGAATTTTGCAGTTGTGAAACACTTATATGATGAACAAGGGAAATTTCCAGTGGATTTCATGAAACTTGGTTTTTAACCAAGTTAGTGAGTGTACTTCCCTACTCATAGCCAGGTTAGAAAAACTTAGAGTGTAGAATTTTGCACCGTTTCATACATATATAGCCTCATTGTACATCTCTGCACTGATAACAGGGTTTTGATTTTATATGTGAATAAATTGTTGTAGAGAGCCATACTTATATTAACTTTTCTGTAGAAGAAAGACAAGAAGCCTAAGAAGTCAACCTGGAAGTTTAATTTGGATCTTACTCATCCAGTAGAAGATGGAATTTTTGATTCGGGAAATTTTGTAAGTATCACTCTACTCAGCTTGGTTTTATCATTTTAGTAGAATTTCTAATAATGAATTATATAATCTTGGATTTTAACCTAATCTCTGTTCCTAGGGTACCTTCCCTAGTGAATATCTAGGGTTTTCTTCCCTAGTGTGGCATTTTTTCTGTTTTAAAATAGGAACAGTTTCTGCGGGAGAAGGTTAAAGTGAATGGAAAAACTGGAAATCTTGGGAATGTCGTTCACATTGAACGCTTCAAGAATAAAATCATAGTCATTTCTGAGAAACAGTTCTCTAAAAGGTTGGTATGTGTTTTCCATCGTGTTTTGTTTAAACAGTGTTGGGTGTTGTAATATTAGAACGTGTTTGGAGAAACATGTCTGTTGTGTAGTACGGGAGTAGTGTCCTAGCTTCTAATAGAAGCAGCCAATCAAAGGTAAATTTCTCTAATGTTCATCCTGTGGCCAGTTTTCATTCATTAAAATTTTCTTGACCGATAGTAAATATTAATACTTCATAATGACAGCACTGTTTGTTACTGCATAGCCTAGCAGTGAACTAAACACACTAGGTAGCCACTACCAAGGAACTTAAATTTAAGCATAGAAGAGAGATAATGAAATGCAGTAATGTAAGTAGTTGGTAAGAGCTGTACATAAGTGCATAAAGAAAGTTGATGTTTAAAGTGGTCAGGGAAAGCTTCATGTAAATGAAATACAGTAGTAAGCCAAAGACTTAGGAGCCTGTGGTGGTAGTACATATTAGCTGTGGTTGTGAATTAATCACTAGGGATTTGGAGTTGAAGTATCTGTCCCCGAAGTTCTTATGGACATGCAGATAACTGTTATAAATGCAATATTGTAATTGCTGCATTGAAGGTAGAGATTGGGATAGCAGGAGTTTGCAGAGAACCTGAGAGTAAGCTTAGTGTTGCCAGTGGAATGAGATTCCTAACGGGGGAGCAACATTGACAGAGGGCAGGGAGGCTTTAGAGGAATGTGTAGGAGTTCAGAACTGTAAAATGTAAAGGGAGAGTGATTGGAATAATGAAATCAGGCCACGCTGAAAGCTTTTTTTATAAGGACTGCGCCATATGCAGGTTTTAAGACTGGATAATCTTGAGCTTGTGAGTAAGATTCAGCCCTGTTGACAGATTGCCTCTTGTTGATCCAAGATGGGATTGAAATTAGGGAGATTGGTGGTGAAGAGAATGTTGATATTGGCATGTAACATTTGAAGAATGAGATCATATTGTTTAATTTAAAAATCTAATGTCGAAGTAAGACTGAAGAGGAAGCTACTATTACTGCTATCCTTCATATTAGTCTCCATATAAAGATTATTGCGAGGGTGGGGGAGAATAAGGGTTTTGTTGTAGGGCATAAATTGATACTAATTGGAGTTGAGAATGCTACCTTATATCCCTAGCAGCCTTGCTCAATATTTAGTACAAATGAAATAATTAGAGGGAACTAGGAACACAGAAGATGGATATGACAGTGCATCTTATATAGGCCTTTATGTAGTAAGTATTATATGTAATGAAATTTATTTTTATTTTAAAGGTATTTGAAGTACCTTACCAAGAAATACCTTAAAAAAAACAATCTTCGTGATTGGCTTCGTGTGGTTGCATCTGACAAGGAGACTTACGAGCTTCGTTACTTCCAGATTAGTCAAGATGAAGATGAATCTGAGTCTGAGGACTAGATGATGCCATCCTTCACAGGGCTTTGCTTGCTAATAAAACTTATTAAGCATACAAAAGAAACATCTTGAAATGGACCTTTAGCTTATCAGTGAATAAAAAACCTTACTTTGTATGTTAAACATTGATCTTTATTTAAGTGTATGCTGTTTATATAGTGCTGGCTTTCCATTAAGACTTTTTTATATTTTTATTGGAGTGTAGTTGATTTACAGTGTTGTGTTAGTTTCAGGTATATAGCAAAGTGAACGAGTTATACATAGACATCCACTGTTTCTTTTGTCATATAGACCATTACAGAGTACTGAGTAGAGTTCCCTGTGCTATACAGTTTCTTAGTTACATGCTAAGTTGCTTCAGTTGTGTCTAACGATCTGCAAACCCACGGACTGTAGCCCGCCAGTCTCCTCTGTCCATGGGATTCTCCAGGCAAGAACACTGGAGTGGGTTGCCATTTCCTACTCTTACCTGTTTTATGTATAGTAGTGTGTACATGCCAGTGTCAATCTCCCAATGTATCCTTCTCCCCTGTATCCTCTGGTAATCATAAGTTTGCTGCATCTGACTTCCATTTTGTAAATAAGCCTTTGTCCACCTCCCCCACCCCAAGTACTTTGTATAAACAATATTTAAATAGCTTATAGCTGGTGGAATTTCAGGATTTATCTAGTGTACTGGTTTTACAGATGCCTCAAGTTAAAAGTATATAGCAAAAACACAATTGGGTGTAACTATATAATAAAATCTATAGATTTGATCAACAGTCTGTCTTTGTACAATGTGTAAATGAATCCTGATTGCCTACAACAGTTCTTAAACGTAAGTGCTCAGTATTGAATCACTCCTGCCTTTTGCTTCAGGGGAACACTTCCCTAATTAGCGTAAAGGGTCTGAGTTGAGCATGGTACTATAAACCAGATTGCCTGTTGATCATGATCCAGGTGCCTTGTGGGCACTAGAAACAAAACCTTTGAAGGATTTGAATCTGAACCCACTAAATCTGCTTGTATGTTCTTTGAATAATTAGAATTCCTTCAACTAGTTGGAATCTCTCAACCTCCATACTAATCATTCAGAAAATGTTGTTCTTCTCTTGCTTGAACCTGTGGACAGACCCTTTCTCCCAAATAAAGCAACCGTTGAGAGCTCTTTAAGCAGTCAGTTCAGTCGCTCAGTCATGTCCCCGTGAATTGCAGCACGCTAGGCCTACCTGTCCACCAACCCCCGGAGTTCACCCAAACTCATGTCCATCAATTCGGTGATGCCATCCAGCCATCTTATCCTCTGTTGTCCCCTTCTGCCCTCAGTCCCAGTATCAGAGTCTTAACACTGAGTCAATTCTTCTCATGAGGTGGCCAAAGTATTGGACCTTTAGCTTTAGCATCAGTCCTTCCAAAGAACACCTGGGACTGATCTCCTTTAGAATGGACTGGTTGGGTCTCCTTGCAGTCCAAGGGACTCTCAAGAGTCTTCTCCAACACCACAATTCAAAAGCATCAATTCTTCGGCGCTCAGCTTTCTTCACAGTCCAACTCTCACATCCATACATGACCACTGGAAAAACCATAGCCTTGACTAAACAGACCTTTGTTGGCAAAGTAATGTCTCTGCTTTTGAATATGCTATGTAGGTTGGTCATAACTTTCCTTCCAAGGAGTAAGCGTCTTTTAATTTCATGGTCGCAGTCATCATCCGCAGTGATTTTGGAGCCCAAGAAAATAAAGTCTGACACTGTTTCCCCATCTATTCCCCATGAAGTGATGGGACCAGATGCCATGATCCTAGTTTTCTGAATGTTGAGCTTTAAGCCAACTTTTCCACTCTCACTTTCATCAAGAGGCTCTTTAGTTCCTCTTCACTTTCTTTAAGCAGAATGGTTAACAATCTCCAAATTGTAGATGAGAATTAATGCAAGGGAGGTACTAGAGCCGTATCTTCTACTGGCCCCAGGATGGTGGTAGTACCTCAGGTACTTAGGTGGGCCATGAATCCTAATGCCAGTAGAACAGTGTTGCCAGATTTTGACTATTCCAACAATATAGATGTGTGTGTAATTGGTTTGGGGAGTGTTAAATGTTTTCATTCTATTAAGAGCTTTAAGTACTCACCAAAGTTAACACAGCCACTCCTCCCTTAACTCTGCCCCATTTGAATTGTTCATGTTTTCCATCAACATCCTACTATGTGCTTGCTTTGTTGGGCATGGTGGATGCATTGAAGTAAAAACAGCCTGCTTTCTGGTATTGTGAGGGAAACTGACCACATGGTGAGGAAAATTGCATTAAAGTATAACAAAGGGAGAAGGCAGTGGCACCCCACTCCAGTACTCCTACCTGGAAAATCCCATGGATGGAGGAGCCTGGAGGGCTGCAGTCCATGGGATCGCTGAGGGTTGGACACGACTGAGCGACTTCACTTTCACTTTTCACTTTCATGCATTGGAGAAGGAAATGGCAACCCACTCCAGTGTTCTTGCCTGGAGAATCCCAGGGACGGGGGAGCCTGGTGGGCTGCCGTCTATGGGGTCACACAGAGTCGGACACAACTGAAGCGACTTAGCAGCAGCATAACAAAGGGGTTTTAAAAGAGTTTAATGTGGTCAAGGGAAGGAAGTGAGGAAGTGTTTGAGCTAACTTAAAACAGGCAAAGTCAACTCTGGATGAAGAGAAAAGGGTGTTTCAGGCAGAGGGAACAGCATAGGTAAAATTCTCAGGACATTGGGGGTCTGGTTGGCATACCATTCATCTGGAATAGAATGATTGGTCATGAGAAGAATCTGGAAAGTTAAGTAGAAGCCAGCCCATGTAGGACAGAAGTTGATGCCTCCTTTTAATCGAGAGCTATGGGAAAGTGCTGAATTTTAAGTAGTGGATAATGAGAATCCAATGAGGTAAGCATTTTGAAAAAGATCAGTGGCTGCTTTATGAAGACTGGTTGTCAGTGGAGGTCATATTGGATGCTTCCCAGGTAGCTCAGCTGGTAAAAGAATCTGCCTGCAATGCAGGTGACCCCAGTTGGATTCCTGGGTTGGGAAGATCCCCTGGAGAAGGGAGAGGCTACCCACTCTGGTATTCTTGGGCTTCCCTGGTGGCCCAGACGGTAAAGAATCCACCTGCATTGCTGGTGACCTGGGTTGGGAAGATCCTTTGGAGGAGGGCATGGCAACCCACTCCAGTATTCTTGCCTAGAGAATCCCCAGGGACAGAAGAGCCTGTTGGGCTACAGTCCATGGGATTGCAAAGAGTCAGATAACGACTGAACAACTAAGCACATATTGGGTGCAAGGATACAGGAGGCTTATGGCTAGATCCTTGATGGTAGAGAAGAGTGAGGTGTTGGAGATGGGCAAGTAGATGATTTAGGGATTTTTCAGAGGATAAAATTTTGAGGACTTGGTGATGGACATTGGTGGAATGGGAGAAATGTCAAGGGTGACACACAGTGGGCTTAGATGGTGGCGTTTGCTGAGTTTGGTTACAGTGGAAGAAGTAGGTTTAGGCCATGCTGAATTTGAGGTCCAAAATGTGTCAAGTATGAACTTGAATATAGTACAGGTTTTGAGCTCAAAGGATCTAGGTGAAGATAACCTGCTTGTCTTCTGCACATGGGCAGTAAAGAAAACAGTGGACATGGGTGAAATTGCCTATGGAGAGCACAGGGTGAGGATAAAGTATTGCAAACACCAACTGCTTCCTTATTTCTCTCCTAATCTTTCAGAAACAATTAATTTAACTTTTGATCCTGTGTGCTGGAGCTTGGATATTTTGCCAAGTAAGATACATATGCCTTTAAGGAGTTGGCAAGTTAGTTGAGATAAGCACATTCATTTAACATTTTTTTGAGAAAAGCTGCATGCTAGAATTGCTGATAGTAGTGCTCCCTCAGTCCTGTCCGACTCTTTGTGACCCCATGGACAGTAGCCCATCAGGCTCCTCTGTCCATGGGATTCTCCAGGCAAGAATACTGGAGTGGGTTGCCATTTCCTCCCCGTGGAATCTTCTGACCCAAGGACTGAACCATACTGAAGTACAAAATAGACATTTGTTTTTTGAAGCTTATACTCCAGTGGAGGAAGATAGTAACATGTATGATTGTTGTTTTCATTGTTGTTTAGTCCCTAAGTCATGTCCAACTCTACTGTGACCCCATGGACTATAACCTGCCAGGCTCCCCTGTCCATGGGACTTCCCAGGCAAGAATACTGGAGATGATAGCCTTTTCCTCCTCCAGGGAATCTTCCTGACCCAGGGATCCAGCCCACGTCTCCAGCATTGCAGGCAGATTCTTTACCACTAGTGCCACCTGGGAAGCCCCAGGATGTTTGGTACGTAGTGGTAAATTTTATGAAGAAAAATCAGAGATAAGAAATGTAGGGAGGATGGCTTGTTGAATTTGTCAATAAGGTCAGGAAAGGGTTAACTGAGAAAAGCTTAAGTGAGGAAAGACCTAAAGGAGCTAGGGTCCAACCAGATACCTGAGGGGAAACATCCAGGCACAGAGAGTAACAGAACAAAGGCTCTGAAACAGGAGTGCCTCTGGTATTAATACAGGCAGAGAGCAACAGGGAGGCCTCTGAGCTGAGCTGTGTGTGGTGGAGAGTAGTGCTTAGTCACTCAGTTGTGTCCAACTCTTTGCAACCCCATGGACTTTAGCCCGTCTGGCTCCTCTGTCAATGGGATTCTTCAGGCAAGAATATTGGAGTGGGTTGCCATGCCATCGTTCAGGGGATCTTCCCAACCCAGGGATTGAACCCAGGTCTCTCGTATTGCAGGAGGATTCTTTACCAGCTGAGCCACCAAGGAAGCCCCTGGTGGAGAGTAGGATGAGGTGAAATTAGAAACGAAGTGGTATATGTGTTGGAATGGGGGTGGTGGGCAGGAATATAGATGAGAGTGTGTTAATTCCATTATGGCAAGGTGGCTTAAATGGTAAAGCATTTGCCTGCAATTCAAGAGACCCAGCTTCAATACCTGGGCTGGGTCAGGAAGATTCCCTGGAAGACGGAATAGCTACCCATTCCAGTATTCTTACCTGGAGAATCCCACGGACTGAGGAGCTTGGCGGGCTACACTCCATGGGGTCACAGAGTCGGACGTGACTGAGCAACTAACACTTTCATTATACCATTATCATATCTATAATAAATTAACAATATTTTCTTTTATTATTCAGTGTCCAGTCAGTGTTTAAGTTTCCACAGATAACTTTTCACCTGAGCAAGTCAGGGTTATAATATGATCCATGTGTTGCTATTAATTGATTTCTTTAAAATCTCCTTTAGAGTTTTCTCTCTGTCTCTGCCTCTCTCCCTCTTGCCCTGCCAATTTATTTGTTGATCTAACTAGATTGTTTGTCCTATAGAATTTCCCACAATCTGGATTTTCATGATTCCTCACCCCCCAGCCTCAGTACAATCATGGCATCCGGTCCCATCATTTCATGGGAAATAGATGGGGAGACAGTGGAAACAGTGGAAACAGTGTCAGACTTTATTTTTCTGGGCTCCAAAATCACTGCAGATGGTGACTGCAGCCATGAAATTAAAAGACGCTTACTCCTTGGAAGGAAAGTTATGACCAACTTACATAGCATATTCAAAAGCAGAGACATTACTTTGCCAACAAAGGTTCGTCTAGTCAAGGCTCTGGTTTTTCCAGTGGTCATGTATGGATGTGAGAGTTGGACTGTGAAGAAGGCTGAGTGCCGAAGAATTGATGCTTTTGAACTGTGGTGTTGGAGAAGACTCTTGAGAGTCCCTTGAACTGCAAGGAGATCCAACCAGTCCATTCTAAAGGAGATCAGCCCTGGGATTTCTTTGGAAGGAATGATGCTAAAGCTGAAACTCCAATACTGAGGCCACCTCATGCGAAGAGTTGACTCATTTGAAAAGACTCTGATGCTGGGAGGGATTGGGGGCAAGAGGAGAAGGGGACGACAGAGGATGAGATGGCTGGATGGCATCACTGACTCGATGGACGTGAGTCTGAGTGAACTCTGGGAGTTGGTGATGGACAGGGAGGCCTGGCGTGCTGCAATTCATGGGGTCGCAAAGAGTTGGACACGACTGAGCGACTGATCTGATCTGAGCCTCAGTACTATCATCTAACATAGTCCTCTGGCCACTGTGTTAGAGGTGCTCTTTGCTACTGCTTTGGTCATTATTTCTAGACCTTTTCAGTGAACAGAGCAAGAAAATACACTTTTCTTTTTCAAGAAAAAATACTTTAATGAGTTAACACTGATTAAATAATACAAATCTAACACAAATTCAGGATAACAAGATTTTCGTAACCTCATCTATTGTATAACCATGTTTCCTTTTTCCAGGCTGAAAATGTCAATGTCACCAACACCAGTACTCATTCGCTTTACCTTACGGTCCACACATAATAGTCTCAAAAAAGCAATAGCAATACTACTGCCTATAACACGACGACTCTGCATTTAGGGCTGTTTCACAGTTATTTGTGTCCTCATGATATATCCACTATGAATGAACAAAGCCCTGTGTTTTAAAGTCAATGGAGATGATTCATTGCTGTATGGCTAGGACACAGACTTGATCCATGGGTTCATTTGTTTCATTTTACTTTTGATTTTAAAAGTTTGCTTAAAATCTTTTTATGTTTTATATTTCTGTATTTACAAGGCTTCAAAGTCCAAAACAAAGTATGTTTAAAGAACTCTAACTTCTGTATTAGTCCCCTTTATTCTGTTTACTCCTTTCCCCTGCAGATAGCCATTTAAAAATGCTATTATGATCAGGTGTTGTTGTTTAGTCTCTCAGTTGTGTCCAGCTCCTTGTGACCTATGGACTGTAGGCTCCCCGCCAGGCCCCACTGTCCATGGGATTTCCTAGGCAAGAATACTGCTGTGGGTTGCCATTTTCTTTTCCAGGGGATCTTCCCAACCCAAGTTCGAACCTCCGTCTCCTGCATTGCTGGTAGATGCTTTACTGCTATGCCATCAGTTCAGTTCAGTCGCTGTCGAGTCCGACTCTTTGCAATCCCATGAATCCCAGCCCACCAGGCCTCCCTGTCCATCACCAACTCCCAGAGTTCACTCAAACTCACATCCATTGAGTCAGTGATGCCATCCAGCCATCTCATCCTCTGTCGTCACCTTCTCCTCCTGCCCCTAATCCCTTCCAGCATCAGAATCTTTTCCAATGAGTCAACTCTTCGCATGAGGTAGCCAAAGTATTGGACTTTCAGCTTCAGCATCAGTCCTTCCGAAGAACACCTAGGATTGATCTTTAGAATGGACTGGTTGGATCTCCTTGCAGTCCAAGGGACTCTCAAGAGTCTTCTCCAACACCACAGTTCAAAAGCATCAATTCTTCGGCGCTCAGCTTCCCTCACAGTCCAATTCTCACATCCATACATGACCACAGGAAAAACCACAGCCTTGACTAGACGGACCTTTGTTGGCAAAGTAATGTCTCTGCTTTTGAATATGTCATCTAGGTTGATCATAATTTTCCTTCCAAGGAGTAAGCGTCTTTTCATTTCATGGCTGCAGTCACCATCTGCAGTGATTTTGGAGCCTCCTAAAAATAAAGTCTGACACTGTTCATTGTTTCCCCATCTATTTCCCATGAAGTGATGGGACCAGATGCCATGATCTTCGTTTTCTGAATGTTGAGCTTTAAGCCAACTTTTTCACTCTCCACTTTCACTTTCGTCAAAAGGCTTTTTAGTTCCTCTTCACTTTCTGCCATAAGGGTGGTGTCATCTGCATATCTGAGGTTATTGATATTTCTCTCGGCAATCTTGATTCCAGCTTGTGCTTCTTCCAGACCAGCATTTCTCATGATGTACTCTGCATAGAAGTTAAATAAGCAGGGTGACAATATACAGCCTTGATGTACTCCTTTTCCTATTTGGAACCAGTCTGTTGTTCCATGTCCAGTTCTAACTGTTGCTTCCTGACCTGCATATAGGTTTCTCAAGAGGCAGATCAGGTGGTCTGGTATTCCCATCTCTTTCAGAATTTTCCACAGTATATTGTGATCCACACAGTCAAAGCCTTTGGCATAGTCAATAAAGCAGAAATAAATATTTTTCTGGAACTCTCTTGCTTTTTCCATGTTCCAGCAGATGTTGGCAATTTGATCTCTTGTTCTTCTGCCTTTTCTAACACCAGCTTTAACATCTGGAAGTTCACAGTTCACGTATTGCTGAAGCCTGGCTTGGAGAATTTTGAGCATTACTTTACTAGCCTGTGAGATGAGTGCAATTGTGTGGTAGTTTGAGCATTCTTTGGCATTGCCTTTCTTTGGGGTTGGAATGAAAACTGACCTTTTCCAGTCCTGTGGCCACTGCTGAGTTTTCCAAATTTGCTGGCATATTGAGTGCAGCACTTTCACAGCATCATCTTCCAGGATTTGAAATAGCTCAACTGGAATTCCATCACCTCCACTAGCTTTGTTTGTAGTGATGCTTTCTAAGGCCCACTTGACTTCACATTCCAGGATGTCTGGCTCTAGGTCAGTGATCACACCATCAGGATTATCTTGGTCGTGAAGATCTTTTTTGTACAGTTCTTCTATGTATTCTTGCCACCTCTTCTTAATATCTTCTGCTTCTGTTAGGTCCCTACCATTTCTGTCCTTTATTGAGCCCATCTTTGCATGAAATGTCCCCTTGGTATCTCTAATTTTCTTGAAGAGATCTCATCTTTCCCATTCTGTTGTTTTTCTCTATTTCTTTACATTGATCGCTGAAGAAGGCTTTCTTATCTCTTCTTGCTAGTCTTTGGAACTCTGCATTCAGATGTTTATATCTTTCCTTTTCTCCTTTGCTTTTCGCTTCTCTTCTTTTCACAGCTATTTGTAAGGCCTCCCCAGACAGCCATTTTGCTTTTTTTCATTTCTTTTCCATGGGGATAGTCTTGATCCCTGTCTCCCATACAATGTCACGAACCTCCATCCATAGTTTATCAGGCACTCACTCTATCAGATCTAGTCCCTTAAATCTATTTCTCACTTCCACTGTATAATCATAAGGAATTTTATTTAGGTCATACCTGAATGGTCTAGAGGTTTTCCCTACTTTCTTCAATTTCAGTCTGAATTTGGCAATAAGGAGTTCATGATCTGAGCCACAGTCAGCTCCCGGTCTTGTTTTTGTTGACTTCCTACTTTTGCATTCCAGTCCCCTGTAATGAAAAGGACATCTTTTTTGGGTGTTAATTCTAAAAGGTCTTGGAGGTCTTCATAGAACCGTTCAACTTCAGCTTCTTCAGCATTACTGTTTGGGGCATAGACTTGGATTACTGTGATATTGAATGGTTTGCCTTGGAAACGAACAGAGATCATTCTGTCGTTTTTGAGATTGCATCCAAGTACTGCATTTCGGAGTCCTTTGTTGAC
Source organism: Bos mutus (assembly GCF_027580195.1). NCBI lineage: Eukaryota > Metazoa > Chordata > Mammalia > Artiodactyla > Bovidae > Bos > Bos mutus. The sequence goes on from NC_091617.1 coordinate 95,482,163, forward strand.
CATGATGGCTATTCCATTTCTTCTGAGGGATTCCTGCCCGCAGTAGTAGATGTAATGGTCATCTGAGTTAAATTCACCCATTCCAGTCCTTTTTAGTTCGCTGATTCCTAGAATGTCTACATTCACTCTTGCCATCTCTTGTTTGACCACTTCCAATTTGCCTTGATTCATGGACCTGACATTCCAGGTTCCTATGCAATATTGCTCTTTACAGCATCGGACCTTGCTTCTATCACCAGTCACATCCACAACTGGGTATTGTTTTTGCTTTGGCTCCATGCCTTCATTCTTTCTGGAGTTATTTCTCCACTGATCTCCAGTACCATCTTGGGCACCTACTGACCTGGGTAGTTCCTCTTTCAGTGTCCTATCATCTTGCCTTTTCATGCTGTTCATGGGGTTCTCAAGGCAAGAATACTGAAGTGGTTTGCCATTCCCTTCTCTCAGACCTCTCCACCATGACCCACCCATCTTGGGTGGCCCCACGTGACATGGCTCAGTTTCATTGAGTTAGACAAGGCTGTGGTCCATGTGATTAGATTGACTAGTTTTCTGTGATTATGGTTTGTGTGTCTGCCCTCTGATGCCTCTTGCAACACCTACCGTCTTACTTGGGTTTCTCTTACCTTGGACTTGGGGTATCTCTTCATGGCTGCTCCAGCAAAGCGCAGCCGCTGCTCCTTACCTTGGACGAGGGGTATCTCCTCACAGCTGCCCCTCCTGACCTTGAACGTGGAGTAGCTCCTCTTGGCCCTCCTGCGCCCACGCAGCCACAGGGAAGCCCATTATGGTTTATCCATCCATTTAAATGTAATATGAACCATTTGTTAAATGATACCTTAATGTACTCACTTTTCTCCATGTTACTTATTTTTCCTTAATAGTTCATGGAGTCATCATTCCCATATGTGTCCACACTTCATTCAACCAGTTCCTACTGATGGACATTGGAGTTGTTTCCAAGCCTTTACTACTATAAATAGCACTGTGATTAAAAACCTCATGCATGTGCCTTTTCTTATTTTTGCCATTAAATCTTTGGACTGTATTCCCAGAAGTGAGACTCCTAGGTCAAAAGATATATGAATGTATAATTTCACTATATATTGCCAGACTTTCCTCCATGAGGGTTCTACTTTTTTACCTTTCTAGTAGCCTTCCACGGAGAAGGCAGTGGCACCCCACTCCAGTACTCTTGCCTTGAAAATCCCATGGATGGAAGAGCCTGGTAGGCTGCAGTCCATGGGGTCGATAGGAGTCGGACATGACTGAGCGACTTCACTTTCACATTTCAGTTTTATGCATTGGAGAAGGAAATGGCAACCCAACCCAGTGTTCTTGCCTGGAGAATCTCAGGGATGGGGGAGCCTGGTGGGCTGCCGTCTATGGGGTCACACAGAGTCAGACACAACTGAAGCGACTTAGCTGCAGCAGCAGCAGCAGCCTTCCCACTGTTGTAGTCACGCGTTCTGGGAAACAAACTTACTCAGAAGGACAATACAGATAGTAGAGTGCAGTTTATTACACAGAGGAGCCCAATGCAGTCTCCTCTTAGCCAAGGAATCCGACTGGTTTTTGTGAAAACCTTATATACCCTAAGTGTACGTGCACAAACCCACCTCCCCAAATTCCCTGAAACTAGTCTGAACAAAGGAAAAAGAAAGATACAATCAAAGTTAACCCGTGATTCAAATGCCTTAAGCCTAGGTAGTTAACAGTGGACATTTATCAATAGGCCTGTGGTCATACCCCAATAAGCATATAGAATGTATGATTCTATTCAGTTACACAGATAATTAGGGTATTCTTTTAGGTGGTGGAGAGTCCAGGTACAAGCCCTGGGGCTCTTCCTTCTGGGGGCCTGGTTTTCCAGTTGGTATCTCGTTTCCATAGATACTGGGCATATGGCTCAAAGTCCACAGTCCAGCCCAAGATGGAGTCCTGCTTTCAAGATAGAGCCTGTTGTTTCCTCCTTCACCACCAGCAATGTACGTAAATGTCCATTTGCCCACAGTATCACCAACAGCTTTTATTGTCCCACTTGGGTATTTTTGCTGATAGATGAGACATTGTTTTCAGGATCATTTAATTTGTATTTCTCCCATGAGTGAGATTGAGTGTCACTTAATAAGCTAAGGACTATTTACACATCTTTTTCTGTGGGCCACTTGTTTATGTCTCTAAGATGTATAAGGGATTCTTGGTCTTTTTATTCTTTATTTTTAGAAGCTCCCTCTAAATTAAGGCTATTAAGCTCTTGTCTATGATACAAGTTGTAATTTTTCTTTTCAATTTAAATATGTCTTTATGGTGTTTTTTGTTTTGTCTTGTTGAAGTATTATTTTGATGCAATTAAATCTTAATCTTTTTCTCATTGTTTCAGAATTTTTGAGTCAGGGTTAAAAATGTTTTCCCTATTTCTAGGATATAGGAGAATTCATTGATGCTTGTATGGTTTCATTTTTAAAATTTAGGTCTCTATTCTATTTAGAATTTATCCTGGTTTGCAAATTTGAGAAGTAAATATAATTTTACCTTTTGTTTTCCCATGTGGCTATCCACTTATACAATTTTCCCTCATTAAAAAGTGCTAAAAAAAAGTTTTGATTAGCATTAATTTTTCTACTTTTCTGGAATTCCTTGTTTGTGGTTATGCTGAAGTGATTGGAGAGTCTACAGGTATAGCTTAAGTGTGTGTCTCTTTTACAAGTTGGATGATTTAAATGCTAGAAAAAGTTAAAGTTAAGTGGCTCAATCGTGTCTGACTCTGTGACCCTGTGGACTGTAGCCTAGCAGGCTCCTCTTTCCATGGGATTCTCCAGGCAAGAATACTGGAGTGGGTTGCCATTTTCTTCTGCAGGGGATCTTCCTGACCCAGGGATTGAACCCAGGTCTCCCACCTTTTCTCCTGCAAATGCTAGAAAGGTCACCTTTAAATAACATGTTGCATTTTATAAAAGAACTTGTCTTCTCTTTTGGTCCTTAAGCAGCCCCATGTGGTAGAATGTTGTCTTCCCCATTTGGCATATGAGCACATTGGGTCTTAGACCCCTGGCTTTCTCAGGATCACACCACGCTTCTGCCTCTCTGTCCTCTCTCAATGTTCCTCCTGCTCTTGGGCTGTGCCACTTCTTCACCACACAAAGCCATGGTCAGGCTGAGATGCAGTGGAGAAACACAAATCCTGCCTCTGCTTGCACACACGGTGTGTCTCCTTGGACACACCTGTTTCCTCATATGTATGCAAATAAGTGGTTGGAAATAGGTTGGTGTTTGTCAGGCTTCAGTAATGCCTACCTCCTTTTGACAAAGATACATGATGCTTCCCTGTCCTGGTTCTGGTTGCCCTCATGATATAATTGACCCACACCTATCCCCACCAACTGAAGTTTTTGGGTGCTTTCCATTCCAAAACTCAACAAAGTAAGGTCCTTCTTTAACTTTTCCAAATATAAACTTACAATGTTGAGTACCGTTTTTAAGACACACAAGCTGCTTGAGATAGTCCCCTCTCCTCCCATGATGAAGCACTCTCTAAAGCTTTTTCCTGCCTTAGAATTCTATGATCCAAAGACCCAGACTAGGAATCAAGGACCTACCATCTCAGTTTTGATTAATTGGATATGTTTTCTCCCAAGGGAGGAAAGAAGTGACATAGACTGCTCTTTCCCTATCTCTGAGGTGGAATGGTGTGAATTACACAGATCCCATATATGTCACAATTGCCAGGTCATTGATTTCTGTTCTTCCAGGTCCTATCTTGAGAGCTGTACTATACAATTTGAGTAGTAAACATAATTTTACCTTTCTTTTTCCCATGTGGGAAATACTAACAATAACACTGCTAATGTGGGAAATACTAATAATACTAATAACACTACTCTCAGGAATACAGTGTTCTCTATACTCAAGGAGCCCACAGTTCCAGTTGGGGGAAGTGACTTTACAATTTCAAGTAAGTGTGGTTAGTGCCACAGTAGAGATATCACAAGATGCTTTGGAAGCATCTATACCATAATGAAGGGGGAAAGGAGTCCAGGAAAGCTACTGGAAAAGATGGCTGACTCTGAGCTATCTTTAAGGGAGAGTGGGAATTAATGGGGCAAGGAAGAAAGAAAAAGGGATTGTAGGCAGAGGAAGGATGGTGATGGTGGTTACCACTCATGGAGGGACTTCTCTTTTAGCCTTTTTCACACCCAACGTTTCATCTCCACAGCCATTCTTCACATTAGCTATTATTTCCCTTTTACCAGTCAGAAAATCAAGGGCTTAGAGTGCTGAACTGTCTACCTGTGGTTACACAGCTCATAAACTCCAGGTCTATCTGACTTCAGTGATCATTCCCTGTAAAGGCCTTAGTATAAAAATATTTCTAAACTTCTCTCTCTCTGACAGGCAGTTCTTTCTCACAGTGATACACATTCAGCTGACTCCATTCAGCTTTTTAGGAGAACCAAAATTTTGTTCTGTTTACTGCTTGAGATCCACAAACAGCTTTAGCAGTTGTCTGGTGCCTATCTCTGTTGTAATAAAGTCAATTATGGGAGCTGGCCCACTACTTTCTAGAAACAGCTTGGAAGATTCTGTATTTCATCACTCCTATACTTTTCATATAGTCATGAAATAAACTTTTACAATGAGACCTTTTCTGTTGCTTTTCAGCTGAGATCCACAAAACTGAGAACAAAATTGAAGGTGGCAAATTTTCCCACTTCCCAAGTGAGGTGTTTATAGTCTCTGTAGACCTTGCAAAGAGGTGCTCAGGTTCCAGTTTTGTAACCTTAGTTCACTATCTACACACCAGGACTATAAACACACCTAGACTCCTGAGTGTTTGACTCAACCTTGAGAAACCAAGGCTCGCAGTAGTGGCCAGAGCAGTTTGTCAGCAGCAGAGCAATGGGAGATGGATGTCCACAGATGCAAGGATGAACAAATGTTTCTTTGGACCAAATGTGATCCATGAAGAAGGACCAGGCCTGGGTTAAATATTTGTCCACTTAAGAGGATTTCCTGGGAGAGAGATAAGACCCCAAACAAAAAGAAATTGTGTAGAATGAACTACCAAGTACTCAGAGGCTACAAGAGGAAAGTGAAAGTTCTAAGAAGGGGCACTGCCCATGTCATAAATGTAAATAAAGATTCTCAGTGATAAATCTTTGAGAAATGCAGATACGTGTTGTCTACTGAAATAGAAACATACAAGATAAAAGTTGTGAATTTAGTTTCATTCATGGACCTTACTGAGGACTATAGTCCAGGAGACAGCCTCTTAGATAGCTTTGAGGAACTGCTCTGAAGAGGTAAGGGAGGAACCATGAAATGTATGAGGCGTTTTGCTGGGAAAAAAAATGTAGTCCAATGTCAGAAGATTACTTACTGCTATTCAAAAAGAACAGACATCTCTAGTTAATGATTTTAGTGCTTTTCTGTGTATGGGAAGATGCAAGAATCTGGGCTTACTGCAATTATTCCTTAGATATGAATCTTCACTATCTAGTTTCAGTATAAAAAAAGCACAGAATATTTCCTGTTTTTCTCTATCCTGAATTCCCTGAGAGTGACTGCAGTGGCTAATGGCTTGCCCATTGTAGAACTGGAATGGTGGATCACTCTTTGCTTAGAGTATCCTTTAAGATGAAGAATAAGGGTCAAATTTTCTTCTTGTCCAGAGAGCCATGCCACCAAACCATTGCTCTTACATCAGACTTTTCAGTCTGTTTCTCTGCCAACCCCTCCATTTCCAGCTCAACCCAGAAAGAGCCAGAGGCAACTACGAAGTTGGAGGAGGGGCACACTTGAAATTTCCTGGCACACAAACTAATACCACCACCTTTTCTTTTTGGTTAAACTACACTATAGGCATTCTGACACCGACAGAATTTTTAATTTGCTTATTTTCCTCCCTCACTAGACTTCAAGGCCAAATTTACCTCTGCGTGCCTTTCTATATAAACCAATCCATATAACTTCAAATGAATTCCAAGCCAGATCATTAATAGGATCTTTCATTCATAAATATGGAAAGATCAACCAAAGATGACTCAAAATGAATAAAACATCTAAGAAAAAGCAACTGGTTTGAACAAATCAAAACAACTGGCCCAGATATAGACATGCAAGGAACTGATGAAGGTTTCCCTCACCCTAAGGAAGCTTGGATCTTCATAATAAAAAGGCTGACTGAAAGCCAGGCAGAATGAAAGGAAAAGCTCATACTTAGACACATCCTGAAGAAATTTCAGAACTCCAAAGTATAAAGGGAAAATCCTAAAAGCTTCCACAGGGAATACAAAACAGTTTACCTACAAAAAAAAAAAATAATTTTGAAAGGGACTTTTTCAGTGTATTATTAGATTTAGCAGCAGGAACATCTGGGTTTTAGTCCTAAGCTGTGTCCTTCATTGGCTGTGAGAATTCTTTCCTATTCCTGGACGTTCTGTCCTCTGTGAATGAAAAGACAATACCAGATGACTTCTGGGATATTTTTCAGCTCTGACTTGCTGCCAATTCCTGTTGCTCAGCTGCAAAGCCAGCCTCACCACTGGAGCCTCCTCCCAGTGAACCCCACCAGACCATTCCGCTCAGTGACTGCAGTCTACACAGCTGTTTTTCCTTTTCTTTTTTCTTTTTTAACTGCCTTTCCTTTAAATGGCCATGTGCATTTGCTTTCTGGACACCTGCTGATTCATCAACTCAGCCTTAACTTCTGAGAACAGGAATTGTGTTTTTAAATATTTGGTGGTGGCTTAGTCGCTAAGTCGGAGAAGGCAATGGCACCCCACTCCAGTACTCTTGCCTGGAAAATTCATGGACAGAGGAGCCTGGTAGGCTGAAGTCCATGGGGTCGCTAAGAGTCACACAGGGCTGAGCGACTTCACTTTCATTTTTCTCTTTCATGCATTGGAGAAGGAAATGGCAACCCACTGCAGCGTTCTTGCCTGGAGAATCCCAGGGATGGCGGAGCCTGGTGGGCTGCCGTCTATGGGGTCGCACAGAGCCGGACACGACTGAAGTGACTTAGCATAGCATTAGCATAGCATTAGTCGCTAAGTAACCCTATAGACTCCTCCATCCTTGGGATTTCCCAGGCAAAAATACTGGAGTGGGTTGCCATTCCCTTCTCCAGGGGGTCTTCCTGACCCAGGGATCGAACTGGCATCTCCTGCATTGCAGGTGATCTCCTGAATTGCAGGCAGATTCTTTACCACTGAGCCACCAGGGAAGCGTTTTCAAGTATAATACTCTATAAATAGAAAACATAATAAATGTCTGTGGGATCCCCCTATCAGCAAACTTGTATAAAGATCTGCAGTGGGTCTTGCTCCATACAAAATCATGGAATTCTGAGAAGACCAGTTAGGTTTTTTCTTCCAGTGTTTATCAGAATGTGTAAAACAGGACTCTAGTTCCATGTGAATATAATAGGTAGTACAACAACAATCACAACAACAAAACCCGAAGGAAATGCACAGTTAAGCAAAATTGAACATTTCCTCACTTTAGGATTTTTCAGGTCTTTATCTGTAAATCTCCATATGTTGATTTACAAAGTATACAGCATTTCCCAAACGTACTGCATCATAGAGCCCTTTTATTTACCCACTCAAGAAACACATTGATTCCTAGGTCTGTCTACTGGCTTACAAAAAATTCAGTGAATAAAGACATATAAAACAACACCAGGAGGATTTAACTAGCTATACGCAGAATGTGAGAAATTCTACAAGATAAATGACCTGTTTCTTCAACAACAAAGAAGTAGCATTAACCAAAGGGGATAGGACTTTTACAGAATAAAAAGATTTAAGAGAAAAATTAACCAAATATAATATGTGGACCTTTTTGGATCACGATTCAAACCAATCAAATGTAAACAGACATTTTTGAGATAAGCAAAAAAAAAAAAAAGAACATGAAGTGGGTATTAAAATTTTTAAGCATTAAACATTTCTAATTCTAATTATTGTTAATTTTACTGGATGTGATAATGGCATTATGGTTATGTTTTTAAGTTTCTTATTATTTTATCAATGGTATTATGATATGTGTTGAGAGAGACAATCTAAACGAAGAGGTAAGCTGAAGCAGGCTCAAATGATTAGATATTGAGTTTATTTGGAAATAGCAGGGGAATTGCAGCCTAGGACACACCAGGCTACACGTGAATCCATTGAGGGTTTGAGGCAGGTGGTATTCTTGGGCAAAAGGTGCAAAGAAAGGGGGTTCAGCCAGAGTCCAGGCAGCAAGTTCATTGAAAATGGGGAAGTATTCGTGGTGGATGTTCATTGGTCAGGAGACAGGTTTGGGGAAATTAGTCTTTCCATTCTTCTTAAGTTTTATTTTTCTGGGTGGGGGGGAGGGCACGCCTGAGATTCTCCATTTCAAATCCTCCCATTCCACTCTAGGCTGAAATCTTATATCAAGGGATACATACTGAAATATTTACAGGCAAAAATTTTAAATGACTGGTATTTTCTTTAAATACACACTGCTGCTGCTACTGCTGCTAAGTCGCTTCAGTCGTGTCTGACTCTGTGTGATCCCATAGATGGCAACCCACCAGGCTCCCCCGTCCCTGGGGTTCTCTAGGCAAGAACACTGGAGTGGGTTGCCATCTCCTTCTCCAGTGCATGAAAGTGAAAAGTGAAAGTGAAGTCGCTCAGTCGTGTGTGACTCTTAGCGACCCCATGGACTGCAGCCTACCAGGCTTCTCCATCCATGGGATTTTCCAGGCAAGAGTACTGGAGTGGGGTGCCACTGCCTTCTCCAAATACACACTAGTAGTGCTCTTTTACTTGACATGAATTTTTTTACTTGGTTATGTTGACTTTATAAACGTTTGCTGTCTTTCACACTTAAAATTTGTACACTTTTTGCACGTAAGTTCTTTTTACAAAATTTTACAAAATGCTTAATTTATTGGATTTTTGATTTACAGAAAATACACACAGATGGTTTTAAAAATCAGTTTATATAGAAAGGGTATATATGAAAAAGTATGTCTTCTTCCCCCTGAACCATTTCTTCTCTCAGAGGCAACAACCATTACCAGCTTTCATCTGGAGGTATTTTTCTTTGTGTACAAGTATGTGTGTACAAGCATGTCTTCAAGATAATTCCATGTCAGTGTATATAGATTTTCTAACCTTAATGGTTACATAGATTTCACTATGCATTACACTAGACACCTAGTGCTGGACATTTAGGTGGCTTACAGTTTTGGTGACTGTCCTTACCTATAGGTCTTATACTCATGGGTTTTAAATATTAATAGATGTTGCCAAATTGTCATCCAAGGTATTTATATTAATTTATTTCTGTTTCTACCCACCAGTATGTATCAGAGGGCTGGAGTTTAACAGTATACTGATGCATAAGTAGTAATGCCCTCAAGAGGGAGATATTTCAAAATAAATGAACCTTTGATTATAACAGTTCTTATTCAAGTACCTTAAACAAAGAGGACATGGCTTGTTTGTTTATAAAATTAGTACTGAGAAATGTCTACTGGAGTACTTCCAGAGCGAAAAGTTTTCCCTTCTAAATGGTGTGATGCTAAATATAAATTTTGGGAAAATAAAATCAGTAAGAAAACTTTGATTTATCCTTATTTAACAAGAAGACTAATGAGATAAACTCAAAATTTTGAAGGAATTGATTCTGATGTCTTTTCTCTCTGACCTTACCCTTGCTGTTGTTTGGTTCAAGACAGATGCATATAAACCTTATCCATATAAGTCCTCGTTATAGGATTGAAGTTTATGTTAGGGAATTTGGGGAGAATTTAAAGCAGTTTGCTCAAGTTTGGATGTTGTCAGGAAGTAGGAGTAATTATGTGATTAAGTTTCTTTATGAATCTTACCTAGGAGGTAGAAACATTTCACTGGGGCTAAAACTGTAATAATAAAACAACAGTTCCTTATGTTAGCCAGAAAATGGAAACATTTGATGCTTTTTGTTGTTTTAAGATTGTTGTTTGTCTTTTCTCAGACATGATTACTAAATTGCCTTGCTCTCTCATGGTCACAAAGTGAATTTGTCTAATGTTAATGTTTTGTGAATTTTTTTATGTTTAGTAGAATACCTTTGTCTGCCTGTGAGGCCAGGCCAACTCCTGGTTGCTTTTCTTTTTTTTCAAGAGGTAAGACTCATGAAATTGCAAAGGACATAAAACCCCACCCCCAAATTGACTTAAGTAAAAAGATAAGTCCAGGGCTATACTGTTTATATTTTTATTGATGAAGTAATTGAGGCTCAGAGTGATTAAGTAGCTGAATAGTCTGATTTCACAGCCTTTGTTTGTTCGCTGACTTCCAGGCACTAAAGTATGAATGAGCAGAAGGAAATGGAGCTACCAGCAGAGCATGAATGGATGGGAATGGGGAGCAGGGAGGGAAAATGTCAGGCGAGTGTATGCTCCTCGGTTTTTGTCTCGTCACAACAAAGATTTGGAGTGACGGAAAAGCCCCCTCGGCGTGTCACAGCCCTCGGGTCTTGGACAGACCGTGTTATAGCTCTCAGGTCTCGAACGGACCGTTAGAGCTCTTAGACAAATCAGTGTTACAGCTCAGTGTTACAGCTCTATTTTATTTAGAAGATAGCAGGAAAATCCATCTTCAAGGCGTGAGGGCACATCGATCCAAAGATGCTAAGAGAAGAGGGCCCCAGCGCGCAGGAGAGAGAGAGAGAGCCCTTTGGTTCCTCTTTTTATATGTTTTTTTTCTTCCCCGAGGCCTGCCCTATGCAAATTGGGCTTTGTCAGGAACTCTGTTCTACCTGAAGTCCTCACTCCGGTCCTCGGACAGTCCCCTCGGACAGTCCTCTGTTCTATTTTTACGGGCTTTTCTCTTCCTTGTCTTTTAGCCACCGCTATTTTGTACTCCCTTTCCCTATTCTAACTACCTAACAGAAAAGTTCCAATAATCAGGGTGGGATAGAGTAAGAAACAAAATGAAATGAAGATGTGTGTTTTAGGGCAAGGGGAGGAGATGATGAATGCCATTTTTAGGAAATTTAGTCTGAAAATAACATGTATTAGTTGGGAGAACATGAAGGCTGGAAAATTAGCCCCCTCAAAAAAATTAGCTAGGAGACTGTAATAGTTACTCGGGCAGGAGGCACTGAGGGTTTGGTTTGAAAGGGAGTGGGTGTGGATCTAAGAGATCCCAATTTCATTTTTTAGTTCAAATCTAAGCAAAGGAGTGGATATGCAAGAACTAGAACTAAGTAGTTCTCCATCTTATCTGGTTCAAAAAACAAAGTAGCACAGAAAATTGTGTGTGGTGTGTCTGTGTGTTTGCGGCCTACACGTACTTTATAGTTTTACCAACACTCATGGAAATATTCCTAGCTCTATGAAGGGCTGTAATTAGATGTTTCCTCCATTAGATGGAGCTGGTGGCTCAGTGGTAAAGACTCTGCCTGCCAATGCAGCAGATGCAGGTTTGATTCCTGGGGTGGGAAGATCCCCTAGAGTAGGAAATGGCAACCCACTCCAGTATTCTTGCCTGGAAAATCCCATGGACAGAGGAGCCTGAAGGGCTACAGTCTATGCAGTCACAAAGGGTCGGACTCAACTGAACATGAGCACGAATGAATGAAATATCTTTGTTACAAGAGAGTTTATGAATTTTATAAAAGGAATGCTTGATAGATGATGAACTTTAATGGAACAGAAAAGAACTGCAAATTAAAATGATTTTTAGAGTAATCATTTTATTTATAATTTTTGAAATATCTAGAGTTTTAAGATGGGTACCTCTGCACAGGTCTTACACTTTACATACTTTGTTCATAGAAAACATATTTAATACAACTTTGTTTCTTGTGACTTTCTTCAAAAGGGCCCAAACCAAACCCTATCCCTAGAAGAATGACTGTAACAGTATTTTAGTTAGGATATTTCTCTATACATGTCCACAATCACTTGTTTGCAATTCTGAAATCCAAAAAGCCAGAGTTTGCAAATAAAAAACCAGGAAGCTCAGTTAAATTTGAATTCTAGATAAACATTGAAAAACTTCTCTAGCCCAACTGTGTTTCATGCAATATTTGGGACATATGCTAAAAAGTTATAATATTTGTTGTTTATCTGAAATTCAATCAGACATTCTGTATCCTATCTTGTGAGTGCGTGCTGAGTTGGTTCAGTTGTGTCCGACTCTTTTGCGACCCTGCGGACTGTAGCCCACCAGCCTCCTCTGTCCATGGGATTCTCTAGGCAAGAATACTTGAATGGATTGCCATGCCCTCAGGATCTTCCCAACCCGGGGACCAAATCCACATCTCTTATGTCTCCTGCATTGGCAGGTGTGTTCTTTACCACTGGTGCACCTGGGAAGCCCATCTTAGCTTTTAATGCATTCCAAAAACCAAAGATTTTTTTTAACTTACTTGATTGGAGAATGTAACCTAGATAGATAGGATGTTATCTTATAGTAGACTTTACCTCACTTAGTTCAAATATTTGTATGTATAACTGCAAAAATATTAATATGTTTGATTATGCCTACTATCTCTACTTCACTGGGAGTGCTACATAATATATGTTATTTGTATCATATTATTGTTTGAAAATCAGAAATGTACTGAATTTTAAAATACAGTTGTCTCCAAGGCTTTTAGAAAAGAAACCATGAAACTGCAATAACTTCTCTTTTTTTTAGTAAGCAAGAAAAATAAAAATACAAAAAATTATTTTTGAAGGTACTGTAAAAAAATTTTTTTTAATCTGAAATTAGTTCTTTATAGGTAATACAACTGAAAATAAACTTAATGGCTTTTGAAAAGAATGTCTTGGCTTTATGCTGCTTCAAAAAAGTTATAAAAGTATTGTAGAGAATAGGGGACCTATGGTTCAAACTGAAAAAACAACGGAGAAATCATTTAGTCATCCCCAGCCAAAACAAAATTACCTCAGACTCTGAAAGTGGCGGCCATCTTCCCTTTCCTTCAAATGAAACAAACCTTATGGAGGGACACTGCCTTATTTCCTTGGCAATATATTCCAGAATGTTGTTACTTTGCTATTTAGGAAATGCTTACTTATTCTTAAATCCGTCTGCTTTTAGCAGATATTTGATAGAGTAACTGTTAATGTCCTTAAAAGAATCGCTCATTAACATGTTCACAAATATACCTTTACCTCATTGAATATCTATTGATTTTCTTCTCAGTTTCTATTTCCAGCTTAAATAATCTCAATTCCCTTCAACATTTTTCTATTGTAACCATTTACAAACTTTTAAATTATTATAAAACATATAAAAATCTTATATGCATTAATGTATTAAAGTCATAATATATAGGAGGATTACCTTTCTATAGGCATTTTTTATTATATACACATGTCCTAGAATTATGTACCAAAACAGTCTCAATGTTTATAATGTATCTACTAGATTTTTTTTTTCTGGCTAGCTCTTTTTATAGTGAATCAATTTCTTCTGATAACTTTGAAAATAAGTTTTTGTCTATTATATATATTATGTAGACATATATATATATTATGTAGACATATATACAGAGAGAGAGAGAGACAGAGAGACAGAGAGAGCACTAAGTTTGGTAAAAACCTACATTGCGTTTATCTTTCAACTTTCTAAAATCAGCTTAATATTTTATTATGTACCCTCACATTGTCAGCAAGTTGGTGATGGTTTGGGGCACTAGTTAATAAATAATACTAGTCCTTCAGTTGTGCATTTATGACATAAATCATATCCAAATGGTCTTTTTAGAACCATTGTATGAAGTGGTCTGTTCACAGTGACTGTCAAAATAAATACAAAAAATACATTGTATGGTATAAGTACATTCAACATATTTGTGATCACACCACAGGAATGATTTTGTATAATTACTTTTTAGTTAATAGAACGTAATCATCCTTCCCATAAACATAATTTTTATTGAATACCTCGTGTAGATTTACCATAATTTACTTCAATCATTTCTCTATTATTAGACATTTTTGGTTATTTTAACTTAATACAGTATAGCAATTAACATAATGTTTTGTTTTAAACATGTGAGATTCTTTAGGATAGATTCCCAATTGTTGAATTGCTAGGTAAAAATGATACATATTGCCACATTTCTTTCCAAAAGGATTATGTCAAATTATATTTTAACCAGCAGTATATGGTTGGGAGTATTAAGGATCTTAAATGCAATTGTTAGGTACCTAAATAGGGTGATCCCTTTCTTATCACTTTTTGGTATGACTCTTTACTCAAGATTTTTATTCAAAGATAACTAAAAGCATCCCCTGGAAATGACTAAATCCACCCTTGGAATGAATGATATGCAGTTTACTAAACCCGATGTTGATACATGGGTTTTAGTTAGTATGGAGTTAGAAGTACAGAGAGTTTCTGATGTTAACAGATCCCTCTTCATTAAAGAATGGTGAGGCTAATCCAACATGGCAGCATGTAGACAGAGCCTGTGCCCTTCTTTGGAGGCAAAAAAAATTAACGAAGAACAACCTGCTATTTCTCCCTTATTAAAATAGCATCAAGTTTCCTAGTGGTACTCATCAGGCCCGTTCCCAAACATTCCACTTCTCTTTCTGCACACATGAGACTGCACCTTCCCAACTCCCTTTGAAGTTAACTGTGCCATATGACTTGCCAGAGCCAATGAAATATGAGAGAAAAGTCACAGATACCACTTCTGGGTGACAGCTGTGTGAGTCAGTGTATGTTTTGCCATTGCCCCTTTTTGTGCTTTTTGGTTGTGGAAGCACACGTTGAGATGGCATCTCCATCAGCCTGGGTCCCTGATGGCTCAGTGAACATCCTTTCGAATCTGTGATGGATATGGAAGTGTAAGCAAGAAATAAGCACAGTTTTAAGCCACTGAGATTTAAAAAATTTGTTTCTGCATCAAAATCCAGCCCGTTCTGACTGATACACGTCTTTCAACCCAGCTGCATATGGGAGAGTGGCTCTTCACCCCCGAACCCCTACCCTCATCGCACCTCCCCCACCAAAGGGCTTATTCATTGTTATCCTTCTATCTCCCATGGTTGCTCACACCTCAGGCAAGTCAGTTTCTTTACTCGATAAAGACTGATAATAAAGGTGCAAATTTTCTGAGTCTCTTTTTCTGCATTCCTCAAGTTCAGATTTTAAAATGTAGAATCCTCACCAACTGTATTTCCACTTCTACTGCCCCAACATACAATTTATTTATTACTGCATGCATCTTTATAAGGGCTTCCCCAATGGCTCAATGGGTAAAAAATCTACTTGCAATTCAGGAGACACTAATTTTGGAGATTAAGAATGTGTGGCTTAGTGTTACTCTGCATAAAAGCTTGGTACCCAAAAGTGATTTCTTCTTTTATCTTATGCTGATGGGTAGGTTATGTAGGTGTCCAAACATCATTTCTTTTGAGAGACAACCTCAAAGTTGGACTTGACCTTGAGATGTTTTCCTTCATTATTAGGACAAAGAGACAACCAAAAACATAAATCATAAAAGCCATACTGTATCTGTAACTGCCTGGATTTTGATACCTGAGTATTTCACACTGATTTATGTGAGGGTTATCGAGACATCTTATGATTGTACAAGGAAATAGACATTGTACGGTAGGTTTTTTAAGTGATTTATTTATTTTTGTTGTGCTGGGTCTTTGTTGCTGCACGTGGGCTTTTTCTAGTTGCACAGAGTGTGGGCTACTCCCTAATTGTCGTGCTTGAGTTTCTCATTGCTATGGCTTCTCTTGCTTTGGAGCACAGGCTCTAGGGCTCACAGGCTCAGAAATTATGGGACATGGGCTGAGTTGTTCCGTGGCATGTGGAATCTTCTCTGAACAAGGATCGAACAGGAAAGTTCTGTATAGTAGTTTAGAATGATGCTCTGGAAAGAGAGAGCTGGATTTTGTACCCTGGACTTCCCTCAGTGCAAACCAAGGATGCTGAAACCTATCATGAAGACTTGCTATGAACATTTAGTGTGGGTGTAACAGGAGAGAATAAAATCATTATTCATAATCCCCCTTCACTTTGTAAAGAAGACCCTTAACTTCTTGACAACTGAATATATAAATATGCAGGACGGAGATGGGGCTTCCCTGGTAGCTCAGCTGGTAAAGAATCTGCCTGCAATGCAGGAGACCCTAGTTCGATTCCTAGGTCAGGAAGATCCCCTGAAGAAGGGATAGGCTACCCACTCCAGTATTCTTGGGTTTCCCTGGTGTTTCAGACGGTTAAAGAATCTGCCTGCAGTGCGGGAGGCCTGGGTTAGATACCTGGGTCGGGAAGATTGCCTGGAGGAGGGGATGGAAACCTATTCCAGTATTCTTGCCTGGAGAATCCCTATAGACAGAGGAGCCTGGCGGGCTGCAGTCCACCGGGTCGCAAAGAGTCGGACATGTCGCAAAGAGTCGGACATGACTGGGCGACTAAGCACAGCACAGGATGGAGATGAGAGACTGGAGGAAGGAAAGGGAGCTGGTGCGGCTGGAGGTTCTCTGAAGGATGAAGGGTGACAAGGAAAACCCCAGCTTTACTGGCAGCAAAGCTGAAGAGTGAGGGAGGAAAGACAGCATTGGATTGGATGTTTGCTGCAGTTTGTCGAGAATGTGTAATGTAAGACTTCTTTTCTATTTCCCATTTGAAATCTGTAGTAAGAAAAATCTTGAAGTGCTAGGAATTACTGTCTCGTGTAAAATGAGGCAGGGCATAAGTGCCCACTGGTGTTGGGTAAGACAGAGAGCCTGTGAGGTTGAGTGACAGCCTATCTCTTCATTATAAAGAAAACTACTGCACTGCCTGGCAGGTCCAGGAGTCACCCCCACCCCCTCCACCCATGCACTCATTGTCTGAAAGAAAAGATGTTTTGTGCCAGGAACAACAGTGGACATTTATGGCATCTGAACAGAGTCATATCTGCAAAGATCTGTGATACAGCAATTAGAGACTTAAGTAGCAATATAATTAAAGAAGACATTGTTTCTTGAAGTATAAGACTCGAACAATTGGAGACAGAAAGATGAAGAATTCAAGCACAATATAAAGAAATAAAATATTGGAGTGAGGACTGTGTCTGGCACATGATTCAATCCAGCAAGGGGCACAGAGCTGTATCCCTGAAATGATACTGAAAGGCTTTGAGAATACAAGACTAGATGAAATCATGGCTTCCCTAGTAATTTCTCTAATCATTTCTGATTCACAGTTTCTTCTGCATCCTAGAGAGAAAAGTTTGGGGATAATACAGTTTTGTTTGCATACTGTTTATATGATATTGTTTTTGTTTCATTTGGGGGCTTTTTTTTTTTTCTTGGTAAAAAGCATTTAGTCAACATGAAAGGTTCAAAGACACATCTCATAACCCACTACCCAGAAATCACATGTTAATATTTGAGCATCACTCAGAATTTCTCTAAGGATACATTGAAGAATGAGTAGAAATAATTTTACAGCATTTTTGTTATCTAGCTATGTAAGTATTGTATGTTATATAATTATATCATTATATGTCAATATAAATGTTACCAGATCTTCTTTTAAAAAGCATAACCACTAAGTAATTTGAAATTAAAGCTAGTGTGTGCTCTGGGAAACCCTGACATTGGGGGCTTTGTTTAGAGGGTTTTGGGGCTCTGTTTTTAACTTTGAAAGTGAAAGCCGCTCAGTCGTGTCCAACTCTGCGACCCCACGGACTGTAGCCTGCCAGGCTCTTCTGTCCATGGAATTCTGCAGGCAAGAATACTGGAGTGGGTTGCCATTTCCTTCTCCAGGAGATCTTCCCCACTCAGGAAACAAACTAGGGTCTTCTGCATTGCAGGCAGATTCTTTACCAGCTGAGCCACCAGGGAAGCCCTTTAATACAGGTCATTTTACTTGGTTCTTCTTAATTAAACGCTTAATGCAGACCAGGAAGCAACAGTTAGAACTGGACATGGAACAAACTGGTTCCAAATAGGAAAAGGAGTACATCAAGGCTGTATATTGTCACCCTGCTTATTTAACTCATATGCAGAGTACATCATGAGAAACTCTGGACTGGAAGAAACACAAGCTGGAATCAAGATTGCCAGGAGAAATATCAATAACCTCAGATATGCAGATGACACCACCCTTATGGCACAAAGTGAAGAGGAACTAAAAAGCCTCTTGATGAAAGTGAAAGAGGAGAGTGAAAAAGTTGGCTTAAAGCTTAACATTCAGAAAACTAAGATCATGGCATCTGGTCCCATCACTTCATGGGAAATAGATGGGGAAACAGTGGAAACAGTGTCAGACTTTATTTTTCTGGGCTCCAAAATCACTGCAGTTGGTGACTGCAGCCATGAAATTAAAAGACGCTTACTCCTTGGAAGGAAAGTTATGACCAACCTAGATAGCATATTCAAAAGCAGAGACATTACTTTGCCAACAAAGGTTCGTCTAGTCAAGGCTATGGTTTTTCCTGTGGTCATGTATGGATGTGAGAGTTGGACTGTGAAGAAGGCTAAGCCCCGAAGGATTGATGCCTTTGAACTGTGGTGTTGGAGAAGACTCTTGAGAGTCCCTTGGACTGCAAGGAGATCCAACCAGTCCATTCTGAAGGAGATCAGTCCTGGGATTTCTTTGGAAGGAATGATGCTAAAGCTGAAACTCCAGTACTTTGGCCACCTCATGCGAAGAGTTGACTCATTGGAAAAGACTCTGATGCTGGGAGGGATTGGGGGCAGGAGGAGAAGGGGATGACAGAGGATGAGATGGCTGGATGGCATCACTGACTTGATGGACGTGAGTCTGAGTGAACTCCGGGAGTTGGTGATGGACAGGGAGGCCTGGCGTGCTGCGATTCATGGGGTCGCAAAGAGTCAGACACGACTGAGCGACTGAACTAACTAACTAACTAAAATTCTTAGAAAAGACACTTAGGTACCTAACCTAGATGGATACAAGATTACATCTATGGCTATGTTTTTGAATCCTAGATGTGGACTAGGTCAGTAGCCATCCTTATGAAAGCTTATCTCAACAAAACTCCTTTCTTCACAAGTGTACACCATTATATATTAAGCAACCTAGAATTTTTTTCTACTACCTTTCCCCCAAATTATGAAAGTGATAAATACTATAAAAACAATACAAAATAGGAAAGTATAAAGAAGATAATGAAAACCATACTTAATCACACCACCCAGAAATAAACCTTTAGTTCAGTTCAGTTCAGTCGCTCAATCATGTCCCAACTCTTTGTGACCCCATGGACTGCAGGACACCCGGCCTCCTTGTCCATCACCAACTCCCAGTGATTACTCAAACTCATGTCTATTGAGTTGGTGATGTCATCCAACCATCTCATCCTCTGTCGTCCCCTTCTCCTCCTGCCTTCAGTCTTTCCCAGCATCAGGGTCTTTTCTAATGAATCAGTTCTTCACATCAGGTGGCCAGAGTATTGGAGTTTCAGCTTCAGCATCAGTCCTTCCAATGAATATTCAGAACTGATTTCCTTTAGGATGGACTGGTTGGATCTCCTTGCAGTCCAAGGGACTCTGAAATAAACCGTGGCTCCTACCAAAGTTAAAATTTGAATTTTGGAAACTAAGTTGATGAGTTTATAAAGAATAAACCTGGAAATCAAAGATTTGCCTTTGACCAAGATTGAGGTACATACACGAGTTCCTAAAATTTACTGGAGGGGACTTCCCTGCTGGTCCAATGGTTAAGACCTCACCTTCCAATCCAGGGGGTGCAGGTTTGATTCCTGGTCAGGGAGGGAAGATCCCAAATGCCTCACAGCCAAAAAATAAAAGCATAAAACAGAAGCAATATTGTAATAAATTCAATAAAGACTTTAAAAATGGTGTAAGCAAAATGAATATTTTTTTAAAATTTATTGGAGAAATATTCAGTTTTCAAAATTGTTTCTTAAGCACTCTGGGATTTAAGTGTTTGGAACTACAGAAATGAACATTTGATTTATTGAAATAACCATTAACTATTTACTTCCATGCTGAATTTGCCTAACTACCAAACTAGGAACGTATTTATTGCTCTAGGTTTTCTATCACAGCTGATATCTGTGAGTGCAGAAACAAGGGGAAAGTGTCCACTTTCTCCATTATTATTGTAGAACAGGGGACTTCTTTTCTCTTTTTCTATTATGTATCCTGCAAGTACACTTTATTATAATGTTCCTTAATTGCTTTACCTGTCTTCATTTGTTGTGTTGCTTTCCCGATTTTACTGTGAGAAATAAGATGGAAGTGAATGAAGAATGTCATTTTAAATAATTAGGACTCGATATATTGACCCATATCACCCTGCAGTCACTTAGAAATTATTAAATTCTATGGAAAAAGTCACAAAACACTAAGCCTAGTGAGGAATCTGTATACAAGTCTGCTTTAGGGTGTTTGATATAGTGCTTTGGTAAAGCAGAGGCTTTGTCTAGAAAGATGAAGTTCAGTTGTTGTTCAGTTGCTAAGTCATGCCTGATTCTTTAGGGTCAAACCCGTATCTCCTGCATTGCAGGTAGATTCTTTACCACTGAGCCACCTGGGAAGCCGCCAAAATACCTGATGTGCTGTGCTCAGTCCTGTCTGACTCTTTGCGACCCCAGGGACTGTAGCCCATCAGGCTCCTCTGCCCATGGGATTTCCCAGACAAGAATACTGGAGTGAGTTGCTGTTTCCTCCTCCAGGGGATCAAACCCAGGTGTCTTGCTGTCTTCTGCTTGGCAGGTGGATTCTTTACCACTGAACCACTGGTACTGGTACCACTGAGCCACTTTACTTACTGAGCCTGGTAAGAGCAATGTTTTCTGGAGGGTGTGTTTAACTCCCACTAGTGGAGAGGAAGAAATGTAGACAGATTCCCCAGTATTTTGATTAGCCTACAAAATTTATCTAATTAGATGATTTTCCCTAAGCATATTAGACTTGCTAATTAA
Source organism: Bos mutus (assembly GCF_027580195.1). Taxonomy (NCBI): domain Eukaryota; kingdom Metazoa; phylum Chordata; class Mammalia; order Artiodactyla; family Bovidae; genus Bos; species Bos mutus. The sequence continues at coordinate 95,503,070 of NC_091617.1, forward strand.
TTTTCACTTAATTAAGCTAGAGAAAGCTGGTCACCATTAAAAAAAAAAAGCTCTCATTTCCTACACTTTTATAAACAAGATTATCCTTAATGGCTGCTGCTGCTGCAAAGTCACTTCAGTCGTGTCCGACTCTTAGCAACCCCATGGGCTGTAGCCTACCAGGCTCCTCCATCCATGGGATTTGCCAGGCAAGAGTACTGGAGTGGGGTGCCATTGCCTTCTCCCATCCTTAATAGAGATGTTTAGAAATGAACTGAAATGTCTTTAGCATATTTTATTTCTTAGTCAAACCAAATAAGTCAGAACCCTGATACGGAAAACTTGCCACTTCATTTTGGGCTAAAATCTTAAAAAATAATCTGACTAGATTTCTCCTCAAATCACTGTTTTAGGATCATCTTATTATTATTGTTTTTAAAATTATTTTGGCTGCCCACCACGTGCATGTGGAATCCTAGTTCCTTGACCAGGGGTTGAACCAACAGCTTCTCCATTTGAAAGGAGGAGTCCTAACCACTGGACAACCAGGAAAGATTCCAGGACCACATTTTATTTCTAACCACACTCATCCACCAAAGAGGAAAACATATCAGTGATTTTGAAAATACCCTTGCTACTGCTGTGTTTAAAAAGAAAAATGTGTCTTATTGAGGAATCTGTGACTGGCATTTTTCATGAACTGATGGACATCTATTCAGCCAGGGCACTGCCCTACTCAAAACACGTTTTTCCTCTCAGCATTCTTAAGGAGCTCTGTGCACTCGCAGGATGCCAAAGATAACATCTAGATCAGCAATTTCTCATAAATCATTGGAACACGGAACATGAAACAAGAAGAAGAAATCAGGAATTCAATAATAAATATGGCAAGGTGCACAAACAAGAGAATTGAAACCAGATGAAAAGGAGCCGTTCAGAACAGAAGGTCAAGAAACGCGTTTCCCCCACTCCCTCAAAGGCTTGGAGTAATCCCTCTGGTTGTTCTTCCCATCCAGCTTACTGCTCTGAGTTGGTTTTGGAATATTTATGTGGTGGATTTAAGGCCTTAACATACAACTGGAAAATTAGTGTTGTTTATCTTAGCGTGCTTGAAGCCCCAGGCTGTTATGAAATGAAGAAGAAAAGAGTGTTTATTGTACTTTAGGGAAAACTGTGACCATAAGCCTTGAAATAAACTCTAGATACGTGTGTATACACATAGCTCAGTTTATACAACAGATCTTTTTAAAACTCGAAGTTACATACGTGATAATAAAGTAATGTGATTGGTTCTCTTTTAAAACAAAATGTCAGGATTTCTCAGGAGCCATCTTAGGAAGATAGGCTTATCTTAACACCATTGGCATTACTAAATATGTTATGGGAATATCTCTTTGAGTCTTGAAACACTGCTGTTCAGTTTTAAAAAACAGATTCTCTGGTGGCAAGTCATCATCATTTGTCAGTGGATTTGAACTTCTGGAAACCTAGTCATTTGGTGACAAATATGGTAAATGATGTAGGTGAAACGATTTGTTAAAAACAATGTAGAATAATACATTAATAATAAAAACCTTTCCTATTTCCAAGGAAAGATTATGAAATATGAGCAATGTCTCCCACACAATTATTCAATGATGTAAGCTGAATATTAGGGTTTTTTAGACTTTGTTTATCTTAGAAAGTCTCATTTTACTCTTTCATTGTGAATATTTTAATTTAACGTTAAATCACAACGAGAGTTCACTTGTTAAGGGCATTCCTCTTAAGCAATCATTATAGACTAAAGATATTATGATGTGATAAAATAAATAGTTGACCACTTTGTCAGTTCAGGTTTATGAACGTTTGAATGCTTGTTTTTCAAAATCTGAACAATTTCATGGCATATTTTGTCCTGGAATTATCTTTAAGATACTGAGTTGATGTACTTTCCCCCCTTCCAGTCTCCTTAGGTTGATTTGTTTCCCCTTGATGTTAGTTTCCTGTGTTAGCCTTGTCAGAACTGGGCCCTTGCACCAACTGAAAGCTTCTGTTAGCGGCTTTCTCAGAGGACCAGTTCCTTCTCTGCAGAGAGGCATTCTCTCCTCTACGGTCACCATTCAAAAGCAGCCTATTTCTGTTTTGTCTCCTAGGTTTCTTGAGACATCGGAAGGCATCGTTGCATGTGCTTAAGTGAGTGGGTATAACCAGAAGACCTGGACCAGTTACTGGCCTTCTGCTTGCCAACCTTGCATCCTCATCCAAATTGCTTAACTGCTCTGTACCTCAGCCTTCTCATGGGCAAATTTGAAAAAAAATCATGACTCCTTATTTATGGTATTGTGAGGTTTAAATGTGTTAATGTATTCAAAATGCTGCAAAAAGCATCTGGCATGTGGTGAGTCTCAGTAAACACTTGCTATTATCATTACATTAAAATAAACGTACAGAGTGAGCCTTTTTGCTGTTATAATTTTTCTTTAATTTTGAAACTTATGGAGAACATTTTCTGATACTTGTAAACATGTTTTATAGCTGATGCCATTTTAGTTTGTGGATGTACCACAATTTACTACAAAAATTATTATGTTTGATATTTAAGTGATTCCCAGTTTTTGCTGTTTTAAATGATGTGATATCTTTGTTCATCTTTGTTTTCCTAAAATAGTAGGAGTTCCTGAACAATTCCATGGGATGTGTGCATTTTAATCCTTTTAATTTTTAGTTTTTTTCTAAATGGGACACTAGAGGGACTCTGCTGGTGGTCCAGTGGCTAAGATTCTGCACTCCCAACGCAGGGGGTCCTGGTTCGGTCCCAGGTCAGGGAACTAGATACCACATGCCACAACTAAAGATCTTATATGCCTCAGTGGAAATCAGAGATGCCTCGTGCCAAACTGAGACCTTGTGCAACCAAATAAATAATATAAATATCAAGGCAAATAAATAAATTGGACACTATAAATGTATGAACTTACACTCACTCCCATCTGTAGAGTCTGTATTGATTTCTGTAGCTCCCTGTGCACACTGCAGTATGCACATAATTCCTCCTGTTGTACTTTAACCTGTGAACCCCTGCTGCACATTTACCAGATTCCTCACGTGGAAAAACAGGTTTCGCTGGTTCAGTCATCCATATTGATGATTGATGTGCTTGGGATGTGTCACCCCAAGTGTTTGGTTCTTCCTCCTTGCCTTTGTCTTTCATCTTGATTTGCTTTTTCATTGTTCCTATTCCTTGATCCTTTTACATCCCGTTACATATCTGTCTCTCCAGGAAGGCACAAGCTTCCAACGTCAGGAATTTTCTTCAGACAAGCTATCACCAGAGTTCTTGAAAACTTAGGGTCAACTGCAGCACAAAGATGGATCATCTTCCTTTAAGCCAGAGACTATGTAAGAAGAACAAAAAGGAAGTGTCATAATGAAAACAGAGACAGGAAAAACAAAAAAATAAGTGACAAAACAGATACAAACGAGGGCAGTCAGGAATTTGTTAAGGGGCATAATTTTAAGGTATGGGGAAGTTTTTTATATACTGAAATGAAAGCATTCAAGAGATATTGTTAAGCATGAAAACAAGGTGTGGAACAGTGTAATCGAACAGTGTGTTCCTCTTTGCATTAGAAAATAGGGTCTAAGAATATATGTGTATTACTTTTTATGCATAACATACCTCTGCCAGAATGCAAAGAATACCAAGGGCTCTGATTTCCCCTGGAGAGGAAAACTGGGGAGTGGAGAAGAGGGATGTGAAAAGATTCTTTTCACTATCTAGCCTTTTGTACCATCTGAATTTTATATATGAATGTATTGTCTATTTAAAAGTAGGTAAGTAAAATATATTAAAACTTCTATGGAATGCTTTGTTTTACCCCTTAACTTACATAATGGTGCTTTTCTTTTTAGAATCCATTTTCTGCCTTTATCCTAAACTGTCCTATTAGTGTATGTAATAAAGAACCTCTGAGAATAAAACGCTTTCTTCTGACAAAATTGTTAATTGTAAATTTCAACTATCTGCAGGCTGGATATGACAAATCTCTGTCATATAAAATCTTTGCAGGTTGTCTTCATTTTCTTTTTATGTTTGGTGAAAACTAAGGGCTTAGAGGGTAGGAGGACAGTAATTGCTTCCAGGTTTCATAAAATCAGTGGCAGGGTTGGGGAAAAAAAGGGTAAGCTTTTCTATCTCTTTTCCCTTCTTTCTTCTGTTTTTGCTTTTTTTTTTTTTTTCCCAAAAGAGGAAGCTCATTATGTTTAAGCTCCCACAGCTATATAGTCCAAAAACATTTTGGTCCTTTTTTTTCTTTTTTGCAGTACTCAAATAAAACTCAGAATGATACACTTGGACAAGTGGTCTTAACAGCAATGAAAACAAACACTTTATGAAAACAACATCTATAAGCCTCAGTCTCTTGTCTTTTATCTTTACTATTTTCTCTGAGTCTGGCATGAAACAGACACACACCCATCTCCACAGGGGTTAAACAGAGAACCATCCAAACATTACAAAGCGCCTTCCAGAATTTTGATGACTTCCATTCCCCAACTCTGGTGCACAAGGCTTGGCTGGTAGTGCAGGGACCACGGTGTCCTGGCAGGAACAGGCACTCGAACTGAGTGTACCAGAGTCAGCAGTTCTCCTCGGCCCTGCACACGATGCCCACATCCTAGAACAAGCCTCAGTCCTCTGTACAAGGAGCAGAGCATGCCTAGCTTGTTCCACATCTGGGTCAAAGTCAATTTCTGCTCAAACTTAGAGTTGAGTCTTTGCTCCTACTTTGTTTTAGGCCAGCTTTTAGCATGACTTTGTTTAATTAGCTAAGCTTTTCCTTCTGTATATGATCAAAGGTAGGGACAGAGGCAGAACCGAATGATCTGTATTTTAGTGGAATCAGGACAAAGCTGGGGGCTAAGGCATTATTTCCTGGGTCTATCTCAGAGAAAGGACCCTCTCTGGAGCCTGAACTCTAAATCCAGAGAGGTTGTACACAGGGGAAAAAATACAAATGATGCCTTAGATGCTAGTAGTGGTTTGAGTGTTTTGTGGGTAATTCCTATATTCTTCTTTATAACTTTTTATACTTTTTCACATTTCCTACTATAAGCCCACTACTTAGTGGGTCTGTAAGCTTGAGTAGGTTACATTATCCTGTGAAACATCTTAAGAAATCTTTAAATGGGGACAAGAGTAAAAGTTCTCAGGGCTTATGGAAGGGGTGACCTGAGGTCATGAATGTACAGTGTCTGACTTGCAGTTGTCACTCCATGGGCTCTAGTTCCCTCACTACTGTGCTCTTCTTCACACTGTGCTTTCATTATGGGGCTTGATTTAGGACCAGCTGGGAGGTTCCTTCTGTGAGAGAAGATCTGTCCACAACTCTGCTTCTTGAAGTTTAGTGTCCACCAGAATCTCCTTGAGGGCTTGTTCAAAACAAACTGTTAAGTTCCCTCCCTAATGTTTCTGATTCAATAGGCCTGGGTGGGGTCTGAGAATTTACCTTTTTAGCATGTTCCCAATGATGTTAATGTCCCTGATCCAGGGAACACACTTTGAGTACCATGGGTCTACAAGATGCATAACAATAATTAATTTCAAATTATTCTAAACATGAATATCTGATCTCTGTCTTTCTTCACTCCCTTTCTCCCTTCCTCCTCACACCCACTTATTTTTTTTCTAATTTGGAGGTTATAGAAACCACCAGACTCTATTTCTCATCTCTGTATTTTGAGTCAACAGCTCGATTCTCTTCTTATGTCAAGAAGCCAGGGGGAAGCAATAATGCTGTTTTGCTCGAAGTATCTTATTTCATTTGGATACCAAAAGAAAGAGGGACAAGCATTCTCTGGACAGCCCCTAATCTGGACTGATATATTTTACTAATAATAGAAAGACAGGCTCTTTGAAGACTGATGCTTAAAAAAAGTTGGAAGCACTATAGGCATCCTGGTGCCAGGCAATATTTTTATATTTAGGATTTGTTTAATCTTTTATCAATATAAATATTTGAGAAATAAAATGGTCAGGAAAATTACTAAGGAAAACATTTGAGGCTAGTGTGTGTGGAGTAGCAGCTTGATGCCTGAAAAGGCCCTCTTGGTCTTTCTAAATACTACAAGGCAGAGATGCTGTGCTTGGGATTCACGAACCCCCTGAAGTTAAATGCAAGAGGGTGTGTTTGCTTCTCTTTCTGGGAAGAGGGACTATGGCCTTCAGTGGACTTTGACTTAGAAAAGATTAATACTGCCATGGAGACTTCCTTGGTCAAAAGTCATATGTTAATTTCTTGATGAATAAAGCAAATTTCTAGTGGGAAAAGGAGCTGGGTGCATGCACTGGCAACTGACCTATTGAAATATGAGTGAGGAGTGAAGTCTACCAGTGAACTCTGTCAGGGAACCACTGCTTTATCCTTTCTCAGCTTTAGTTCCCTCATCTGTAACCGGTAGTTAATAAAGATAGTCACCTAGCTGAGCTGTCGTCCAGTTTAATGAGAAGTTTGCAAGGCCCTTAACATAGTGCCTGGTTCGTGGTTGATGCTAAAGCAATGGCAGCAAGTTGCAGTGGACGTCACGGCAAGTCTTTGGTTCCAACTCAAGGATCAGAGGTCTCCCCCAGGGAGGTAGGGTTATTACCCTCATTTTACAAATCATGAAACTGAGGATCATTTTCAGGACTTAGGGTGAGTTGTTATTTTATTAGCGCCCTGTTTTCTGCCAGTAAAATTGTATCATGTCATTATGTAAAAAATATAAATATTTTCTATTTGTAGGAAAACACTGTGATTTTCAAGCACTCGACCTCACAAACAAGCCTGAAAACCACTGGCCAAAGTAGGGTTTTGGAAAATAGCTTGACCAAGGCTGAGAATCTTAATCGCTTGATTCTAAAGTCTGTGCTCTACCCACCTAACCACTGCCCTGGCTGGGAGTAACGCTAGTCCCTCCCACTTCTGTATTGCATACCTTGGAATTAGTTTTGCATTTAAGCAAACACTTAGCTAGGAAAATGGAAATATGATACACACCGACATTTGCAAAACAACAGCACACACATACTAAAATTTTTTCTGGAAAAGGTAAAAGCAGACTCCTGAGTAACATAACATTTTAACCTACACTGCGGAGGTTGATGATAGCACAGCTGAAATGCTTACCGTGACTGTCACAAATGCTGTGAGTCTCTCGTGTTGTCACAGTTCCTTCTCTTAGCCAAGGACCTCACCAGTGGAGCCATTAGGGTCTTGCTACTCAAAAATGCGGGCTACACACAGTCCCAGTGGGATCAGTATCCCCAGGGAGCTTGTTAGAAATGCAGAATCTCAGGCCCACACCCACTGCTGAATAAAAATGTACATTTTAATAAGATCCTCTGGTGATTCATATGCACATTACCATTTGAGAAGCCTGTGTTCAGGTAGCCAAAAAGTTTCTTCTGGGGAGTGTGAGAAGCTGCACCATCCCCCGCCACCGCCCCCACCCGCCCACCTCCTCACACCCCGTGGTTTCTGGCTCACTGCTGCGTCCAGAGGATGTGCCTCATTTTGACCAGGGTTAACTGTCATCCTCTGAAAAGCCCAGAACCTAGAGAATTAGCAACCGGAAACAATCCCTTTGTTGCAGGAAGGGGGACCCCTTTCAGGGCCTGAAACTGGGCTCTTGTCTAACACTCGGAAATGAATTGTCCGAGGAGACACATGTGCTGACAAAGCGATAGATTTTATTGGGAAAGGGCACCCGGGTGGAGAGCAGTAGGGTAAGGGAACCCAGGAGAACAGCTCTGCCACATGGCTCGAAGTCTTGGGTTTTATGGTGATGGGATTCGTTTCCGGGTTGTCTTTGGCCAATTGTTCTGACTTAGAGTCCTTCTGGTGCATGCCTTGTTCAGCCAAGAAGGATGCCAGAGAGAAGGATTCTGGGAGGTGGTCAGACATGTGGTGTCTCCTTTTGACCTTTCCTGAACTCTTTCGGTTGGTGGAGGCTTATTAGTTCCGTGTTCCTTACCAGAACCTCCTGTCCTAAAACAACTCATGCAAATAGTTACTATGGTGCCTGGCCAGGGTGGGCGGTTTCAATCAGTGTGCTTCCCCTAACACCTTGTTTCAACAAAATTTTTCTGCCTGGGCACTAATGGGTAAAGTGTTAAGGCAGTGCTCCCAGTGACAGACAGAGCTCCTAGAGCAAGCTTTAAATGACTTGATGAAATCAATGGCTATTGAGGACTCTGGGGTTAGTGGTTCAGTCGCTAAGTCGAGTCTGACTCTTGCTGAGGCAGGAGGTAGATGGGCACCCCAGGGTAAAGCAACTGGAGATTCATTCTCTATTGACTGACACTCCAAGAAGAGGAGAGCAGGACAATTAAGGGAGGAGGCTGGGCCATGCCCAGACCACATATCTCTCATTCCCGAAGTCAGGAAACCTCCCTGACCACACGTGCACAGAAAAGCTCCTTGCAGGCCAAAGTGGGAGCAACGTCAAGGGATTCTCTACCCATATGCCTTTTTGGTAGGACCCACCCTGGCTAAGAGATGTGTGCACGTGTGGAAGGATCCTGAGATATACCAAGTATGGACTGGGAACCAAGCAAATTAAAATGATTGGCCAAAGGAGAACTGGAAGAAATGCACCATATAAGTGATTTAAACTTCCATGAAGGCACAGCTGAGGGATTCTCCCTCTGAGTCAGCCTGTGTGTCTCTTCACATGTATTGTACTCTTTCCTCTTAATAAATACTTAATTTGCTTCACTAGTTTCTGTCTTTGTGGAAACTCTTTTCTGCAAAGCCGAGGGACCAGGGCCCTTGTCACTGACTACTGGTCTAGTGGCTAGAATTTCACAGCAGCGACCCAGTTCAATCTCTGGCTGGAAATTCAAGCCTCTCTTCAAGGTGTTGCAGGCTGAGGCCACCAGAGATCACTGCGATCACAAAGACTGTAGCCTGCCAGTCTCCTCTGTCCATGGAATTCTCCAGGGAAGAATACTGGAATGAGTTTTCTTGCGCATGTGTGGTTGGGGAGGTCTCCTGATTTGCGGAACGAGAGATATGTGGTCTGGGCAGGGCCCCACCTCCTCCCTTAATTGTCCTGCTATTCTTGTCTTGGAGTTTCCGTCAATAGGGAATGAACCTCCCAACCCAGGGATCAAACCTGGGTTCGATCTGCATTACAGGCAAATTCTTACTGTCTTCCTGTCTGAGTCACAAGGAATTCTGACCCATTGTAATTAGGAGCTTACTGGAGAAGAGGAGGGGTTAGGAAGTGATGAGTGAGGCCTATTTAAAGTTGAAACATGGTTTCCACTTCTTGTTTTAACCCCTTCCTAGGGTCCTGTTCTAGGTATGGCTGAGCCATTTACCAAGCAGAACTGCATTTGGTCAAAGTGCTTTATGTCAGTTCCACAGATACTAATTTTCAGAAAGTGTACCTGCCCTGGGCAAGCTCATCTGATTCCATTAGTAGCCAAGAACAAGCTGACTGTGTAGATTCTGCGGCTGTCATTTCAGTGTCACTATCACGTTGAAATCCACAAAGGATTTAAATAGCACCATCCCTATTATTAAAATGGTCCTCAAACTTGGGATGCGAAACTCCCCAAAGTATGGAAAAGATAATGGCAGGTCCCCAAAGAGAGAAGAAAGAAGGCACATTGAGACCCCATGCATGGGAGCCATGGAGATAGTCATGGTAGGGCCAGCCTTTGACGTGAGAAGCACTGAGACTCTGCAGCAGCAAGTTCAGTGTGGTCTCCTCACAGGCTCGGGGAAGTTTAGTGACTTGGTGAGGTCATGGAACTGAAAAGAGGCAGAACTGGAACTAGAATTGAGTTTAATGGATTCCTTTGGCCTGGGAAAGTCCCGACTAGGAAAAAAAAAAAGTTTGCTACTCAAACTTTAGTGGCCTCACAATCATCTGGAAGGCTCGTTGAGACATGGAGTACTGGGTTCCACCCAGATTGTGTGGCTCAGTAGGTTTGGAGTGGAATCTGAGGGATGGCATTTCTAACAAGTTCCCAGGCATTGCAAATACCACACTTTGAGAACCACTGCTCTACTGGCTCTCTCCACTGCTAGATAGACAGTTCTGACTTTGCTTTCTTAACAGGTCACTACCATGTTCTTAGCTTCTCTAGGGCTCTGTCTACTGGAGTACAGCAGAGAAAAATATTAATCCATAATAGGGACAGGACAATGGGGGAAGGCTTTTGCTTGATGGTCAAATCCCAGATTTTTATTCTATAGTAGTGTTGGAGAAGACTCTTGAGAGTCCCTTGGACTGCAAGGACATCCAACCAGTCCATTCTGAAGGAGATCAGCCCTGGGATTTCTTTGGAAGGAATGATGCTAAAGCTGAAACTCCAGTACTTTGGCCACCTCATGTGAAGAGTTAACTCATTGGAAAAGACTCTGATGCTGGACAGATTGGGGGCAGGAGGAAAAGGGGACGACAGAGGATGAGATGGCTGAATGGCATCACTGACTCGATGGACGTGAGTCTGGGTGAACTCCGGGAGTTGGTGATGGACAGAGAGGCCTGGCGTGCTGCGGTTCATGGGATCGCAAAGAGTCGGACATGACTGAGCGACTGAACTGAACTAAACTGAACTGAATACTAGAGCCTACAGACACATGCACCAAAGGAAGCCTGAGACGCTAAACTGACACATTCAATTAAATGTTAAGAGAAAGGGAGATATATTAAAAGTCCATTTTATGCTGGAGAGGGTGTGGAGTAAAGGGAACCCTCTTACACTGTTGGTAGGAATGCAAACTAGTACAGCCACTATGGAAAACACTGTGGGGATTGCTTAAAAAACTGGAAATAGAACTGCCATACGACCCAGCAATCCCACTGGTGGGCATACACACCAAGGAAACCAGAATTGAAAGAGACATGTGTACCCCAATGTTCATCGCAGCACTGTTTATGATAGCCGGGACATGGAAGCAACCTAGATGTCCATTGGCACACGAATGGATAAGAAAGCTGTGGTACATATACACAATGGAATATTACTCAGATATTAAAAAGAATGCATTTGAATCAGTTCTAATGAGGTGGATGAAACTGGAGCCTATTATACAAAGTGAAGTAAGTCAGAAAGAAAAACACCAATACAGTATATTAACGCATATATAAAGAATTTAGAAATATGGTAATGATGACCCTATATGCGAGACAGCAAAAGAGACACAGATGTAAAGAACAGACTTTTGGACTCTGTGGGAGAAGGCGAGGGTGGGATGATTTGAGAGAATGGCATTGAAGCATGTGTGTTACCATATGTGAAATAGATAGCTAGTCCAGGTTCAATGCATGAGACAGGGTGCTCAGGGCTGGTGCACTGGGATGACCCTGAGGGATAGGATAAAGTGGGAGGTGGGAGGGGTGTTCAGGTTGGGGAACACATGTACACTCATGGCTGATTCATATCAATGTATGGCAAAAACCACTACAGTGTTGTAAAATAATTAGCCTCCAATTAAAATAAATAAATTAATTTTAAAAATAAAAGTCCATTTTAGCCATTGGGAAGAATCATAGAGGAGAATTGAAAGTAAGGAATTTTGGGGTCTGAGAGGCTCTGGAATAACCACAAGAGTGAAAGAAGAAAGAGAGGAGAAAAGTGCAATGGGTTATAAACGAAATGCCTTTCATATCCGTAAACCGATGCAATTAGAGATTGAAGTGTCTTTTTGCTCCTGAACTGTTTCTTTGAGTGTAATATCATGTGTGTCTCAGCCCCATGAGTTCTGGGATTGTTGTTCAGTTACTAATTTGTGTCTGACTTTTTGTGACTGCATGAACTGCAGCATGCCAGGCTTTCTTGTCCTTCACTATCTCCCGGAGTTTGCTCAGACTCATGTCCATTGAGTTGGTGATGCTATCTAAACAACTCATCCTCTGCTGCCCTCTTCTCCTTTTGCTTTCAATCTTTCCCAGCATCAGGGTCTTTTCCAATGAGTAGGCTCTTTGCATCAGGTGGCCAAAGTATTGGAACTTCAACTTCAGCATTGGTCCTTCGAATGAAAATTCAGAGTTGATTTCCTTTAGGACAGACTGATTTGAATTCCTTGCTGTCCAAGGGACTTTCAAATGTCTTCTCTAGAACCACAGTTCAAAAGCATCAATTCTTCAGTGCTCAGCCTTCTTTAAGACCCAATTCTCATATCCATACATGACTACTGGAAAAACAATAGCTTTCACAATAAGGACCCGTTCTAGCAAAGTGATGTCTCTGTTTTTTAATATGCTCTCTAGGTTTGTCTGAGCTTTTCTTTCAAGAAGCAAACATCTTTTGATTTCTTGGCTGTAATCACTGTCTGCAGTGATTTTGGAGCCCAAGAAAACAAAACCTGTCACTGTTTCCACTTTTTCCCCATCTATTTGTGATGAACTAATTGGACCAGATTCCATGATCTTAGTTTTTTGCATGTTGAGTTTTAAGTCAGCTTTTTCACTCTCCTGGGATTGACTGGGGACACAGAATTGGTCTTGCAGTAGTAATGGTGGCTTTATTCTGACACACCTCATCATCCAATTCTTGTTAGAACTGGTGGCAAGACAGCAAGCTGGGAAAGCATATCAGAATTCCAAGGAAATTAAAAAACACTCATGTTACATATCTAATTCTGAATTGTTTCTTAACTTTCACTGTGATTCTTCTTTGTTACCTGCAAACACTCAGAGAAATCTATTACATAAGACAGCATTGCCTTGGAGAATGAGGAAGTGTGTCTACACTGGGGTCTAAGTGATCATGAAAAGGACAGCAGCTGAGGGACTTTCCAGGTGGGCCAATGGTTAAGACTTTGCCTTCCAATGCAAGGGGTATGGGTTTGCTCTCTGGTTGGAGAGCTAAAATCCTATATGCTTCACAGCAAAAACCAACCAACCAAACAAAACAAAACATAAAACAGAAACAATATTATAACAAATTCAATAAAGACAAAGTTCTACGATTAAAAAAATTTTTTTTAAAAAAAGAAGCTGAGAAGACTAGTGATGAGGCAGGCAGAGGACATGGAAACGAGACCAGGAGTAGAGGTTTGGAGTGAGAGGTGACAGGCAAGCACCAGGATAATGTGTTCTCCCAGAATATATGTGGAGCGCATGGATTTCTTAAAGTGATAATTTGTTTGGCTATTAAAAGCAAAGATGATTCCAAACACTGGGGAATGGTGGTGCCTCTTTATATTGGAGAAGAGAGTTGGATCCTTAATGCAATTTTTACAAACTGTTATAACTAATTTAAATGTTCATATGATCTGCCTTGAAACAGGAGGGCCACTGTGCTAAGAGACAAGTCACTAGGATGGCTTAGACTTAATGGGAACCAGAATGCGATGAAGAAAGAGGAAAATCTCATAGGAAGCTCCATTTTGATATGTTCCCCGGTGGATTCACCCCAATCAAAGCGTCTTGGACAAAGAGTTAAGCATCTGGATTACAAGAAAATTTTAAAGAATGGTGGTATTCAGAAAGAACTTCAAAGCCTGATTTAATTTAACTGGTTAGCTTTTAGACTAAAAATATCACCTGCCTGGCTCTGCAATACTCGGAGAGTAATTTTACATTCCAGTGCAACCTGACACAAGATAAAATTTCTATATTTTTGAGGCTTCAGTTTTGCTGCTCTCATTAAAGTTTATCTTTAGAACGGAGAGAAGTAGCCTATTTTTATGATATGTCATCATTATATTCTTTATTATACAATTATCATATACATCATTATTATATGATGTATCATAATATCATACAATTGCCCAAATCAACAGCCCAGGATATGCTGAAAGTGACCCAGCCCAGAAGACAGGTGTCCCCATCTGGGCTATTATATGCAAAATAGTTCTGCTAGGTGCCTAAATGCCCCTTTAATAGAAAGGTCATTTTACCCAGGAGGGTGAAACGTTAGACAATCCATGTAGATTGCAGGTGAAAGGACTCTGGAATCACAAAACCCCAGTTTCAGCATTGACTAGTTCCATCTCTCCACCCTTAGTTTTCCCATCTGTAAAATGCAGGTGCTACATGAGTGCGTGCTTAGCTCTGTCTGACTCTTCTTGACCCCGTGGTCTGCAACCCAACAGGCTGCTCTGTCCACAGAATTTTCCAGGCAAGAATACTGGAGCGGGTTGCCATTGGGACTGAATCTGTGTCTCCTGCATTGGCAGGTGGATTGCCACTAAGCCACCAAGGAAGCTCTCAGAAATGGAGGTAGGAAGGGTGACTATTTCACAGCACAGTGCCTGGAACTTAGCACAGATTCAATAGATGTTAATATCCTGCTCCGTTTGGTGACGCGGGTTGTTACCTGGGAGCTTGCTAAGAGGAGCAGGATAGGAACATAAGGATTAATCTCATCTACAGGCCTTGAGAGACAGGACAGATAGAGGCCAAGGTGGTAGGCAGGCAGAGATTCCTGAGTCTAGGCCTGTCTTTGAAATCTCCTAAGTGTCAAGCATGGTCTGCAGGTGACATACACAAAATGCCTCACACATTTCATTTCTCAGAAGTATATGGACGCTGTTATGCTCTTCAAAATGCAACTTCAGTATTTCCCGGGTGGTGCAGTGGATAAGAATCTGCCTGCCAATGCAGGCAACATGGGTTCGATCCCTGGTCTGGGAGGATTCCAGTGTTGCAGAGCAGCTAAGCCTATGTGCCACAACTACTGAGCCTGTGCACCACATTTACTAAAGCCCAAGAGCCTAGAGCCCATGCTCTGCAACAAGAGAAGCCTGTGCACAACACAAACAAATAGATAAAAATCTGAAAAAAAATCAACTTCATTAAAAGTCAGTTTTGAATTTGTAGTAGCCTTGGTCATGCCAAGTGTTCTCAACTAGAGATCACAACTACTCAGGAACTTCCTCACCACTCTCCCTCCTTTTTTTTCTTTAAAAAATAAAACATTCTCCAATTGGAAAAGCCTGGCACTGTCACACCTGGGACCGGAGTCTTGTCCTAAACTGGGCAGGCAGGAAGGCTGAGGACACCTAGGTTTTGGGACTCAAGTGGACAAAGAAGTCACAACAGGAAAACATGGCCCTGAAAAATGTAGAGGGATCAGTTTTGCTCAGGCCATCCCAGGAAGAAATGCAAAATGTCAGAAAGTGGCCATGTCCTCAAAGCACACCTGGCTGTGTGAGGAATAAACAGATTTTGCGTGGGGACTGGGAGATCTGAAATTCCATAGGCAAACCTAGATGCAATTGTTTGCTTTCCCCCACATTCTCCATTTCCTTTGTTTTCTCCTCTGCGAATGTTTCCTTCTTTCTCAGTTCCTCTTCTTTTCACACTGCAGAGGACTCGATTCTAGTAGTGAGGAAAACTTGTGAAACAAATATTTGGGTTGTATTCTAAATCAGTTGTCATTTGTTTTCCGTTTCCTCTGTTACATTAGCTGGGCTTTGTTAGGAGAGGGGGTCGCACACTCAAGCCTTAGCATGTGAAACAAAACAGGGATGACTCCCCAGCAATATGATGTGCTCAACCAGAGTGTTTGCTGTTAAAAGAGTCTAACTTTGGTAACAGAGTTTTTAACCATTTGATGCGTGCTCTCTGAAAGAACTGGTTGCCAATTGCAACCAACTTTGTAGTATAACAAATTGTACAACTATTTGCCATTCTTGGAACTTTGAATCACCCCATAGGTACTATTTGAAATCTTACTTTGGTATAAGGAATATTTTGTAATATAAAATTTTCCTTGTCATAAAATTATCCATCTTTGATGGTTGCATTATACTCCACTATATAATGTAGCAACATGTATGCCATCACTATCCATTTGTTAGGACAGCAGCAACAAGTTATTCCATTTCTTACTAACATAAACTCTGCTGCAATGAACATCTTTGTGAACAAAAGCACCACCCGCATTTGTAACCCTTTCCGTGGGATAGTCACCTTGAAGTGGAATTCTTTGGCCAAAGAACGTGAACATTTTGAGGGCTGTTGGCACTTATTGCTGAGTTGTTTTCCAGAAAAGTTGCACTGTCTTACAACTCTATATCCACTACTCCTACCCCTGTCTGCAGCCTCCACACAAGCACTATAAAAATAAAATGTGAAATGCTTAGCATATGGCACTTGGCACCTAGTAGTGACTCAGTAAAAGGTAACTGATGATGAGGTTGAAAAAGTTTATTCTCACATTGTCTCTTTGCAGAGGTGCAGGGTTTCTCTGCTCTTCTGGGTTGTACATCATCTGGACATCCTGAATCACCTATTTATGTCCCTTCCCACTGCGCTGTGGAGGGACTGACTAGCTATGTGTGTGTGTGCACAGTAGAGGGACTGATGAGCTAATGTGACAAACTTCTTGAAACTGTCATTGGAAGGAAAATGGCCTAGTTTTACCTGCCCTGGATTTTCAATAGATGTCTAAGACTGTCGCTCAGCGGTTCTGAGCTCAGGCTATACGATAGAATCATCTGGAAGCTCTGTAAACAATACCAGAGCGTGGCCTTAGTTGGCTGAGGGCGGGGCCTGGACGTTGGCATTTAAAAAATTCTTCCCAGGTAATTCTAGTATAAGCAAAGGATGAGAATCCTAACCCAAAAGATGAATCGTTTAGAAATTCCAGGCACCACGTGGCATCGACTGAGGGACTTACTTAAAAGCTTTCTGGTGTCTCTCAAAGATTAGCCTAAGACTATGGGATGAAACGCTTAGGGGCCTCAATCTTCAACATATTGGCAAGTACTTACTAAGGTCCTGCCTGCCTGAAAGGCCAAAGAGATCAACTCCTTCTAGAGAAGTATTTTTCTCTGCGTTTATAATCACTTGTGTAGTGCCCCCTTGAGGGAGGAACTGGAGCTCCACATGGTTAATTAACTTGATCCCAATATGGCTAGCAAGAGGCCAACCTGGGACTCAAACCCAGACCCTAAATTGTATGGTCTCTCTACAAAACCGTGTTGCCATTACAAAAATTGCATTCATCTTTCTGTGTTCATGTAACTGAAATTGATTTTATTTTTTGCTATGTGGGGCTGACTTGGTTTCTCATTTTCAAAGAAGCTTGCCTCTAAAAATGTCCGCTTGCTCCCAACAAACAATTGTATTTTGATCAGGTATTATGGGTGTGTTCTAGACATGGCCCAAGAGGAATGTAGCTGTATCTAGTCATCACTTTATAAATATTGATGAAGAATGGTACAAATGTTTTAAAGGAAACTTTATCTGAAGGAGTGTCTTGGAATTCAGCTGTTTCTTTTCATGTTTTTCAGACCTCCTACCCTGGCACTGAAATCCAAACAGCCAAGGTTGGGCCAAATCCCAGTGTTTGCTCATTAGTATGGCACCAGTGATCCTGTACCTGGTAGGATTCAGGGTAGGGTGATTCCGGTGGCTGCAGTTGGCACACAGGGTCATTGTCTCTGAGCTGTGATGAATCTTTCATGACACAGTGGCTCCAAAGAAGGAAGTACTGAGTTGCAGATCACTTTATCAATTCCTTTTATTCTAAGAGTGTGAGAAGAAAAAGCCCATTTTATAGCAAGAGTAAAGGGAGGCAAAAATCCATAGCTCCACTTGCCTGAGGACACACGGTCACACTGGCCATGCCAGAAGGGAAATGTGTGCCTTGGATGGGCCCACTTTTACCTTCATTTTTTCCTCTATTAGTTGCTCATTTATTTTTGTTAAAGATTTTTTTTTTAAATGAGGATCATTTTTAAAGTCTTTATTGAATTTGTTACAATATTACTTCCGTTTTATGTCTTGTTTTTTTTTTTGGCTGTGAGGACTGTGGGATCTTAGCTCCCCAACCAGGGATCAAACCCACATCCCCTGCATTGTAAGCAAGGTGAAGTCTTAACCACTGGACTGCCAAGGAATTCCCGAGTTGCACATTTAAAAGTTGGGGATAAAGACATACGCAATCAACTGAATTGATTATAATAACAAAATTTAAAACAATTAAATTGACAAACATTAAGGAAATGGTTAAGGGAAAAATGTGGCTGGCCTATTCATCCCATGAAATAATGTAAATATTGAACATAATAGTTAAAAATAGTTTTTAATAGCTTGCAAAAATGCTTAAGCTATTGATATAAATGATTTTCCTTCTTCATTTTCCTGACCTCTAAGCCTGAACCACATGTGTGTGCTAAATTGCTCCAGTCATTTCTGACTCATTGTGACCCCATGGATTGTAGCCCACCAAACTCCTCTGCCTATGTGTCCATGAGATTCTCCAGGAAAGAATACTGGTGTGTATGAACCACATGTGAGTTTGTGAGAAATGCAGACTCTCAGGCCCCACTCAAGCTCTGCTGAATCAGAATCTGCATTTTGATAACATCTCCTGGTGATTCCCCACATTCACATTTGAGAAGCACTGATCTAAGTAAGGAGTTCTCCAAGACTCAGTCCTCAGACAACTTTACTCCGTTGTACCTGGAGTTAGAGATTCTAGCACCTGGTGGCATATTAAATTTCTGATTCCCTTTGTCTGTGAAAATGGCCTCAGGGACTGACATTTGTGTATTCACCTCAGGCATTCAAAAATCCCACAAGACTGAGATCTGTTATCTATGATTTCCCCTGTGATACAAGTAGAAAATGCATGACACCAAAGAGCATATATCTTGCTTATTAATGATGTAAAAACTACAAAGAGAAAAAAAATGGAAAGAAAAGACACCAAGATATTAACCATGATGCAAATAGAAGTGATTTTGGGGGCCGCGAGTTTCTTACATAGCTCTCTGTATAATGATCACTAACATCAGACCACAGATTCAGATGTGCAAGAGAGATATCTTTATTTTTATGTACTACAAATTAATTCTTACTTGGAGCCTCCATCTGCTTGCGGTGAAAACTTTTCAGTCAATTCAGGGAGATCTCTGCAAATCAGATTGGCTCAGTCAAGCTGCCAGTGTCCCTTGATATCATTGTGTGAAGACAAAATAGTATTTTTTGTTGTTGTTGTTATTTTTTGGAGGGCCTGCACCCCTCCAGGCTGGTGCAATGCCACACCAGCACATGTGGTGTGATGGCAAAGCACAGACCAGTTTTGATCTCCACCTGCTCCCTGGGATGTCTCTCTGCAATAAACAAGATGTGCCCCTGTGTGTGGTGGTCCCAGGCTCTGCTAATTTAGGACCCCACTTCTTTAACATTTTAGGTAAATTCCAGGAAGCTCTCATGGTGGTATTGGATTAGGAGCAGGTCAAAGAAGGCATGGAGTCCCCATAGTCTTCATCAGTGACATCATCCTTGCTAAGCTGCCCTGATTCCCGTCTGACCTCCAATGGAGTTGGTTGACCAGACTGATGCGAGAGTGTCCTTGCTGGTCCAAAACTTCTCCCAGTTGGATTCTCTCTCAGGGCTTCCAAGCCCTCCTGGGAAATATTCAGCTGCTCCATGAATCTCTTCCCTGATGACTTGCCTGATGGCTCAGCAGGTAAAGAATCTGCCTGCAATGCAGGAGACACAGAAGACTCAGGTTTGATCCCTGGGTTGGGAAGATCCACTGGAGGAGGAAATGGCAACCCACTCCAGTATTCTTAACTGAAAAATCCCATGGACAGAGGAGCCTGGCGGGCTACAGTCCAAAGGGTCACAAAGAGTTGGACACATCTGAGTGACTAAACACACCACAATCCTCACAAGAAACAGGAAACTTCTGAGGCCATCACAGCCCCAGGGGCCTGGATATGCCTGCCACCAGGCCCTACCTTGCGTCTGGTGATGCCGAGTAACACCTGTGACCCTCTTAAGTTCCGCCCACATGCCCCAAACCCTCCCGTGGGGTTTTGCCATTTACCCCTCCCTGGGACTGGCTAGGGGCCGGGGCCGGGATGGGTAGAACACAGAAGCCCTTCTCAAGGTTGTTCTTTGAATTTCCATCCAGAGAATCTTGCTCCTTTGGGACAGGCAAATTTCTTGGATCACCTTGCAGTCTTCCACATCTATTGTTTATTCACATACTCCTTGTCCTAGTCTAGGATTTACAAACCAAAATCCTAGGCCTTTCTTCTCCTTTTCTTCAGTTTCACCCCTCCCTGGCTCAGTGACAGCCTTCCACTGAATGGGAGGAGAGAGGGGTACTTTTAAGGAAACAAGGGAAAAACTGTTGATTAACATCTCAAAGTACTATCCTGCCGGGTGTTCTTTCCATGTTTTTTACGACAAATGGAGCTGCAGGAAAAATTTTTGCAGCAATTTTTTTTTTATAGAGAAGGTTATACTTATTTTTTTACAGTCACTTTCCTTCCTCTTATTCTCTTCCTGATAGAAAGACAGCCAGTGAATGCTCAGTCACGTCTTACTCTCTGTGACCCCGTGGACTGTAGCCCCCGCCAGTCTCCTCTGTCCGTGGAGTTTTCCAGGCAATAATACTGAAGTGGGTTGCCATGCCCTCCTCCAGGGGATCTTCCCAACCCAAATATCCAACCCACGTCTCTTGCATCTCCTGCATTGGAAGGCGGCTTCTTTACCAACTTTGCTGCCTGATGAGAAGACAGCTGCTGGCTAATGCTTCTAGAAGGCTTATTCTTTGCTCTGCATGATTGAGGGTGCTTTGTATGTATTACCTGATTTCATCCGTGCTGTGATATGAGCACCACCAACTTTGAGATGAGAAAATGCAGGTGAGACATGCAGAAGTTAAGGTACTTGGGTCAAGGCCTTGCATCTACTGACTGGTGAAGGACCTTCAAGATTCAAGTTCAGCAGCTTCTAAACAGCCCAACATCATAGGATGAGAAGCCAAACTGTTCTCTGCTCTGACCCACATGCCTAACTTCCGGGATCAAGATCAGAAGGTTCTAATGGTCTACTTGAAGTTTAGAGGCAATAGCCTTTCCTCCCTCACAAATCTGTAGTGGATATTTATCTTTTGAAAAGTCATTGGTAATTGTGGCTGTGTTTTTGCAGGTGGTCTGATGTCTGTTATTGAAGAGAAAGTCAAGGTTCGTGATGAAAACCTGACACTGGTTTTGGTTCATTTCTCAGAGGAAGCATAGTTTCTCACTAAGTTTTTTTTGATCAAAATGGAATGAAGGCCGTAAAATTCAAAGCAGGGTTAGAAGTGCAGCATTTACTCCTGGGAGCTTGCAGATGGCCGTGGGACAATTAGGAGCAATAACTAGGGGACAGGAGAGCTTCAGGCTGCCTAATCTTGTCTCACCTAGTGAACAGTTGATCCCAAGCTCACACACCCATGAAATCACAAATAGCCAGCAGCTGGGAAATAGTTCTGGGGGAAGAAAAGCAACGCCGGGGGCAAGTCTTCCCTCCCGGGTGCTTGGATGGATGCACACAAGTTTCCCCAGGATAAGAAGACAGCTGGTGAATTTCTTTGAGAAGCAGCTGGCACAAAGCTGCCACATACGATGGCTCTCAGTGTATATTATTAATGAATTCTGTCAACCCTCTTTCCTTGGAATTTAGAATCGTGTTACGGTCTGGTTGTGGAAATTTTGTTAAAAAGTTTTTCTTTCTGTATTAGTCTCCTCAGGCTGCTGTAACAAAATTCCACACACTGGGCAGCTTAAACAACAGAAACTAATTTTCTCACCATTCTGGATGGAGGCTGGAAGTCAAAGATCAAGGTGCTGGCAAGACTGGATTCTAGTGAGGCCTCTTTTCCTGACTTGCAGAGGCCACCTGACTCTGTGTCCTCTGGTGGCCTCTCCTATGTGCCCATAAGGAGAGAGAGAGAGAGTTCTCTGGTGTCTCTTCCTCATCTTATAAGGACCCCAGTGCTACTGGGTTAGGGTCCCTTATGACCTCATTGAACCTTAATTATCTCCTTAAAAGCCTATCTCCAAATACAGTCTCATTGGAGGTTAGGGTTTGAGATGAACACAATTCAGTCCATAACATGTACTGGTCACTGTTTTGGGTGCTGTGAAGGATACTTTCTGAAGAAGCTTCAGTCTGTGCCTTAAAAGGCTTCTTGTTTAGACAGCATATTAAAAAGCAAAGACATCTCTTTGTTGACAGAGGTCCACGTAGTCAAAGCTGATGCTGAAGCTCCAGTGACTTGTCCACCTGATGAGCTGACTCATTAGAAAAGACCCTAATTCTGGGAAAGATTGAAGGCAGGAGGAGACAGGGGTGACAGAGAATGAGATGGTTGGATGGCATCACCGTCTCAGTGGACATGAGTTTGAACAAGCTCCGGGAGATACTGAAGGACAGGGAAGCCTGGCGTGCTGCAGTTCATGGGGTCGCAAAGAGTTGGACACGACTGAGCGACTGATACAGTAACAAAGATTAAGGACTGACTCTGTGGCCATTAGGGTAGTGGGATGTACAGTGAGCTGTGGCCCCCACTGAAAACAGGCCTCTACTTTATTTATTTTTATTGATATATAGTTGATTTACAATGCTGGGTTAGTTTTTTAGGGTACAGCAAAATGATTCAGTTTTATGTATATTTTTCGGATTCTTTTCCATTATAGTTTATTATAAGAAAGTGAATATATAGTTTCCTGTGCTATACAGTAGTAACTCATAAATCTATTTTACGTATAATAGTTTGTATCTGATAATTCCAAACTCCTAATTCATCCCTCCACCACCCTTTCCTCTTTGATAGCCATAGGTTTGTTTTCTATCAGACCTCTGCTTTAAGTGGTAATTCCTATGTGAACTTTTCTATGATGGTTTCTTGAGCAAGCGAGTTCCACAAATATTCTGGATAGGGCTATTTTCTTGGTGTGGCAGAATTGTACATTGAAGCCCTTAAAAGTATCGATGAGATGAAGTTCTGGGAACTCCAAAGCAAGATCTGGGAGTGAACTTGGGCAATTAGACCAAATTAAACACGGGGTTCCTGGGGTTCCAGTTTTGACCATCTGGGACAACCACTCACACACACTACACAATGTGTATGGTTACAGGTTACAGAGGACAGGAAACTTGGCAGAGAGGATGGAGCAAAGCCTTTGGGATGGGGTTGTTGCAAGAGGAGGCCACAAGTCCCTCTCACATTACTAGCTATGTGAGGAAAAGGAAACTAACGGAGAAATACACAAACACAGGAACCTGTATGTTCCACAGACCCAAAGACTTTTAAGCTCTTCACTAGCTGCAATTAAGCTTCCACTGCTGCTGCTGCTAAGTCGCTTCAGTCGTGTTCGACTCTGTGTGATCCCATAGATGGCAGCCCACCAGGCTCCTCTGTCCCTGGGATTCTCCAGGCAAGAACACTGGAATGGGTTGCCATTTCCTTCTCCAATGTATGAAAGTGAAAAGTGAAAGTGAAGTGGCCCAGTCATGTCCGACCCTCAGCGACCCCATGGACCACAGCCTACCAAGCTCCTCCGTCCATGAAAAATGTCCTTGAATTTGACACTTGAGATTGGCCCCAGCCTGACAGGTAAAATTGTTCTTAACGGGGAGAAAAGGCCTGGGAGTACAGTTTTGCCCTTGAGCCACTAGGGGGCACACATGGCTTCCCTCTCATCAACAGAGGAGGAAGGGAAGGATCTGCATAATTGTGATGTGGTCGGGGTGGGCATTCCGTGTGGTATCAGCATGGTTAGAAGCTCTCTTGGTCTTGCTTTGCGGGGGAGGAGAGAAGGGTAGGTGACCTGTCAAAGACTTAGTTATTTACATAGTAACTTAAATTGAAGAAAGTAGGGAAAACCACTAGACTATTCAGGTATGACCTAAATCAAATCCCTTATGATTATACAGTGGAAGTGAGACATAGATTTAAGGGCCTAGATCTGATAGATAGAGTGCCTGATGAACTATGGAATGAGGTTCATGACACTGTACAGGAGACAGGGATCAAGACCATCCCCATGGAAAAGAAATGCAAAAAAGCAAAATGGCTGTCTGGGGAGGCCTTACAAATAGCTGTGAAAAGAAGAGAAGTGAAAAGCAAAGGAGAAAAGGAAAGATATAAACATCTGAATGCAGAGTTCCAAAGACTAGCAAGAAGAGATAAGAAAGCCTTCTTCAGCGATCAATGTAAAGAAATAGAGAAAAACAACAGAATGGGAAAGACTAGGGATCTCTTCAAGAAAATCAGAGATACCAAAGGAACATTTCATGCAAAGATGGGCACAATAAAGGACAGAAATGGTATGGACCTAACAGAAGCAGAAGATATTAAGAAGAGGTGGCAAGAATACACAGAAGAACTGTACAAAAAAGATCTTCACGACCAAGATAATCATGATGGTGTGATCACTCACCTAGAGCCAGACATCCTGGAATGTGAAGTCAAGTGGGCCTTAGAAAGCATCACTACGAACAAAGCTAGTGGAGGTGATAGAATTCCAGTTGAACTATTCCAAATCCTGAAAGATGATGCTGTGAAAGTGCTGCACTCAATATGCCAGCAAATTTGGAAAACTCAGCAGTGGCCATAGGACTGGAAAAGGTCAGTTTTCATTCCAATCCCAAAGAAAGGCAATGCCAAAGAATGCTCAAACTACCGCACACTTGCACTCATCTCACATGCTAGTAAAGTAATGCTCAAAATTCTCCAAGCCAGGCTTCAGCAATATGTGAACTGTGAACTTCCAGATGTTCAAGCTGGTTTTAAAAAAGGCAGAGGAACCAGAGATCAAATTGCCAACATCCGCTGGATCATGGAAAAAGCAGGAGAGTTCCAGAAAAGCATCTATTTCTGCTTTATTGACTATGCCAAAGCCTTTGACTGTGTGGATCACAATAAACCGTGGAAAATTCTTCAAGAGATGGGAATACCAGACCACCTGACCTGCCTCTTGAGAAATTTGTATGCAGGTCAGGAAGCAACAGTTAGAACTGGACATGGAACAACAGACTTGTTCCAAATAGGAAAAGGAGTACGTCAAGGCTGTATATTGTCACCCTGCTTATTTAACTTATATGCAGAGTACATCATGAGAAACGCTGGACTGGAAGAAACACAAGCTGGAATCAAGATTGCCAGGAGAAATATCAATAACCTCAGATATGCAGATGACACCACCCTTCTGGCAGAAAAGGGAAGAGGAACTAAAAAGCCTCTTGATGAAAGTGAAAGAGGAGAGTCAAAGAGTTGGCTTAAAGCTCAACATTCAGAAAACGAAGATCATGGCATCCGGTCCCATCACTTCATGGAAAATAGATGGGAAAACAGTGGAAACAGTGTCAGACTTTATTTTTCTGGGCTCCAAAATCACTGCAGATGGTGACTGCAGCCATGAAATTAAAAGACGCTTACTCCTTGGAAGGAAAGTTATGACCAACCTAGATAGCATATTCAAAAGCAGAGACATTACTTTGCCAACAAAGGTCCGTCTAGTCAAAGCTATGGTTTTTCCAGTGGTCATGTATGGATGTGAGAATTGGACTGTGAAGAAGGCTGAGTGCCGAAGAATTGATGCTTTTGAACTGTGGTGTTGGAGAAGACTCTTGAGAGTCCCTTGGACTGCAAGGACATCCAACCAGTCCATTCTGAAGGAGATCAGCCCTGGGATTTCTTTGGAAGGAATGATGCTGAAGCTGAAACTCCATTCCTTTGGCCACCTCATTTGAAGAGTTGACTCATTGGAAAAGACTCTGATGCTGGGAGGGATTGGGGGCAGGAGGAGAAGGGGACGACAGAGGATGAGATGGCTGGATGGCATCACTGACTCGATGGACATGAGTCTGAGTGAACTCCGGGAGTTGGTGATGGACAGGGAGGCCTGGTGTGCTGCGATTCACGGGGTCGCAAAGAGTTGGACACGACTGAGCGACTGATCTGATCTGACAATGTGTATTGTTGTTGTTGTTTAGTTGTTAAGTAGTGTCTGACTCTTTTTGACCCCATAGACTGTAGCCTCCAGGCTCCTCTGTCCATGGGATTCTCCAGGCAAGAATACTGGAGTGGGTTGCCATTCCTTTCTCCAGGGGACCGTCTCAACTCAGGGATAGAACCCATGTCTCCTGTTTGGCATGTGGATTCTTTACCACTGAGCCATCAGGGAAGCCCTGAACATCTATTGACCTTATATGATAGTCTAGCTGGTGGAAAGTTCTAGGGTGTGATACCCCAAACAAATAACAGTTTGTTTCAAGGTAACTGACCCGTGTGAGTGTGCTGTGCACCATACAGGAGAGTACTGTATGCACACGCACTAACTAGACATGCTGACCGACTTCAATACATTAACACAGTGTGTAAATATTGCTTCAGGTTAGAAAATTTTTTGTGTCCAAATCATGTCATCTTTTCAAAATACACCTGGAGAGAAAATGCTGCCCATATTTTAGAGAGCTTTTTATTTTCACTGAATAGTAGATTTTTACCCTAGCCTGCCTAGAAGATATGAGTCACCAAATTGGGGATGCTGACCACAAGGAACACTAGATCCCAGTCCCCCATCATCGCTTGTCCTATCCTGGCCCCCTGCACAGATCTGTGGCTCCTAGCCAGAAGTTGCTGGTATTCCTCAATCTCCTAGGGCCTGCCTTCTCCAGGTCTCCCAGCTGCTGTAACCTGCTCACTTCTCATATATTTTCTCATATACTAAATAGAGAACCAACAAGAGCCTTCTTTATATTAGGGGTTATGGGACAAAAAGATCTGAGTCATGAAGCCAGCATCCTCACTGGGGATTGCCACCCTCGCCTCATCAGCAGGAGGTAGGACCAAGGGCAAGAGGCCCTAGTAGAGAAGGGAAGGAAAGTTTGCTCCCGGGGGGCCAGGTTACTGGGTTTGATCCTTTCAGTGCCACTATCTCATTTAATCTTCATACCACTCTGACTTTTCTGTTATTATCTCCATTTTACAGATAAGAAAACTGAGGATCAGAGAAGCTAAGTATTTTCTAATGTTCATACGGATCTGGGCTCTGAACTAGCATATATATTTCAGTCCTGGTTTCAGTGTCACTGTTTACTTTACCAGAATCCCCTGACGACTTCTCTATTTTCCTGGTTCTCCACGTAACTGAAGATCCTGTATTGGCGATGGCAATGTGAGTGATGATGATAATGATGATATTAGCTAACTTTTATCAACCAAGCAATGTGTTAAGATTTTCTCATAGCTCAGATCATAAAATCTGCCTGCAATGCGGGAGACCTGGGTTTGATTCCTGGGTCCAGAGGAACCCCTGGAGAAGGAAATGGCAACCCACTCCAGTATTCTTGCCTAAAAAATCCCGTGGACAGAGGAGCCTGATGGGCTACAGTCCTTGGGTCTCGTCTCAAGAGTCAGATATGACTTAGCCACTAAACCATCACAATGTGCTAAGCATCAAATCTTCAATTCTCACGATGACTTTACACTGAAATTAGTATTATTATCACTGTTTCAGAGATGAGGTACCTGAAGCTTAGGAATTTTAAGAAACTTGCACAAGGTCACACTACCTGTAGGTGAAAGAGAGAGCCTGGATTTGAACCCAAGTCTGCCTCTAAGCTCAAATATTTAAACCACTGTGCTTTCCTGTGCATCTTGAAAATACTAAGCAAATGCAGACATACTCAGGCTGCACAACTATTCAGAAGATCTTTTAAAAATCTAAAATAGTACTTAGCGAAAAGGGGAACTTTCACGTCTTTATGTGGCATGTTATAATGATGCAGCTGGAAAAAAATGCTTACATGCTAAAATAGGATACTTTCTAACTTTCTCTGCTTAGAAAAATAATCAACTATAATTATTTTCATTTATTCTGTTCTTGAATTGGAAATTTCTGGAGTCTGGCTTTAATTGCATAGAAAGTCAGCCTGGGCTGTTATTGTTTGTCAGGAGCCTCTTTCATCATTTCTAGCACTAGTTGATGGGCTCACTAGGATCTAGGGGATCATTGGTGTTTCTGGATCAGTGAAGGCCTTAGGTAATCAAGGACAAAGGAATGAATGGCTATTACGTTGTCAGCTATTAGCATCTGTCTATAAAACAATGAATAATAGGGAGTGACCCAAGGAAAGTGGAAGTATGGTTAACAATGAACTTGAGTTAATAGTCTTGACACACTGAACCTGAGTCCATTGGTCTGCTATTCTACCTGCAATATTGGGGACGAAGTAGAGTAGTCCCTTCTTATCTACACCTTGTAAAGGGTCAGATATCAAACTGGATCTCAGAACTTGTCAATATTCCCTGGGGCAGTATTTTTTTAACTCAGGGTGTGAGAATTTCCCTAACAATATTTCAAAGAGCAAATAAAAGGATGAGTTCATCAATGAGGGTCAGATGGGTATTACCTGAATATCTGGGATACCAGTAGTTCTACTATTTGGTGAGTGAACACTGAGGATGATTTGATAAGGAGATAGGCATTGAACAGGATGGAGGTGCATGGCCTCTGCCCTGAGTCAACAGCCCAAGGAGGAGGACTCACTTTAGTTCCCTAGGTGGCAGCAGCCAACAAGGATTTAGAAGTCTCCAAGGGTGGGGCATCTCAGGGAAAGAAAGCAATGTGAAGAGAGGCTGGATTTCATAATAGGTTCAGGATTCTGAGGAGGGTGGTGAAGGATGTGGGAATGGGAGGCAGTGTAGCACAGTGTGGAGCTGGAAGCAGGAAGCCTGCCTCTAAGTTCAGCTCTGTCCCTGGCTGGTCATGGGACCTGGGGCAACTCCTTTGTCAGCCATCCTCCCACAGCCAATCATCTTTCTCATCTTCACCTCCATCCAATAAGTAGGGTTGGATGAGGTCATCTCTAAGTACCTTTTGATATTATATGACTCACAATTTGATGATGGCCCTGGCATTTTTTATTGAATTCTTTATGATAAAAGAACTTGATTACATTGGAGGGAGTTGTGGAGGGAATGTGTATGTTCTAGAGAGATGCATTATGCCATTGTCATTTTAATAGTGTTCTATGTCCAGAGCACATGCTGACCTTCACAAACCAGGACACTGGTGTCCACTGGTGAAGGTGTTTTGTGTGTGTGGGGGGGTGTGTGTGTGGTCGGGTGACATAATGTGATCCACCTATTGCTCCCTCTCAACTGAAACTTTTTGCAGTTTTCCAGAAGCTGTGCCCAAATGGATGAAGCTTTTTACAATAGTACTGCCTTCCAGCTGACTGAACCATGCCATGATTGTTTTAATTTCTTTGTTATTTTTTCTTTGTGCCAGGCATTGTGCTAAGCCCTGCATATATTTCACATACCTGTATCTCTTTTATTCTACATTCAAGTAGTTGTTTTAAAAAAATTATTTATTTTTTATTGAAGGATAATGGCTTTACAGAATTTTGCTGTTTTCTGTCAAACCTCAACATGAATCAGCCATAGGTATACATATATCCCCTCCCTTTTGAAACTCCCTCCCATCTCCCTCCCCATCCCACCCTTCTAGGTTGATACAGAGCCCCTGTTTGAGTTTCCTGAACCATACAGCAAATTCCCATTGGCTATCTATTTTACTTATGGTAATGTAAGTCTCCATGTTACCTTTCCATACATCTCACCCTCTCCTCCTCTCTCTCCATGTCCATAAATCTATTTTCTATGTCTGTTTCTCCATTGCTGCCCTGTAAATAAATGATTTAGTACCATTTTTCTAGATTCCGTGTATATGTGTTAGAATACAATATTTATCTTTCTCTTTCTGATTCACTTCACTCTGTATAATAGTTTCTAGGTTCATCCACCTCATTAGAACTGACTCAAATGCATTCCTTTTTATGGTTGAGTAATATTCCACTGTGTATATGCACCACAACTTCTTTATCCATTCATCTGTTGAAGGGCACTAGGTTGCTTCCATGTTCTAGCTATTGTAAATAGTGCTGCAATGAACAATGGGATACATGTGTCTTTTTCAATTTTGGTTTCCTCAGGGTATATGCCTAGCAGTGGGATTTCTGGGTCATATGGTGGTTTTATTCCTAGTTTTTTAAAGAATCTCCATACCAACTTCAATAGTGCCTGTATCAATTTACATTCCAACCAACAGTGCAAGAGCATTCCCTTTTATCCACACCCTCTCCAGCATTTATTGTTTGTAGACTTTTTGATGATGGCCATTCTGACTGGTGTGAGGTGATATCTCATTGGGGTTTTGATTTGCATTTCTCTAATAATGAACAATGTTGAGCATCTTTTCATGTGTTTGTTAGCCATCTGTATGTCTTCTTTGGAGAAATGTCTTTTCCCACTTTTTGATTGGGCTGTTTGTTTTTCTGGTATTGAGTTATATGAGTGGCTTGTATATTTTGGAAATTAATCCTTTGCCAGTTGTTTCATTTGCTATTATTTTCTCCCATTCTGAGGGTTGTCTGTTCACCTTGCTTATAGTTTCCTTTGCTGTGAAAAAGCTTTTAAATTTAATCAAGTCCCACTTGTTTACTTTTGTTTTTATTTCCATTACTCTAGGCTATGGTTTTTCCAGTGGTCATGTATGGATGTGAGAGTTGGACTGTGAAGAAGGCTGAGCACAGAAGAATTGATACTTTTGAACTGTGGTGTTGGAGAAGACTCTTGAGAGTCCCTTGGACTGCAAGGACATCCAACCAGTCCATTCTGAAGGAGATCAGCCCTGGGATTTCTTTGGAAGGAATGATGCTAAAGCTGAAACTCCAGTACTTTGGCCACCTCATGCGAAGAGTTGACTCATTGGAAAAGACTCTCATGCTGGGAGGAATTGGGGGCAGGAGGAAAAGGGGACGACGGAGGATGAGATGGCTGGATGGCATCACTGACTCAATGGATGTGAGTTTGAGTGAACTCCAGGAGTTGGTGATGGACAGGGAGGCCTGGCGTGCTGCGATTCATGGGGTCGCAAAGAGTCGAACACCACTGAGTGACTGAACTGAACTGAACTGAGGAGGTGGGTCATAGAGGATCTTGCTTTATGTCATCAAGTGTTCTGTCTATGTTTTCCTCTAAGAGTTTTATAGTTTCTGGTCTTACATTTGGGTCTTTAATCCATTTTGAATTTATCTTTGTGTATGGTGTTAGGAAGTGTTCTAATTTCATTCTTTTACATGTAGCTGTCCAGTTTTCCTAGCACCATTTATTGAAGAGGGTGTCTTTGCCCCATTGTGTATTCTTGTCTCCTTTGTCAAAAATAAGGTACCCATAGGTGCATGGGTTTATTTCTGGGCTTTCTATCTTGTTCCATTGGTTTATGTTTCTGTTTTTGTGCCAGTACCATACTGTCTTGATGACTGTAGCTTTGTAGTATAATCTGAAGTCAGGATGGTTGATTCCCCCAGCTCCATTTTTCTTTCTCAAGACTGCTTTGGCTCTTCAGAGTCTTTTGTGTTTCCATATAAACTGTAAAATTTTTTGTTCTAGTTCTGTGAAAAATGTCATTGGTAATTTGACAGGGATCACATTGAATCTGTAGACTGCATTTGGTAGTATAATCATTTTTACAGTATTGACTCTTCCTACTCAGGAACATGGAATATCTCTCCATCTGTTTATGTCATCTTCGATTTCTTTCATTCAGTTCAGTTCAGTTCAGTTCAGTCGCTCAGTTGTGTCAGACTCTTTACAACCCCATGAACAGCAGCAGACCAGGCCTTCCTGTCCATCACCAACTCCCAAAGTCTACCCAAACTCATGTCCGTTGAGTAGGTGATGCCATTCAACCATCTCATCCTCTGCTATCACCTTCTCCTCCCGCCCTCAATCTTTCCCAGCAGTGTCTTATAATTTTCTATGTATGGTTCTTTTGTCTCCTTAGGTAGGTTTATTCCTAGATATTTAATTCTTTTTGTTGCAATGGTGAATGGAATTGATTGATTCCTTAATTTCTCTTTCTGATTTTTCATTGTTAGTATATAGAAATGCAAGTGATTTCTGTGTATTGATTTTGTATCCTGCAACTTTGCTAAATTCACTGATTAGCTCTAGTAATTTTCTGATACTATCTTTAGGGTTTTCTATGTACAGTATCGTGTCATCTGCAAACAGTGAGAGCTTTCTTTCTCACTGAAGAAAGAAAAGAAACTCACAAGAAGAAAAAAGACTTCTTTTCCAATCTGGATCCCTTTTATTTCTTTTTCTTCTTTGATTGCTGTAGCTCGGACTTCCAGAACTATGTTGAATAATAGTGGTGAAAGTGGACACCCTTGTCTTGTTCCTAATCTTAGAGGGAATGCTTTCTATTTTTCACCATTGAGAATAATGTTTGCTGTAGGCTTATCATATATGGCCTTTACTATGTTGAGATAGGTTCCTTCTATGCCCATTTTTTGACGAGTTACTCCTTGGAAGGAAAGTTATGACCAACCTAGATAGCATATTCAAAAGCAGAGACATTACTTTGCCAACAAAGGTTCATCTAGTCAAGGCTATGGTTTTTCCTGTGGTCATGTATGGATGTGAGAGTTGGACTGTGAAGAAGAATTGATGCTTTTGAACTGTGGTGTTGGAGAAGACTCTTGAGAGTCCCTTGGACTGCAAGGAGATCCAACCAGTTCATTCTGAAGGAGATCAGTCCTGGGATTTCTTTGGAAGGAATGATGCTAAAGCTGAAACTCCAGTACTTTGGCCACCTCATGCGGAGAGTTGACTCATTGGAAAAGACTCTGATGCTGGGAGGGATTGGGGGCAAGAGGAGAAGGGAACGACAGAGGATGAGATGGCTGGATGGCATCACTGACTCGATGGATGTGAGTCTGAGTGAACTCTGGGAGTTGGTGATGGACAAGGAGGCCTGGCATGCTGCGATTCATGGGGTCGCAAAGAGTCGGACACGACTGAGCGACTGATCTGATCTGATCTGATCTGAATCATAAATGGGTGCTGAATTTTGTCAAAGGCTTTTTCTGCATCTATTGAGTTGTCATATGGTTTTTACCTTTCAATTTGTTAATATGGTCTATCACATTGATTGATTTGCATATATTGAAGAATCCTTGCATTCCTGGAATAAACCCAACTTAATCATAGTGTATGAGCTTTTTGATGTGTTGCTGAATTCTGTTTGCTAAAATTTTGTTGAGTATTTTTGCATCTATGTTCATCAGTGATATTGGCCTGTAGTTTTCTTTTTTGTGTGTTGTCTTTGTCTGGTTTTGGTATCAGGGTAATGGTGGCCTTGTAGAACGAGTTTGGAAGTGTTCCTTCCTCTGCAATTTTTTGAAACAGTTAGACAGATAGGCATTAGCTCTTCTCTAAATGTTTGATAGAATTCTCCTGTGAAGCCATCTGGTCCTGGGCTTTTGTTTTGGGGGAGATTTTTGATCACAGCTTCAATTTCAATGCTTGTAGTTGGGTTGTTCATGATTTCTATTTCTTCCTGGTTCAGTCTTGGAAGATTGAACTTTTCTAAGAATCTGTCCATTTCTTCCAGGTTATCTATTTTATTGCCATATCATTGTTCATAATAGTCTCTTATAATCCTTTGTATTTCTGCATTTTGTAACCTCTACTTTTTCATTTCTAATTTTGTTGATTTGATTCTTCTCTCTTTTTTTCTTGAGGAGTCTAGTTAAAGGTTTGTCAATTTTGTTTATTTTCTCAAAGAACCAGCTTTTAGTTTTTTTAATCTTTACTATTGTTTCTTTCATTTCTTTTTCATTTATTTCTGCTCAGGTCTTTATGATTTCTTTCCTTCTACTAATTTTCTTTTTTTTTTTTTTGTTTTTCTTCTTTTCCCAGTTGTTTTAGGTGTAAAGTTAGGTTGTCTGCTCTGTTTTTCTTATTTCTTGAGGTAGGATTGTATTGCTATAAACTTCCCTCTTAGAACTACTTTTGCTGCATCCCATAGGTCATGTTTTCATTGTCATTTGTTTCTAGAAATTTTTTTAGTTCCCTTTTGATTTCTTCACCTGTTGGTTATTTAGAAACATGTTGTTTAGTCTCCATGTGTTTGAGTTTCTTACACTTTTTTTCCCTTG
This sequence comes from Bos mutus, assembly GCF_027580195.1. Taxonomy (NCBI): domain Eukaryota; kingdom Metazoa; phylum Chordata; class Mammalia; order Artiodactyla; family Bovidae; genus Bos; species Bos mutus. Next base: position 95,536,790 of record NC_091617.1, read on the forward strand.
TAATTGATATCTAGTTTCATAGCATTGTGGTTGGAAAAGATGCTTGATATGATTTCAGTTTTCTTAAATTTACTGAGGTTTGATTTGTGACCCAAGATGTGGTCTATCCTGGAGAATGTTCCATGGGCACGTGAGAAGGTGTATGCTTCTGCATTTTGATGGACTGTCCTGAAGTATCAATGAGATCTATCTCATCTAATGTATCATTTAAGACTTGTGTTTCCTTATTAATTTTCTGTTTTGATGATCTGTCTATTGGTGTGAGGGGGGTGTTAAAATCTCCTACTATTATTGTGTTATTTTCAATTTCTCCTTTTACATCTGTTAGTGTTTGTCTTATGTATGGAGGTATTCCTATGTTGGGTGCATAGATATTTACAGTTGTTATATCTTCCTCTTGGATTGATCCCTTGATCATTATGTAGTATCCTCCCTTATCTCTTGTAATATTCTTTATTTTAAGGTTTATTTTGTCTGATATGAAGATTGCTACTCCAGCTTTCTTTTGCTTCCCATTTGCGTGGAATATATTTTTCCATCCTCTCATTTTCAGTCTGTATGTGTCTTGAGGTCTGAAGTGGGTTTCTTGTAGACAGCATATATATGGGTCTTGTTTTTGTATCCATTCAGCCAGTCTGTGTCTTTTGGTTGGAACATTTAATCCATTTACATTTAAAGTAATTATTGATATATATATGTTCCTATTGCCATTTTCTAATTGTTTGGGGTTAATTTTGTAGATCTTTTTTCTTCTCTTGTATTTCTTGACTATATAAGTCCATTTAACATTTGTTGTAAAGCTGGTTTGCTGGTACTAAATTCTCTAAACTTTTGCTTGTCTGAAAAGCTTTTTATTTCTCCATAAATTTTGAATGAGATCCTTGCTGGGTGCAGTAATCTTGGTTGTAGTTTTTTTCCATTTAGTACTTTAAATATATCCTGCCATTCCCTTCTGGCCTGCAGAGTTTCTGCTGAAAGATCAGCTGTTAAGTGTATGGAGTTTCCCTTGTGTGTTACTTGTTGCTTCTGCCTTGCTGCTTTTTAATATTCTTTCTTTGTGTTTAGTCTTTTTTAGTTTGATTAGTATGTGTCTTGGTGTGTTTCTCCTTAGGTTTATCCTATATGGGACTCTTTGTGCCTCTTGGACTTGATTGACTATTTCCTTTTCCATGTTAGGGAAATTTTCAACTATAATCTCTTCAAATATTTTCTCATACCCTTTCTTTTTCTCTTCTTCTTCTGAGACCCCTATAATTTGAATGTTGATGTGTTTGATATTGTCAGAGGTCTCTGAGATGATCCTCAGTTCTTTTCATTCTTTTTTTTTTTTTTATTCTGCTCTTCAGAAGTTATTTCCACCATTTTATCTTCTAGCTCACTGGTTCATTCTTCTGCTTCAGATATTCTGCTATTGATTCCTTATAGAGTATTTTTAATTTCAGTAATTGTGTTGTTTGTCTCTGTATGTTTATTCTTTAATTGTCCTAGGTCTTTGTTAATTGATTTTTGCATTTTCTCCATTTTGTTTTCAAGATTTTTGATCATCTTTACTATTATTATTCTGAATTCTTTTTCAGGTAGTTTGCCTATTTCCTCTTCATTTATTTGGACTTCTGTGTTTCTGGTTTGTTCCTTCATTTGTGCAGTATTTCTCTGCCTTTACACTATTTTTTTTTTTTTTAAGTTATCATGTTTGAGGTCTCCTTTTCCTAGGCTTCAAGAAAAGTTGAATTATTTCCTTGAAGAATGTTGAATTCTTTCTCCTTTTGGTTTCTGCCCTCCTAAGGTTGGCCCAATGGTTTGTGTGAGCTTTGTATAGGGTGAGATTTGTGCTTTTTGTTTGTTTGTTTTTCCTCCAATGAGCAAGGCTGAGTGAGGTGGTAATCCTGTCTGCTGAGGATTGGGTTTGTATTTTTGTTTTGTTTGTTGATTAAATGAGGCATCCTGCACAGGTTGCTACTGGGTCTTGTATTCAAGTGGTTTCCTTGGTGAGAGTTCTCACTAGTTGATACTCCCTACGGTTAGTTCTCTGGTAGAGCTAACTAACTAGGGTTAGTTCTCTTATAGGGTTAGTTCTTGGAGTCAGTGCTCCCACTCCAAAGGCTCAGGGCTTGATCTTTGGTCAGGAATGAAGATTCCACAAGTGGTTTGTTATGGCATTAAGCGAGATTAAAACAAATATCCAAAAACAAGAAACCAAAGAGGAATCCCAGACAAATGGCAGTTACAAAATCAGGCAAATAATAATTAAAATTATGGAATATACACATATACATATAAACCCATGAGCAAAGTGAAAAAGTCCAGCAAAAATAAAATACAGTAGATTGACCTGGCGAACAAAGGAAATAAAAAATTATATTTACCAGTTAAGAACAAACTGGAAAACAAAACTAAAGTGTCAAGTGAGGAATAAAGGAATGAAAACAAAATGAACAAATACGTTGAGAGGAAGGGAAAGAAAGAAAAGAAACAAAGAATAGATATGTAAAGTTAAATAGAGTTAGATGAAGATTAATATACATTAAAGATTAACTGCAAGGGGAAAAGAACAGTAGGAAAGGCAAACAAAGGGATAAATGTAGAAAAATATAATAGGTTTTAAAAAATTAAAATTATAAAAAATAGATTAAAAAATGGAAGAAGAAAGAAAAAAGGGGGAAAAAAAGGAAAACTCCACAGAACTGCAAAAGCCCAATGTAGAAGCAGAGGTTTATAACAACAATAAAAAGTGTGACTGACTATACACATATACATATAAATCCATAAGCAAAATCAAAACAGTCCAACAAAAATAAAGTGCAATAGATTGACCCTGTGAACAAAGGAAACCAAAACTTATACCTACCAGAACAAAACTAATTAAAGCATAAACTAGAAAATAAAACTAAAGTAAGGTGCCAAATGGGGAATAAGGCAATGAAGATAAAGCTAACAAATACATTGAGAGGAAAGGAGAGAAGGAAAAGAAAGAAAGAATAGATATGCAAAGTTAAACAGAGGTAGATAAAGAAGATTTTTTTAATATACATTAAAGATTAACTACAAGGGGAAAAGAACAGTAGGAAAAGCAAACAAAGGAATAAGTGTAAAAAAATAATAATAGGTTTAAAAATTTAAATTAAAAAAAGAGAAAAGAAGAAAAAGAGAGAAAAACTCTATAGAACTGCAAAAGCCCAATGTAGAGGCAGAGGTTTGTGACAACAATAAAAAATGTGACTGAGGAAAAAAAAAAAAAAGCTTAAAAACTTCATTGCATTTTTTAAGTGCCAATAAAACCAACAACTACAACGGGGGGTGGGGGGGGTGGCGGGGGGGGGGGCGGGAAGGAAAACAGAAAAAATTCCAAAAGAATCTAGAGAACAAGTCAAAACATAAGAATAATAAATGCTTTTCTTGAGTCGCTGCTGTCAGAGTCCTTTCCTTCACTGGTAGTCACAGTCCACCTTAACTCCCTAGGATGCCCTCCAACACTCTGCTGAACTCTGGACCTGCTGTGGGGGCAGCTCAGATTCGAATCTGATTCTACTCCTGTGTGTTCTTGCCTCCAACGTCCACAGCTATCAGAGCTAGTGTCTTTTCTTTTGTGGGAGCTCTCGATGGCCTTTTATATATTCCATAGATACAGAGTCTGCTTAGTTGATGGTGTGGATTTAATCTGCAGCTTGTCCAGCTGGTGGGAAGGTTTTGGGTCTTCTTCCTTAGCTACACTGCCCCTGGGTTTCAATTGTGGTTTTATTTTCACCTCTACATGTGGGTTATCCACTGGGGTTTACCTCCTGAGGCTGCCCTGGAGGGCTTGGGTTTGCCCCTGAGAGGGCCAGGTGTGAAGGTGGTGCAGCTGCTTGGGTCACAGGGGTTCTGGCAGCACCAGGTACTCAGGGGGGTTTGTGGCTAGGGCAGCAGGTAATATAGTGCCCTAGAAGGGTATCCGTAGTGGCTCAGATGGTAAAGAATCTGCCTGCAATGCAGGAGACCTGGGTTCGATTCCTGGGTTGGGAAGATCCTCTGGAGAAGGGCATGGCAACCTACTCCAGTATTCTTGCCTGGAGAATCCCATGGACAGAGGAGGCTGGAGGGCTGCAGTCCGTGGGGTCGCAAAGAGTTGGACACAACTGACTGACTAAGCACCGCACAGAAGGGTATGGCGACCAGTATTGGCCAATACGCTCCAGTATTCTTGCCTAGAGAACCTCCTCTCTGACAGAGAAGCCTGGCAGGCCACAGTCTACAGGGTCACAAAGAGTTGGACACGACCGAAGTGACCCTGCAGGCATAGATGCAAGACTTCTTGTCTGTGGAAGCTCTGGCCCAGTGAGAGTTGAGTGTGAATGTGGTGCAGCTGGTTGGCTTGTAGGGACCCTGCCAGTGCCAAGTGTGCAGGGACATGTACTGCCTGCACCACAGGAGTTATGGCCCTATCAGAGTCTTTTTTCGAGCCTCTTATAACTGGTGATCAGAAGGCCTCTTTGGCCAGTCTTTCTCTGTAGCTCTGCCTGTTCAGGCACTTAGAGAGCTCCTTGCCTGGGGTCCTTCTCTGTTGTTCAGCATGTCAGGCACTTAAAGGGGCACCCCGGGTGGGCTCCTACTCTGTAGTTCAATACGTCAGGCGTTTGATGGGCCAGCCTCTCTATTGTTCAGCTGCTCATGCTGGCATGTGGGCAGAGAGAGGCTATGGTGATGGCTCCACCCTCTATGCATGACTCAGCAGTATTGCCTTGCTTCCATGGCTGCCTGGCTTTCCTCCACCAGCATTTCCCACCATGATCTCCTCCCTCACATCCCTTCAATCTGTCTCTCCGCAGTCAACAGCAACCCTCACCCTGGGATTGCTTCACAATCCCTAAGCTGCCAGCTCCCAACCGCTGCCCCTTCCAGGAGACCAGCGTTCCTGTCCAGGGTATGTATGGCTGTGGCAAGGACTGTTTGATTCTTATTCCATTTAGGCTGTCACAGATCAGCTGTTTCAGTCTCTGCCTTGAATGTTTCTCCTCTGACTCAGACAATTGCCCCACTGTGGGGACCAGACCCCTGCTTCAGTTCCTCCACCCGCTGAGGGCAGGTCCAGTCCCACTAACACTCCCATTTCCCCCGCTAGTTCCTTCATCCTACCGAGTTTTGCGTGGTTCTATATATTCTTTGCCACTGGTCAGGTGCTCCTGTCCACTCTCAGCTGGTGTTCTGGACGCACGTCTGTGTCTGAAGGTGTATTCCTGATGCATCCGTGGAGAGAGATGAACTCCATGTCCACCTACTCCTCTGCCATCTTGTTCTCCCTCCCTCTCAAGTGGATTTTAATTATCCTTGTTGAAACAAATCAACCTCTGAAGCCAAGTTCACCTTAATAAGAGCTGTTACGCACAGAGCTTATTGTGTCTCAGGCACTATGCTAGGTGGTTTACAGATGTTATTTGATTCAGCCCTCAGGATAACTCTGTGGATTAGTACTAGTACTTAGTATTATTTGTAAATGAAACCTGGGGCACAGAGAGGTTTAACAACTTGCCTAGTGTGACACAACTAATCCATAGCAGAACCCAGGCGGCCTGGCTCTAGGTTTCCCCGAGACACCATGCCTAAAACAAGGCTAGGGAGGTGGTGTGGATTGCTTCCATTTTTCTTCCTCTAGATTAACAGTAGAGTGTTTTTCCAACTTGATGACTTATTACAGAGACATTCTGATTTAATTTTGTTCTCTTCCTAGGATTTATAATTTGGGAATGTAGTTGCAATAACAAATTCTACCACCACCCTGAAAGATGTAACACTTCCCTGGAATTTATTTGTCTTTCTCTCCCCCTCCGTGTGTGTGTGCGTGTGTGTGTGTGTCTGTGTCTGTGTGAGACTGGAAAGGATGTAGTTGTTAGAAGATGGAGAAATGACATTTGGAGAAAAGAGGCAGATGCTTTTTGGCTGCACAACTGTCTGAAGGAGGGAGCTATAAGGGTTCATGAAAAGACATCCAGGGCTTGCATGAGTCCTTTACAGCAGGGAGCAGAGATGGTGAAGACACTGTGTCTGAAGTGACAGGCATGCCAACTGTGGGGTCAAGGGTAAGCCCAGTTGCTATTGAAGGACTGTACCTGGAATCCAGGGTCACACTGGAAGAGCCCCATGATTGTTCCATGTCTAGGGGGGTGAGCACACTACACGTCTAAGGCTGTTAGTCCTTTTAATCCTGACTGCAGGATGATTAGTCCACTTGATGCTGCTGCTGCTGTTTAGTCATTAAGCTGTAACTCTTTGCAACTCCGTGGACTGTAGCCCACCAGGCTCCTCTGTTGATGGGGTTTCCCAGGCAAGAATACTGGAGGGGGTTGCCATTTCCTTCTCCAGGGGATCTTCCTGACCCGGGGATTCAACCTGCACCTCCTGCTTGGCAGGCAGATTCTTTACCATTGAGCCACCTGAGAAGCATCAGTCCATTTTGTAGACGTCTCTGATTTACTATCCTTTGGAGGGATTCCATTTTTGAAATGGAGACATGGGTTTTGGAGTGGTCAGGTTGCTGGTGTACAGCTCACCCCAGCCCCATAGGACCAGGCAACTAGCTCAGCATCCAGTTGAGTTGCCTCTCCTCTCTGTCCTGTCTCCTTTACCTATGAGTAGACACAAGTGTTTCTGTGGTGTCAGTCTGGAGCCAACGTGACCATAGAATATGTATTCAAATATATTTTGTCCAGTATTTATGCATCTCTGAGGTGTCCTAAATCCAGTCTTAGAGTCAAATTGGCCACTGACTTCGATCTCCCCAAAGGGAGGACTGGCTGAGCAGCCAAAGGCTTTCAGTCTTGGAATTGAAATCCCAATCGATCTCTTCCTCAGGAAAGAAGCATAGGCCAATCTCACGACTGTGAGAGTCTGCTACTTACATGGTACTGTTTGGAGCACTGTGTCCAGTGATTCTTGGCAAGTCTCAAAGTTTTTCTCTAGCATTCTAGCATTTGGGTTTCAACTGTATTAAGACTGAAAGCTCATGTATGTGCTTCCTAAACAGAGCCTCTCCCAGAGCTGTTTCTTGGAGGATGACAATACAAAGGCATATTAATCACAGGAACACCAGTACTGCCTGAAAGGAAAAGAGTTGAATAGAAGTCACCATTTATGATCCTTCCTGGACTCCCCCATGTCTTGTCATTACTCTGAACCTTTTGCTTGGGAAGGAGATATTGAAAGGTTTCTGTCTATTTCTTTTGTCCTTCCTGAGGGGAACCTCTGGAGCTCTGGGGAAAACCGAGTGCCCTTCTTTCCTCTAAGAGAGATCACCCAACTTTCACCCTAAATAAGACATCTTGATTTATACAAGGTGCTTTGGAATGCTTGACAGAGAGACCTGATTATTTTATAACTTGTTATTCTGAACTTTTGGGGCTATTCCCATTCAGAAATGCACATTTCTCTGGCATTATTTTAATAAGAAACACTGTTGATGCTTCCTCAGTATTTCCTAGTACTACAGGGCTCCTCTGAACACATTGTTTCTATGAGTTTCACAACACTTCTACTGAGGTAGGTTATTATTGTTGTTTCCCAGAAAAACATCTACTTCTGCTTTATTGACTATGCCAAAGCCTTTGACTGTGTGGATCACAACAAACTGTGGAAAATTTTTCAAGAGATATGAATACCAGACCACCTTACCTGCCTCCTGAGAAATCTGTAGTCAGGTCAAGAAGTAACAGTTAGAACTGGACATGGAACAACAGACTGGTTCTAAATCGGGAAAGGAGTATGTCAAGGCTGTATGTTGTCATGTTGCTTATAGAGTACATCATGTGAAATGTTGGGCTGGATGAAGCACAAGCTGGAATCAAGATTGCGGGAGAAATATCAATAAACTCAGATACTCAGATGACACTACCCTCATGGTAGAAAGCGATGAAGAACTAAAGAGCATCTTGATGAAAGTGAAAGAGGAGAGTAAAAAAGTTGGCTTCATACTCAACATTCAGAAAACTAAGATCATGGCATCCAGTCTCATCACTTCATGGCAAATAGATTGGGAAACAGTGGAAACAGTTACATACTTTATTTTTAGGGGCTCCAAAATCACTGCAGATGGTGACTGCAGCCATGAAATTAAAAGATGCTTGCCCTTTGGAAGAAAAGCTATGACCAACCTAGATAGCATATTCAAAAGCAGAGACATTACTTTGCCAACAAAGTTCTGTCTAGTCAAAACTATGGTTTTTCCAGTAGTCATGTATGGATGTAAGAATTGGACTATAAAGAAAGCTGAGTGCCAAAGAATTGATGCCAAAGAATTGAATTTGAACTGTGGTGTTGGAGAAGACTCTTGAGAGTCCCTTGGACTGCAAGGAGATCCAACCAGTGCATCCTAAAGGAGATCAGTCCTAGGTGCTCATTGGAAGGAAAGATGCTGAAGCTGAAACTCCAGTACTTTGGCCACTTGATGCGAAGAACTGACTCATTTGAAAAGACCCTGATGCTGGGAAAGATTGAAGGCAGGAGGAGAAGGGGATGACACAGGATGAGATGGTTGGAAGGCATCACCAACTCGATGGACATGAGTTTGAGCAAGCTCCGGGAGTTGGTGAGGAACAGAGAAGCCTGGCCTGCTGCAGTCCATGAGGTCACAAAGAGTCGGACACAACTGAGTGACTGAACTGAACTGACTGATGATTGTTGTTTAGTTGCTCTGACTCTTTATCTGACTCTTTGTGACCCCACGGATTGTAGCCCACCAGGCTCCTCTGCCCATGGAATTCTCCAGGCAAGAATACTAGAGTGGGTTGCCATTTCCTCCTCCGGGGGATCTCCCTGACCCAGGGATCAAACCCGAGTCTCCTGCATTGGCAGATGGATTCTTTACCACTGAGACACCAGGAAAGTCTAGGTAGGTTATTAAAATGTCTAATTTGTTATCTGGGAAATAAAGGTTGGGGAAGTTAAACAGCCTACCTAAAGTCACATAGGAGATAAGCAACTGGTGTTGCTTATCTGACTCCAAGTCCTAAACGCTCTACTATGTATAGTGCTGCTAGTCACCAACCTAGATTAAACACACAGATTTCTTTCTAGTACCGTCTTCTCCTCAGGGAACTATCACCTCAAGTTCCCGACTGTTTTCTCACTGGGCCCCATCAGTACCTGTTTCCAATCTTCCCAAGGCCATTAGGACTAGTTTAGTATTCAGTTTAGTTCTCCTTCTTTTCTGGTCCTCAAAATGAGCTGCAGATTACAGGTCTTCCTCAGACAGAAGTTGGGACTCCAGGGAGAGGTTCCAGAATGAGAAGATCTCCTTGTAGAAGGGACAAATCAAAAAGTTTCATTTGTTTTACAACTCTTGGGGGAATAAGCATAAGCTTCAAGGATCCCAGGACTAGAGCCTGAGAGTATGTGTATGCAAGAAAGCTCAGAAATTGGAAACATTGGAATTATTACCACAAACCCCTTGAAATTAAATGCAAAATTGCCTGTGTGTGTGCATTCATGCAGGCATTGGGAAGAGTGTCCATAGCTTTTATCAGACCCTCAGAGAGATCTGTGATTCCAAAACAATTAAGAATAGTTATAAATGTGAAAAATATCCAGTTTTGAAAGGTGGGAGGGATAATTCCATAGCAAACTGATATCATTGGTTAGGTTATTAGAATGGGATTGGCTAGAAGGTGAGAAGAATACAGGTTTTTAAAGAACCTCTTCTCTGTATTGTTTAACTTATCAAAATGAGCATGTATGTCTTTCATAATTTAGAAAAGTCAAAAAAAGAAAAGTCTCCAGGTGAAACCAAGAAGGGCCACTCTAAACGAAATAAGATGTAACTGTCCTCTGTGAGTGACTGTTGCAGCTGAAACTCATAGAAAAGGATTCAACTAGGGAGAAGGTGGGAGCCTGAGACAAAGGGAGCTCAGGGAAGGAGGAAGAGGACTCTGTAGGGTGGGGCAGACCTACTTGATACTAGGGGAATACTTGCTGGGCAGCCAAGGGAGAAGGAACTTTTCTTATGTAGAAAAAATTAGAGCCATCTACCTGGAAAGTAGATAAGGGGTTGGCATTGGAAACCAAATCTTGGAAGTGGCTTGCAGGGCCCAGAATCTTTGCAGAACTGGCCTGGGGTGCATGGTCCAGTTTAGCATGTGCTGTCTTTGAGAAGTGAGCTCTCTGGGCAGGTTCCCACACATTTGGGAAGCAGGAAGAATCAGTGACAACGTAACATGAGCTAATTTTAAGATCTGTTTGTTACCCATGACTGTTTCTCCTAACTGGTTAGTGTTAAAATTCTCAAGATGAAAGAGGCCTAAATGTTTACTTTGAGGATGAAAAAGGAAAGGAAGGCTTGGGAGACTATGTCCTCTGTCACAGCGTTTCTTTTTCTTTTTGGCTGCATTGGGTCTTCACTGCTGTTCATGGGCTTTCTCTAGTTATAGCAAGTGAGGGCTGCTCTCTAGTTGCAGCACGTGGGCTTTTCACTGCAGTGGCTGCTCTTGTTATGGAGCACGGGCTCTAGGGCACACAGGCTACAGTAGTTGTGGCACAGGCTTAGTTGCCCCACAGCATGTGGCATCTTCCCAGACCAGGGATTGAACCCATGTCCCCTACATTGACAAGTGAAGTGAATTCTTAGCTACTGGACCCCCAGGGAAGTCCTCACAGCATTTCTCTTCTCTGAAGAGAAGAAGAAGCTCAAAGACAGAGTCAGAGACAAAATGGACAGTCTTGAAGTGGAAAGAAAAACAGATTGAATCATTGGGACTCCTGGGAAAGAAAAACAAAGAAAGAAGGGAAGATGGAAGAATGCCTGCTGAAGGTTTCCTGACTCTAACAAGCCAACTAACAGGATATTTCTACGGTGAGTTTGAAGGTCAAGAGAGGAGCTGACCACCAGAAAGCCAGGCCAAGCCAAGTGTTGGATATTTCTGTGTTTTGTCACTTAGAGTCTCATAACTCTTGATTCAGGCTTTTGATTGAGTCTCCTCCCATTGCACTGATCCATGGGTCCTGTCCAAATTCATTTAATGGCACTGAGATGATTTGAAAGAAGTGACTTGGAAGCCATTTTATCTCTTATTTTGGTTCAGGCAAAGTAGTGTTATTTTAGGCTCTTGGGAAGATTCACTGTCCATAAAATGCATGATTTTTCTCTATCCTTGGCTGTCATCTCTTCTCCTTCAAAAAGGAAATTGAAGTCTATATTTTTACAGCCTATCTTTTTAGCTTATGACTTTAAGCTTGGTTAATGAAACTGCTACTTTTAGGTATTATCTACCAAAGATAGACTCGTTGTTACTGTTTGCTTAAGGCTCTAAGGTTTACAAAATATTTTTTTCATGCATTATCTAGTTAAAACCTTACCACCAGCCTTTGAAGGTAGATCTTGCTGATAGATAGCTGAAGTTGTGGGAGGCTATCAGTCCCCGAGATAATAGAACTAGGACATGGTGGACTCAGGATTTCAACACAATTTTGGGAAGATCCCCTGAAGAAGGAAATGGCAGCCCACTCCAGTATTCTTGCCTGGAAAATCCCGTGGACCACGGAACCTGGTAGGCTACTATCTGTGGGGTCGCAAAGAAGCGGACACGACTTCACTTTCACTTTCAGACTCCAAATATACATTTCCTCCTACTCCAGTCTACTTGTTTATAGGTGGAAAGTGATTACTGTGGCACCTGGGCTCTGGAACCACATGTCAAGTTGGGTTCAACTCCCAATGTCACCACTGACAATTGAATGTTTTTAGATAAGTCACTTAGCATCAGTTATATCAATTGCTGTTTTTGTGAGCTGGTAATGCAATACTATTGTCCACCTAATAGGGTTGTGGTGAGGACTAAATGAGTTAATCCATATTTAGGATTGGCCCAAAAGTTCATTCGTAGTTTTCTGTAAGGTCAGAAGATTTTGTGGAAAAATCCAAAAGAACTTTTTGGCCAACTCGGTAAAACTCTTAGAACAGTTTCTGGCATATAGGGCATACGTAAGTAGTTCATATTATTAGGAAATCTCTACTTCCAAGAGATTTTGTGGTAAATCATCTTGTTCTGTATTTATCTCATTCTGACTTTACCTCTCTCTTGGAGAGTAATACAGGAGAAAAACAGCTATTTCCCTGATATATACACTGGACTGAGCCTCTGAAACTTTCTGTAGATTTCCTCTAGGCTGGAGAGGCTAACCTGTGGAATTTTGGACCTTCTGAGCTGGAGGTGACCCCACACAAGTAAGTCTCTTGCTCTGAGGAGGAGGCTAGAATCCAGGGGATCCCACATCAAGCTGATGTCTGAGCTGTTTCCTAAATTCTAATCTAGTGCTCTGACTTTGAGCTACAGACCAGAGACATGACACCTTTTTCCAGCTTGAAAACAATAGGAAATAGTCACATTCCGGTTTGAAATCAAGTGGGCAATTGCCATAACAACACATGACTTTTTTTTTTTTAAGACAATTACTGAGTAGAAGCTACAGTTAAGATTTTTGAGAAAAAGAAAAAGTTATTTTAGGTGCTTTTTAAAGAAGTAGGAAAAGTATTCTATGAATTAAGGCTCAAAGCCAAAAAAGAAAATTTAATCACATTGTTTTATTTATTTACCTTCAAGGTGATCAGAGGAAGAAAATAGAAATGGAAGCTTTAACCTGACATAAAGAAAAATTTGCTCTGAGTTTGAAACAGAATTGAAATTGACATTTCTGGTCACCAGACAAGATCTTAAAGGAAGGGAAAAAAATGTTTCCCCTCCTATCATCTGATAGAAATTTTCAGTTCAGTTCATTTCAGTCACTCAGTCGTGTCCGACTCTTTGCGACCCCGTAAATCGCAGCACACCAGGCCTCCCTGTCTATCACCAACACCTGGAGTTCACTCAGACTCACGTCCATCGAGTCAGTGATGCCATCCAGCCATCTCATCCTCTGTCGTCCCCTTCTCCTCCTGCCCCCAATCCCTCCCAGCATCAGAGTCTTTTCCAATGAGTCAACTCTTTGCATGAGGTGGCCAAAGTACTGGAGTTTCAGCTTTAGCATCATTCCTTCCAAAGATATCCCAGGGTTGATCTCCTTCAGAATGGACTGGTTGGATCTCCTTGCAGTCCAAGGGACTCTCAAGAGTCTTCTTCAACACCACAGTTCAAAAGCATCAATTCTTTGGCGCTCAGCTTTCTTCACAGTCCAACTCTCATATCCATACATGACCACTGGAAAAACCATAGCCTTGACTAGATGGACCTTTGTTGGCAAAGTAATGTCTCTGCTTTTCAATATGCTATCTAGGTTGATCATAATTTTCCTTCCAAGGAGTAAGCGTCTTTTAATTTCATGGCTGCAGTCACCATCTGCAGTGATTTTGGAGCCCAAAAAATAAAGTCTGACACTATTTCCACTGTTTCCCCATCTATTTCCCATGAAGTGATAGAAATGTTAGCAAGCTTTAATTTACTTGAGAAACTTTTCTTAATGCCACTAAAAAACAAGGCAATGATTAGACTTTCAATCTGTGTACTTTAATGTATGAGGGATAAAAGGAACCATGTTTGTCAAGCAGCTATTTCATCAAACATAAGGGAACATGTTGTTCACTTGTGAACAAAGACACTAGTTTTCTCAAGTCAGGATTGGAGGCAGACATTTAAAAAGCAGAGGCACAGATTTCCAAGGAACCTCTGAAAAATGTATAAACCTTAAAAAAAAAAAAAAACTACAGTTCCCCCAGTCTGATGTGAGGGCATCTGCCTGTGTGATCTGGAAAAGAGATCCTTTCCACAGTTTCCCTTAGGAGAACACAATATAAATAGTAGACAAATTATGCAAAGTAAAGGTAGGTATTATTTTTCTGAGTCATATGACAGGCTCTATTTGTTTATTTACACCCAAACTAGCAGATCAGGGTGTGAGCGGGCCTACCCCTAACTTACGTAGGACCCGGGTCACAGGGCAAATGGATTAGACTTTAAATATGTGGTATGCAGGAGGCCTGCATACCAGGAGACTCAGCATTCACAAGTAATAAACGGAGCTAACAAACTGCTAAATGAAATATGTTTTCTTTTCTTATCTTGACAAACTTGTCTTCTTGTCTTTAGTCCTGGAAAGGAGTGTGCTATCTTTCATGACAGAAGCCAAATAAAAGTACTGGGACTGGTCTAGAGCCAAATTAGCAAGTAAATGAATTTTCTGGAATAATCATGGTTTAAAAAAAGTGCTGTTCTGTTGTCTCACCATGGATCAGGCCACAGATTGTAGTTTTTAGGTTGATTACCATGTGCATATGTGTGATGGTCTAAGTGTTTCTTAAAGGTAGTAGGATATACATTTCTATCAGATTAATTCTTCATTGTGTGGGATTGTAGTGAGCAGGAATTTTAGCATTCTTGAGTCTCTCCCATTTAGTGCCAACAGAAGAAGCTAATGACAAGTAAAAGTGTCCCAACTAGGTTTCAGTTGCCCTTTGAGAGGGTGGTACCACCCTTGACTTATAATTTCTGGTAGATTATATAGTCAATATTTTCTATCACCTGCAGTGGTTAGCATTAATCGAATGTGTCCTATATATAGAACACTCTCTTGGGCTCTGGGTTGAAAATAGAGGCTTGATTCTGGTGACGTGGTCTTGTTAGTGGCATCACTAGAGTAGCTAAGTAAAAGGTGTAAAAATGATCACTTCTTTAATGTGTGTTGTCTTAAGTCTCTCTTGTCACATGGCATGGAGCCTTATAATAATAAACCAGGCTTTTAAGAGCATTGATGTTTTTCTCATCTTATGTTTGATTTGTAAGAAATATGCTTGTGAGTTTTCGCTACAATTGTTGAGTTAGTCTCTTGGGAAGCAAAAAATCGACCCTAAATCCATTTTAAATAATAGGTTTATTGTGAGGGTACTTTGTGGGCATAGGTGGATTGGACCATCAGCCCTATGGCCAAGCCCTGTGGGACCCCAGGAATAGTTGCTCAATCAGGCCTCAGAGGGAGAGGAGGGATAAGGGTTTGTGAGTTGTCAGTCCCAGCTGAGGTGTTCTGCAGTTGGAGGGCCTCAGCTCTTTGAATCTGTTATTTATCCTTCAATCAATCACTTTCCTCTTGAATGTAAATGTCCTTTAGCTTCTGTTTCCTAAGGGCACCTTTTGGGTTCTTTTTGGCTGCACTGGATCTTCGTTGCTGTGCCCCAGCTTTCTCTAGTTGCAGTGAGCCGGAGCTGCTCTTCATTATGATGCACAGGCTTCTATTAAACAGTAAAAAGAGAACATTATCTTTTTTCTACTTAAAAGTCATTATGTATAATTTTTTTTTTTTGGCTGCATCATGCAGTATGTAGAATCTTAGTTCCCCTACCAAGGACTCAAACCTGTGTCCTCTGCTCAAAACACAGAGTCTTAACTACTGGATTACCAGGGAAGTCCCCATGATGTATACTTTGATTACAAAAGACCTGGGTGACCTTAAGCAGTTGATGTGTGGTCTGAACTTCATCAACTGCACAATAGGCCTCACTTCACAAAGTAGCAAGTGAGGTTCCCATGAGATTAAACTGCAGAAGTGCTTTGTGTGTGTGAGCACTGCAATTGATGCTTACTATTTTTCTACTTTAAAGATGTGCATAAAAGTAACATACATTATTCAGTAATATGTCCAGAGTCCTTTAAAATCCTCTCCCCACAATGTACTCTATCCCTCTGTGCTTCAGTTGGGCAATTTTACACAGATGGCATGAGTGCCTTCTGGAGTGACAAATCACGTGGGAGCTGGAACCTCACCAACAGAATCATCTCTAGAAAGTGAAATTCAGTAGGAGGGTCTCCTGGACACAGTCCATGGGACTTTTCCAGGGGAATTTCTATATGGTGGTTTTACCCTCTTGCAACCCTGGGCACAAGGCCTGGACACGGACTCCTGGAATAGCTCCAGGAGGATCACAGCCAGCCTGGGGTGCAGTGGCGTGGCCTTAACCAGGAGGGAAACAAACATAAGCACAGAAGGACACCCCAACCCCCTGACAGATGCTCCTCTGAAAAAAAAAAAAATAGACAAGGCGAGAAGGACTCACTGCCAAAGGATTTTCAACACCAGTTCTGTTGCAAAATCCAATCTCATGTTTGTGATTTATAAGCCTCCTGGTGTGAGGGACTCAGACTTTAATGCCTGGAAGGGAGAATGATGCTTTAGCCTGAGACCTCACTGCGCACAGCAGTCCAGGGACAAGTGGGTCAGCTAAAGAGCAAAGCTTGTGGACACCCCAGCCGTGTGCCCGTGTTGGTCTTCCTGCTAGGATTCTCAGCATTCCATTTCTGGTTGTTTTTTTCTTCTGTTTGTTGGTTTTAATTTTTGGCTACACTGTGTGGCATGCAAAATCTTAGTTCCCCAACTAAGGACTGAACCTGTGCCCCCTGCAGTAGAAGTGCAGAGTCTTATCCACTAGGCCACCAGGGAAGTCCCCCAGCATTCCATTTCTAACTGATGATTCTCAAATCAGGAATAACAAGATGCAGTTTAAAGTGCTTTATTTAAGATGTCTGTGGTCATAATCTGAATACAGTTGGCAGTGAGACATATGGGAACCTTCACAAATTTGATGGACATTCCCTGACACTTCTCCCAGTGAGAGTTAGAGTCTGTTCCCTTTATCTTTGAATCCAGCCTGCCCTGTAATTGCTTTGAGCAATAGAATATGGCAGGAGTGATGCTGTGCCAGTGCCAGGCTTAACCTTTAAAAGGACTAGCAGCTTCTATTGTGCTTTCTTGCAGTCCTTGGATCTCATGTAGCAAATATGACTGATTTGCTGGGAATCATATGGAGAGGCCCTGAGACTATGTGCAATGAAAAGAAGACCCCCTGAGCCAGCCTTCCAGTTGTCTTGGTCTCTCTAAGCTAGTCCAGCTGCTAGTTGAATACCATCAAGTAATCCCAGTGGAGCAGAAGACTTGCCCAGCCAAATGCTGCTCAAAAGAACGAGGTATCTAAAATGGTTGATGATTTAAGTCACTAAATTTAAGGTATATTTGAGGGATTTTCTTGGCTGTTTAGTGGTTAAGATTTCGCTTTCCAATACAGAGGGTGCCGGTTTGATCCCTGATCTGGGAGCTAAGATCCCACATACCTTGTGGCCAAAAAAACAAAAAGTAAAACAGAAGCAATACTTTAACAAATTCAATAAAGACTTCAGTCTACATTAAAAAAACAATCTTTAAAAAATAAATTTAAGGTTAAGTTTAAATGTAGCAATAGATAGACAAAATATTCACAACCAGGAACGGAAGCTGGGTGGGCTTGGACTTGAGGGAAGGGTGTAAAAAGAAGCCAGAGACTACTGGATGAGTTGTAAGGGGACTATACCAGTTGTGGGATGGGTATCACGACTAAGGGGGTGGGGCATCAAAAGGGCTAAAATTTCAATTAATCATGTACCTACTGGGGCTTCGAAAACTCAAGATCCATTTAGGCAGTGACAGGTCAAGAGTGGCAGGGCCAGAGATTCTAAAATGAGCCACGGTGAAAGTCAGGTTGTGGGGCAGTTTAGCTCTCATGCTGCTGGCAAAGCTTTCTTGAACCCCAGCTAGTCTCCCATCGCATAGAGTTGCCCCGCCCCACAGTATCAGTGAATCAGGGTTGGCTCATAGTCTCCTCTACCAGCCTCCTCAGTCAGTGTCCAGGGCAGAGGCCACAGGCAGCACCTAGGAGTGCCCAGCTGTGCCCTGTCCTGTGAATCTATTTTCACACATTGGCTTCTCTCTTGTCTGGTGACCAGCTGTTACTCTGGTGCTTCTCTAATACCTGACGATGCTGCCTACCTACTTGCTTCTTTAGATCAATATCTAACCAATGCAGGTTCTGTTTCCACAGACCCCAGAGCAGGTGTTGGGACTCCACCCACTGGGCCTGGAGTGACTCAGTCCCTGCTCCTCAGAGACTGACCCTGGATATTGAGCACATGTCCATTTCTTGATTAATCTATGACTGTCTTGAAGATAGTGACTGTTGCCAATTCATCTCTACACTCTCCACATTGGTTAGTAACAGTTGTGCATAGAGGCTGTTCAATACACATCACTGAATTTAATTAACTGGAATAAAAATAAGTTGAATAATATCAATGTTTTAAACCTTCTCATCTGTCATTCTTAGAAACCAGGAAAACAGATTGTTTCAGTTTTTAGTTTTGAATCAGGAAGTCCTAAGACATAAGAAGAAAATGAATCTCCTCTAAAGGAGGACTTTGTTTGTACCCTGGAAGTCTCATCTTTGAGGGAGAGAGAAAAAAGTCAGCCATTTTAGAAGGAAGAAAAGGATTCTGTGATATGACATCCCCTCCCACTTACAGACAAACTAATACACAAGGCTAAAATTTGCCATTTTAATGATAAAATCAGGTTTTTCTATTTTTAAATTAAAAATTAGTTTAGAATTATTACCAAAGATTTAAATTCATTTTGGAAGCTCTTTTATGTGTGCATGGACCTTGCTTTCTTCTTTTCCTAAAGCCACGCAGAGCAAAAAGTTGATTAGAAATAGATTTGTAATATTCTAATAGGTTGACATCACGAAGAAGTGGTATCCTAGCAACAAGAAGTGAGACTCTGGGATGAGTAGATGCAGACTGGGGATCGATACTCCAACTGGGGTTTTTCAGACGCAATTGATAAAGTGACCAGCTCATGGATATGGCCGGTCATTAAATTATGTTCTTGAATAAAATATCCAGTGGGGAGAAATTTTTCACTTAATTTGGCTATGTCTTATAGCTTTATACCTTTTAGACAGCTTTTGAATGAGCTATTCTGAAATTTGGCCATTTAAATTTTCCATAGGATTTTAGAGGATAAACCAGAATTTAATTCTGCAATTTTTAGCTTGATAGGATCTGTCTGAAGGACAACTTCATTAAGGAAAATGTAGTGAGCTTTGCCAAAATAGCAAATCAAACAATAATTTTTGTGGTGTAGTTAAGAGAACTGGGGTGTAGACTTCCAATTTGTTTAAAAACACAGATCAAGCATTTGCTTCATTTATTTTAACTTGACTATACCTATTAAGAAAGGTAAGTATCTTATAAACCTCTGGAATCTCTGGGATAATTTAATAAACTATCACCACAGTCCAGCTATTGAATTATTTTGTCAACCCAGTCAGTTATTTTCCAGAGACTAGAAGCAATGACAACAGCTTTATTGAGATATAGTTCATATATCATGAGTCATCCTTTTAAAGTATACAAGTCAGTAATATTTAGTACATTCACAGAGTTGTGCAACCTTCAACACTAATTTCAGAACATTTTCATCTCCATACCAAGAAACTCCATAGTTTTTAGCAATCATTCCCTATTTCTCCCTCTAGCCAGCTCCTTACACCCCAATCTTTCATTTCTAAGGACTTGCACATTCTGGACATTTCATATGAAAGGACTCATACAATGTGTGGCCTTTGTGTCTGGCTTCTTTCACTTAGTGTAGTGTTTTCCATGTTCATCCATTGAAAACACTAGCATGTATTAATATTTCATTTCTCTTTATTCCCAGATAATTTTCCATTGTATTGATATACAACATTTTGTTTTTCCATTCATCTGTTGACGGACATTTGGGTTGTTTCCACCTTTTGCTATTGTGAATAGTGTTTCTGAATTTTAGTGGACAAGTTTTTGTTCAAACACCTGTTTTAAATTATATTGGGTATATACCCAGGTGTGGAATTTCTAGGTCATATGCTAATTCTCTGTTTGACGTTTGAAGAGCTGCTAAACTATTTTCCAAAACAGCTGTACCATTTTACCATTCCCAGAGCAACGTATGAGGGTTCCAATTTCTCCACAGCTCACAAATGCTGTCTTTGGTTTAGTATAGCCATCCTAGTGTGATGTGAAGTGGTATCTTGGTGCAGTGTTGATTTGCATTTACCTAATGACTAATCATGATGAGCATAATTTCAAATACTTACTGACTACTTGTAGCTCTTCTTTGGAAAAAGGGTCTATTAAAATCTTTGGTGCATTTGCAATTGATTTGTCTTTATTATTGAGCTGTAAGAGTTCTTTAAATACTCTGGGAACAAATCTTTATCAGATACATAATTTTCAAATATTTTCTATGTGTTGACCCCAAAAATACTATTTTTAGAGCAATTTTAAATTCACAGCAAAATTGAGCAAAAATACAGAGAGTTCTCATATACGCCTTGTCCCTGTTACATGCATAGCCTTCCCATCTATCAACATCCCCAATGAATTTTTTGGCCAATCCAGTACATATAGTTATGTATATATCACAAGAAAATATATTCACACATACATCTCCTTGGTTTATCGGCTAGGAGAGACTAGAAGCAATGACACCCCAATAGTAGTGAACACATCTTGCACCCAGATCTTGGTTTCCAATACCATTCTCCCATAAAAGGAACCAGGTCTCCTTGGAGAAAAGGCTGCTTATAAGACTGGAGCAGAAAGTAGACACGGTATGCCAGGAGCCAAAATGTTAGAAAATGCTAAAAATTAAAGCCCACAATGATGGGGGTATGTCAAAGAGACCTGAGAGTCCACTGAAAAAGTTCTCAGTGGCCAAAGTTGGAAAAATCTGAGCAACAAAATCAACAAAGTAGTATTGAATTATAACCTGAAACATAGACGGTCTAGGAGTCCATACTGATACACATAAATGATTGAATAAATAAATGGTGAAGAATAAGTAGATCCTTTTGCAGGAGAATCCCAAATAATTTATGTAGATAGTCAACCCTTAAGTGCAGATTGTACATAAAGACTACCTTCCACAGAGTGCAGATGAAGGGGATGGGTGGGGAAGAGAAATGTTATGGTGGCGAGCTCACACTACTTCAAGCCAGGTGATCGTGTGAACAATAGTGAAAGTGGTGTTGATAGTATGCACCCCATTCAGGAAAATACAATGTCCATAGTCAGCCAGAGTCACTCTTTATAACAGTCAGGAAGAGATCCTACCTCTGCCCAGAGCCTTTCCTCTTTAGATAACTTTTTCACATCATTCAAGGCTCAACCGAAGTCTTGAATACTCCAGCTTAGCCAAACACTTGTCCACCTCCAGAGCCCTGTGGATGGCACTCACCTGCCTCTTGAAATGAGCTATTTATGTGCCTGTTCTCCCATACTGTGAGTTCCTCGAGGGCTGAGATCAGTGTTAGTCATCACCATATCCTCTAAGCTAGAGAGAGCATTTGCCTAACACATAGTGAATGTTAATAAATATTGGTTGAACTCAACTGAACACTCATTACATTATTGAACACTTAAATATAGCACAATAGTGGATTAAAATAGCTATTTCCAACTTAATAATCTTTTAAAAAATATTCTCTCTAGCATGACTCATGTTATCTTTAAATACAAATGATGGGTGTAATTCTGTGAATTCACATGATTTCTAGACTGAGCTAAGCTCTAGCGGCAGGGTTTATGGCAAAACTCTTCAATGAGGGGCTAGATCACTTTGCCTTCCAAAAAATGATGAAGAGCATCTGGTAAGAGTTTTACTAATTCTTTTAAGCTTCATTTAGTGTCATGATGCAGAAAATTACTAAAAGCTACCCTGGGATTTTGAAGGTATAAATACAACTCACAATGAGCCCTGTGAATTCCCTTGGAAGAAACTCTGGGAGAATGTGGCTCATTAACTGTGATAATGGATCAAAGAGAGATGATATACAAGCATTTTCATAACAAGAACTCTGAATTTGTGTAAATGGTGTATGGATTAGATGTGAGTGTAAAAACATCGGCGCACACAGTATGGGATGTTGGGAAGCTTATGAGACTAAGGTAGTATTTCTCAAATAGTTTTGGCTTGGCTTCCAGTAAGAAAATAGTTTTATATCATGGTCCTTTGCATTTATATATAAGCATATGTATTATGTATAATTGAAATGAAATACATGTCCTTATTATATGCATTCTCTTCCCTTCCAATCTATTTTGCTTTAGAAAAATGCTAATCTAACCCACTAAATTGATTTTACCCCTCAGTGATGAGTCAAGTTTCACAATTATTTCTCAAACATTTTATAAAACTTTTCAAATATATAGAAAAGTTTAAAGAACTATATATTGTATAATGTTGTACTCATATAGCCACTATTTAGTTTCAACAATTCAAATTTAGTTTTGGACGCTTAAATGCTTCACATATATATTATAATTTAGACTCCAGAAATGTATTCTCTCTTAGTTTTGGAAGCTACTAATCTGACATCAAGGCATTGGCAAGATTGGTTTCTTTTGGAGGCTCTGAGAGAGAATCTCTTTCAAGCCTCTCCTAGCTTCTTGTAGCGTTCCTTGGCTTATAGCTACATTACCCCAATCTCTGCCTCTGTGATCACGTGGTGTTCTCCCTGTCTTTTTTCTGCACCCGTGTCTACACATGGTCTCCTTGTAAAAACACCAATCACTGGATGTAAGGCTACTGTAATCCAGTGTTGAGGCAGGGGGATAGATGGGCTGAGCAGTCGGAGTTTGTCTCCTGTGGACAGATAGTCTAAGATGAAGATAGTAGTAGGAGCATGAAAGGAGCTGAACCCTGCCCAG
This sequence comes from Bos mutus, assembly GCF_027580195.1. Lineage (NCBI taxonomy): Eukaryota > Metazoa > Chordata > Mammalia > Artiodactyla > Bovidae > Bos > Bos mutus. The sequence goes on from NC_091617.1 coordinate 95,559,289, forward strand.
ACAAGAGACCACATATTTTTCATGCCCAAGGTCAAGGAGACGTAATTGACTACACATGAGCAGAAAGGCTCCTCAGAGGTCAAAAGGGATGGGGCATTACCCCACAGTAAGTGATGTCAACCTACGCATAGGCCTCTTTGCTAGAACCCATCCTGGATAACAGATGTGCATGCACACATGGGAGGATCCTGAGAAAAACCAAATACTGACTCAGAACCAGGCACTGGAAGAAAGGCTCCATCCAAGTGATTCAAACAATCATGAGGGCATGACTCTCTCTGAACCCACCCATATGTCTGTTCACATGTACTGTTTTTCCTCCTAATAAACACTTCACTAGTTTTACTACTTTCCATCACTTTATGGGAATTCATTTCTACAGAACCAATGAGCCAGGGTCTTGTCACTGGCAACTGCTCTTGTGACCCTGGTGGCCTAGTGGCTAGTATTCAGTGCTCTCACTGCTGCCTGACTTCAGTCTCTGGCTGGGAACTGAAATCCTGCTTCAAGCCACTGCAGGCACCTGAGATCAGTATGACCTCATCCTAACTTGAATACATCTGCACAAACCTTTTTTCCCCAAATAAAGTCATGTTCACATGTAATGTGAATCAGGACTTCAGCATATCTTTTGGGGGATACAATTCAACTCATGGTAACTTTTCTCCACATAGCTTATTCCATGAGATTTCAGAAGTACAGATACTTGTCCTTCCTTTTCTGTAATCTAGATCAGCTATGATCTAAACATATTGAATGGAAAATGCCAGAAACAAACAATTCATAAATGTTTAGAGTGTGTCTGTTTTGAAGAGTGTGATGAGGTTTTTGTGCTGTCCCTCTCACCTTTCCTGGGACATGAATCATCCCTTTGTCCAGCATATCTCACCCATTAGTCACTTAGTAGCCGGCTCAGCGGTCAGATGTCAGGTAATGCAATGCTTCTGTTCGAGTAACCCTTCCTTTACTTAGTGAAGCAAGTGCAAGAGTAGTGATGCTGGCAGTTTGGATCTGCCAAAGAGAAGTTGAACCATGCGTACTATAAATGAAAAGGTGAAAGTTCTTGATTTAATAAGGTAAGAAAAAAAGTGACATGCTGAGGTTGCTAAGATCTATGATAAGAATGAATCTTCTGTCTGTGAAATTATAGAGAAGGAACAAGAAATTCATGCTAGTTTTGCTGTTGCACCTCAAAGTGCAAAAGTTACAGCCACGGTGTGTGATGAATCCTTAGTTATGATGGAAAAAGCATTAAATTTGTACAATAAGATAGTTTGAGAGAGAGAGAGAGAAAGACCACATTCACATAACTTTTATTTCAGTATATTGTTATAATTTTTCTATTTTATTATTATCTTGTTAGTCTCTTATTATATATAATTTATAAGCTAAACTTTATCAAAGGTATGTATGTTTCAGAAAAAAACATAGTACATATAGGGTTTGGTACTGTCCATGGTTTCAGGTATCCCCTGGCATTCTTGGGCTTAGAATACACTAAGAGGGGACTACTATACAACTATATACAACTATACAACTACTATACAACATTGCTTCAATGCTCAAAAGATCCCTAAGTCCCCTCCTGATTAATCCTCACAGTCACTCTATCCCAAAGGCAAATCAGAGGTCTTTTTCTTTAAAACCATAGATTAGTTTTGCCTGTTCTAGAACTTTATATAAAAGAAATCACATCGATTTGCCCAGCTTCTTTCACCCAGCAGGGTTTTGAAATTCATCCACGTTGTGTGTATGAGTAATTTGTTCCATCTTATTGTTGAGTAATATTTTATTATGTGAATACACCACAGTTTGTTTATCCATTATCCTGTTGGTAGAGATCCAGGCTATTTCCAATCTCTGGCTATTATGAATAAAACTGTTAAGAACATTCTTGAGACATATGCTTTCATTTCCCTTCGGTACCGTATTAGCTTTCTATTGCTGCTATAACAAATAACCACAAACTTAGATGTTTTTGCTGTTGCACCTCAAACTGCAAAAGTTACAATACAGTGTATCATCTTACAGTCCTGCAGGTCAGAAATCTAACACAGGTCTCCCTGGGCTGAAAGCAAGGTGCTGGCAGAGCTGTGTTCCCTTCTAGACTCTAACGGAAAATGTTTCCTTACATTTTCCAGCTTCTAGAGGCCATGCACCTTTGTTCACAGCCCCTTTTCCCATCTTGAAAGCCAGCAGTGTTGCAATTCTGTGACCATTCTTCTGCAATCACCCTTACATCTGACTCTAGTCATTTGCCTCCCCAAAGAGCCGACTCATTGGGAAAGACTCTGATGCTGGGAAAGATTGAGGGCAAGAGGAGAAGGGGGTGACAAAGGATGAGATGGTTGGATGGAATCACCAACTTAACGGACATGAGTTTGAGCAAACTCTGGGAATTGATGAAGGAGGGGGAAGCGTGGCGTGCTGCGGTTCATGGGGTCACAAAGAGTTGGCACAACTTTGCAATTGAACAACAATCCACTTTAAAGGATCCTGTAATTACATTGCTGCTGCTGCTGCAGCAGCAGGACAATGTGTTTAGCAACCTTAATTTCATCTGCAGCCTTAATTCTCTTTTGTATGTAACACAGGTTCTGGGGATTAGGACCTTGACCTTTTGGGGAGCATTGTACTACTTACCACAGGTACATAGTCAGGAATAGAACTGCTGATTATAAAAAAAAAATTAGTGTGTATTACTTTACTAAATTTACTCTTTTGGGGCAGGCACAGGGAGGAGCTGCACCTGATGGCTTGTGGGATCTTCGTTCCCTGACCAGGGATTGAACCCAGACCCTCAGCAGTGAGAGCACAGAGTCCTAACCACTGGACCACCAGGGAATTTCATGATTATTTTTTAAAAATTATGTTTTACTTTTTAAGAAACTGCCAGAACATCTCCCAAAGTGGTTGTAAAATTTTTTCATTTCTATTAACAATGTTTGAGAGTCCCTTACACGAACAATATATGTGTTAGGATTGCATCACATCTTTGCCAATGTTTATTGCTGTCTTTCTTATTTTAGCTGTGGATGTTGTGTCCCACTGTGGTTTTAATCTGCATTTCCATAACACAGCACTTTTCATTTCATTTGCTTATATGTCGCTTTTATCTCTTTCTTCTGTGAAGTGTTTTTTCAAATCTTTTATTGGATTTGTCAGTTTCTTACTGAGTTGTATGGGTTATTTTCACATAATGGATACCAATCTTCTTTCATGTATATGTTCTGCTAACATTTTTTTTCTCAGTATATGGTTTGTCTATTTTATGAATAGTATCTTTTGATAAACAGAAACTAAAAATTTTTTTAATGATTTTGCTTTCTGCATCCTTCTAAAAGCTTCATAGTTTTAACTCTGATGTTTAGATGTATGACCCATTTGAATTAACTTTTGTGAATGGTATACGGGAGTTGTGAGAGAGGGGTTGAGGTTTCTTTCTGTATGTATGTATATCCAGTTATTCAAGAATCATTTGTTGAAAAGATTTCCTTTCCCCATTGAATTGTTTTGATGGCTTTGTTCAAAATTAGATGACTGTGTATATATGGACCTATTTCTAGACTTTCTGTTCCATTTCTGTTGCACTGTTCTCTCTTTCCTCATACAAGTACTAAGTTGTTTTGACTATTGTAGCTTTATAGTGTTTCAAAGTCAAGCAATACAAGTCTTCCAACTTTATTCTCTTTATTCCAATTTGCTTTGGGTTGTCTAAGTTTTTTGTATTTCCATATAAATTTTAGGATCGGTTTATTAATTTCTATCAAAACTCCTGATGGAGCAATGACTCAGGATTTATTGAACCCATAAAGCAGTTTGGGGGGTTAATGACATCTTGAAAATATTGAGCCTTCCAATTCATCTAAAATGGCATTTCTCCATTTATTTGGGTCTTTATTTTCTCACATTAAGTTTTTGCATATAGGTCTTGCCCACGTTTTCTTAAATTTATTCTCAAATATCTTATGTGTTTTAAAGTACTATTGCAAATGGAATTGTTTTTAATTTAAAAATTGTTTGCTGCTATTTATTAAAAATACAATTGAATCCTTTGTATACTGACTTTGTATCCTTGATATGAATAAACTAACATTATTTCTATTGTGGTTTTATAGACACTCTGGATTTTCTATATAAGCATTCATGTTGTCTGTGAATAGATACAGTTTCATTCTTTCTATCCCAATCTTTATGGTTTTTATCTTTTTTTTTGTTATCTTATTGTACTGACTAGGTGGCCAGTACAGTATGAAACAGCAGGGGTATGAACCTACTTGCTTGCCTTATTCCCAATCTTAAGAGGGAGAGGTACACTATTTCACCGTTAAGTACTAGCTATTGGTTTTTCTTAAGAAAAAATTTCTTTTTTATCATATGGAGAGACATTCTATTTGCTAATATTTTATATGCCATTTTTTGTACCTATATTTATGAAGCTGTAATTTTCTTTTCTCTTTTCCCCCTCCTCCTCCTTCCTTTTCCTCTCTCTCTCCCTTCCTTTCTTCTCTTTGATGTATTTTCCAGTTTTTAACATCAGCATGAATGCCCTCATTGAATGAGTTCAGAAGTATTTTTACCAACCCTATTTTCTGAAAGAATTTGTGACAGAGTGACATTATTTCATCTTTAAATTTTTAATAGAATTTAGCAGTGAAAAAATCTTGGCCTGGACTTTTCCTTGGGGGAGGGTTTTTGGTAACAAATTCAAGCTCTTTAACGATTGTAGGCTATTTAGATTTTCTGTCATTTTTGGTATGTTTTATTTTTCAAAGAATTTGTTAATTTCATGTAATCTGTTAAATTTATTGGCATAAAATTTTACAGTATTCTATTATTATCCATTTAATGACTGTATACTTTTTAGTGATATATCTTCTTTTCATTTCCTATACTCATAATAAGTCTTTGCTCTCTGTCTTTAAAAAAATTTTTTTTTCAGAGTGCTACCTTTGGATTTGTTAATTTTCTCTGTTTTTATTCATGGACTTCTGGTTTTAATGATCTCCTTTTTGACTCTGTTAGGTTTATTTCAGGCTTACTTAACACTTTGTTTCCTAGCTTCTTAAAGTGGAAGCTTAGGGCATTTATTTCATGCTATATCTTTTTTTTTTTTTTCTAATATAGGCATTAAAACTGTGGATTTAAAAATTATTAGAATAATTTTAGCTGAATCCAAAATTTTGATATGTTGTACTTTTATTATTTTTTAGTTTGAAATATTTCCAACTTTCCCTTATAATTTGTTTATTAGTGTGTTTTAGTGTTAGTTGCTCAGTCCTGTCCAACTCTTTGCAATGATATGGACTATAGACTGCCAGCCTCCTCTGTCCATGGGATTTTCCAGGCAAGAAAACTGGAGCGCATTGCCATTTCCTTCTCCAGGAGATCTTCCCAACCCAGGGATGGAACCTGTGTCTCCTGCATTGCAGGCAGATTCTTTTACCATCTGAACCACCAATTTATTTATTACTCATAGGTTATTTTGAAGTATATTATTAAACTTCTCAATACTTGTGAGTTTTCCAGATATCTTACAATTGTTGATTTCTAATTTAATTACATTTTCATCAGAGAACATACTATATATGATTTAAATTATTTAAAATTTATTAACACTTCTCTTAAAACCCAGTATGTGAAGATGCAACATCCCATAAAATAAGATCTGTTTTTCTTTTGTGTGTATCTTTTTAAGAGCTTAAAAAAAATCCCCAAACAGGAAAAACTTTGCCAGGTGCATGCTCTCCAAGGGAATTCTACACACATTTCATTAGCCAGGACACGCCTACCACCAGTTGATCAGTGACAAGGGAAATATCACCACCATAATTAGCTTAGTCCAATCAGGATCTATCATCTGGAGGATGTGAAACAAAATCTAGCTCTCTCAGTATGGAGAAGGGAGTCTAGGTATTGGTTTGGGGGAGACAACAAACATTGCCACTTCCACCAGAGAACCTCTTAGGTATTTCTAAGTCTTAGCGCCAAGTCTCAAGAGAAGACCTTCTACTTACTCTTTCTTTCGTCCAAGGAGGAAGTTACCACCTCCTGCTCTATCCCCTGAGATTCGTGGCTTTGGGGTTCCCAGTTTCTTTTATCCCTCATGCAAATGTGTAGCTCTTTTCATTATACAACCCTTGTCTTTATATAGGAGATTGTAGGAAACATACAATATTAAAAATTAAACATGCACAAGTTACAAAACTGTGAAAAACTTTCACAGTGTTTACTCTCACGGTCCTTGAACTATAGTTCCCAAGTCCCTTCTGAAATGATATTTAAAATGCCTGTTGGATTATTGGTCTCAGCTTTTCTTCCATTCCTGAAGATACCCTGACTGAATCCACAATATCTTGCCTTTTAGACACATGGCAATGCTGAATCCTTTATTCATGAAGACCTTTCCTGGCCAGTGCTTGCAGAGGCCACACCCTTCTCTCAGGTGGGAACTAATTTGAGCAGGACCCCTTGACCAGGTAGCAGTGACATGCTCTGCAGAACAGCCTCTTTGGGTACCTCCTGCCAGTTCATACTGGGCTTCTCCTGGTTCTTTCTAACTGCAAAGAGGAAGACTACTCTATTTGAACCATCATTTAGGGAAATGGTCAGAAATGAATTGTTCCCTAGAATCAACGCTCTTTCTGCCAGTAAGATGACATCTCTGAAATTTTGTGCTATTTCTTGGCATTCCATTCCTAAGGAAAAGTATCACCTCAAAGCCCTTGAAATAGAACCTGTAAGCTCTTGATAGTCTCTAGTTTTCCAACCATACTCATAAGATGGAACACAGGCCAGATGACTGTGTGTCTCATTCTCTCTCTCCCTGTTCCCTTGCCCCACTTTCCACCTCCTCCTCTGCAAATGAACAATAGGGAGTCGAATACTTCAGGAAGATGAGAGCAATCATAATTAGTATTGCATGCTCAGTTGTTTCAGTCCTGTCTGACTCTTTGTGACCCTATATACTGTGGCCCGCCAGGCTCCTCTTTTCTCCAGGCAAGACTACTGGAGCAGGTTGCCATTTCCTTCTCCAGAGGATCTTCCCTACCCAGGAATCGAACTCACATTTCCCGTGGCTCCTGCAATGCAGGCAGATTTTTTACCGCTGAGCCACTGGACAAGGATTAGGATTGAAGTTAGGTAAGTCAAAGAATCAAGAACCCATGTTATAAAGTAGCCAGAAAAGTGTCTAAAGGTAAAGGTAGAAATCATGTTTAAAGATCTTGGTGGCAAAAATTTTAATAAAGACTTGATATCAAGTTAGTAAGACAAAGACCAGAAACTTTGTGGCTCTCGGCAGTTAGGATATGGGAAGGAGTTTAAAAGTTTGGAGTTTAGGCAAAGTATTAAGAGAAAGTAGTCAGATAAGTTAAAGTTGCTGGGATCAGTAATCTGGAAGGTTAGGTGATAAAGACAAAGGATCTAGCAGTCATGGACCAGGAGTGGATCTGGCCCAGAGGTGTTGGATGGTTTATCTTCTGACCAGAAGTATAATTTCTGGTGGGCTTGGGAGGCTCTGGGTCTTCTGGTGTGCTCAAGGAGCCTGCAGGACGACTGTTCCAGCTGAACAAGTGGTTTAGGCAAGTGATTTAACCCCTCTGAACCTTTGGTTTCTTCATTTGAAAGACTGATGAAAAATGCATATCTTCTGTGAAGATGAGAGAAGATAATGTGTATAAAATCACTTTGAGCCTTCAGAATGCTGTGTACATGTAAAGTATCACTGTCACGATTACTGGAGGGTACTTGAACTCTGCCTAAAATAATATTCTAGACCTTCATTGAAGAAACTACCCATATGTCCTGAAATTAGTTTTTCCCCTCTGCAATATGAGATTATCTCAGATTTCTACTAGCAAAATAATGCTGGCAGCCGATCATTTTGTATTTTAGTGAGGATTCCTGGCTTCACTGACAGAAACCCAAATTCAAACTGGCTTGAGTTAGAAAGGAAGCCTGTTGAGTGCAGGAGATCAGGAGATCAGCAGATGAGGAGGGTGCAGAGTTGTAGCTAAATTCACACATGGCCCAGTTTAAGACCTCAAACAGTGTTATTCTCTCTGCCCCTCTTCCCTCTCAGCTTTTTCCCTTTGTGGTCCTGTTTGCTTTCATACTGCTGCCTCATCATATTGTTTCAGCCTAGCAACCTCAGCAGAAGGGGAGATGTCTTCTCTTACCCTCCATACTCTATTCAAGGGAAGACCAGGATGCCCACTAGCAACTAAAACTAACTTCTCCCCAAGTTGTGGGTGACATGCTTACCTCTGAATAAACCAAAGGTGTATTTACCATGAAGCCAATGCAGCTAAATTGTAAAATTTGCCAAAGCAAATATTTTAATCATCTCTTTTTCCATTCCGAGTCCCCCTTCATCAACTTCCCTTGTGCCCAGCAATGTCAAGTAGCCATAGGCATTTGTCTTGGGACAGTTGAGTATGCACTTGGTTTGGCTCCTGTGGGATATATTAACATGCTTTTCTATGACTTCCATGTATGGTTTAGATAGTTCTAGCTCTTCTGATATAGAAATAGCTTCAGAAATACTCCTATAGGACTTTGGCCCAGCTTACCTGACATCTTGATGTGAAGATACAGTGTCAGAAATCATATATGTCCAACTGCTACCCAGTACTTGAAATAGATAGCAGAGAAGCAGAGAAAACACATTGTTTGAAATACACAGAGCCAGAAGCTAGTTTGTGGAAATTCTTCCAAACATCAGATGTGTAAAGTTATAAGTGAAGGAATCCATTCACATTAACACTTGGTCAAATTAGAAGTTCTCTCCTATCAAGAATATATTTGATAAAACAGCATGTACACTTATAATTGCATCATACATTTTTTTCTTCTTTTGATAGAAATCACATAAAATTGAATTCATTAGAACTCCTGAGTTTGTAGCCTATGCCTGTGTATTTTTAGAATTTGTAATTTGTTTTTAATTTCTCTTCTCTTTATTTAGCACTTTCTATGCGCCAAGTGCTTCTCTGGTCATGGGGGATATACAAGTAAACACGGAAGAAAGCTCATGGAGCTTTCTACAGTTAATTGTCAGATCTCCACCAGGAAAATAAGAAGGTCTCCAGCTGATGTCTCTGTGGACCTTTGGGCAAAAACTGTAGCTGCCACTTCATGATATACTTGGACAGATTTAAAAAAAAAAAAACAAAAAACCACTTCAAGTAGCCCAGGAACCCTGGAAGACAGACAAAAACAAAAGAGAGCTATACTAATCTCTATTAACAAAACAGAATGAAACAAAATAACAAAAGCAAGATTACAGTAATAGCAGAGACCAATTTTCTGTGATTATTTGAGTTTTGGATCTTGAAATGAATGTTATATCGAATTCTTAGAATTTTATTTTGGCTATTTATATCTTCATAGGATCTATATAATAATGGCCAGGAAATGCATAAACTGCAAAATGCTACTTTTCTGCACTTAGGAGGCTATTCAATAGGGTGAACAGGTAGTATTAAGATATTATTTTAAAAAGAGATCAGCCTAGAATTTGCCTCTCAGATTAAAAGGCACAAGTTTATACAATGTTCCCTACACTCATGTACAGCGACACAGAACATAACAGAGTAAAAAAAGCTCAAAAAGACGGGGCAGAGATATGTCACACCGTTTAAAAGAGAGACAAAACATCTTTTCAGATAATAAGCAACTCCGACTGGCATATTGCAAAGTGAATGAAGGAAGGAAAAATCTTAAATTCCAGCAGGCCATGAAAACTTGAAGAATGAACTTTAAAAATCATTGCTGCCAAGAGATTTGTGAATTCTCGAAAACAGCATTAACATCTCTGCTGTAAGGAAGCAGCCATTTCAAATGCAGATGGTGAGAGTGGTGAATGCTTTCAGAAAGAATCTACAGATTGGCAGTAAATGAAAAAGAGATATTTCCCTTGGTCATCCTGGACTGAAGGTTTTAGACATTCCTAGTTCAAGAGGATTGAAGGGTTGGAAGTTATTACTATGTCAGTGCTATTTGTTACTGGTTTTATGTACACACACACAGATAGATAGGGATACGAATTTGGGTGTGGATACAGATAGGAATATAGATATAGAAATCATATAGATACACACATGCACACATACACATTCTGGAAGGGCTATTAGATATTTGGTCTTATATTTTTGTCTTAATTTTTACACACATACACGTGCCCATACATACATACTAATGCTTTAGTAATCAGAATAGTAAAGTATATTTAGCTTTCATCCCATGGAGTGAGTTTAGTTAATTTTACTTAACCTCTTCGCTGTCATTGCAAAGTCCCAGATGTCAACTTCTAGTAAACTGAAGACTTCGAGATCAGACCTGGGTTTAAATTCTGATTCTTCAGTTTCCCAGATATGAGACAACAAGAAAATGGGTTAGGCCTCCAGCTGGTAAAATGAGGAGAATAAAACTGATGCCCACATCATCTATAAGGACTAAATTACATAAAATATATAAAGCACCTGTGTCCAGGTATTTGCCTTATATTAAAAAGCAAAACTTCCTGTTCAAATATCCCCCAACAGGGATTTGTCTGCCATGTTTAATCTACCATCTTTTGTGTTAGTTTTGCCCGCGCTCAGGAGCTGAGGAGGGGGTGGCCCTGGCCCTAGGCTGTGCCCTCTGGGACCAGGGTGGCTGTTGCAATGGTGCCAGCCTCAGTATCCTTGGCCCTGCCCCCGAAGCCATTCTTCCTTCATCTCATCTCACCTCTGTGCCCTTCAGTCCAAGTAGGCCGTGTTCTGTTCATAAAGAATTCTCAGAAAACATCTTGGCCTCTTATGCAATTCTTGGGGGTCCAAGACATCAGACAAGAAGAACCTCCACAGGCCTTTCATGGATAACTGCCTCTCTATTCCTAACTTCTCTGAGATGGTTGGTTGGATCCATGAGTCACCACTTTAAAAAATGGCTGAGATGGTTGTTGGATCCGGGCGAAGTTCTTTAGAAAATGGCTGTCCGGACACACCCTTGGCTCTGTTTCCAGAGCAGGCCATCTGGATACACTGAGAATTTTCTAGATCACTAAACACTGGTTTCTTTTTACTTAGCAGTTCCTTCTTCTATTTATTTCTCTCCTCTTGTGTTTTACTGTAAGCAACAAGGAGAAAGCAGGCTGCATCTTCAACACTTTGCTTGGAAATTTCCTCAGCTAAATATCCAAGATTATTGCTTACAAGTTCTCCTTCTATCCAATAGAACATAACTCAGCAAAGTCCTCTGCCACTTTGTAACAAAGATCACCTTTCCCCCAGTTTCCAAGAACATTTCCATCTGTGACCTTGTTATGGACTAAATGTGCATGTTCCCTTCCCTCTCCCAAATTATGTTGATGATCTGCCCCCCAGTGTGATGGTACTTAGAGATGGGGCCTTGGGAATCAACTAGGTTTAGATGAGGTCAGGAGGGTGGGACCTCCATGATGGGAGGAGAGTCTTTATAAGAAGAGACTGTTCTTGTGTGAGAGTACAGTGAGAAGGCAGTCATCTTTAAGTCATACAGAGACTCCCTCACCAGGAACCAAATCTTTCCATACCTTGGCCTTGAACTTCCCAGTCTCCAGAACTATAAGAAATAAATGTCTGTTGTTTAAGCCACCTAGTTCATAGTATTTTGTTATCAGTGGCCAAGCTAAGACTTCATAAAAAGCACCTTGAACACTCAAATTTCTTGAAATATCCTGTTCATGATGGTATAATGTATTCTCTGGGACAATAGGAAGTTTCTCCATCAGTTCAGTTCAGTCGCTCAGTCGTGTCCGACTCTTTGCGACCCCATGAATCCCAGCACGCCAGGCCTCCCTGTCCATCACCAACTCCCGAGGTTCACCTAAACCCATGTCCATTGAGTCGGTGATGCCATCCAGCCGTCTCATCCTCTGTCATCCCCTTCTCCTCCTGCCCCCAATCCCTTCCAGCATCAGAGTCTTTTGCAATGACTCAACTCTTTGCATGAGATGACCAAGTACTGGAGTTTCAGCTTTAGCATCATTCCTTCCAAAGAAATCCCAGGGCTGATCTCCTTCAGAATGGACTGGTTGGATCTCCTTGCAGTCCAAGGGACTCTCAAGAGTCTTCTTCAACACCACAGTTCAAAAGCATCAATTCTTCAGCGCTCAGCCTTCTTCACAGTCCAACTCTCACATCCATACATGACCACTGGAAAAACCATAGCCTTGACTAGATGGACCTTTGTTGGCAAAGTAATGTCTCTGCTTTTGAATATGCTATCTAGGTTGGTCATAACTTTCCTTCCAAGGAGTAAGTGTCTTTTAATTTCATGGCTGCAGTCACCATCTGCAGTGATTTTGGAGCCCCCAAAAATAAAGTCTGACACTGTTTCCACTGTTTTCCCATCTATTTCCCATGAAGTGATGGGACCGGATGCCATGATCTTTGTTTTCTGAATGTTGAGCTTTAAGCCAACTTTTTCACTCTCCACTTTCACTTTCATCAAGAGGTTTTTTAGTTCCTTTTCATTTTCTGCCATAAGGGTGGTGTCATCTGATTATCTGAGGTTATTGATATTTCTCCCGGCAATCTTGATTCCAACTTGTGTTTCTTCCAGTCCAGCATTTCTCATGGTATACTCTGCATAGAAGTTAAATAAGCAGTGTGACAATATACACCCTTGACATACCCCTTTTCCTATTTGGAACCAGTCTGTTGTTCCATGTCCAGTTCTAACTGTTGCTTCCTGACCTGCATACAAATTTCTCAAGAGGCAGGTCAGGTGGTCTGGTATTCCCATCTCTTGAAGAATTTTCCACAGTGTATTGTGATCCACACAGTCAAAGGCTTTGGCATAGTCAATAAAGCAGAAATAGATGTTTTTCTGGAACTCTCTTGCTTTTTCCATGATCCAGCAGATGTTGGCAATTTGATCTCTGGTTCCTCTGCCTTTTCTAAAACCAGCTTGAACATCTGGAAGTTCATGGTTCACATATTGCTGAAGCCTGGCTTGGAGAATTTTGTGCATGACTTTACTAGCCTGTGAGATGAGTGCAATTGTGCAGTAGTTTGAGCATTCTTTGGCATTGCCTTTCTTTGGGGTTGGAATGAAAACTGACTTTTTCCAGTCTGTGGCCACTGCTGAGTTTTCCAAATTTGCTGGCATATTGAGTGCAGCAGTTTCACAGCATCATCTTTCAGGATTTGAAATAGCTCTACTGGAATTCCATCACCTCCACTAGCTTTGTTCATAGTGATGCTTTCTAAAGCCCACTTGACTTCACATTCCAGGATGTCTGGCTCTAGGTCAGTGATCACACCATCGTGATTATCTGGGTCGTGAAGATCTTTTTTGTACAGTTCTTCTGTGTATTCTTGCCACCTCTTCTTAATATCTTCTGCTTCTTTTAGGTCCCTAACATTTCTGTCCTTTATCGAGCCCATCTTTGCATGAAATGTCCCCTTGGTATCTCTAATTTTCTTGAAGAGATCTCTAGTCTTTCCCATTCTGTTGTTTTCCTCTATTTCTTTGCATTGATCGCTGAGGAAGGCTTTCTTATCTCTTCTTGCTATTCTTTGGAACTCTGCATTCAGATGCTTATATCTTTCCTTTTCTCCTTTGCTTTTCACTTCTCTTCTTTTCACAGCTATTTGTAAGGCCTCCCCAGACAGCCATTTTGCTTTTTTTCATTTCTTTTCCATGGGGATGGTCTTGATCCCTGTCTCCTGTACAATATCACGAACCTCATTCCATAGTTCATCAGGCACTCTATCAGATCTAGTCCCTTAAATCTATTTCTCACTTCCACTGTATAATCATAAGGGATTTGATTTAGGTCATACCTGAATGGTCTAGTGGTTTTCCCTACTTTCTTCAATTTCAGTCTGAATTTGGCAATAAGGAGTTCATGGTCTGAGCCACAGTCAGCTCCTGGTCTTGTTTTTGTTGACTGTATAGAGCTTCTCCATCTTTCGCTGCAAAGAATATAATCAATCTGATTTCGGTGTTGACCATCTGGTGATGTCCATGTGTAGTGTCTTCTTTTGTGTTGGGGGCCAGCGTGAGGCACTCCGCCCATGGTAAAGGTCATGAGAAAGGAGGCTCGACATATGCAAAGGCGGGATCGAGGCTCAGGAGTCCCCCTGGAAATCCTCGAGCATCTACCCCCATAACCAGAGCCTGCCTGCTTTACTACTTTGTGCTCTCACCTACACCTCTGACTTTATGGGGGGCTGTCCCCCACCACGTCTTTTGGAGAAGGAGTTAACTTAGAGCTCCAGTTAATAATAATTCCTGGGCATGATAGGAGTGTTTCAACCTACAAACTCCTCTGAAGGTTTTCTAGCCTGCCTGACAGGCTTGTCCGGCCACATGTGATTGCTCACAGCCTCCCAACCATGAGAGGCACGAGATGCTTTAAACCTTCTAAAAACAGGTTCCTTAGAAAAGTTAGAAAACTATTAGTATAAGTACAATGGGCTGATTAGAAATTGTATTGGTGAAGGGTTTTTCATTTGTTGAGCCAATGTTTGTTGCTACATCTCCACATCCCCTGCCCTTACACACATTAATGAATATATAGAAGAAATAAGTATTAACCTTTGATATTAATCACGTTAGACCTTAGGCTAAGTAAATTCTTTCCTTAATTAAAACCCACTACACCTTCACCCTATAGGAATGTAACTTTATTTGGGTGGCATCTGTTTCAAGAATAATCACCCCTGGATAAATAAGTGTTCTGGTTGACTGACCGCTGTCACAAGGAGAGGGTCATAAATTGTCAGCAGGCCCCCTGGCCAGAAGATGATGTAACACCCCTAAGACCTCTGTATACATTTGTATGAAGCACCTGACTTTAATAAAAGTCAGGACTGCTGTCCCAGCGTGACTTTTGTATAACACCTCAGTGTATAAAAACAGACCCTGGAAAATAAAGAATTGGGATCAGTTCCTTGAAAGACTGGTCTCCCCATGTCGCTCTCTTTCTTACACTCTGGCTGAGTCTCCATCTGGAGCACGGAACCCGCCATGCTTACTAATTATGCCTGGGCTTCTAAGATCCGACCGGGGAGGCCTCAGTGTCTCCTCTCCTTCGGGAGAACGGAAGGACGCCTGCAGCCTACGTAAGTGGTGCAAGCTTCTTGTCTTGAAGTTTTATTGGTCTCCCGCATAAACCAAGCTACTCAGCCTCTTTTCTCCACTGAATTTTCTTACTGAGCTATCCTCATTCTATTACTCTTTATATCTTTGATGAATATTTAAATTAAGTACCGACGCCTTCTCCCCTTCGAATACCCTGGATCAGCCGGGGCTGGACCCTGGCACTCTTGTGTTGTTGAAAGAGGGTGTTTGCTATGACCAGTGCATTTTCTTGGCAAAACTCTATTAGTCTTTGCCCTGCTTCATTCTGTATTCGAAGGCCAAATTTGCCTGTTACTCCAGGTGTTTCTTGACTTCCTACTTTTGCATTCCAGTCCCGTAGAATGAAAAGGACATCTTTTTTGGGTGTTAGTTCTAAAAGATCTTGTAGGTCTTCATAGAACCATTCAACTTCAGCTTCTTCAGCATTACTGGTTGGGGCATAGACTTGGATTACTGTGATACTGAATGGTTTGCCTTGGAAATGAACAGAGATCATTCTGTCGTTTTTGAGATTGCATGCAAGTACTGCATTTCGGACTCTCTTGTTGACCATGATGGCCACTCCATTTCTTCTGAGGGATTCCTGCCCGCAGTAGTAGATATAATGGTCATCTGAGTTAAATTCACCCATTCCAGTCCATTTCATTTCCTGATTCCTAGAATGTCGACATTCACTCTTGCTATCTCTTGTTTGACAACTTCCAATTTGCCTTAATTCATGGACCTGACATTCCAGGTTCCTATGCAATATTGCTCTTTACAGCATCGGACCTTGCTTCTATCATCAGTCACATCCACAGCTGGGTATTGTTTTTGCTTTGGCTCCATCCCTTCATTCTTTCTGGAGTTATTTCTCCACTGATCTCCAGTAGCATATTGGGCACCTACTGACCTGGGGAGTTCCTTTTTCAGTATCCTATCATTTTGCCTTTTCATACTATTCATGGGGTTCTCAAAGCAAGAATACTGAAGTGGTTTGGCATTCCCTTCTCCAGTGGACCACATTCTGTCAGATCTCTCCACCATGCCCTGCCCGTCTTGGGTTGCCCCACGGGCATGGCTTAGTTTCATTGAGTTAGACAAGGCTGTGGTCCTAGTGTGATTAAATTGACTAGTTTTCTGTGAGTATGGTTTCAGCGTGTCTGCCCTCTGATGCCCTCTTGCAACACTTACCGTCTTACTTGGGTTTCTCTTACCTTGGGCGTGGGGTATCTCTTCACGGCTGCTCCAACAAAGCACAGCTGTTGCTCCTTACCTTAGACGAGAGGTATCTCCTCACCACCGCCCTTCCTGTCCTTCAACATGGGATAACTCCTCTAGGCCCTCCTGCGCCCGCGCAGCCACTGCTCCTTGGTCGTGGGGTAGGTCCTCCTGGCTGCCGCCCCTGACCTAGGACGTGGGGTAGCTCCTCCCGGCCTCCGCCTCTGACCTCGGACTTGAGTAGCTCTTCAGTTGCAGCCTGGCACTGTCGGTCGCTGCCCCTGGCCTCGGAGGTGGGGTAACTCCTCTTGGCTGCCGCCCTTCGGGTATGGGGTCCTCCCAGCTTCTGTCCTTGACCTCGGACGTTGGGTAGCTCCTCTCGGCCGCGCTTACGCTTAGTGCGCAGGTCGCAGCCGCCCGCGCTTAGTGGTTTCTCTATGCTGATGCTGCTAAGTCTCTTCAGTCGTGTCCGACTCTGTGTGACCCCATAGACGGCAGACCACCAGGCTCCCCCGTCCCTGGGATTCTACAGGCAAGAACACTGGAGTGGGTTGCCATTTCCTTCTCCAATGCATGAAAGTGAAGTCGCTCAGTCGTGTCCGACTCTAAGCGACCCCATGGACTGGAGCCTACCAGGCTCCTCTGTCCATGGGATTTTCCAGGCAAGAATACTGGAGTGGAGTTTCTCTATAGCTCTCCTCTTTTCTTTATAAGTCCTTTAATACCCATATTTCTACCAGTGGTCTTTTCAGGCCAATCTAGGTTTCTTTCTATCATGTACCCTAAGATTCTTCCAGTCTCCACCCATTACCCAATTTCAAAGCTACTTTCATATTTTCAGGTGTTTTTACAGCGGCACTTCAGTTATAGGTAATAAAATGTATATTAGTTTTTTAAAGCTGCCACAACAAACTGGGTGGCTTAAACAACAGAAGTTTATTATTTCATAGTTCTAGACCCTAGAAGTTTGAAATCAAGGTGCTGGCAGGGTTGGTTCCTCCTCTACGAAAAAGTGATCTATTCCAGGTTTTGTTCTTTCACTTGTAGAGGACTGTCTACGTCCTGTGTCTCTTCAGGCAGCTCTCTCCTTGTCTGCATGTTTGTGTCTAGATTTCCCTTCTGATAAGGACACTAGTCCTGCGGGATTAGGTTCACACCCTACTCCAGCATGACCTCGTCTTATCTTAACAAATCACTGCAATGACCCTACCTCCAAATAAGGTCACATTCTGAGGGTCATAGGATTTCAACATATGAATTATGAAGGTGTGCAATTTGACCTACAATCCCTATTTCATTCTGGTACCAGCTGACTGGGCCAGGATTACAATTTACAGTTGGCCAAATTGGTCTAGAATGTTGCTTATACTGGAAATTTCACTCTTAGGTATTTGGCTTGAGAGATAATCTATCTAGAGATAATCAGGCCGTTTTCAGGAAGAGCTGAACATAAAAGAAACACAGAGAGATTCCCTGAGGTAGCAGGGGCCCCCTGAGCAAGCCAGTTACATGAGCGCAGCCACTCTGATTTTAGAATAAGCTGAGTTCTCTGGTTAGAATAAGAATATAGGGCAGAGAGATGCTGTACACGGGGTCTCAATAAGCCAGACAAGGAGAAGAGCAGGAAGAGAGAGCAGTGGAACTCTGGGAAGGTGGAGGACTAGAGAAAAAATGAATGAGACCTTTCTGCTGAGATCCACAAGGACAGCTAGGATTTGGGTCCAGGCTTCATGAGACCAGGTCTTGCTGGGGCTCTTGGGTCCTGTTTGGTCTCTGCCTCCATCTGAATTCCTACCTGCCTTCCTCCCCACCCCACAAAAACCTCAAGCTAAAAAACAAAAATCACCTGAGCCAGCCCATGTCCAATTCTAAAAGCCCAATTAAACTAGCCCCCAGTTAAGGCATGGCACAAAGCTCATCCTCAGCAGTGCAGTTTCCATTCTTCTCCATCAACTAATAATTGGGTCAAGATTCTGGGGCACAAAGATAGCAGGCTAATTGAGCAATGGACCTTCTGGAATTACTGGTCCCTGCACCGCTTTTGCTGCTATATGGGTTTTGATGAGTTAAGACATCGTTAGAACTTAACTTCTTTTAGTAACAATCCTTCTGACTGTACAAACCTTGGTGCAAGCATTGCAGACCATCACATTTCAACAACCCTCATTTTTCTGTTTATGAACAGAGAAGAGGAGATCACCACAGAGCAGCAGCTTTCCTTCCCTTTAGTCTGAACTGCAAAGGTGGGAGAGGAAACTAATGAGAGAAAGGAGATGGCTGACTGTTGCTAAGCAACCTTTGTTGGCAAGATATACAAAAACAAGACTCAGAGAACCTCTAATTGGGCAAATATCTTAGAGAATATTTATAATTCCTGAGAGATTTGTTTTCAGACCATTCCTTTTATAATTGAAGCACTTAATCACTTATTTTAGAGATGATTGTCATAATTACATAAAATTTTATCACTTAAAGCTAATTTTGGAGTGTCACTGATTGAGTTCCAAGTATTTGAAGGAGATGCTTTACATATCTTTAATTTAAATAAGCCTCAGAGTGTACATAGTATACACATGAATACCATGGCTCTCCATATCTGTCGCCAAATAAAGCATCTCTCTGGAGCTAGAATAACACTGGAAATGGAAGCATGGCACCTAAGCTAACTATTTACATAATTATGGTCTCTGACCCCTATAATGGCTCAGACTGTAAAGAATCTGCCTGTAATGCAGGAGACCCAGATTTAGTCCCTGAGTCAGGAAGATGCCCTGGAGAAGGGAATGGCAACCCAGTCCAGTATTCTTGCCTGGAGAATCCCATGGACAGAGGAGCCTGGGAGGCTACAGTCCATGGAGTGACAAAAAGTCAGACACAGCTGAATGACAACACTTTCATGGTCTCTGACCAATTCATCCTGATTTGCCCAGAGTTTTCCAATTTTGGTAGTGAAAGTTTTACATCCCAGGAACTCCTTTAATCCTAGGCACACCCTGGTGGTTGGCCAGCCTCTCTCTGATTTTATTATTTTACTAGAGATGGTTGGATCACATTTAGGCTGGACACTGGGGCTAGAATGGTCTTGGAAGATGTTTTCTGGGCACAGATGAACTTCATATCTGGGTGTTCCCCTGGGCAGCTGGCTAGTTTGGACTTGATGGGGCATTAATCAGCTTAGTGGACTCCCAAGAGAGGGGAGTTTGGTAGAATCCATTGAAATTCCTTGGCAGTAAAGGGAGAGTAACCTGTTTCTCCTCCATTTCAGTTTTTTAAATATTTTCTTGGCCCATATTCTAATATTTCAACTTCTTTTAGACCCCCAGATGGTTTATATACGTAACAAGTTCCCATCAGTGAAAGTGAAAGTCTCTCAGTCATGTCCAACTCTTTGAAACCTGCCATTATACAAAGTGATTCCAAGTGGCATGGATGTAGTGTGGGTTCAGCATGAAGAGGGGCAACAGTAGAGTGTGTGTGATGTGGAAAAGATAGTCACTGGGATGTTCTTGTATGGTTCCCAGGGAAGGGCAACTATTCCCTCTATGGGGCAGCTACATTCTTTCACACAAATATGAAGAATTCTACAAAACCACCTTGGCCTCTGATGACATGCACAGTAAGTTGACCATTTATCTACCTATTCCTGAAAGCCCTGGTATATAGTTTAGTTGGCTATGTGACGAACTGACCTGTGTCCCATTGTTTAAATCACAGACTTTGAGGTAGCCATTTGCTTATGGATCGCTGCAGATTAAGTGCTGCATGGAGGCCCTTGAAAGAGGTATCCACAATGAATAAATGGAAGAGAAATAAAACAGCCAGAACAGGGGTAATCTAACCTAGTGAAAACAAGACTGAAGGGTCATAATCAGTGCTCATGTAGATAAGGATTCTCTCAGGTAAGGGTCATCCCTTTCACTGAAAGAAAACAAACAGGAGAAATTGTGTGTAATCCAAATACACCAGATTAGGTGAGATATCCTGACATCCAACATGTAATGGTGCTATTGCATGTCATCTGGCAATATGGAGATGCACCTTGTCCAAGATTAACAAAGGATTACTCAAGGTTGGCCCAAGTTCTCTGCATTATCAGCTTATACACTACATGGAAGACCCTCATGAATGTGCCACACATGTGTCCCTCAAACTAATAATCCGTGGTCACACTCACTCCTTGAATGAATACAAGGAAGCTGTATGGTGACATGTGTGTATATGTGTGTGCTGATGGCTATGAGGTTGATAGATGAAATAAGGATGCAAATTTAGCAGCAACCTAACTACAGTTAAGTTGTAAAGATGTGAAAGGAAGCTCAGTTGACAGCAATTAATATACCACTCAGTTCAGTTCAGTTCAGTTGCTCAGTCGTGTCCAGCTCTGTGACCCCATGAATTGCAGCACGCCAGGCCTCCCTGTCCATCATCAACTCCTGGAGTTCACTCAAACTCATGTCCATCGAGTTGGTGATGCCATCCGGCCATCTCATCCTCTGTCGTCCCCTTCTCCTCCTGCCCCCAATCCTTCCCAGAATCAGGATCTTTTCCAATGAGTCAACTCTTCACATGAGGTGGCCAAAGTATTGCAGTTTCAGCTTCAGCATCAGTCCTTCCAAAGAACACCCAGGACTAATCTCCTTTAGAATGGACTGGTTGGATCTCCTTGCAGTCCAAGGGACTCTCAAGAGTCTTCTCCAACACCACAGTTCAAAAGCATCAATTCTTTGGTGCTCAGGCTTCCTCACAGTCCAAGTCTCACATCCATACATGACCACTGGAAAAACCAGAGCCTTGACTAGACGAACCTTTGTTGGCAAAGTAATGTCTCTGCTTTTGAATATGCTATCTAGGTTGGTCATAACTTTCCTTCCAAGGAGTAAGCGTCTTTTAATTTCATGGCTGCAATCACCATCTGCAGTGATTTTGGAGCCAAAAACAAAAAAACAAAAAACTCTGACACTGTTTCCATTGTTTCCCCATCTACTTCCTATGAAGTGATGGGACCAGATGCCATGATCTTCGTTTTCTGATTGTTGAGCTTTAAGCCAACTTTTTCACTCTCCACTTTCACTTTCGTCAAGAGGCTTTTTAGTTCCTCTTCACTTTCTGCCATAAGGGTGGTGTCATCTGAATATCTGAGGTTATTGATATTTCTCCCGGCAATCTTGATTCCAGCTTGTGCTTCCTCCAGCCCAGCGTTTCTCATGATGTACTCTGCATAGAAGTTAAATATACCACTCAGTCAAGTGAATAAAATTATTTTTTTGACTGGTACTAAAGAGTGACAATGGTGTTGCATTTAAATTAACAAATGCTGAAGGAATTATAAGAGCATTTAAAAGAAGATATGGGTTTTTTTTCAGGTGGAAAAATGTAGATAGAAGCTGTGAGAGAAAGAAAATAACAAAGACTCCCTAGCACACTCTATTCCAGTAAAACAGGATGCCAGCTTTCCAGTTGTCTAAAGAGTGCAATCCATGTACTATGTCCCTTATTGCTGAAAGAAGAGATGGTGTTATGAGTACCAAAAAAAGGTGATAATCAGTGAGTCAAGCAAATGCACAGAATTATAAATTTCTGAGTTTAGTTTTTGGGCTCAAGGGATAAGCCTACCCATACACATTGATTCAACAAGGGGTGGGTGTGAGGGTTGGTATGCAGTAGGGGAACTTGATGGAGGTTCAAAAGTAGATTTTCATGCCATCCACCTGTCCCTAGGTTCATCCTCAGATATATGGACTTCACCCTGGACTCTTGGGGGCTGCCTGCTGGTTAAGCACTAAATCAGCAGAGCCCAGCCCTCCCGAACATCTCCCTCACACCACACATACACACATACACATACACTTGCCCCTTTTAAGCCTTTTCATTACCTGTTCCTCATTCCCCAGGTCCTGCCTTTTATCTGATCCCCAGTATAATAAGTCAGCCATCCTTTGCTCCATGTGAGGCTGCGTGGTGGGGACATGCATCTTCAGATCCTGACCTGAGATGTCCCTACAAATACAATGCCTCCTAGGACGTCCTCTGGGATAAGCTGTAACCCTGTCTTGCTAACAGAGAGCTTCTCTCCCAGACTTGAGATACAATACCAAAGCCTTGGTTCTATCGCTCAGCCTCAGGAGCCACCAGGTTCCAGAAAAGGGAAACATGTCCTGCTATGAAGGCATTTGAGCTTTATCATGCTTAGTGCACTTACTCCTTAGTGCATCAGAGCAAAGGAGTTGGAGGCACTGATTCAGGAAAAAAAGGTTTGGGGCAGGGAGGAAGAAAAGGAAAGACAAGGAGCAAGGGAAACAAAGGAGAGGGCAAGACAGCACTTGTTTCTACTGGGCTGGTGGAATGACTCTACATCACGGGCTGTAAAACAGCAGGGCAGGAGCTATAGAAAGGCCTCTCAGGACTTTTGTCATTGCTGTTCCTTAATCTTGGAAAGCTCTTCCATCAGATTCATGTGACCTGCTCCCTTTAGCCTCTGTTTATAGAATGCAAGTCCAAGAGTAAGCCTAATGTAGAATATACACTTTAGCCAATAATAAGATATCAACATTGACTCATCCATTGTAGCAGATGCACCACTCTAATGCAAGATGGTGCTAATAGAGGAAATTGGATATTGAGTTGGGTTGGGATAAGATTTGGGAATCCTGAGTACTTCTTGCTCATTTTTCTATAACTCCAAAATCACTGAAAGAAATGTCTACTATTTTAAAGACAAAAACAAGATCACCTTTCTCAAAGAGACATTTCCTGATGACCTTGGCCCTCTTAGGCTGCTTTATTCTTCATCTACAGACTCATCACTGCTTGCCACATTCTGTAGTTATCTGTTTATTGTCTATTTATTTCCACGCCCCACCCCTGCACCTGCTGACACTAAAATGCAAACTCAGCATAAGCACAGACTTGCCCATTTTGTTCAATGGTATCCCCAGAGCAGTTCCTGGCAATGTCACAGAAGCTCCATAAATATTTGTTGAATGAAAATTAGAGATGTAGATTTCTGTGGAGCTTTACTGATGCCTCTAGGATTCACTCTACTGGTTAAAGCACTTAAGTTGGGGACTGAGGTATTAGGGCTCTGATGGGTGGTCTTCAGCTAAAATAAAAAAACATCAGAGCTAAGTAAGCCAGGCACTTCATGATTTATAGACCACCAGATGCTTCCTGGCAGATCCATTTCCTTCCTATTATCATAAGCAATGGAGAACACCTATTGCTTGGAGTGTGAATGACCAAAGGCTGTTCTTTCAGACGCTGTGAGCCTTTGGATGGGTAGGAGTTCTTAGGAAACACTAGTTAGATGCATTTAAGGCAAAGCAACTGGGAGCCCTGTTCTCTGGGCCCCACCCCTTAATATTCATTTCCAGATAAGTGAATGTCTGTTTGACTGGTAGCAAAGCACTTTTAAGTTTCTGCAGTAACATGAACAGAAAAGTATCTGCTCAAAAAGAGCTTTGAGATCCCAGAATAGAGAACAGATGACCCCAAAGCAGACAGAATAGAGAACAGATAACCAAGATCAGACAAAGGGGGATACAGATGTGGGAGAGTCAATTAATTGAAGTGGAAAATCCCACTTGGGGTTTGGTTTCAACTGCAAAACACCTTGCTTGTTCCATTCGCTGTAATTCTCCATCCCACCCCCACAAGTGCTGCAGAGAACTTGCATTTTATCCAAAGTAAATATTCCAATAGATGAAATCCAAGAAGACCACATGAGCACTACAGAGCTGAGTTCTAATGGGTTTCTCCCATGCCGGGATCTGACATTTTGTAATGGAGGAGGAGAGTTGAGAAGGTGGAACTGTATTTTTGAAATAAGCAGTATTCTGTCTCTCTAAATTGATTTTTAATGTATCTACACCTCCAACCCAGTTGTGTTAGGCTGAAAAATAAAAATTTTCTTTTCAAATAGTCTCCCCCTCCACCACCTGATATAGGAATTGGGGCCTTTTTCTAGCTGGTTGTATCCTTTTTCTACTCTATTTGCACAATTGGATATGCACCTTACCCCTGTCAATAACCTGCAAGATTTTCATGTTTTTTCCTTAAACTTGACGGACACCTGAGGGAGATTGGGTGACTCTGATGCTCTCCCTCTCAAGAAAGTCATGTCTAAGCCAGAGGGGTCACCCAAATCAAAGATGAGCTCAATAGCTGGCAGAGAAAGTCAGTGACTTTAGAATAGCTTCCAATTTTATTTTTAAAAATTTACCCTTCGCGTAGAGTCAAGTGTGTGCTAAATTACTAAGTTGCATCTGACTCTTTGCAGGCCCATGGACTGTAGCCCATGGGATTTTCCAGCAAGAACACTGGAGAGGGGTGCCATTTCCCACTCAAGGGATCTTCCCAATCTAGGGATTGAATCCTCATCTCTTGTGTGTCTTGCCTTGGCAGGAGGATTCTTTACCACTAGTGCCACCTGGAAGCCAAGGTCAAGGAGAAAAGCTGACCTTTCTGTGCAAATCCAGAGCATCCTGTTTGTGCAAAGCCCAAGGACCACAGGACTGAAACATTTCCGTCACTGTTTCTGCCCCAGGTTTGAGTTGGAACTTTTCCCTGAGCCCCTGCTCCATGCCCAGGACTCTGTTGTGCCATAGAGGCTGGATTTCAGAGGAAGAGAAGATAGGACACAATCTTTTGACATTTTCCCAGTGGATTTAGTACAGGGGGACTGCTTATGAATGCCCTAAAATACCTGTCCAGCTCAGTCTTGCTTCCTCTGATCTGCTTCCCACACAGCAGTACAAACAACCACCCAAAAACAGTTGGATAGGGGCCATCATCCTGCCTGAAACCCTCCAGTGTTTTGTACCATATAACATAGGATGCAGTCAGACATTTTTTAAAGAATAATTATTTGTTTGTCTGTGCCGGCTGTTAGTGGCAGCACGCAGGATTTTTGATCTTCTTGCAGCTGCAGGATCTTTTTTAGTTGTGGCATGTGGGATCTAGTTTCCTGACCAGGGATTGAACCCGGGCTTGTCTGCATTGGGAGCACAGAGTCTTAGCCACTGGACCACCAGGGAAGTCCCCAGTCTAGCATTTTTAATATGACTCACGCTGACTTTCTCTCCAGCTCCACCTCTCTCCTCTCTCTTGGAGCTCTATCTGTAAGCTACAGTCCACCTTTCTCAAACACTCTTGACCCCTTACTCTCAGACTCTCCAATCTTTATCTCTGGGCCTTTGCATACATTGTTTCCTTTGCCTCACATTCCTACTCCTTTCCTTGCCCTTCATCACCTGAGCAACGCTTTCATTTTTCATTCTTCAGACCAGGTTAGGTCCTCTGCCCTGGGCTTCCATTCAAGACTCTTCAATTCAGATGTGATTGGGTACAGGACAGGTGAGCCACTGGGTACAGGACAGGACAGGGTGAAACTCGCCACATCTGAGACAATTAGGAGTGGTGGAGAGTGTGGTAAATGGGAGTGCATGCTTCTCCACACGAACTCCGTGTATGTAGTGCACATGTATGTATGGGATAGCCACTTCTCAATTCTGGAAAGTATTGCCATTGGGGTACACAAGCCTACTTTTGCCATCTTTTCTGATTTTTAAAGAGAAGTTAGAAATCCAAGTTTTTAATGGGAAATACCCTGATATTTAACATGCTGTGTGGGTCAAAATGTTGCCTGAGGATCATCAGATGAGGCCCCTGTTTAGTTATCTTAGTCATCTTCTCTGCTGGGCTATCACAGACAAGACCCTGTCTTGGGTTTTAAAATTTTATTTTATTGAAGTATCATTGATTTACAGTGTTGTGTTAATTTCTGTTGTTCAGCAAAGTGATTCCATTATGGTTTATCACAGGATATTAAATACAGTTCCCTGTGCTATGCAGTAGGATCTTATTTATTCATTCTACATATGATAGTCTGCATCTGCTAATCCCAAACTTTCAATTGATCTCTTCCCCTGCTTTGAAACTGCACGTATGTTCCCTATGTCTGTGAATTTGTTTCTGTTTCATAGATAAATTCCTCTGTGTCATATTTTAGGTTCCACATATAAGTGATGTCATATTTATCTTTCTCTTTCTGACTTCACTTTGTATGAAAATCCCTAGGTCCATCTATCTTGCTGCAAATGAGTCTGTCTTGTTAATTGCTCTACAGTGTTTACAGTGCCTAGCCTGGGATCTAGCATATAATAGGTTCTCAAAAACTGCTGGCTGAATGAACAAATGGCTAAACTGAAATGTCAGATCTGCCCTCTTTTGCAAGCTGCTGCCTCTCCAGTCTGGAGAAGGAAATGGCAACCTACTCCAGTGTTCTTGCTTGGAGAATCCCAGGGATGGGGGAGCCTGGTGGGCTGCCGTCTATGGGGTTGCACAGAGTCGGACATGACTGAAGCGACTTAGCAGCAGCAGCAGCAGCCTCTCCAGTCACCACAATCCCAGCACCAAGGATCTGTCTGGAAGAAGTTGAGAGAAATTGATCCCTTCTACTACCATCACTCCCTCCCAAATTCCCTCTTGTTTTTATGTTCTGGAAGTGATATTTATCCCTGACTCACTGAATGGCACTGACTTAAGTACAATTGTAAGGGTTTAAGGAATTGTGTCTTCACTTCTGACCAATTAAGATTTTCCCAGAATCAACTTGCCAAGGAAAGAGGTGGATAATTTCATAGAAGAGTGAAGTTCAGGAGATGAACTGTGGGCAGAACAGGGACCCCTTGGCTCCTCCCGAGCTTTCCTCTCCTGGGTCTCCATGTCAAGGCATCTCCATATTCATGAAGGCGTGCCCACTTGGGTGGTAAAAAAAAAAAAATCTTCTTACATGGACAGGTTGGAGTCTAGCTGGAAGATAGCCCTGTAGGGGATTCCACACTGAAGATGAGAAAACCACCTTTTATAAGCCTGATTATTTAGTTGCAAAATGCTGCTGCTGCTGCTTAGTCAGTTCAGTCGTGTCCGACTCTGTGCGACCCTTTGGACTGCCGCCTGCCAGGCTCCTCTGTCCATGGGATTCTCCAGGCAAGAATACTGGAATGGGTTGCCATGCCCTCCTCCAAGGGATCTTCCTGACCCAAGGATCAAAGCCGGGTCTCCTGCATTTTAGCAAATTCTTTACCAAATTTCAGCAAATTCCGCTAAATGTTGCAAGCTACTCTCTGCTTATTTACTTTTTTCCTTCCCAAAGCCTTTAGCACAGCCTTGTTGAAATGTTACAGCCTTGTTGAAATGTTACAGCCTTGTTTGGAAGGGGAGATGTGAGTAAAAGCAATAAATGGGAATTAGCAACAGCAACAATGAGGAAGGGCTACCCAGTGGCAACAGCAACAATGAGGAAGGGCATCTGAAATGTGGTCCTGCATGTACTTGTTAGAAAAGCAGATGCCCAGGCATCCTGCCCTTCCCCAGGCTCCCCGTCAGTCCCAGAGGAATGAGGAGTGAGGCCTGAATCTATGCATTTTGAAGATGAGCTCACTACAGTTTGAGAAACACTGACTAAAGGGAAGGGTTAAGCAGAATTAGAGCTTTCTCTCCTTCATGGCTACCTTGCAAGCTCAGGGTTTGATCTGATTAAAAAGATGACAGTTTCCTTTCCAAGGCACAGGTAATATCTGTTTCCTGATTGTGTTATCTTTTGCGGCATGATCTAATGAAAACGCATCTGTCTAAATGTTTCTAATGACTGGGACCCTTGCCATAGCCTCCACTTCAGCTCAACTCTGCTCTCCTGAGGCTCTAGCGGGCTTATTTTTGTCCATGAAGACATGGATCAAACCCCTTTAAGGGACTAGTTCACAGTCAAACCTCTTGCCTATTGTCCTAGCAGCCAGCTGCTGGAACAGACTGTTCAAGAGCATAAAAAGAGACACGTAGTGACACTCAGCAGGGAAGCAGGTCTTGTCTAAATAGGCAGCCTCATTGTTTCCCTGCTTTGTGTTGTGTTTACAGTGTGGGAAGCTGACTAGCTCAGCTGACTCAGAAATAGAAAGAAAGAGCAGGGATTGGGGAGCTGGGAAGTTGGCCCTGTCCCTGACTCGCTGCGTGGTCTGTGGTGAAGTCATCAGCACCCCCACCGCCTCCCAACTCCCATAAACAGAAGGAACCCACAGGACCCAACTCTGTCAGCCAAGGATCATAGAATCTCAGATTCTGGTTACTCAAAAGCAGTTTGCAGGTTCCAAAGTGGGATGTGTCTGCTGTTTGGGAGTGGAGGCAAAGAAGGGGCCATGGACTGCTGTTGAGCCACCTGTGATACTGTCGGAAAATACTACCCTGGAGTATTTTCAAGACCAAGTTTTCAGTCTTGGCTTTGATATCAGCTTAACTGTGTGATGCTAAGCAAGTCACCTGATCTCAGGGAGGCCATCTGACCTTGGACAATCACCTGCCTTGGGTAAGGCACCCAATCTCACTGCCCCTCCCTTTCCTTAACGCTAAATGAGGGGAGGGATGTCAGATGACCTCTAGGGGCCTCCTGATGGTTCCAGCCCTGTCTCTGAGTTAATGAGAGGGAATCCACCTTTGCTCAGAAGCACCATTTCTTGCTCTGACTTCTTCAAGGGCCTCTCAGAGGTGGGTTAGGCTCTGAGAAGACATCACGCAGCAGGACTGGCTGGACTAACCTCTCTGGTGTGCCTTCACAGACAATTTAAAATGAAAACACTATGAAACAATAAAGCAAATTTAAGAAGTGCAATAAAGGTCTCATTTTTCCTACAAATGACTGTTGACATTTTTTTGGAAATAGTAACCAAATTCTTTAAAAACATTTTTTTTATGCCCTTGACTTGCAGGAGGCCAGAATGTGTTGATTCAGCCTCCTGGTTAACTCAACAGTAGAAAGATGGGTTTGCTATTTCTGCAAAGATCCTGCTGGTAATAGATCCTCTTCCACAAAGAGATAACTCTGCTCAGGGGAAAAGAATTGGGGTGTGAGGTGTGGTATAAAAAGGAATTCTGAGAAAAAAAACAGTAACCACAAACACCCAATGGTAAACTGAACCCCATGGTCCCAGCTCAAGTTCAGATGTCCTATGCTTCTTTGGATCCAGGCCACTAGGAAGGAACAGGCATCTAACTCATAGGCTTTCTTAGTCCTCGCCCAAACCCAAACTGGCTGATTAACAAGATGTTCTGAACTGTGATGAGAAGAATTCTGAGTTTCAGGGATGCTTCTGTCCTCACTAGGAACATTCTGATCTACTAGGATGCAGGATTCTCGGGGGGAACAGAAAGGAGCACGGAAGGCTGTCTGTTTACTGGAGACCCACACTTCCACACGTAGCCTCTGAGTTCCTCTCCTCTTCCCCTTGTCTTTCTCTTCCCTTGGAAGGTGTGTCACTGCCTGCCCCAGCTCCTCTGCCTCTTGGCTGGGGGCCCCACCCTGCCGTCCTAAGCAGAGAACAAACTGCAACTCAGCCCTCTGCCAAGACCCAGCCAACGGCCAAGAACCTGTCACTTCATTATGTTCCTAGTTTCTACTGTTTAGAAACAAGGGACAAAGGGTCAGATGATCTCCCCCAAGTGATGACACAAATTATATTGATTATTTGTAAAGTCTGGGTGGTGAGCTGGGACCGGGGGTATCGAAATTTTTCTTTTTTCCTTAGGAGCTTGGGACGGAGACACATTGAATAGTTTTAAACAGGAAGATAGAAGATCAGATTGTGTCTTAGAAAAATCACACAATGATCGAAACATTACAAGGCATCAAAGTGATGGTGGGGAGATGTAATGGTGGCTGAAACATAGTATGGGAGTGGGAATGGAGAGAAGCATACAGGCTGGGAGCTGGCGTTGACTGGTCTTGGTGTTCTATTGGATGTGGGGGGCGGGGAGTATGGGAGAGGGAGGAAGCTGGCTTTCTGGTTTGGATAAATGGTTGATACTGAAACCATTCACTTAAATTGGAAACACAGATGGAGGAATAATGTTTTGGAGAGAAGGGCAGGAGAAGGAGGAGGCATTGAAATGATGAATTTAATTTTGAATATATGATTCGAAGGCATCTATGGGACAGTCAGATTCAGATATTTATTAGTAGCATATATTTGTCTGAAATTTAGGAAAGAGATTGGAGCTAGAGCAAACAATGGGGACAGTTGAGATTATCTAGGGAGGGGATGCAAGTGAAGAACAACAGAGGTCCCAGGACTACACGTTAGGAGCTCATGCTGGAGGAAGTCAACTGAGAAGGCTGAGTCAGAGAGGGAAGAATAGAATCAGGAGATTTTGAAGGAGGAGTGCATTACAGTATTAAGTGTGGCTAAAAAGATAAGAAGGATGAAGGTGAAGTGCTGGGGTCCAGCCCCAGCTGATCCAGGGTATTCGAAGGGGAGACGGCTTAGGCGACTATTTAAATATTCATCAAAGATATAAAGAGTAATAGAATGAGGATAGCTCAGTAGGAAAATTCAGTGGAGAAAAGAGGCTGAGTAGCTTGGTTTACGCGGGAGACCAATAAAACTTCAAGACAAGAAGCTTGCACCACTTACGTAGGCCGCAGGCATCCTTCCGTTCTCCCGAAGGAGAGGAGACACTGAGGCCTCCCCGGTCGGATCTTAGAAGCCCAGACATAATTAGTAAGCATGGTGGGTTCCACGCTCCAGATGGAGACTCAGTCAGAGTGAGAGAGAGAGAGACATGGGGAGACCAGTATTTCGAGGAACTGATCCCAATTCTTTATTTTCCAGGGTCTGTTTTTATACACTGAGGTGTTATACAAAAGTCACGCTGGGACAGCAGTCCTGACTTTTATTAAAGTCAGGTGCTTCATACAAATGTATACAGAGGTCTTAGGGGTGTTACATCATCTTCTGGCCAGGGGGCCTGCTGACAATTTATGACCCTCTCCTTGTGACAGCGGTCAATCAACACTTATTTCTCCAGGGCTGATTATTCTTAAAACAGACACCACCCAAATAAAGTTACATTCCTATAGGGTGAGGGTGTAGTGGGTTTTAGTTAAGGAAAGAATTTACTTAGCCTAAGGTCTAACATGATTAATATCAAAGGTTAATACTTATTTCTTCTATATATTCATTAATGTGTGTAAGGGCAGGGGATGTGGAGACTTAGCAACAAACATTGGCTCAACAAATGAAAAACCCTTCACCAATACAATTTCTAATCAGCCCATTATACTTATACTAATAGTTTTCTAACTTTTCTAAGGAACCTGTTTTTAGAAGGTTTAAAGCATCTCGTGCCTCTCATGGTTGGGAGGCTGTGAGCAATCACATGTGGCCGGACAAGCCTGTCAGGCAGGCCAGAGAACCATCAGAGGAGTTTGTAGGTTAAAACACTCTTGTTACGCCCAGGAGTTTTTATTAACTGGAGCTCTAGGTTAACTCCTTCTCCAAAAGAGGTGGTGGGGGACAGCCCCCCATAAAGTCAGAGGTGTAGGTGGGAGCACAAAGTAGTAAAGCAGGCAGGCTCTGGTTATGGGGGTAGATGCTCGAGGATTTCCAGGGGGACTCTTGAGGCTCGATTCCGCCTTTGCGTATGTCGAGCCTCCTTCCTCATGACCTTTGCCACCGGCGGAGTGCCTCACTCTGGCCCCCAACAGTGAAGAGCAGCAGAAAGAAAGCTGTGGCCTTCTAAAGAGGGGTTAGGGTTAGGGTTTAGGGTTAGGGTTAGGGTTAGTTTTATAGGCAGTTTTATAGGTTTGGCAGGGCTGGAATTCCCACGTGGGTTGAGGAAGGGGTGAAGTAGAACGCATAAGGGAATGACTGTTTCAAAAAAGTTGGTTACAAAGAGGAGGGAGATGGGGGAGGCTGTGAAATCAAAGCAGGTTTATTCATCTATTTATTTTGTTTCATTGTATAGTCACTTAACGTGAAAGATTGGTTTAGTAGTCGAAGAGAAAAGAAAGAAAAATAGCCATCATATACATGTAGCAACATAAGTGAATTTCAAAAGCATCATGCTAAATGAAAGGAGCCAGACATGATAAACTTCAAATGGTTTGATTTTATTTATGTGAAATTCTAGAAGAGGCAAAACTACAGTGACAGAGAGCAGATCAGTGTTTGCCGGGCCTGGGGGTTGGGGTGGGCATGAACTACAGATAGGTATCAGGGAGCTATCTGGGGGGCTTGGAAGTGTTCAATACAGGCAGTCCTCGGTGTGTGTGCTTTCAGTGATTACCATTTAGTTAAAAAACACCAGATTCCGTTAGCTTCCCCGGTGGCTCAGTGGTAAAGAATATACCTGCCAAAGCAGGAGATGCAGTTTTGATCCCTGGGTTGGGAAAATCCTCTGGAGAAGGAAACAGCAACCCACTCCAGTATTCTTGACTGGAATATAGCAAGGACGGAGGAGCCTGGCAGGCCACAGTCCATGGGCTCACAAAAGAGTTGGACACCACTGAGCAACTGAACAACAACTCCACCAACAGAGTTCAGATTTCAGTTACTACAGTATCTGAACTGTAAGTGCTTAAGTTAAAAACTTCGCAGCTAGCTCCTCAGTCCACAGACCACGATGTGAGAAGCAGGAATGCATCTTGATCAGTGATGGACCACATCACTTCTTTCAGTCTGTTGATTGTTGGTCACTGGCTATCTGTTCTCCAGTTCATAGACACCTTTGTGTTCCTGCCTTGTCTCCCAGTGATAACCCACATGACATTTACAAAGGCGGATGATGGTGAGAAGGAACTGGCCAACAAAGATGAAGTGCAGCAAATAAATGAAAAATGATAATGTTGGAAATGAAATTCAAATCAAATGAAAATCAAGTTATAAAAGAAATAGCCAAACATGGGAATGCTGACATGTCCATCATTCAAGAGATTCTAGATAAACAGTGGAGAAACTCAGTGAAGGTGAACTTATTGTGTACATAAATGAGGAAAAACCAACATTAACCCCGTCACTCTCAGAGAGATGGTTCATGAGGTGTGTGACATTGAAACTGGGGAAGATTCAACAGTGGAAGCTGATCCAGACTTAGAAAGGAGTACAACAATCTGCCAAGGTGTAGAAAAGATGCTCACTCTGTACATTAAACTACACAACAAGAAAAGGGCAAGTGCTGTTCAAACTACTCTTGATAAGCTTTTTAAGAGTAAATAAATACCTTAGTTCTCAATTTCTCAGATATTTAAAATTACAGAGTACAAAACATTTCTTTTACTGTTTTTTAAATTTCTCTATTCATTTATAACTGATAGCAAGATAGTTTTTTTTTTTAATATTTTGCAAACATTTTTGAAGGTTGTGGGATAATCAAAAGCTTCCCCATTTTTTTATTAAGATTACTTTGCACCATCATTTTTTAGTTCCATATTACTGTGGAAAGCAAGGACTACCTAAGTCATGATTCAGGAGTGGTTACAAGGCTATATATACTTGTTTAAACTCATCAGATTGTACATTTAAAACAGGTGACATCAAATAAAATGATTTGGAATCCTTCAATGAAACTGCTAAAAATAGCTATTATATATTGAAATTGCTGTTTAACTGATATTTGACACATACGGAATTTGCAGCAACCCTGCAGGTAGTTACTTTTATCCCAACTTACAGATAAAAGAACGAAGCCTCAGAGAAATGCTGTGACTTACTCAGGCCTTTCAGGAGGCAAGTACCAGAGCTATCACCAAGCCCTCCCTGTACCAGCGGTTCTCAATCTTGGCTGCTAATTATTAGAATCACTGGAGGAGATTTTTTTAAAGTCCTGATGTGTATGCCACACCCTCCCCAGGTTGGGTAACCACTCTTGTCTTCCATCGGCCAGCAGAAAACAATATGTGATGTGTTACATGAAAATACGCATATTTTTAAGTCGGGGAGAGTATCTAACATCTGTAAAAAAGAAATAGTGAAGGTTCAATACAGTTTTCCTATATAGAGACACAAACTACAAACTAAACTTTATTTATACAATTTATAATGTTCTCTAGTGTTAGTCGCTCCATCGAGTCCAACTCTTTGTGACCCCATGGACTGTAGCCCCCAGGCTCCTCTGTCCATGGGATTTTTCCACGCAAGAATACTGGAACGGGTTGCCATTTCCTTCTCCAGGGGATCTTCCCAACCCAGGGATTGAACCTGTGTCTCCTGCACTGCAGGCAGATTCTTTACCGTCTGAGCCACCAGACTGACCAAAAACCAAAATAGGTATAATTGAGATCTTTGCAGGTAGGAGATTTGGGGTCTGAAAGACTTTTTGGTTGCAGTTAAGACTTTGTTTTTTTACAGCAGTTTTAAGTCGACAGCAAAATGGAGCAGAAGGTACAGAGATTCCCCATATATCCCCTACCCCCACACATCCCTAGCCTCCCCCAAGATCAACATCCCCACCAGAGCGGTCCATTAGTTACAGTTGCTGAGCCTGCACTGACACATCCTTATCAAGGAGAGTCCATAGTTTACATAACAATTCAGTCTTGGTGTTGTAGTAAAAGTCTTTTAAATCTCAGTTTTAGCTGATTTTTCAATCCTGCATTTTCAGCAGTTACTGAGTACCTATTCTGGGCTGGGCAAATGTTAAGGGCTTTTTTTTAATATCATTTCATTTGTTCCTCAAACAACCCCATTATCCTCGTTTTACAGTTGAGATTCAGATTAGTTAACTTATTCAAGGTCTTACAGTTAGAAAGCAGCAAAGCCTAGATCTAAACCCACATCTGACTCTGAAGCCTGTGCTTTTCCGGGCTTTTGTTGCTAAGTCTGTGTCTGACTCTTTGCGACCCCATTGGACTGTATCCCGGCAATGTCCTCTGTCCATGGGATTTTCCAGGCTAGCTTACTGGAGTGGGTTGCCTTTTCCTTCTCCAGGGGATCTTCCTGACCCAGTGATATAACCCGAGTCTCCTGCTTGGCAGGCGGATTCTTTACCACTGAGCCACCAGGGAAGCCCTCTTTTTGTGCTTTGTATGTGTGTGTGCGCACTCAGCCATAGTCTGATTCTTTGTGACCCCATGGACTATAACCCACCAAGCTATTAAACTGTTAATATGTTATATTACCTAGACAATCTGTCTAGAAAGTTTATTGCATAGACATAGTGCACAGACAGAGCTCAGCAACCATGAATCCCCTTCCCTGAGGTACTGTCATCAATGTTGGGAGGAATTTCCTGGGGCCCAGCAGGTAGAAACCTCAGGTGGCCTGAATACTGCAGGTTGTGAGTGGGACTCCAGGCAAGGGACAATGAAACAGGTGAAGAAGTCTGTGCCTTTGATGACTAACGGGCAGGCTGGGCTGGTGGGAAACGAACGTGTGATGTGAGTCTACATGCTGGGCTTATGGCAGGCTTCACTAGGCTGACACCTAGGTAGGCAAGAGGCAGGATGCCCATTGAACTGTTGGGATGCACAGGATAGCTGCTTAGCTTAGGTTTGTTTTCTTTGGGAAAGGCCTCTTTGAAGTAGGTTGATATTTGTTTCCTAAAGATTTCACTGGCCATAAATCATAGGAGTTAAAAGCCTGGTGGTGAAATGAATGTGCTTTGGAGTCAAGCGTACCTGAGGCTGAATCCAGGCCTGACCACTTATTAACTGTGTGACCTTGATGAAGATGTTATCTTACTCGTAAAAAGGGGATAAAATGCCTAGGACCTAAGTTTATTGTAATCACTGAGTTCGTGAATGTAAAGCAGTTAGCACAATGCATAGCTCGTAGGAAGTTCTCAATAAACGTTAGCGATTTTTTCAGTTTTATTGAGATATAAGTGACATATATTAGTTTTAAGTGTGCAATGTGATGATTTGATATGGATATATATTGCAAAATATTACCACCATAAGTTTAGTTATCATCCATCACCTCATATAGTTATACATTTTTTTTGTGTGATAAGAACTTTTAAGATCTACCCTCTTAGCAATTGTCAAATACATGACATATTATTAGTAGCTATTAGCACTGATGAAACACATAAGCAGTTGAGAGGATAATGCTCTTATCTCTTGTTTTTTTTTCTGTACAATTGTTCTTTTTCGAAGGTCAACTATTAGAATATAATGCGATGACAGCTGACATTCACAGTAAATTCTGATAGACCATTCATACCTTTCCCTGCATGTTCCTTAAAGCACGATTCATGTGTTAACTTATCTGCAACACAGTTCTTCCTTGCTTTATGGTTCTTTAGCTTACTTTAGGAGAAGGCAATGACACACCACTCCAGTACTCTTGCCTGGAAACTCCCATGGATGGAGGAGCCTGGTAGGCTGCAGTCCATGGGGTCTCAAAGAGTAGGACATAACTGAGCAACTTCACTTTTCACTTTCATGTATTGGAGAAGGAAATGGCAACCCACTCCAGTGTTCTTGCCCGGAGAATACCAGGGACGGGGGAGCCTGTGGGCTGCCGTCTGTGGGGTCGCACAGAGTCTGACACAACTGAAGCGACTTAGCAGCAGCAGTAGCAGCTTGCTTTAAAATTTTATTTCACCTTTATTGTGACACTTCACATGCTGTTTCCTGCAAAAATAATAGTATTGGGGCCTATATTAAGCTTCAAGGGACACATGCCTATCCTTGGAGAAAGTATTGGTTCTAGCATCTTTTAAAAACATAAATACTTAAATAAGCAAATTGAAAGTGACATCCTAAGTTTGTTAATGCCAGAATAAACCAACTAGGTTCCTCACCATTTGGAATAGGTGACCATAAAGAAATCAGAAAAAAGTTTAATTGAAACTGGAAACAATGTCTAATGCAACTTCCCAGACTACAAGCTATGAAATGAGAGAATAATAGAAAACAGTTGTGGTTTAAATAAGGGTCAATAGCATGAAGTTGTTTTTGAAATTTGCAGAATCCAGGATGGGGCCCAAAATGAAGAAATGAATACATATTAATCTTCTGTAGTGTATATAGAGAATAATATCGAATTATTAAGGAGCGGTTG
This sequence comes from Bos mutus, assembly GCF_027580195.1. NCBI lineage: Eukaryota > Metazoa > Chordata > Mammalia > Artiodactyla > Bovidae > Bos > Bos mutus. The sequence continues at coordinate 95,596,437 of NC_091617.1, forward strand.
ATCTAAATATTGAAGAGTATCAAGATGTTGGATATGGTCAGGTTAAGAAAAACAAAATTAAAAAGAAAACATAAGAAACAGGAGAAGGGATAAGAAGAATGAGATGAGGAGGGAAAGGGAGAGAGTTGGCATTTTAGATTTTACATAAAGAAGAATTTCCCCAGAGAAGAGGATAAAGTTTGTGAAATGGATGGAACTATCTCCTTGGCTGCTTTGAAGGTCAAGTTCAAAATTAAGGGTGGACATAAAAGGACCTCAGCTGCTTCGAGTGCTATAATTCCATGAGACTCGGCTTTCTGGCTTGTGCCCCTGGACTCACTGTGTTTCTAAAAATCAAAAACTTAAACCTTGCAACTTACGTGGCCGATGCATTCTTCAGGGAACTCAAATCAGATTTCTGGCTTTCTCATTCTGTGGTTATCATTCAATTACATCTGTCAAGAAGCTGACTAGACCCCGTAAGAGTGGAAACAATGGGTCAGCTGAAATAGAAACAAAGATCTCTACAACCAATTAAGACTTTATATCAGGTTCCAGATAATTTGGAGAGTAATCTGTGCACAATGGAAGATGCTCTGCTTGTTATTCTGCTGCTTCTTTACAGGAACCCAAGGATGTACGTCCACCTTAAAGTCTTGTATAGCATTATCTTTCATTCTATCTGTGTCCAATGAGTAGCCCCAGATGGACCCCATGACAGAACACTGGAATGGGAGCACATAACCAGTGAGAGGAATGGGACATGACTCAGTTGTGAAGTGTTGAAGGGTCAATATTTCTGGCTAGGGATGGTTCCTGGGTCCTTGGAATGGGAAGTACGACTTACTGGGACACCTTGGGAGGAAAACTTACAGAAAGGAAATTGCAGGATTGGATTCATAATTACCTGCTTGTCCTATTAGAACGGATGGTTCCACACTGCATGCCCAGGTACCTGCAGTGCCAGTGAGCTCATAAAGGAATCTAGCATGTTATCTTCAACAACACCCCCTAGGGTGCAATGCAACAACCTAAGGCACTGTACTTCTGAAAAATGTGATTCCAGCTGTGACTGAGAAGTTGCTGCCACATAAAACCTTTCCTGATATTAATTGAAAAATGATCTGTAACCCCATTTTGTAAAGTTGTATTTTAAAAAAAATTTCCTCTGTGCTTAAGAATCTCATTTTCCCGCTACCAAGCTCAGGAGTTGCCCTCCCTCTTGTTCTCTTCATCTGCACCTCTTTCCCCAGCCCCACAACTTCACAAATACCATTTTCCTTTACCAGCGCCTCCATGCTTTCATTGCACCTCAATTCATGGCTCTCATTTCCTTTGGTGGTCTCACTACCTCCCTAGTGAAGCTCCCCATTTCACTAATAGCCAAGCTCAAAATGATTTGAAAGTGAAAGTGAAGTCGCTCAGTCGTGTCCGACTCTTAGCGACCCCAGGGACTGCAGCCCACCAGGCTCCTACATTCATGGGATTTACCAGGCAAGAGTACTGGAGTGGGGTGCAAGCCCCCCAAAAAACGGTTTTCCACAAGGGCAATATTCTTTTTGAAAAAACCATATAAGTCTGGGCCTCTTTGAAGAATACTTTAAAAAAGATATGATAGATTTATGTTTAATTAATTTATATTAATCTTATATCCTACACAAATATATTTAAAATTTCACATCTCATATGTTATTAGATGCCTGTAGGACACTTAGAAAAACTGGCAAAAAGATAAACATTACTCAGTTTCAAAAAGTAGAATTCTTTTTTGTGTGTGTGATTCTGTTATACATATACTATTTTTGAAATTGTTTTCCATATCTTGGATTGCAAGGAGATCCAACCAGTCCATCCTAAAGGAAATCAGTCCTGAATATTCATTGGAAGGACTGATGTTGAAGCTGAAACTCCAATACTTTGGCCACCTGATGCGAAGAACTGATTCATTTAAAAAGACCCTGATGCTGGGAAAGATTGAAGGCGGGACGAGAAGGGGACAACAGAGGATGAGGTGGTTGGGTGATATTACTAACTCAATGGACACGAGTTTGAGTAAACTCTGGGAGTTGGTGATGGATAGGGAGGCCTGGTATGCTGCAGTCCATGGGGTCACATAGAGTCAGAGAATCAAAATATCATAAAGTTTTAGGCAAGAAGTGATGTTTTCTAAAATATAAATATTATACATATTACTTACATATATGTGTACAAAAGCTTTCCTTCTACACTTGATAAATGTGTGAGAAAGAACATTTAAAAAAAAGAGATGAAATTGGAAAATATAAATGAAATAGGAGCACTGAATATGAAATAGAAAAAGTGAAACAAACTAGATAAAAGTAAAAAAGATCCTCATATAATCCATTTTGAGGAATACTGTTTAATAAGTGTTTAGAGCGTATTTTACTTCCTGCCTAAGGTCAAGGACAAAGAATCTCTTGGGATGTTGCCTCCCCACCTCTGTTTTTCTACCTAATGTGAAAATAATAGCCCATCCCTAGAATATTTCTCTCTGGTGTCTGTTTGCAGGTGGTCATCAATTTCCCTTGCTTTTCAGCTCCATGGTGACATATTTAGCTTTGTGTGCTGATGCTAAAAGCTATTTTCCTAAGGAGAAATGCAGCAGCACAGAGTGGACTGCAGGAGCAACTTTATTTAAACTTTATTTATTGACTGTGACACTTTATTTCTAGGAAGATCCTATGATCAGTATTCAGGTCAGTCTCTGCACATACCAGAGAAATAGGAAGGCAAATCTGTTTCTCTCTGAGCTTATCAATGTGGGATCTGGACAAGATGCTTAACCCCAGTGAACTTTGTTTTCCTCATCTGTAAAGTGGAGGTAATAATAAACTTTATATGTGTGTGTGTTAGTCACTCAGTCATGTCCGACTCTTTGCAACCCCATGGACTGTATGTAGCTGCCCAGGCTCCTCTGTCCATGGAATTCTCCAGGCAAGACTACTGGCTTGGGGTGCCATTCCTTTCTCCAGGGGATCTCCCCAAACTGGTTTCCCCCAATGAGGGCAGATTCTTTATAGTCTGAGCCACCAGCAAAGCTGTATTTTATACCATGTGAAAATTAAATATGTGTTTGAGGTCCTTGAGAGGTCTTCATAATGCAGAGTAAGAGCACAAACTGGGGCCATACTGTCTTTTCCAAATTCCCCATCAGGCTCTCACTGTATGTGTAATTTAGGGCAAGGCAAATAACCCTGTGCCCTGGTTTGCCAATCTGTAAAATGGGACAATAATTGGATCTATCTTATAGGATGTTGTAAGATTAAACAAACTAATGAAAACTGCTCAGCAAAGTGTACATGACAAATACCATGCATGTGTTTGCTATTATTAACAGAAAATATTAGCATTATTACAGTTATTGAAATACTCTGTGGCTTTGAAAATGTTGTCCTGAAAAACTGATAAAATCAAAGTGAAGCTGCAAAGGTTTAATCTTCAATTATACAAAGAGTAAGATGTTTCATTTTTCAATTTGACAAAAGGAAGATTCAGGGATGGTATTGTCTTGGAGAGACCATCTGGGAAAGGAAGAAGTCCCAGGTGATCTGTTATCTTCACATTCCTCAGGAAGCCCTGGTCCCCAGATGACTTGCATAAAGTGGGGAACTCTGACCTCATTATTGAACAAATCTGCTCTTTAAACCTGGAAAGAGAGCTAAAGGGGTGATTACGAGGGATAATATTTCCCTTCAAGGAAAGAACTTAATATTTGGAGGTCACAGGAGACAGTCCTCAGTACTCACTAATAAATTAATATTTGCTTGTTTTAAAAACGGTGGCGATCAGTTCAAAGCAGGTTGGGGAATTATATGTTGAGACCAATATAACACTTGCTGACGAGGTTTGAAAGACTACATGTAAACTATTTTATGCCCTTTTTGAGTCCTTTGTTGGGCTTCCCAATTGGGGCTAGTGGTAAAGAACCCGCCTGCCAGTGCAGGAGACTTAAGAGACTCAGGTTCGATTCCTGAGTCAGGGAGATCCCCTTGAGGAGGGCACGGCAACCCACTCCAATATTCTTGCCTGGAGAATCCCATGGACAGAGGAGCCTGGCAGGCTACAGTCCATAGAGTCCCAAAGAACTGGACGTGACTGAAGCCGCTTCCAGTTGAGCTATTTCAAATCCTGAAGATGATGCTGTTGCACTCAATATGCCAGCAAATTTGGAAAACTCAGCAGTGGCCACAGGATTGGAAAAGGTCAGTTTTCATTCCAGTCCCAAAGAAAAACAATGCCAAAGAATGCTCAAACTACCGCACACTTGTACTCATCTCACACGCTAGTAAAGTAATGCTCAAAATTCTCCAAGCCAGCCTTCAGCAATACATGAACCGTGAACTTCCAGATATTCAAGCTGGTTTTAGAAAAGGCAGAGGAACCAGAGATCAAATTGCCAACATTTGCTGGATCATCGAAAAAGCAAGAGAGTTCCAGAAAAATATCTATTTCTGCTTTATTGACTATGCCAAAGCCTTTGACTGTGTGGATCACAATAAACTGTGGAAAATTCTGAAAGAGATGGGAATATCAGACCACCTGACCTGCCTCTTGAGAAACCTATATGCAGGTCAGGAAGCAACAGTTAGAACTGGACATGGAACAACTGACTGGTTCCAAATAGGAAAAGGAGTACATCAGGGCTGTATATTGTCACCCTGCTTATTTAACTTCTATGCAGGGTACATCATGAGAAACGATGGTCTGGAAGAAGCACAAGCTGGAATCAAGATTGCCGGGAGAAATATCAATAACCTCAGATATGCAGATGACACCACCCTTATGGCAGAAAGTGAAGAGGAACTAAAAAGCCTCTTGATGAAAGTGAAAGTGGGGAGTGAAAAAGTTGGCTTAAAGCTCAACATTCAGAAAACTAAGATTATGGCATCTGGTCTTATCACTTCATGGAAAATAGATGGGGAAACAGTGGAAACAGTGTCAGACTTTATTTTTTTGGGCTCCATCACTGCAGATGGTGATTGCAGCCATGAAATTAAAAGATGCTTACTCCTTGGAAGGAAAGTTATGACCAACCTAGATAGCATATTGAAAAGCAGAGACATTACATTACCTTGCCAACAAAGGTCCATCTAGTCAAGGCTATGGTTTTTCCAGTGGTTATGTATGGATGTGAGAGTTGGACTGTGAAGAAAGCTGAGTGCCGAAGAACTGATGCTTTTGAAGTGTGGTGTTGGAGAAGACTCTTGAGAGTCTCTTGGAAGGAAGGAGATCCAACCAGTCCATTCTAAAGGAAATCAGTCCTGGGTATTCTTTGGAAGGAATGATGCTAAAGCTGAAACTCCAGTACTTTGGCCACCTCATGCGAAGAGTTGACTCATTGGAAAAGAATCTGATGCTGGGAGGGATTGGGGGCAGGAGGAGAAGGGGACGACAGAGGATGAGATGGCTGGATGGCATCACTGACTCGATGGACATGAGTCTGAGTGAACTCTGGGAGTTGATGATGGACAGGGAGGCCTGGCATTCTGCGATTCATGGGGTCTCAAAGAATCAGACACGACTGAGCAACTGAACTGAACTGAACTGAAGGCCTCTGTTAACTTTCATCTGTGCCAATTATTTTGTTTTTCACTGTTTTTAAAACTCTTGGAAGAACCTGTAAGTGAGTGCATTGCTGAGAGATGCATGAGCCATTTAATATGAATGAATGGTGAAAAGCTGTTTTTCTAAACCTAGGTGTGTTTTGTGTACCATTTTAAAACAGGTGTCCAAAAGAACCATCATACAGAGCAGTGTCAAGTAAACACTAAATAAAGAGTCTTCTGGGTGAAGTGACCTTGGACAAATCACTTCTTTGAATTTTAGTTTCTATTTCCCCTGCTTGTCCCTGAGGATGTCTGTGGATGCCAAACAAGATGAAGAATGTGAGAAAACTCTTTTTAAGTGCAAAAGTGGTATTAATGGAAAGACCTTATAAATGTCAATTCATAAAGCTGAGATTAGGAGAAGCAGGGTGAGAAGGGGAGAGAGGCATTAATGGGAAGAGTGTGAGAAGTGAGCAAAAAATTGATTTTCAAGACATTAACCTCAGGCACAAAAACAAAGCAGTTTGGAAGTTAAAAACACTTGACAAATGAACAACAATACAAGGAAGCTAAAAATAAACTGCATATAAGATGGGCTGTTATGTGGGTATTAAAAGTTATTCTTATGAATGGCATGAGAAATACTTATAATGCTGACCCAGAACAGGGCACCATGGTGCATGAATGTAGAGAATAAAGCTGATTGTATAAAAATAGCATCAAAAAAAGCTGGAAAGAAGTATGGCAAAATTAGTTCCCTCCCTTGTTGTTCGGTCACTAAGTCGTGTCTGATTCTTGGCAACCCTGTGGACTGCAGCATGCCAGGCTTCCCTGCCCTTCACTACCTCCTGGAGTTTGCGCAAACTCATGTACATTGAGTAGGTGATGCCACCTGAGCATCTCACTTTCTGTTGCTCCCTTCTCCTCCTGCTCTCAATTATTCCCAACAGCAAGGTCTTTTCCAATGAGTTGGCTCTTTGCATCAGGTGGCCAAAGTATTGAAGCTTCAGCTTCAGCATCAGCCCTTCCAATGTATATTCATTCAGGTTTGATTTCCTTTAAGACTGACTGGTTTGGTCTCCTTTCTGTCCAAGGGAGGCTCAAGACTCTTCTGTAGCACCACAGTTTGAAAGCCTCAGTTCTTTGGTGTTCAGCCTTCTTTATGGTCTAACTCTCACATCTGTACATGACTCCTGGAAAAACCAGAGTTTTGACTATATGGACCTTTGTCAGCAAAGTGATGTCTCTGCTTTTCAATAGGTTTTTTAGTTGCTTCTAAGAGGTGAGCAATTAGAAGAGATTATTTTTATGTTTTTAGTCTTTCTTGAAATTAAGGTTTTCTTTAGTAAACATGAATTGATTTTTTAAATAAACTAAATGAACCACAAAGCTGTGAGAAGGGCTAGATCAAGGAGGTTCTCTGATTAAAAGAGCATCAAAAAACATTCTGAAACTACTTTGGGCCTAAATGTGGGGTTTGTACTTGGAAGATCCAATTGAGTACCTTGTTACTCCGCTTGCCAGCATTCTAGTGTGCTGACAATGACAGCATCAGTAACAACAACAGCTTTCAAATCTATGCTTCTTATCTAGAGCCAGAAATCACTGAAAGTTTTGTAAGTAGCAACTCACTGAGTCCTAAAGGATATCCCATTGTATCCTTTTGCTAGAGGTTGTGACTTAGCTGTAACACACGCTGTAACAAAATACCACAACCAAAGTGGTTAAGATGACACAAATTTATTATCTCACAGTTCTGGAGGCTAGAAGTCCTAAATTAAAGTGTCAGCAAGGTTTGTCCCTTCTAAGACTGCAAGGGAGGCTCTATTCCAGGTCTCGCTCCTTGGTTCATGCATGGCTGTCTTCTTTCCCTCTGTCTCCTTCCAGCATCCCCCCTCTGTATATCTTTCTTTTCACATGGTGTTCTTTCCATAAGGACATTCGTCATATTGGATTAGGGGCTGACTCTCCTCCAGTGTGACATTATCTTAACTAATTGCTTCTGCAGTGACCCCATTCCCAAATAAAGTCACATACTTGTGGGGGTGGCTAGGACTTTATCATATGAATTTTGAAAGGACCCAATTCAACTCATAACATCCATGAAGATGACAGGATGTTTGTGTCCCACTGTACAGATGTAGAAACCGAGGCATAGAGACGTTAAGTGACTTTCCAAGGTCCCAGAGCTACTAAGGGATGAAGCTGGGATTCTAAGACCAGCAGTCTGACTCTAGAGTCCCTGTGATTGTATGGTCTATAGCCTCTCTGGAAAGCTAGAGGAGAAACACATAGAAATTTCCATTTTCTTACATTGGCAGGCAAGAAAACAGTGGGAAAACTGAGTCTGACACTTTGCTTCTGTGGAGTCTTAAAAATTACCTTCTAAAGTAAATTAGGCTGGATTCATTTTTGCAAGGATTGCCTGAGAAGTCTACCTGTCTATGTCTAGTTTATACCCCAAGATGTCCTTTACCCTATAGGTTTTACCCCTCTAAAATACTATTTTTGTATACTCTAACCTGGACAGAACTGCCTCAGAGCTTGTCTATACTCATTGCAATCTGAAAACTGATTTAGATACTAGGCATGCAGAAGTTTCAGATCTGCTGTCAAGAAAAGAGAAGAGTTTTATAATTCGTGAAGAAAATGCAAAGCCAACACATTAATGCAACTCTCTTGTTTTCATTTAAGATAGCAAGAGAGTCAGAGTTCAACAGCAGAGTGCTTTCATTGTGGCCATTTATTTATGATTAGCAGTTTCTTGGTATTTGGGGGTTGCATATCCAATTCCTCCAGAAGTTTCTTATGGGAAGAGGACAACAAAACTTGAATGAAATGATAACAGAGGCACTGTATGTATATCTTTTCAAAGTGCTGAGACTCTCCAGGACAATTTATCCCTATAGTATATTCAGAAGAGGGGACGATAAGAAAAATGCACACATATATGTGTTTATATATTATGTATACAATATTAATACGATATATTGTAATATATACATATATGTGTATGAATATACATACAAATATATACATGTGTAGGTCTTCCGGTGGCTCAGCAGTAAAGAATTCACCTAAAATGCAGGAGACACCGGAGTAGAGCAGAGAGTAGGTATACTTATGTGAATGCGTGTGTGTGTGCTCAGTTGCTTCAGTCATGTCCAACTCTTTGTGACCTTGTGAATTATGAAGGCGATGGCACCCCACTCCAGTAATCTTGCCTGGACAATCCCAGGGACGGGGGAGCCTGGTGGGCTGCCGTCTATGGGGTCACACAGAGTTGGACACGACTGAAGTGACTTAGCAGCAGGCTCCTCTGTCCATGGGATTCTCCAGGCAAGTATACTGGAGTGGGTTACCATGCTCTTCCCCAGGGAATTCTCCCAGTGGCGGGATTGAACCTGCATTTTCTGCATTGTAGGAGGATTCTTTACCAACTGAGCTATGAGGGAAGCCCCTATATACGTGTATACATGGCTTACTTTTGCAAAGGATGAGTAGTTATCATTGCTCCCCACATTGATTTATTATTTGCTATTGACGGTGTATGTATAGTTATTCGAATGCTATCAATAAATTCTGAAGAAAATGAGTAATAGGAAAAAGAATTCAGAACATTTGTTGATGATTTGAAATCCCCATTTGTACTTGATGTGTCACAACCTCTTTCCAACTGATTCAAGAATCGTGGGCCGTTTTTCCCACTTGTTCTCTATGTCACACACATCTTAGTCACTATGTTGTTATTTCGATGGCCACATCCAAAATCTTGCTACCCTACCAAGTTGAAAAAATTATGCAGATCTTACTTTTGTCTTAATCCAAGAGCTTTGGGTTGTTCGTTATATTCCTGTGAGTCATTCTGAAACTCAGGATGCTGCTTGGGACCTGAAATTGCAGTGATTTAATACTCTATTGTTCTTGTTTTTTCCACATGGAGAACAGATTCTAATGTGGATCTAATTGAGTTAATATAATAAGTGCACTTTTCATGTGAGCAAATCCCTGGTGGGCTGCTGCTTTCTCTTTGAACATGAATCACAGCTTAGGAAATCTATAAATACCAAAGCAAATTTGCTTCTGCATCTAAAGGAGGAAAGATACCTTGTCAAATCTTATTTTATATTCAAAATTCCTTTTCATATTTACCTTCTAAATCTTTGAGGAGTAGTAGATTTTTCAGTACTTTCTCCAAGTAGAAAGTAAGATAAGTAAGCAAAGCGGACGACAAAATAATGATTATATGAACCAGTTTTGAGTCTCATCCAAATGGTGTTTTCAAAACATCACACAGGGGTTTGCATTTCACATTGATTTTTATGTTTTTACATTAATGGTTTGCTCGCTCCTGAGTCTTGCTTGTTCAAATTGAATAGACAGCAGTGACAGGCAGGAATGACTCTCATCTTCTAAAAATGGCTTCGGGCAAATATCTCATTCTTCTGCTTTCCAGATGAAATCTGAGACTGGGATGACACCTGTTTCAACAAGAAGGCAGGAGCTTGAGGTTTCTGGCAGAGCCCAGTCAACCTAATTTGAATCTATGTTAATCAGGGGTCTTGCAGGGCATCAGGAGCTCCTGACAATTGCCACCTAGCTTTTCCCCATCTTCTACTTGATCACCACACTGCTTTTACTAAGCTGCTGATGTCCCTCTATCACTATGCACTGATTTGTTAACCAACATTTATTAAGTGATGTTAAGTGCCAGACATTCCCCCAGGTGATGGGAACCGTAACATATTCTCCTTGTTCTCAAGGACAAAGTTTGTTGATTTCTTAATCCCTCAGGGTTCCTAGAACACTTAGGCTTTAGCTAGCCCATCCTGGGTCCCATAGAACTGAAAACTCTAAAATGATGAGTGTTTTAATTAGATTTATATCTTCTAATCTGGCTTTGTAGACACAAGGGAGATTTGGAAGGAGAGTAAGGGGAACACCAATATTCCATTGCCCAGTTCCTTTACATAATCCACAAAAGCCTTGTCTGCAGGTATCACAGCATTTGGAAATGGCTAGTGTCATTTTGAATCTGAAATGTTTATGTTGTTCTGTAAACCTAAATCTTCATGTCTCCTCAGCTGTATCATCAACAACTGGAGAAAGGAGAAGGATGCCTTTTATTTACCTGCAATCTGCATATGGTATTAGGTACCTAGTAGGTTCTAAATACATGCTCTTAAAAGGCATATAAATGCATGTCACTGATTCATCACCAAGCTTGCTCTCAGTGAGAATGTACAGATTGGCAGTAGAACCAGCTGCTAGGAGGAGAGCATCCTCATTGTTCTCTAAATGGCTCCTATAAACATTAGCCCATCCAACCCCAGGTCTCTCTCTTTTACACATTCAACACATCATGCTCATCTGTGATAGCATATATACTTCATCCGAGCTGCAATAATCTTTGGGGTAATTTGAAAATTGTGAGCAAACCGCCACTAAGCACAAGGCTGGGCACTCAATATGAGTTTATAAAATATTTGGAGTTGAAACCACCAATGTTCAGAGACTTCTTAGGAGGTCTTTCTAAGGCCCTGTGAATATGACTTATTCTAGGCTGCCTCTAAAATACACCCCAACCCTGTTCTCCTTCCTCCTCTTCCCCACGTTGCCCTGGAGGGCATGGGCATGCTCACTTCTGTATCCTGAGTGACTGGAGTTTACCTTCCTGGTAAGAGTCCCCGGAGCTGTTTGAAACAGATGAAAACAAGTATGTGTGGCCAGGAGGCCAGCCAAGGGGTGGTCCTGTGTGTTGTTTACAGGTTGACACAAACCTGTCTGAGATCAGGCTCCCTGACTCCAAACTCAGACTCTGGGGTCAGGCTCTCACTTGCCAGATTTGTGATTTTGGACCAATTATGGAACCTCCTTAATGCTCATTTCCTGATCTATAAAGTTGGGGAAATGATAGTGCAGACCTCATCGGTTTATCGTGAGGATTAACTGATTAAATGAGTGCCAAGTGTTTAGCAGACAGACTGGCACAGAGCAAGAGTGTAAATACAGTTTCTCCAAGAGCATTCTGCTGAGGCATTATTTTCATATGCTTCCTGGGTTCCATCCTGGCCTTCTCAACTTCTCATTGTTTCTAGAATCCCTGTTCTTGAGGGTTTTCTCTCTTTGACTGTTTCTGCCACTTGTCTTTCTCACCCATAGCTCTAACTGGAAGGTAGAGACTCTACGGTACCCCAGCCTGAAGCTCTAGCTCCCAGGAATGAGTGTTTCCAACCTGCACTTCATGGGCAGATAGCTTTGCAGGAAGACGTCAGAGTCAGTGGTCTCCTTGACCCATCCCTTTTTCTCCGCCCAGCTCCCTTTGGCTGGTTAAAGGTGGTTTATGGCTTGAATGAGTTAACATCATAAATAATAATTTTGCTTGATGACAAGTTAAAAATATGAGGTTTAAAAAATTTATTAGTAGTTGGAGGATAATTGCTTTAGAATATTATGGTTTCTACCACACATAACATGAGTCAGCCATAAGCAGACACTTGTCCCCTCCCTCTTGAACCTCTCTCTTGCCTTCCACTCCATCCCACCCCTCTAGGTTATGACAGAGCACCAGATTTTGAATTAATAGTTATCAAGATATTTGTGGAGCTTCCCAGTGGTAAAGAATCCTCCTGCCAATGAAGGACATACAGGAGATGTGGGTTCCAACCCTGGGTCAGGAAGATCCCTTGGAGAAGGAAATGGCAACCCACTCCAGTATTCTTGCTTGGAAAATCCCATGGACAGAGGAGCCTGGTGGGCTACAGTCCACACAGTCACAGAGTTAAATGCAACTTAGTGACTGAGCACGCACGCATGCAATATGTTTGTAGATATTTGTCGCATGATTGAGCTATTTACTGAGAACATGTTATAAGCAAAGATTAGTGGTCAGAACTGTAGAAAAGGCATCAGTTCAGTTCAGTTCAGTCGCTCAGTCATGTCTGACTCTTTGTGACCCCATGAATCGCAGCACACCAGGCCTCCCTGTCCATCACCAACTCCCGGAGTTCACTCAGACTCACGTCCATCGAGTCAGTGATGCCATCCAGCCATCTCATCCTCTGTCGTCCCCTTCTCCTCCTGCCCCCAATCCCTCCCAGCATCAGAGTCTTTTCCAATGAGTCAACTCTTCGCATGAGGTGGCCCAAGTATTGGAGTTTCAGCTTCAGCATCATTCCTTCCAAAGAAATCCCAGGACTGGTCTCCTTCCGAATGGACTGGTTGGATCTCCTTGCAGTCCAAGGGACTCTCAAGAGTCTTCTCCAACACCACAGTTCAGAAGCATCAATTCTTTGGCTCTCAGCCTTCTTCACAGTCCAACTCTCACATCCATACATGACCACTGGAAAAACCATAGCCTTGACTAGACGAAACTTTGTTGGCAAGGTAAAGCCTCTGCTTTTCAATATGCTATCTAGGTTGGCCATAACTTTCCTTCCAAGGAGTAAGTGTCTTTTAATTTCATGGCTGCAGTCACCAACTGCAGTGATTTTGGAGCCCCCAAAAATAAAGTCTGACACTGTTTCCACTGTTTCCCCATCTATTTCCCATGAAGTGATGGAACCGGATGCCATGATCTTCGTTTTCTGAATGTTGAGCTTTAAGCCAACTTTTTCACTCTGCTCTTTCACTTTCATCAAGAGGCTTTTGAGTTCCTCTTCACTTCCTGCCATAAGGGTGGTGTCATCTGCATATCTGAGGTTATTGATATTTCTCCCAGCAATCTTGATTCCAGCTTGTGTTTCTTCCAGTCCAGCGTTTCTCATGATGTTCTCTGCATATAAGTTAAATAAGCAGGGTGACAATATACAGCCTTGACGTACTCCTTTTCCTATTTGGAACCAGTCTGTTGTTCCATGTCCAGTTCTAACTGTTGCTTCCTGACCTGCATACAGGTTTCTCAAGAGGCAGGTCAGGTGGTCTGGTATTCCCATCTCTTTCAGAATTTTCCACAGTTTATTGTGATCCACACAGTCAAAGGCTTTGGCATAGTCAATAAAGCAGAAATAGATGTTTTTCTGGAACTCTCTTGCTTTTTCCATGATCCAGCGGATGTTGGCAATTGGATCTCTGGTTCCTCTGCCTTTTCTAAAACCAGCTTGAACATCAGGAAGTTCACAGTTCACATATTGCTGAAGCCTGGCTTGGAGAATTTTGAGCATTACTTTACTAGCGTGTGAGATGAGTGCAATTGTGTGGTAGTTTGAGCATTCTTTGGCATTGCCTTTCTTTGGGATTGGAATGAAAACTGACCTTTTCCAATCCTGTGGCCACTGCTGAGTTTTCCAAATTTGCTGGCATATTGAGTGCAGCACTTTCTCAGCATCATCTTTCAGGATTTGGAATAGCTCAACTGGAATTCCATCACCTCCACTAGCTTTGTTCGTAGTGATGCTTTCTAAGGCCCACTTGACTTTGCATTGCAGGATGTCTGGCTCTAGGTCAGTGATCACACCATCGTGATTATCTGGGTCGTGAAGATAGACAAATATAATTCCATTTCTGCTCAAAAAATTTAGAATCTAGTAAGCATTTACATTAATATTAACATAGTGACTACTGTTTTGCTATACATTTCATAGACAAGGTTCAAAACACAGTAACTTTAACCCTTGAAACCAGTCTTTCTCACCTTGTAAAATGCATATAACCTTTTTATTTATTTATTTATTTTTGATGTGGACCATTTTTAAAATCTTCATTGAATTTGTTGCAATATTGCTTGTTTTATGTTTTGATTTTCTGGCCACAAGGCATGTGGGATATTAGTGCCTGGGCCAGGGATCAAACTCACGTCCCCTGCATTGGAAGGCAAAGTCTTAACCACTGGGCAGCCAGGGAAACCTCATATAGAACTCTTTTAAAGAAAAAAACCCATTATAGGTCACTAGCATTCAGATAAACACTCTGTCCTTCAAAAGTAACCATTAAAAGAGTAAGGAAGCAAGGCATAGAGGAGAAAAAATACTGGTAACACGTGTAACTGTTGTATCAACAACACAGGGGAAATACAGGCAAAGATCTGAAAGGGTACTTTCTTTTAAAAAGTTATCCAAATATCCAAAAATGTGTGCAAGGTCCCGAATTAGTAATCATGCAAAAGCAAATTAAAAGCATATATCTAAGTTTTCGGTGAAAATTTATAAAATTTATGATGCCAAGTTTTGGTGAGGATTTAAAACTGTGGGAACTGATATATTGCTCATGGGAGTGTAAATTAGGACAAACACTTTGGAGAACAGTTTGCATAGTTTACTGAAGTAGAAGATAACATGCACTTTCTTACTCAGAAATTTCACTCTTAGGAATATTCCCCAAAGAATTGTGTGCCCACACATCCAAAGACATATACAAAGGTGTTCATAGCAGCATTATTCATACTGAAAGTGAAGTGTTAGTCTCTCAGTCATGTCCCACTCTTTGTGACCCCATAGAGCAGAGCCTACCAGGCTCCTCTGTCCATGGGATTCTCCGGGCAAGAATACTGGAGTGAGTTGCCATTTTCTTCTCCAGGGGATCCTCCCAACCCAGGGATTGAACCCAGGTCTCCTGCATTGCAGGTGGATTCTTTACTATCTGAGCCACCTATTACCTCTGTCTGAAAACAACCCAAGGGACCGTCAACAGTAGAGTGGATAAATCCATTGTAGCATATGTTGTGGAATACTGTAAGAGCAGTAAAAACGAATGAACTATAACTAAATGCAAGGAAACAGATAAATCTCACAAATATTATGCTGAGTAAAGGAAGCCATATCCAAAGATGTATATACTGTGTGATTCCATTTATACAAACTTCAAAAACAGGCAAAACAAATAATTAAGGGATGCACACTAGTGGTGAAATAATAAGCAAAAGCCAACAAGTAACTGACATAAAAGTCAAGATAGTGTTTGTCTCTGGAGGGTGGGATATAAATTGGAGTAGCCACAGCCCACTCCTCCGATGCTAACACTGATTAATTTCTTACCCTGCTAAGTGATTACATGGCATCAGTTCATCAAGCTGCGTATTTATGTGGTATGTACATATTGTATGCATGTGCTATTTAAGAGTTTTTTTAAGTTTAAAAGTTTTTTTAAGAGAAAGATAAAAACTTACAGATATTTCTTTGTGGGGTTTAGGTGGATAATAGCAGAGCTATCTTGGCTTTGTGGATTATATACTGTTAACCTTTGATAAAAATGTGTGGGAAGTAGTCACACTTTTCAAGGTTTAGGGAAAAAACAGATTTTAAAGAAATGGAGGCTGATAGTAAAAACTTGCAAAAAGTGCTCTGATGAAAGGAAAGGGTATGATGAAGTAGCTTAATGGGGCAGAAAGTTTACATTTTTACAATTGTAAAATTTTACATTTTTACAATTTTACATTTTATTTCTAAAATTACATTTCTATTTTATTGGTAAGACTTTCAGAGACTTTGTGAAGACACAAAGAAAGGAAGATAATCGATGGATTAGGTCTAGTGCTATGAACCGTAGGCGGCAAGATTGCCTGTAACTGGGATTAACAGAGAAGGGGTTACTTCCTCAATGATGGGCATAAGGGAAAAGGCCAAGAGGAAAGGAAAGGAGAGGGTCAAAGAGAAGCGGCTGAGAATCAAAGCCCACCCCTGCCCTTCTGCTCAGTAGGAGATACTAAAGTAGCCGCGGACACCTGAGACAGTTGGACCTGCCCTAGGCAGATACCACAGTTTGTGGACAGCCATCCAAGTCCAGCTGAAGTTAGTAGTAAGAATGTGGGCAGATTCAATCAGCAAGGCTTTGGGGGTTCTCTGGCAGACACAATACTTTAATAACAGTAAATGTAAATGGAACAGTGCCATTTATCTTGGTCTGCATATTGATGGTGGAGCAGGCATTACTATAGGTATATTTGCAGGGAAATTTCAGAAAACTGAAGGGGTCAGAAAAATACTGCTTCCTTGTTTTTCTCAATAACAGAACAGACACAAATGTTTTCTAGGCATGGAGAGATTGAGAAGATCTTAAAGAAAATGGAGAAAATTTGGAAAAGCCATTGAGGGCAATAGAGGAACGAGCTGATCAAAGTCAAGAGCAACGCTGAGATAATTTTATGGTTACCTGAGGGGTATAGGTGTGAGGGATAAATTGGGAGACTGAACTGGCACATATACACTCCTAAATATAAAATAGATAACTAATAAGGACATATGATATATCACAGGGAACTCTACTCAATACTCTGTAATGGCTATATGGGAAGAGATGTATATGTATAATTTATTCACTTTGCTGTACATCTAATACAACATTGTAAATCAATTATACCTCAATAAAATTTAAAAAATAAAAGGGCAACACTGAGAGCCTGACTGAGGTTCTAAGCCATGGGATTTCTGTTGCACGAATCTGTGGTTGCAGGATTTTTTCCACCAGCACTTAACTTCTTGGAGAAGGAAAAAGAAAACTGCAGTGCCAAATCAGGTGCCATATTTTGCTGGATAGGCATAGCAAAAGACAGGGCAAATGAGTAGTCACCAGGAATTTGAAGGTGCTGGCAAAGAGTGGTTTAGACTCTCGCCATGGGGTCCAGTGTTGGAAAGAAAAGCCAAGAAAAGAACTTCTGGATAGAATGGAAGTGCCATGGTCCAAGACTAAGGGCAGAAAAAGTGGAGTCATGAGAGCCTTGGAAAGACTTGTCCCTTGGAAGGTCATTAAAAAAGGCATCTATTTCACCTCAGGACAGTTTCTAGGGTGAGGGTAGGGGCTGAACTGGAGAAGACGTCATTAAAATAAGGAGCTTTAGAAATTTCAGGGCTAAGTTGTTGGATGAATCTCCTAAATGAATGCTGAAATCTTCATAGGATGGGAACGAGTTTTCAGATTTTATGCCAAACATGACTGAATGAATAGTCTGTCTGCCTGGATAGCTATTTCAACTCATGACAGTTTCCAGGCCATTTTAAGGGTCAGATAGAAAAAGTCCCATGATAGATTAGCAATGTTTGTCCAAGAGGAAGGAAGAGTGCTACATGTGCCATACATTTGTGATACCTGTTCAAAGATTATGACAGGATTTAAGCTTGAGAAGAAAACTGAGGGATGACCCAGGAGCTCAAAGAGTGGGAGATAGTGACTAGTGCAAAATTAAATGCATGCAGTAAATATTAATAACCAAGTTGATTTCTTTTTCTTTCTAAATAGGCTTTAAATCCTCCTTCCTTCATCTCTCCTCAGCTAGCTGCTATCGCGAATCCAAGCCTTCATCCATTTTAAAGCTGGCCTAAAGTCTCCCTTCACCAGCATTTTGGAGGTTTGGCTAATCAAAGGTCATTCAGTGGAAATCTGCACGGCTATGTTTATACACATTTAAGGAATTCCAAACTGTTCTGGCAAAACCCCACTGGGCCCTGAGGAATACTCCCAGGGCTTTTTAGAAGGGAAAGAAAGCAAACTGGATCATTTATAGAAGACATACTTTTATTATCTGTGAAATCAAACTGGCTGCTTAGAGTATGACTGCTTTGTACTAATGGAAGGAGTGCAATGATAGTCCAAACTATAGCTCCACTTTACTGATCATGCATATTATCTCAATTAATATTTATGAGGGCCCCGTGGATCAGATGTTCTTCACTGGGTGTTTTGTTCTTTCAAATTATTTTTTAAACTACAAGAAAACGCATCTTCCTTGAAACAGAAAGTGGAAGTATGCACAGAATAAATAAAAAATCTCTTTGTTAAGACATGTCATCTCTCACCCTTGCTGTTTTGCTGATAAGGACAGTGGCAGGGGCAGTAATGAAAGCCAGATTTGTCTAACTGAAGGCACTTTCATCTCTGTTTTATTACTTAAACACCACTGCCTAGTTCTGATCTTTTCAGGAGGGGTATCACAATAGACAGAAAAGATAATCAGCAGTGATCCTGTGGACTACTTTTTGTCCATTAACTAAACAGAAAAATGAGGCAACACCAAGAAAGTGAAACCTGCTATGAATAAAGAAGTTTTATCAAGGCAGGATGATTTACACTGGCTCCATGTGGGGTTCTGGACTTGCTTATAAAAGTGAATAAACTGCCACTCCAGTCAAAGGTGGAGTAATAAGGACAGGTTTTACCCTCCCACCTGGGAAAAATAAAATAAAAAGAAAAACCCACCAAAAAACCTAGATAGAATATAAGAAACAACCAGAACAATGAACTTGGAGATCAGCGATGAAAGAGAGTGAATGCTACGGAGAGGCAGTTTCTGCCTGCAGAGAATGTCCAAGCTGGGTCTGTGTCAGAGGGAACACAGGTGGGCCCAGTGGCCCCTCTGAGTGAAGGAGATGAAGTGGGGAATCTGGGATAGCCAAGGTAGCTGGTGTTCCCGGGAAAGAGTGGGAGAGAGGAGAAAGTCGCACACAGAGAATTTCAGACATCACAGGGCCCCGCTGTGTCTCCAGCTTCATACTGATTGGCACATGAAACTATGTGCGGCCAGTAAATGAACCAACCAAAAGGATTGTGGAGAACATAGCCGGGGCTCACACAGAGCAGCGCACAGTTTCTGATCCCATCAGCTAGAGTGGAAGACCTCATAATCCGCATCAGAGAGAGGACTCTATAATAAATGCTGCTCTGGTTCCATCTAAAACTCATCAAAATCAAGACCCAGGAGAATCAAAGTGTGTCTAGGTAACTTAATTTTATAATGGTACAAATCTTCTGAATGCTTACAGGTACCTCAAAATAACCAGCACCCAACAAGGTGAAATTGTCAGTGTCTAACATCCAGTCAGAAATTAGCCAGCATGTCTCTTCCTCAATCCATGTCCTCAGTTCTGGTCATTCTGTGCCACGTTATGGCCACATATGTGTACATTAGTTGAAAGTGAAAGTATTAATCTCTCAGTTGTGTCTGTCTCTGCGACCCCATGGACTGTAGCCCGCCAGGCTTCTCTGTCCATGGGATTTTCAAGGCACAAATACTGAAGTGGGCGGCCATTCCCTTTTCCAGGGGATCTTCCTGTCCCAGGGATCAATCTTCATTCTTCTGCGTTGCAGACAAACCATTTGAGCCAGCCGGCCCTTTACCACCTGAGCCACAAGGGATGCCCGGCTTAGCGGGCAGGTGTTCACTGTGTCCTTCACTCATCTCTGCCACTTTCTCTGAGGGCTCGGCAGCTCCTACTCACTAGACCTTTTCTCCTCTGGGAGAATTCCAGGTCTCACTTCTCTCTCTGCTTTCTTTCTAAAGTTGTCTAAAGCCACCTTTTAGAAGAAAGGGAAAAAAAAATTCACTCTAACGGCCCCCATATATTTCTCTATAATTCATTTACTCAGAGCTGCCACTTTGGGAGTGAATGACACACTTGCCTGGCAATTTCTTGATGTTAGAATGTCACTCAATACAAAACCCAGCAAACCATAGCTTTGATAAATAGTGTAGCAGTTTAATGATGGGAATATTTGCATCCTGGGTCCTCTTCTAGGCAAACGTCATCAAAGATACAAGAAGTTTCAAGTTTAAAGGCAGAAAACAGGAAAAGCTTAAAATGTTAATTATTCAGGCCAAAAACATAAAATTCAAAACACACACTCTAAAAATGACCACATATTTTTATTTAGCATACCCCCTTGTATAATTAAGCCATGTATTTTGGAAAGAATTTGATTTCCTTCTTGAAGAAGAACTAATAAATTCTGTAACGTGTGCATTGCCTAATCTCAGTCTCTTTATTAAAACACCTTGGGAAGTAATATTAAAAAAAATCAGCATTGAAAATATTTGAAAAGGTAGTGAATTGCAATAAACTCCTCCTTTCCAGATGAAGGTCTCACAGGCTGGGGATAGACTCATGGATTCATCTGGCAACTCTTGGTATCTTTGGAATGTCCTCTTAGACAACCAAAGGGACAAATACTCAAGTATTCCTCACATTCCTACCATTTGCCTGACTGTGTTGGATGCTAAAGGCTCAGAAGAAAATGAAGCTAAGACTCAGTCCCTCACTTAGTCATGTACTTATTTGGGTAGTTTTGGTTCAGCCTCTGCTGACAGTTTACTCTGTATTGTTGTTATTGTTGTTTAGTCGCTAAATCGTCTGACTCTTTTGCAATCCCATGGACTGCAGCCCACCAGGCTCCTCTGTCCATGGGATTTCCCAGGCAAGAATACTGGAGTGGGTTGTCATTTTCTTCTGCAGGGCACCTTCCTGACCCAAGGATTGAACTCATGTCTCCTGCTTAGCAGGCAGGTTTTGTTTTGTTTTGTTTTGTTTTTAACCACTGAGCCACCTGGTAAGCCCTTATTCCATATTACCTAATGGTTAAAAGCCCTTATTTTGGAGTCAGGGCATCTTTCTGTGGGTACCAAGAGAAAGCAAGACTGTGAGGAGGGGGAACAAACTTTATTTCTCTCCTCTTCCTCTCCTCCTTTCATACCCTCCATCAGGGCTGTGGTGGGTAGAGGACCTTGGTGTTCCCAGCCTTAGTTGTAAACTGTCCTGCTTTGTCCAGCTCGTCCTCTAAGCACTGCTGTCCACTGTCTCCTCATGAGTAAGCCTTACCCCTGCCTAGCTCTACACATTCTTAGAGTTCATAACCCACTTTGGAGAACTTCCCTGGTGGTCCAGTGGTTAAGACTTTGGGCTTCCAATGCAGGGGTGCAGATTCGATCCCTGGTTAGGGAACTGGGACCCCACATGATGCAAGATGCAGCCAAGAACTAAATATAAATAAATAAATAAACAATTTTTTAGAAACTCACTTTGGAATACTTTGGCTTCAACCTAAGGCTAATTTCTTCTGGCCCAGCCAAACTCAGAAACAAATCTACCTTCTGCAAGGAACGACATCACTGGTTTGCAAGCCTTTGGACTCTCTGTTGGGGATTACCTTGGCAATCAGCTCCTGCTGGTCTGGTCTGTGAATGGCTTGTGCATTAATGTTCAAGACCCAGCCTGGTTGCCTGAAATTCCTCCCGATGAATTGTACTCAGCGGTGTCCTACTCCTTCCCACGTCCAGTCTTTGTGTATAATGTTCCTTCTCCCTGAAACCCTTCTCTCACCATCCTGCCTTACTGCTCCAGTTTTCACCTAGTCAATGCCATTCTTCAGGCGCTACTTCCCCAGTCTTTTGGGTTAGGTAATGTTTGGTTGAATTGTGGCCCCCAAATTGATATGTTGAAGCCCTCATCCCCAGTACCTTATAACATGATCTTATTTAGAGATAAGTTCTTGGTGGCTCAGATGGTAAAGAATCCACCTGCAATGTGAGAGACCTGGGTTTGATCCCTGGGTCGGGAAGATCCTCTGGAGAAGGGAAAGGCTACCCACTCCAGTATTCTGGCCTGGAGAATTCCATGGACTGTATAGTCCATGGGGTTGCAAAGAGTCGGACATGACTGAGTGACCTTCACTTTCACTTCTTTACAAAGGTAATCAAGTTAAAATAAGAACTTTAAGTTGGGCCCTAATCCAATAAGATTGGTGTCCTTATCAAAAGGGGAAATCTGGATGGAGATACAGAGAGAAGACAATATGGAAACTCATAAGGAGAATATGAACCATCTGCAAGATGAGGAGAGAGGCCCTTGGCCCTCAGAAGAAACCAACCCTGCTGACTCTTTGATCTCAGACTTCTAGCCTCTGCAACTGTCTCTTGTTGAAGCCACTCAGCTCACGGTAGTTTGTTATAGCAGTCTTTGCAAACAAATTTTGCTTTTCTAGGAAAACAGAATCTGAAATGAAGATCTGCAGTAAAAAAGTTCACTGGGAGTGCCTCCAGGATCAGCACCTTTGGGGGAAACACAGAAGGAGACCAGGCAGAGAGAGGAGTTGAAGTACAGTGCATTTGCTATCCAGAGCTCAGCTGAGTCCACGGTCATCCTGAAGCTGGTAGTCCTTCAGTGTTGTCCATCTTGAGCATAAGGAGGTAAGGAGGTAAGGAGGGGAGGCCAGATCTTTATGACTAACATCCCCCTCCTTCCAACAGGGATCAGTCATTGGATGTGGGAGGGGACACCTTGGCTTAGGAGACTTCCTTTGACTGAATGCAATTCCTGCAGAGGGACTCAGCAAAGATCCTGCAACACCAAAGCCAGCAGCTGAGGAATGAGTCATCTGTCCTGTAGCGGGGAGCTGAGAAGCATCACAGCGTCGGCTACCGCCTCCTGGACCAGGTTTGCCTTGCTACACTCCCACCACACCACTGACCTCTGCTTCTGCTCCACAGCCTCACCACGAGGTAGCAAATTCGTACTGTATTGTACCTTTTTCATTTATAAATTTAAACTTTGATTTGTAAACTTAATACTTAGAGTAAGAGTTAGACAGTAACTGTGCCAAGACCTGGTTTGTTTTTGTTCAGTTTTACATTATCTATGGGCCTCCTGGTAGTTCAGATGATAAAGAGCCTGCCTGGAGTGCAGAAGACCCTGGTTTCATCCCTAGGTCGGGAAGGTCCTCATCACATTATCTATGTCTAGAAAAAATTGCCTGGACTTTTCGGTGATAGGCATGTAATACACTTTTGTGGCCAAATGAATGAATTACCACTATCCTTGTCCTGAGTATGACATGTTTATCACACCAAACTCCCCTGAGCTCTGGAATTCCCTACACCTTGAATTTACCACCTACCATCTCTTCCGCATCATTAGTAAATGAAAACAAATAAAGATGCTTTGAAATTGGAGTGAAAGGATCCGAGTGTGGATCCTTGTGCTGAGTGGATCCTTTGGTGTCATGGCCTGAATTATCCACCCCCACCTTCATATATTGAAGTCCTAATGCCAGACTGGTTCCAAATAGGAAAAGGAGTACGTCAAGGCTGTATATTGTCACCCTGCTTATTTAACTTCTATGCAGAGTACATCATGAGAAATGCTGGACTGGAGGAAGCACAAGCTGGAATCAAGATTGCCAGGAGAAATATCAATAACCTCAGATATGCAGATGACAACACTGTTATGGCAGAATGTAAAGAAGAACTAAGGGAGAAGGCAATGGCACCCCACTCCAGTACTGTTGCCTGGAAACTCCCATGGATGGAGGAGCCTGGTAGGCTGCAGTCCATGGGGTCGCACAGAGTAGGAAATGACTGAAGTGACTTAGCAGCAGCAGCAGAAGAACTAAAGAGCCTCTTGATGAAAGTGAAAGAGGAGAGTGAAAAAGTTGGCTTAAAGCTCAACGTTCAGAAAACTAAGATCAAGGCATCTGGTCCCATCACTTCATGGCAAATAGATGGGGAAACAGTGGAAACAGTGGCTGACTTTATTTTCTGGGCTCCAAAATCACTGCAGATGGTGACTGCAGCCATGAAATTAAAAGACGCTTACTCCTTGAAAAGAAAGTTAAAAACCAACCTAGACAGCATATTCAAAAGCAGAGACATTACTTTGTCAAAAAAGGTTCATCTAGTCAAGGCTATGGTTTTTCCAGTAGTCATGTATAGATGTGACAGTTGGACTGAAAGAAAGCTGAGTGCCGAAGAATTGATGCTTTTGAACTGTGGTGTTGGAGAAGACTCTTGAGAGTCCCTTGGACTGCAAGGAGATCCAACCAGTCCATCCTAAAGGCGATCAGTCCTGGGTGTTCATTGGAAGGACTGATGTTAAAGCTTAAACTCCAATACTTTGGCCACCTGATGCGAAGAGCTGACTCATTTAAAAAGACCCTGATGCTGGGAAAGATTGAGGGCAGGGGATGACAGAGGATGAGATGGCTGGATGGCATCACTGATTCAATGGACATAAGTTTGGGTAGACTCCAAGAGTTGGTGATGGACAGGGAGGCCTGGCGTGCTGCGATTCATGGGGTCACAAAGAGTCAGACACGACTGAGCGACTGAACTGAACTGAATGCCAGCACCTTAGAATAAGGCTGTATTTGGAGAGAGAGCCTTTAAAGAAATAGTTAAAGTTAAATGAGGTCACATGAATGGGTCTTAATCCAGTAAGACTAGTGTCCCTACAAGAAGAGAGAGACATTAGGGATTCAGGTACACAGAGAAAAGACGATGTGAGGACACGGATCAAAGGCAGCCATCTGCAAGCCAAGGGGAGGGGCCCCAGGAGGAACCAACATTGCTGGCACGTTGATCTTGGATTTGCAGCCTCCAGAACTGTGAGAAAAGTAATTTCTGTTTATTACTCTATCTATTAAGTCATCCAATCCATGGTGCTTTGTTCTGGAAGCCCTTGCTTGGCCACCCTGAGTCTGAGTTTCCTCATCTGTTAATTAGGAGTAATAATTTCCATTGTACGGAGGGAAGGGAAAATTGAATGAGATAATATGTGCAACTTCTGGATGGATGGGGGTGTCATTCACAGTGTGGGGGACAGACCGGTGTGTCTGTGCAGCAGCGGATAATGAGTTCAATTCAGGACTCACTGATTACCCGGTGGCTGTGGGACATCCAGGTGGGCAAAGGTACATACGGTGCTAGACAAGTGTTAAGCTGATATTGATCAACCCCTTTGTTCTCCCTGCCCCCAATTTTCCCTCTCCCTCATTTTCATACGTTTCATAAGCCACAAGTCTGGCTTTCTCCACCCAGCCTCTCCACCTCCACTCTATTCTCTCCCACTCCTTATAACCCAGCAGCATAAAACAACTATCTGCCTGCCTCAGGGCACCGGGGAATCATTTGCTTTATGGAAAAATATAAATAATGGTAATGCATGAAGTGTATAAGAGATAAGTAAAAAATTTCAGAGTGAAATAGGCTCCTTTTGTGTTACAAAGATGAGCCTTGGTGGCACAGAATGATTTATGAGGTTTTTGATAGCACTTTCCATGAGAAGAGACCTGGGAAGGCAGGCAACCTCATTTATTAATATGAACTACTTCCTTTAAAAATTGTATATGGAGACATGTAAACAGAGATGCCCGGGGCATGGATTCTCTGTACTTTAGTTGTTTCTGTGCTGTAGAGAAATAAATTTAGAGTGCATTAAATGGTTACATCTGGGAAACTGTATCTTATTGTTTATGCTTTGAAATGAGGAAGAGTGAAAAGTGAAGTCGCTCAGTCATATCTGACTCTTTGCAACTCCATGGACTGTACGCCTACCAGGCTCCCCCGCCCATGGGATTTTCCAAGCAAGGGTACTGGATTGGGTTGCCATTTCCTTCTCCAGGGGATCTTCCCAACCCAGTGATCGAACCCAGGTCTACCTGCATTGTGGGCAGATGCTTTACCATCTGAGCCATTAGGGAAAGCTGTATTGAAATGAGGAAAGGTCTGTCCTAAGCTCAACGTGTGTATATGTATACATGTGTGCTTGGATAAGAGAGTGCACAGAGGGAGAGGAAGAAACCAAATGTTTGTTTATATTTGCTGGTCTTTATCTTATCTCAAGCTGTAATCTTTTTTTCTCTGGATACCTGTACCTGCTAAGTCGCTTCAGTTGTGTTCGACTCTTTGCAAGTTGATGGGCTGTAGCCTGCGAGGCTCCTCTGTCTGTGAGATTCTCTGGGCAAGAATGCTGGAGTGGGTTGCCGTGCCCTCCTCCAAGGGGTCTTCCCAACCCAGGAATCAAAGCTATGTCTCTTAACGTCTCCTGCCTTGGCAGGTGGGTTCTTTACCACTAGTACCACCTGGGAAGACTGTAGTCCTCTGATTACAAGTATAAGGTAGGACTCAACAAAATGGCCAGAAAGAAGAAAATAGAAAATAAAGCTACCCAGAGAGAAGCCCAGACTAGACTTTCCTGTCTGACCCACTCCCTGACTTATTTTCACTCACTGAATTATAAGCCACAGCATGTTATAACCAGGAAGGGACACCAAGGTTATCTGGTTCACTTCCCTCATTTCAAAGAATAGGAGGAAGAGAAGCTGATGACCTGACAAACGGCCTGAGGAACAGCCAGTGGAAAAACCCCGCACGAGTCTGGGCAGGTTTCCATGCTGCGAGGCCACTGACTGTGTGAGCCACGTGAGAGTTGAGGTCAGGGATGACAGGTTTTTGAAAGGGCAGTGCTAGAGTAGGGCTTTTTAATTTATGAAATTGAAGCCTACTTCGCAATAAGCAGCTCATCGGCTGTGGGGCACAGGATGCCTTTGTGACAATTAGACAAATGCACCTCCTCCATGTTCATGACACAGGGAAAGAAATGTGCCTTTGAGTAGAACAGGAAACTCTCCCTGCCCCACCCTGAGTAGGCACAGTCTGTTCACAGCTCCTAGTTGGAGTGTGGAATGCAGGAGGATTTCAGCTCCCACTTGCCCCTCTGTTGGGCTCTCTTCTGCCCTGGGATATCCCAGGCGGCCTCTGGCAGAGCTCTGCCCGTTCTGGGGCTGGGGGATGGCAGAGTGCTTGGGTAGCTAAACGAGAACTGGGCTTCTCTAAGCTGTTCCACCTTCCTGCTGCTTCCTGCCTCCTTCCCGCCCCTTCTACTTTTTCTCACTGTCAGCTGAAGTGGCTGCCATGGCCTCATCTCAGGAACTAAGATGCTATTTCAGAATAACATACTGAGACGTGTACACTTGTAAGTAACTGTGACAGTCATCAGCTCAAGGGAAACTTCGCCCAGACTCACTCTCGAAATGTCTGTAATCATTTATTTGATAAATGAGAACCATGTTCATGACACACATTAATAGCTTTCTCGGTGCTTTGCCTCTTCACCTGTAACTTATTCAGTAAAATCTAGAAGTTAGAGTTTAGGGTCATAAATATTAATACATGTTTCAGTTAATCTGTTTCCTTAGTCTGTTTTTCATAGCTCTTCTATTTCTCTAGCATGTGAGGTCACCAAAATTAAAGCAAATGGAAAATGAAAGGAACTTCTTCCATGTTCCCTTAGAGCTAAAACTAGACAGTGAGAAGTTGAGGGAAAAGCATAATATAAAAGCCAGGAAACCTAATATAAGCCCCCATTTTGTTACTTCTTCAGTTCAGTTCAGTTCAGTTCAGTCGCTCAGTTGTGTCCGACTCTTTGCGACCCCATGAATCGCAGCACGCCAGGCCTCCCTGTCCATCACCAACTCCTGGAGTTCACTCAAATTCATGTTCATTGAGTCAGTGATGCCATCCAGCCATCTCATCCTCTGTTACTTCTTAGACAAGTGATATTGGGCAAGTCACTTAAATATGCCATGGTTTTGTTTTGTTTTGTTTTGTTTTTTAATTTGGAAAAATGAGAGTAAAAACAAAGTCTAACTTTTTCGAGTAGGTGTTTGTAAACATAGTTCTCAAGCACTGCGCAAATATTTTTTATCATTCATTTTTACTGTACTTGGCTCATTAAAGATGGCCAAAAATTCTTTGCTACTCCCCCCATAAAGAGGTGGTGTCTCCTTCCTCTCCCACATGAACTCTAGACTAGCCTTGTGACTTGCTATGACCAATGGAGTGTGTGTGTGTGGTCACAGTTGCTCAGTTGTGCTCAATTGTTCAGTTGTGTCGACTCTTTGCACCTCCATGGACTGTAGCCTGTCAGGCTCCTCTGTCCATGGAATTTTCCAGGCAAGCATACTGGAGTGGGTTGACATTTCCTTCCCCAGGGGATCCTTCCAACCCAGGGATCAAACTTGAGTCTCCTGCATTACAGGCGGATTCTTTACCACTGCGCCACCTGGTCAAAGAGAGCTGTGGGGTAAACCTGGTAACAAGGACTGCAGGTGTATCATGTTAATACAATAGAACTTCAGGGTTTGTTTCCCCAACCTAATACAATCTTTAGGACACTGCTGCATACCCCAGAAAAGAGAAGACAAGGATCTGGACTACTGATGGGGCCATAGGGGAGAGAATAGCTAAAGTAAGATAGGGTAAGGTAAGGTAAAACCCCCAGGAACTTTCCCCATCAGAGAAGATGGTGAGGTGTTAAGGAGTTGAGTATCCTCTGGGATCCAATGAAAGCTCTACTGTCTGGAAGGAATGAGCAGCAGGACCTTCAAGCAAGTAGACAAATGTAATGAAGCTGATGGTGGAGGGATCATTTGGAAAAGTAGTAGCCATGGCCAACAGACATCCAGCAATGCTATGGAGAAGCTGGAACACAGAGTGACCTGGCAGGGACAAACGCAATAGGAAAACTAATAGCAGAGGCTGTGTTGAAGCAGCCTGAACCTTCTGGGCAAAGCGGGTGGGTGGGGGATCCTGGGTTTAGCTTGCTGAGTATGTCCTGCACGTCCCCTTGCCTTGACATGCTTATAAAGCTTTGAGGGATTCAGGTTATAGAAGGAGCAGAGGAAGACAAGGAGGTCCCCTCTGTTCTGTCGTCTTCCTAAGAACTCGCCTGAAGAACTAACTTCTTGAGATCTTTCCTGGCTGTTCCCTAGGAGCCGGGGAGCCCAGACTGTGCAGACTAAAACGTTCCTGAGATGAATGGAGCCCAATATACTTGCTAATAAGCCATTTTAGAAGTTTATGTGGAGCGTGGGGGTGGAGGAAAACAGCCCATTAGAGGGATAACTGATGATTTGGGCGGATCTCAGAGGCAATTGCTTTGAGACGTTATTTATCCTATTTTCCGCCTTCGCCTATCTCAGCCTAGTTTCTCAGATCCTCAACCAAGTGGTTAAGAAATCCATGTGTTCTTCCATCTCTTCTCCAATCTATTTTCTTTTGCTGCCAGAGTCTCTATTTCCACTTCGATTTTCCCCCGTAGATTTGAATGCAGCAAATCCTGGGAAAACCTAATTAAACTTTTTTTTTTCCAATGTGAGGATTTAAAGCAAAATGAAGCTGAATGGATGTGGTACAGAGGGTAGATTTTGATTCAGCAGAGCATTCTTTTTATGTGCTGGGAAAGACATGACATTCCTTAAAGGATAATTTTCCAAAAAAGGCAGAATCATCATTCTCATAGAGCTATAAAATGAGCACATGTTAAAGATTTTATTTGACTCATTAATTGAGAGAACCAGGCAGCTGTTATAACTAGATTAAGAAGAATCAAAGAAGCACAGATTTATACCCCAAATTCATACCAACTAAAGGAATGTTGAAATAAATGTGCAAATGGAGGCGAAACCACCTTTTTCTTGGATTAGAGAAGTGCTGTCCCTCCCATGCAGAGAATTCATTCTCATGTTTATAAAAAGAGTTGGTTTGCATTGCTATCAGTTATCTACAGTACTCAGATGAAAATAGCTCCATGGAATCAGAGTCAGACAGCCCAGAAGCATGTGCTTTAGACAAGGCAGAATTTTTCACTGAAGCATACATTTTTTCTTACACATTTAGACTAGTCCTTCCAGCTCAGGGAATTCACTCATTGGCTTCCTCCATGGATGACCTGGACTACCTCAGAAAAAGCAGATTACAATTAACATCTTAAATCAGTAACAATCTAGGTTGAACTAATAATAATTTAGGTTCAATAGTATACAAAAACTCTGCTCCTAACAAGCTCCATCCCCATTTTGTTGTTTTTGTCTCAAATTACATTTTTTTTTACATTGTCTTAGGAAGAAAACATGAGTCTAATTGCAATTTGCTTGACAGGTGCCATACAAATAACCCAAATCTAAACCTGACTCTGTCTAATTTTCATGGAAGGACATTAAATTGTATTTCATGTTGAATTAAATAACCAATACTGAATTTGGCAATCATAGAAAGAGTCAGGGACCTGAGATCAAGTCCCAGCTTTCTGGCTAAGGAGGTGTGTAATCTCTGAGCTTTGGTTTTCTTATCTGCAAGGTGAAAGAGGTCAGACTAGATGTTCTCAAAGGTTCCTTTTTGTTCTTAGTTCCTATGACTCTACTTCTCACATCAGTGGGCTGTTTGCTGTTTTATATTATTGTGATGATTAAATTTGTGTCTCAATTTAGTGAGGCTATGGTGTGTAGATATTTTTGAGATTTTTTTATTTTAATTGGAGGATAACTGCTTTCCAACATTGTGTTGGTTTCTGCTGTACAGAAACATAAATCATCCATAAATATACAAATATCCCCTCTCTCTTGAACCTCTCTCCCACCCCCACCCCATCCTTCCCCTCTAGGTTGTCACAGAGCACTGGGCAGAGCTCCTGTGTTATACAGCAACTTCCCTCTGGCTATCTATTTTACATATGGTAAATCCCTTATGATTATACAGTGGAAGTGAGAAATAGATTTAAGGGCCTAGATCTGATAGAGTGCCTGATGAACTATGGAATGAGGTTCGTGACACTGTACAGGAGACAGGGATCAAGACCATCTCCATGGAAAAGAAATGCAAAAAAGCAGAATGGCTGTCTGGGGAGGACTTACAAATAGCTGTGAAAAGAAGAGAAGTGAAAAGCAAAGGAGAAAAGGAAAGATATAAACATCTGAATGCAGAGTTCCAAAGAATAGCAAGAAGAGATAAGAAAGCCTTCCTCAGCGATCAATGCAAAGAAATAGAGGAAAACAACAGAATGGGAAAGACTAGGGATCTCTTCAAGAAAATCAGAGATACCAAAGGAACATTCCATGCAAAGATGAGCTCAATAAAGGACAGAAATGGTATGGACCTAACAGAAGCAGAAGATATTAAGAAGAGATGGCAAGAATACACAGAAGAACTGTACAAAAAAGATCTTCACGACCCAGATAATCACAATGGTGTGATCACTGACCTAGAGCCAGACATCCTGGAATGTGAAGTCAAGTGGGCCTTAGAAAGCATCACTACGAACAAAGCTAGTGGAGGTGATGAAATTCCAGTTGAGCTATTCCAAATCCTGAAAGATGATGCTGTGAAACTGCTGCACTCAATATGCCAGCAAATTTGGAAAACTCAGCAGTGGCCACAGGACTGGAAAAGGTCAGTTTTCATTCCAATCCCAAAGAAAGGCAATGCCAAAGAATGCTCAAACTACCGCACAATTGCACTCATCTCACACGCTAGTAAAGTAATGCTCAAAATTCTCCAAGCCAGGCTTCAGCAATATGTGAACTGTGAACTTCCTGATGTTCAAGCTGGTTTTAGAAAAGGCAGAGGAACCAGAGATCCAATTGCCAACATCCGCTGGATCATGGAAAAAGCAAGAGAGTTCCAGAAAAACATCTATTTCTGCTTTATTGACTATGCCAAAGCCTTTGACTGTGTGGATCACAATAAACTGTGGAAAATTCTTCAAGAGATGGGAATACCAGACCACCTGATCTGCCTCTTGAGAAATTTGTATGCAGGTCAGGAAGCAACAGTTAGAACTGGACATGGAACAACAGACTGGTTCCAAATAGGAAAAGGAGTTCGTCAAGGCTGTATATTGTCACCCTGCTTATTTAACTTATATGCAGAATACATCATGAGAAATGCTGGACTGGAAGAAACACAAGCTGGAATCAAGATTGCTGGGAGAAATATCAATAACCTCAGATATGCAGATGACACCACCCTTATGGCAGAAAGTGAAGAGGAACTAAAAAGCCTCTTGATGAAAGTGAAAGTGGAGAGTGAAAAAGTTGGCTTAAAGCTCAATATTCAGAAAATGAAGATCATGGCGTCCAGTCCCACCACTTCATGGCAAATAGATGGGGAAACAGTGGAAACAGTGTCAGACTTTATTTTTATGGGCTCCAAAATCACTACAGATGGTGACTACAGCCATGAAATTAAAAGACGCTTACTCCTTGGAAGGAAAGTTATGACCAACCTACATAGCATATTCAAAAGCAGAGACATTACTTTGCCAACAAAGGTTCGTCTAGTCAAGGCTATGGTTTTTCCAGTGGTCATGTATGGATGTGAGAGTTGGACTGTGAAGAAGGCTGAGTGCTGAAGAATTGATGCTTTTGAAGTGTGGTATTGGAGAAGACTCTTGAGAGTCCCTTGGACTGCAAGGAGATCCAACCAGTCCATTCTAAAGGAGATCAGCCCTGGGATTTCTTTGGAAGGAATGATGCTAAAGCTGAAACTCCAGTACTTTGGCCACCTCATGGGAAGAGTTGACTCATTGGAAAAGACTCTGATGCTGGGAGGGATTGGGGGCAGGAGGAGAAGGGGACGACAGAGGATGAGATGGCTGGATGGCATCACTGACTCGATGGACGTGAGTCTGAGTGAACTCCGGGAGTTGGTGATGGACAGGGAGGCCTGGCGTGCTGCGATTCATGGGGTCACAAACTGAGCGACTGATCTGATCTGATCTGATCTGAATGTATGTGTTTCAATGCTACCTTCTCAACATGTCTCACCCTCCCCTTCCCCCACTGTATCTACAAGTCCATTCTCTATGTCTACGTCTCCATTCCTGCCTTACAAATAGATTCATCAGCACCATTTTTCTAGATTCCATATATATGCATTAATAGATGATACGTTTTCCCCTTTCTGACTTACTTTACAACAGGCTCTAGGTTCATCCACCTCAGTTCAACTGACTCAAATTCGTTCCTTTTATGGCTGAATAATATTTCACTGTGTATATGTACCACAACTTCTTTATCCATTCATCTGTCAAAAGACATCTAGGTTGCTTCCATGTTCTGGCTGTTGTAAATAGGGTATGCAGATATTTGATCAGATGTTATTTTGGATGCTTCTGTGAAGACTTTTTTGGATAAGATTGACATTTAAATTGAGGGACTTTGAATAAAG
This sequence comes from Bos mutus, assembly GCF_027580195.1. NCBI lineage: Eukaryota > Metazoa > Chordata > Mammalia > Artiodactyla > Bovidae > Bos > Bos mutus. The sequence goes on from NC_091617.1 coordinate 95,629,461, forward strand.
CAAATTACTTTCCATAATGGGGGTGGGCCTCATACAATCAGTTGAGATTTTAACAGAACAAAAACTAACCTCCCCCAAACAAAACAAGAATTCTGCAGAAGACTGCCTTTGGACTTGAACTACAACTCTTCCCTGAGTTTCCAGCCTGCCAGCCCATTTCATTGGTATTTGAATGACTCACCAAGCCTCCATAATGGTGTGAGCCAGTCCTTAAAATAAATCTCTCTCTCTCTCCCTATCTATCAATTATAACATATACATAAAGAGATCCAACAGAATATGGAATGGGTACACACACACACATTCCTGTTGGTTCTTTCTCTATATTTCCCTCTGAAGAATCCTGACTAATACACTTACTATGAGGAAAGAAAGATGGAGTTGCTGGAAATGGATAGTTATAGACTCCTCTGAAATATGTTAAAACCGGTATTTTTTTGCCCATACTCAGGACAGAAGAACAAAGTTTTGCATACACATGTCTACCTATTCAAAGGAACACCCAGACTTCTTTCATAAAACCCAGCACATTTGTTAAGTAGAAAGAAGAAAAGAGCATGCTCAAAAGTGAGAGCCCAGTTCCCTAATCATGGTGGTTTCATATTCTAACCATCAAGTGGAGTGGGCAGCTTTCATGTAAATGGCTCAGAGGGTCAGGAGCCTGTAAGTCCCTTCCCAGCTTCCCAGTGGAGTCTGGCTTCCTCCCCAGGAACTAGAAGGGTGGGGTTACTAGCCTTGATTTTTCACTACCATGCTCACATGACACATGATTAGACTCACCAAGTCACATTCATATTTGACCCCTGAGTTTATTAAAGCCAAGGATAAATAGATGGGATCAGACTGAAGAAGCTGGATGGGAACCAAGGGCTTATTCCATACTGGCGACACATCAAGACCATTTTGCTAATGGCACCAACTGTGCCAGTAACGCATTATGAAACGAGTGATTTTTGTAGCACTGAATTTTAAGCATAAAATATGCCAAAATGATATTGGGTTCTTTTCATACATTAGTGCTAATACAATATCCTTACATCTGTTCCTATCTAATTATCCTTTTCTTTTTTTTTAATAAATAAGAAAATTGAAGGGGCAGTCAAGTCAAGTAACTCACCCAAGGCTACAAATGTAGTTAGGAGTGGAGACAGATCTAACTTAGCTTCTCTGGTTGTCAGCTCTTTCTTTTTCCATTGCATTCATAGCACCTCTCCTGTGGCCCATTCTTTCTCCACCACCCCTCCTACTGAGAGGCCACGGACAAGTACCTCAAGCGGAATGCCAAAGGTGAGAAGCTAATACTGCGGTGAAAAAGAAGGAAAATAAACACCACTTCTCAATGCAGCAGTCATTGGCAAGGGAAGCAATGTTGCTGTGAAAACATGGTGCCCATAATGTTTATCAATGGAAAGGTAGGGGTCATCACACACACACACACACACACACACAACTGATAGAATCTAGATTGTGGAACCAACAGAATCACCTCTGTGACTGTTTCTGACTGAGAAAAGTTCCCAAAAGATTCCTCTCTGAGGTTTGCTTACCTATGCCTCCCGTAGAAAAGACTTAAAATTTCACATTATGCATTAGCTTGATGGTGAATGTGTAGGTTTTTAGTCATTCAGTGGAATTTATTAAATGACTACTAGGGTCAAGACTCTGACCCCAAAGAAGCAAGAGAGGAATGCCAACATAGAATTCCTGGGTTCTCCCCTCCAGGATCTTTTTATCTAAACTTGCCAAGGAAGATTATAAAGTTAGAGCCAGAGAGACATACCACCAATTGAGATGCTTTATAAAGTAGATGACATCTGAGCTGGAACTTAAAGGCTGAGAGCAACTTCCAGTTGGCAGAAAATGGAGAGAATTGAATGTTCAACTAAGGGAACAGACATGGACAGGTGAGAGTGTGGTGGTTAGGGGACAGAAGGCCAGAGCACAGACAAAATGAGGGATGTGGAGGGACATGAAACTGAATTCTCAATGGCTTTTCTTGGTTTGTTTTTGTTTTTTGGCCATGCTTCTCAGGTTGCAGTTTCCCTAGTCAGGGTCAAACCCAGGCCCACAGTACTGAACGTGCCGTGTCCTAACCATTGGATTGCCAGGAAATTCCTCCTATGGATTTTGAATGCTATGATAAGGAATGTGTGTTATATTTTATTATGGTTCCTGGCTTTCCACTCTTTCTTCCTGCAAGAGAAGTTCACATCCCCATTCATTGCCCTGGGATTTTCATTGTCTCCAATAGGAGGAGTATACATTTCTGCCCCATTGACACTGGGCTTAGTTATGTGATTTGCCTGGATTCTGACATATAGACCACATATGCCATGTTTGAGCAGAAACCTTAAGAGTCTTTGTTTCCAATAGCTCTCTTGCTTTTCCCCCTCTGCACCAGATTGGCTTATTCCATAGAGGACCTGCTTCTTCAGCTGAGTTTTGGAATGAAGGTGATCCACGGAGCAGAACCACAGCTGACCCCACAATGACCCATGACTAACATGAAACATAAGTGAGAAATAAGCCATTGCTTTGCTGTTGTAACTGAAATTTGGAGGATGTTTGTTGCCACAACCAAACTGAACAATGATACTTTCTTTAAACTTTATTCTGAAGGCAATAGGTTTTAGAAAAGACAACAAAATTTTTCCTTTCTCCTGTCCCTGGTGGTCCCATGAATTTCAGTGGTGAATAAAATGTTTTAATTCCTGACTCTATTCAGATTCAATTACTTCAATGTCAGAGACATTGGGGATGGAGGAGGATAAAATAGCAGTTAGCTGAATACTCACTCTTCAGTGAGCCACTGGTTCAGAGTCACCTGGAATCTAAGTGAATCTGATAAATTGCACTGTGAGCATCCAACACTTTGTAGCTGATGGCAGCAAAAACATCACTACTTTCCAAATTGTTAAGGATAGCACCAACTTGCCAGATAGGAATAAAGATTTCAAATTTAAACTTGAAGCTTTACTTTCCAGTGATGGAATGTTTCATTCAGCCTCAACAAAGAAATAAATGGACTGATGTTTCATGCTGAGATGACCACCAGAGAAATACTGTCCACAACACAGAAATTGTACTGCTACCGATGTAAGCAAGCTTAAGAGATGTTTAACTTTCACTAGATTATTGAGCAGGATTTGAGAATATCTGTTAGTACCACTGTTTCTCATGTATCATTTAATTAAGTACCAACAAAGATCCTCATAGAGGGCTTCCCTGGTGGCTCAGATGGTAAAGAATTTGCCTTTAATGCAGGAGACCCGGGTTTGATCCCTAGGTTGGGAAGATCCCCTGGGAGAAGGCTACTCATTCCAGTATTCTGGAGAATTCCATGGACAGAGGACCCTGATGGGCTACAGTCCATGGAGTTGCCAAGAGTCAGACATGACTGAGCAACTAACACTTTCAAGGATCCTCATTCATCATATAGTGTGAGAAGGAGGATGATAGGAGGAGAGGTCAGGAGTATGAATAGCACTGGTAATAGTGATGATGATTTAAAAAATGAGAAAGAGAATGTGCTCTGGATACAGCTAAACCTCAACTGCAAGAATGGCTTGCAACTTACTAGTTATACGTTCTGGGAAAAATACCTGAAACAAAGTTTCCTCATTTATAAAATAGATGTAATAAAAGCTCTCTGCTACAGTGATCATGAGAATGATATGAGATAATGAGTAAAGTATTTGGCATATGTAGTAGATGCTCATACATGTTGCTGATGTTTTCTGTCTTCAACTTTTAATATTTATCTGCTTCTCACCTGAATGCTTTTCCTTAACCTCATCAAAATTCTACCCATCCTTCAGTGTCTAGATTTATCCTCTCATCAAGGCATTCTCTGACTTCAATGCGTGGCACTCTACCTTCCCTGAAACATCAGTAAAGGCCACAGATGTTCATTTTTTTTTAAATTTTAATTAATTAGTCATTTATTCAGCAAATATTTCCAGGGTGCCCTATTCTGCAACAGGCACTGTTATAGGTGCTGGAAATACAGGTGTGAATAAAGTCTTGCTCTCACTGAGCTCACATTATAGTAGGAGGAGAGTGATAACAATAAACAAATAAATAAACATGTACTAAGTGAAATAATGATAAGTTCTTTGAAGAAAAACAAAACAGGACAGGAAGAAAAAGGGATACCAGAGTGGGATGGATACTATTTTATATCAGATGGTCAAGAAAGGCCTCACTGAGGCAATATTGGAGTAGAGAGAATGAGCCATGAGGAACCTGTGGGATGACATTTCAGGGTAAAGGGTCTAGTCAGTGCAAAGACCCTGAGGCAGGAGAAATCTTGGCATGTTTTTGGAAGGACACTAGTGTGTGAGCAGAGTAAGCCAGCGAAAGTGGTGGGAGATAAGGTCAGGAAGGCAGGATCTGGTAGGTGATGGGAAGGACTTTGATTTTTAGTCTCAGTGAGCTGGGAATCCATGGGAGGCTTTTTGAGCAGAGAAGTTACATAATTTTACTTATATTTTTAAAAGGCTCACTCCATATGCTGTGTTGGAAATAGATTTTAGAGGAATAAGCACAGAAGAAAAGACAAAGTTAAGGGGCTTTTGCAGCAAGAGGTGAGAGGCAATGGTGACTTAGACAAGATGTAATAATGGAGGTGTGAGAAACATGGAGCCTGGTTATATTTTGAAGAAGGAATAAAAAGACTTTCTGATAGATTGAATGTGACAGGAGATAAAGAAAGGAGTCAGGAATGACTCCAAGTTCTCTGGTCTTCATAACTGGGAGCATGAGGAATATTGGGGGGAGTAGATTTTTGGGTGGAAGGAGATTCATGCTCATTCTGGCATCTGTTGAGTAGTTATTTATTCAATATCCAAGTAGTTATTTATTCAATACCCATTAGGCAGATCGATGTGTAAGTCTGGAGTTAGAGGAAGACATCCAGGCTTGAAATACAAATCTGAGAATGAAAAGCATGTAAATAGAGTTTGAAAAGCTGTGAGACTGGAGGTTATTGCAAGAGTGTTCAGGGTTTGGGAAAAATAAGAAGGAACAAGGAAAGGAGACAGGGAAGGAGCAACCAGGGACAAAACTGAGAATGATACCCTGGAAGCCAAGTGGTGGGAATAAAAAGCAAGTGGTCAACGGTAAAATGCTGCCAATAAGATGAATAAGGTGAATGCAGGTGATCAAAGATATACATCCATCTTAACATCTTTGAGGACCCCAAAGCAGCCTTGTTGCTATCTGTTCTGATCTTCTTCCATAGCTGAATTAGTTAGCAGAAAGTAATCTCACTATCCATATGGGCTGTTCCTTTTACACCTTGTATCATATAAAACATAGATTTCCTTTCCTTAAAAGCATCCCTCACAATATATAAAGTAGACTAGATGAAGAATCTAAGATAACAAGGAGAGTTGGGTCACCTCAAACCTCTAATTTCTGCACTTAAATAATTCTTTGACCATATCTGCCAGCTGAAGATGCAGCCTTCCACCAAAATATTAAGCCCTCTCTTCCCCTCTGCCTCCTTCTCTGTGCTCCATCTCAAATCTCTGTCCATTTCTTTGAAGAACTCAGCTCTGGGACTCCACTGAATACCCAAAGTCTCTTCTGAGCTGGGTTCTCACACCTTCCTCTCTTACCCACTCATCCATGTCAGGAGAACAAAGCCTCCCTCCCCTCCAAAAAAAAAAAAAGAAAAGATGTATAAGGTGAAGACTGAGAATCAATCATTTAATGTGGTAAGATGGAGTTTGCTGAAGATCTTGATAAGAGCAGTTTTCGGGAAGCAATTTTGAGAATGAAATCCTGACTGAAGTGTATTTAGTAAAGAGTGGAATGGGAATTATTGTGTCTAGAAGGCTCATCCAAGGGGATTTTCTATAAAGGAGACCAGTATTTAGAGGGGAGGGTGGGATCAAGGCAGATTTTGCTTAATTTTTGTAAGATGTGTGATAATTCAGCATGTTTGTATGTTACTGGAAATGACTCCATAGAAAAAGAAACATTGTTGATCAGGAAAGAGAAGAGATGGTTGCTGGAACTATGCGAAGAGTTGACTCATTGGAAAAGACTCTGATGCTGGGAGGGATTGGGGGCAGGAGGAGAAGGGGACGACAGAGGATGAGGTGGCTGGATGGCATCACCGACTCGATGGGACATGAGTTTGTGTGAACTCTGGGAGTTGGTGATGGACAGGGAGGCCTGGCGTGCTGCGATTCATGGGGTCGCAGAGAGTCGGACACGACTGAGCGACTGAACTGAACTGAACTGAGAAGGGATGCAATCAAGAACATGGTGGAGGGTTTGGCTTCACATAGGAATCCAACTAAGTCATCCAGGGAACCAAGCGGAAAGCAGATACAGTGGGAGAAGTAGGAGCTGGGAGAACAGGGAAGTTCTCTTCTGGGAGTCTCTATTTTTTTTTCCCTCCAATAAAATAGAGGTTAAAAAATCAAGGAGATCCTGGAGGTGCAAAGAAAGAAGAGAACATGTGAAATAGGGATCTAAGGAAGTAGAAGATGGAGTGGATCTTGATAATACAGAAGGACTGCCACTTCCATGCACTGAGGTCGGGAATCATGAATATAAAATGAGACTTGTCACTGTGGCTGTGGAGGTTCTCTCCAGCACAATCAGTGGCTGGGTGCACATGAAGAGTGGACAGGAGTTGAATTGAAGCATGGTTTTACCAGGCATAGGGCAAGAAGGGAAAAGTGACTGTAAGGGACTGGGAATAAGGACAGGGACCACAAGTAAACAGTTGATGGGTGTGGAATGTAAGCAGAGTAGAGGGAGGAAAGGACAGATCTTAGAAAGACAAGAGATAGTGACAGGGAGGGACTCAACCTCATGATAATGAATGTTTGCTGCACTTAGAGTTTTACAGAAAGTGGCCTGAAAAGACGTTCAGCAGTTAAGAGTGGGATGCACAGAATGGCCAGGTCTAGGGTATGGCTATGCAATAAGTGACTGAGGATGAGATGGTTGGATGGCATCACTGACTCAATGGACGTGAGTTTGAGCAAGCTCCAGGAGTTGGTGATGGACAGAGAAGCCTGGTGTGCTGCAGTCCATGGGGTCACAAAGAGTCAGATACAACTGAGCGACTGAACTGAACTGAAGTGACTGAGGAGAGACAGGACAACCACTCATCAGTATTACCGAGGTCTAATGTCCCCAACAAACCCTTAGAGAAGACTAGCCATGTCTTACAGGTCTTTCTCCCTGAGCATCCAGCACAGGGCTATGGGTTTAGCAGGGACTTCATTTATGTTTAAAAATGTGTTCCATGAAAGTTCAGTCATTGAAGAATACAGAAAAATTGAGGCAAGACTCAGATTTTCTATTATAAACTACACCCCCCTCCACACACACACACACACACACACACACACACACAATTATTTCTAAGCCATTGGGATAACTAAAGAGAATCCCTGACCCTAGAGGTATTTAAGTCATGGTTTCAGTTAGTCAACCCAATCATAGAGTTCCATGGCATGAGGTCATTTGTAATTAGTGAAGGCAAGAATTTGGACTTCATGGTTTGGAGTCTTAGCTGGTGAGTGAGACTAGACAGCTACTTAATGTCTACATATCAGTGTGATCATATTATTTTATAGCTATTATCAGTTCTGTGGGCATTCTCTGAAGGGAAGAAAATATATTATTTGTAAAAATTGCCAAAAATCGAAAGCTGTATTTTCCTTGGGGAATCCACAGAGGCATCTGCATACAAACCTCAAAGCTGAGAAAGCAAGAAAATTTCACATCCATTTTATTTAAATAGACTCACTGCTTTAATCTGTATATCAGCATGTTGCTAAATACTAAGGCCAAAAAGTACCAGGCATTGGGGGAAATTATCGTCAGCCAAAACTAGCATCTGCGGCAAACTCAGGGAAGCAACAATAAAAAAAAACCTTTTGCAGTCATGGGCTGGGAGAATGAAAATAAACCAAGATTTTTAAAGAATTCACCTTGTCAGATAAAATGTACTGCCCTGTTCAGCAGTGGATGGATAATTGGAAGTCTGAGGCTTATAGTAATCAATCAAATCTGAGCACACAGCAGAAAGAGAGTGGAGTATAATTTAATGTTTGGGAAGAGCCTGCTCCCTTTCCACTCACCCTGCCCAGGAAAACAAGGTCCTCAGAGGCGTAACAGTGACCCCATCCTCACCCCTACACAGTCCTCACCTCATTGTGGTTCTCTGCAATCCACAAATCTCACTGAATGAATTCCCACAACCCCCTAGGCAATAAACAGTAGAGTCTCACTTTGAGGATGTGAGTTGGAGGTTCAGAGGGTCCAGGTGATGTGCTGCTACTGGCGGAGCAGTGATTCAGACCCTATCTTCTCCATCCAGGTCAAGCCATTCTCATACCCTAACCAGACCTAGATTGGTAAGAATCCAGCCTCAGGGGCATTTTGTCAGCTCACATGGGACATTTGTCCTGGCTCACTCTCGGTACATTTCAATCAGGATTCCCAGTTGGGAGGCAAGAACATCCCGGAAGCAGGTTTTCAGCCTTACCTTTAAGAGGACCATGATTTCCTTCTTTACAGCCCCTATTTCTTCCCCTTTTCAGTCCCACTGCCCTCCATTACTTCATATCAAGCTATTATGTCTAAGCTGAAGGTTCTGCCACTTGTGTCTGTTCCTTCCAAATCAGTTTTCTTATCGGTGTTCATTAATTGTTCTAAGATGCCAGCTTCATTACTGATTTTAAAATGTTCACTGGCTGTTGTTGTTAGGACAAGACACAGATTCCTTGACTTGGTATTCAAGGCCTTCGTAATTTGGCCCCAAACTGTTTTGTAATCTATGTCCCACTCCTCTGCTCTTTGTCACCCCAGACTATGCATTTTCCCAAATTGGAACCTTGATGTCCTGTGTTCACTCTGAATACAGTGTCCTCATCCCTCCTCTTGCACCTGTACATTCTACTTCCATTCTTTCAAAGAAGGTCCATCTTTTCCTCCTTGCAGCCAGAACACCGCAGCACCCAGCAGCTCTTTCAGGGCTAGTGTGCGGTTTGCCCCTCCAGATCGCGCTCCAGCCTCTCCACCCTGCTCACTGCCCCAGGAGGTGAGTGTTCCAGCCTCTCCACCCTGCTCACTGCCCCAGGAGGTGAGTGGCATGGGCCGGCTCCCTTACTCCCCCAATACTGCATTCTGTGTGGTTTTCCCCTTTACAAACACTCCCCTTTGTAAAGAGTCTTTTTAAAAAGTTAAAGTCTCCTCGAATTCCCAGTTTAAATCTGACATCCGCTTCCTGCCAGGACCTTGACTGTTATCGTTCCCCTCTGCTATATACCAGCCGGCTTTATTTATTGCTTTAAGCCTTCGTATACCATATCAAGTGCTGTCTTGAATTAATAGCTATTTTCCTCTGTAATTATACATTCCCAACCTCACTTACGTTTCCTGAAGGAAAGAAATATGTATTAGACTCCTACATATGCTTGACTATCCCCCTTACCACCTGCTATTTCAATCAGACTTAGCACATTTTTTTTTGTTATGTGTCCCTATGTAAAGATGACTAAATGGGTTATGAAAAGGAGATCTGTTTAAAACCTAAGCAAATATATACTTGAATGTATCTAATTATAAAGAAATAAATGACTGAAGAGAGTTGATAATGATATATTGCACCTACCTTCTCTAAGTAATTGGTTCCACTTTAATCCTGCTCAGGATTAAGTAAATCGTTACAATAACTCAGAGACATTTCCATTGGCTTCACTTTACTTACTTCCTGGCCAGTGGCAGCAGCTACAAAGGATGGTACCAACTTCAAGCACCTGACAAGCTTTCTGTCCCTTAGAAATGGCTGCTAAAAGGGCCAGGTAACAATTTTCCAGAAATTAAGGAAATGATATTGCCTTAAAAGGTAAATTTACCTCTCATAACTTTTGTGAAGACTAAAGGAATAAATATAAAATACCTAGCTCAGTACCTGGAACACGGTATTATTCAATGAGGCAGCTCTCGTCCTCCTTATATTCAGAGCAAATATATCATATTTATAACTATATTAAAAATGTAGAGTTTTATATACAGAGTGCACATAGGTTTAATTATAAATGTGTTGCATACGTTATATGTAGCATCAACGTAATACAGATTGTGCTTTTGGAAACTTAAACTGAAAAAAATATATAAGCTTTTAACTATAGTAAATATGGCAAACATTAAGAGAAATTACCATTTTCCAAAATTCATAAGCAAGAGAATCACTGCCTAAGACAATTTGCTGAAAATTAAATGTGATCTCTACAGTGTCTTTGTGGCTATTGTGAAATGCAAATATGGAAATGTTTGATCATTTTAACTGCCCTAGGCATTATAACTCGCTATAAATTCAATCTCTAAGTTTTTTAAAGATGTTTTAAAAAGAAAGACCACTGAATCCATTGACAAGAAAAGAGTTACAAAGAACCAGCTAAAAAGTATCTTTATTTTCTTGTAAAAATCTCATAAATAATGGGAAACTGAATCCCAGCTCTGGATTGGAGTGAGATGGGTTTCTGCATACAACCTCCGTATCTGCTTCGTTCTCTTCTTGCTTTCCTTATTCCTCTGATACTTGTCCAGGACACCTGGACAGAAGTAGCATAGCCAGAACTAACTAGGAGATTTTTGTGGTTTCCACCACATGACTCAACATCCCAAACATAGTAAGGATTCCTAAAAGACCACTGGGGAAGCAATTAGCAGATGGGCTCCAGTCTAACACTATGGAAACAGAATTGAAAGTCAAATATGTGCTAAAACACAATGCTTGGAGCATGTATTGTACATTTAAAGAACATGGGTAGCAACCATGATTCAGTGGTAATTGAGTATGGTTTCTATGGCAATATGATTCATTTCCAGTAGAATTCGTCAACCTAAAATAGTAGGTTTCCCCTCATTAAGAGAAACAAATAAAAAGGGCATCAATATTTGTTTTTCCATTATTCAAAGATTACAATGTTTGCTTATGGCAAAGAGACGATAAGTCACGTCACAGAACCAACATGAAATAAGGCCACCATTGTTTTTCTGGAACTAAATGGATGCTCATTGCTCTTGGGGAGCTGCAACGAAGGACACCAGGGGCTGGATGTGTCAAGTCAAGGCTGCAGGTTGCTGCAGTGCCTGCAAGTGTCCTGGAATACCCGTGAGTTCACACTGGCTTTCCTTAAGTGCAAACAGAATTTCAAGAGATAGAAGGATTTTCTCCAGGAAGGAGCATTCAGCCTTGAACACAGCAAGGAGATGTAGAACTGGAAGAAAACAATAGGAATGAAAGCTAACGCTTCCCGTCTTCCTCCCTGTCAGACACCACTCCAGGCGCCTCCTACAAACCATCTCAGTGTCTTTTCCCAGCAACCCCACGGGGTAGGTACTACTACTATCCCTGAATTCCAGGTGTGGAAGCCAATGCACAAGCCATTCAGCGTCTTGCCCAGGGGTACACAGTTGGGAATGGTGATGGAAAATTTGAATTCTGGAAGTCTGGCCGCAAGCCCTGCACTTTTAACCACTTTCCTATGTAGGCAAGGAAGTGAAAAAGGGAACATTGCTTGCCCAAAATCCCACAGTGACTTAAGAGACCAAACTTAAGACCTTAGACTGCAGGTTCACTGGCATTTCCATAGTGCCAGCCTGGCTCTTCATGCCCAGGCCAGAGTACTAGGAGAATGAGAGATTCATGGCAAGCAGAGTGATAGAAGTGTCAAAGGCACCTGTTCTTCCGCATGCTTTTTATTTATTTATTTGGCTGCCCTGGGTCTTTGTTGCATCCTGCAAGTTTCTCTAGTTGTGGTGCACAGGCTTAGTTTCCCCAAGATATGTGGGATATTAGTTGCCTGTTTTTTTTCTTTTTAGCTGCTAAGTCATGTCCAACTCTATTGCAGCCCCCGTGGACTGTAGCCTGCCAGGCTCTTCTGTCCATGGGATTTCCCAGGCAAGAATATTGGAGTGGGTTGCCATTTCCTTCTCCAGAGGAGCTTTCTGACTCAGGGATCGAAACTGAGTCTCCTGCACTGCAGGCAGATTCTTTACCACTGGGGGATCAGGGAAGCCCAAGGATCAAACCTGCGTCCCTTAAATTGGAAGGTGGATTCTTAACCACTGGACCACCAGGGAAGTCCCTCTCCTGCTTTCTAATAAACACATGCATCCTACTACTTTCTAACGTTCTCTCCAAGACTCCCTTGACAGCTCAGACTCTGCTAGAGCTACTCTAAGTGTGTGCCATAGTTTTGGTGGAGTTGCAGTTTGATTATCTGATAATTATTGAGTCTCAGATTTTAACTGGAAATTTCTCTGCCACACAGTGAGTGTTGTGTTTGGAGGAATGGGGTTTGCTCTGCAATCCTCTTAGTCAGAGAGTGATGATATATAATAGGTGCATTCCACACTCCAGCTATTTTTGCTGATCTTGCAGATAAAAATAACTTGATTATAAACAGGGACACTGGCTGCTACCTGCTGAGACTGAAACCCCAAAGAGTTTGTCTATGAGCTTGACTGTGAAGATAAACATGGGGGAAGCAGTGTTGCATAGTGATAAATAATGTCACATCTGCAAATGAGTCTGATCTCAGCTCTAACATCTACTAAGTTAGAAATCCTGAGCAAGTTATATAATCCCCCAAGCCTCAGTTTCCTCATCTATTAAATGAGATTAACAATACCAGCCTCATAGTGTTATCAAAATTAGTCAAGATAATCAATATAAAGCTGTTCTAACAGCATCTGGCTCATGTTAAGCCTCACCCCCTGCTCCCCTTGCCCTCAGCACTTCAGCAATACTGAACTTCTCTTAGTTCCCCCAAACACCTTGTTCTCTAAGTCTTTTACTCTGCCTGGAAGGTTTTTCCTCTGTTTGTCCTCCGGAAAAATCTCTCTTAATTCTTCAAGTTTCATTCAAGTGCTTCATGACTCACCCAGACATTCTTATGTATTTCTTTCATCCTTCTACCATTTCTATTCATCCACCATTATGCTGCTGCTGCTAAGTCGCTTCAGTCGTGTCCGACTCTGTGCGACCCCATAGACAGCAGCCCACCAGGCTCCTCTGTCCCTGGGATTCTCCAGGCAAGAACACTGGAGTGGGTTGCCATTTCCTTCTCCAATGCATGAAAGTGAAAAGTGAAAGTGAAGTCGCTCAGTCGTGTCTGACTCTTGGCGACCCCATGGACTGCACCCTACCAGGCTCCTCTGTCCATGGGATTTTCCAGGCAAAAGTACTGGAGTGGGTTGCCATTGCCTTCTCTGATCCACCATTATAACACTCACTAAATTGTGACAATTTGTCAATGTGTCTTTTCATTCTACTTCCTGAATGCACATTAATTCTTCGTGCCCAGTGCAGAACCTGGCACATTATGGGTATTTAATAAACAGTTGTTGAGTAATGAACAGGCAAGTACTGAGTTTTAGTATAAAGTCCAGACTTACGTTCAATAAAATAAGAACGTCTTCTAGAGATATTAACAGCCTAATATAATAAATCAGGAAGGCTCCAACCATAAAATATAAAGTGTATTCTCATTTTGGTTTTAATAGAAATCCGAAGCTTTAGAAACTACATTCTGAACATAATTGGATCCGAAAGAGATTAAAGATCACTTTATGACAGAAGGAGACTCACAAAGCCAGTGGGAGGAGCCTGAGATCATGACCCAATGTGCATGAGAAAAATTCCACAGGATTCAAATTCATGTCCCAAATGGCAAATTATCATTGATTTTTTGCCACCTAGTAAGTGTTCTGAATAATAATTCACTGAGATATGAGTATATAAAACATCAAGAACTACTAACTAGGAATTATCCTGCGCACTAAAATCAAGGTCTATGGAAACAGTTGTATTTCTTACATCACTCCAAAGGGATATCCAGCCCTTGGACAGTTTCACTGTGATGGAAATAGAGCAAAGTCCAGAAACAGCTCATTCACACAGTTCAAAGCTTCTCTGGTCTAGACTGCTCTAAGGGCAGATTTCCACATTTTCTACATAAGAACTGAGGAAATGCACATTAAAAAAAGAAACCCTGTACAGACTCACTGCAGAATGTCACCTCTCATGTAGCCTGCTGAGCAGCCAATGTGAAGCATCAGCTCACAATCCATGAAGAGAGGAAAAGTCAGCGGTATCAGGATGAAGGCCAGGTACCCCAGAGGCTTATGGGGGAAAGGCCTCGCAGAGAAGGACAGGCAAAGCTTTCAATGAGACAGGTCCCACAAGAATTTTTCACTTGTCTCAGGCTTGAAGGGGACTCTGAAGTTCCATAATCGCTTTTGTAGAATGCATTTTCTTTTGTAGACACCATCTGCAGTGTTGTGGTTGGAAGGTGTGCATGCGTGTGCATGCAGAAGAAACACCACCATATATTCCTAAAGATACAGGACAATCTGATACTTTTGAAAACATCAATACTGAAGGCTAGCTATACAGTTGAAGCTGAACAGTTGAGTACAGTTGAATGTGTGCCTTTTGCGAGACTAAAATTATGGCAGATTCAAAAATTGATCCCAATTCCATTTCACTGATGTTAAAAAATATTTCAACTCATACTGTCACAGGTAGAATGAATTGTGTACTGGCCATGTGTGGAGGTTTTGCTTTGATGGTTTTACGCTTCAAGCTATCATCTAACACTCCAGCTGTGAAAGCAACATATGGATTATAAATTCTCTGTACCTCATCTGTTAATTCCCCCTGCTAATGTCAACTCAATGTGAGAAGCTAATGGAGAAGCTAATTCAACTCAATGTGACACTCACCTTGCACAAAAAAGAATCTAGTTAACATTTCTCATCAGTTTCCCATGTGGTTTTTATTAGGTTTTCATAGGATAGTGGTCATTCATTTCCTTGTGGTGGGCACTCAATGTGAGTCATTATGCTTTTCCTATCTGCTCCCTCACTCATTACCCCGCAAAGTGGAATCAAAGCCCTTATCAGGGGCTTTGGGAGAGGAATCAGGCAATAGGAACTCAGTCCTTTCCTCTCTCCTTCATCTAGGAAGTCAGCTGCTCCTAGATAGCAAGTGTTCTGAATCTCTGTGTTCTAAGTTTTTTAGTAGGAGAGCTCCATATGGTGGGTGGCAGGTGGGAGGGCTATTGGCTGTCCAGATGAGCTTGTGGCCACGTGGTTAAGTCTGCCTGAATCCAGGGTTCAGGACTGGAAGCCTGTTCTTGCTGCTCTTAAACCACATTCACCATCTAGTCTTTATCAGCAAGAGGGATGATATTGATACATTGGACTCCATCTGCCTGACTGTTCTGTATATTCCAACTGGTTCAAAACTGCATCAGGGAAAAGGAGTATATCTACAGGCTCCCTAAAACCTCAGTAGGTTTGCAGACACAGTTGATATCACCCGTGTGTTATCATCTTGTCTTTGCCACAGCAGACAGATGGCAGTGTCTACAGGGCAGCCTCTGGCCCTTACAGGCTGTCACCCAGTAATCAACTGGATGTCCAGGAGAAAAGTCATCTGCAGTAAAATCTTCAATGTTGACTGATTTCCGTGGTGCAGACATCCACACCATTGCTGCTTTCGAGCGGCACTCAAGACATCATTGAACAGAGTTGGGAGGAGACGGACACAATCTGCTCTCCACACCAGCAAGGCGCCAACTCAGCCGATTCTGCACCTCTCTGGAGCCAGGGCAACATCCCTCCAGAGAGGCAGATGGCTGGGTGCACGGCTAGATGCACCCCTCTCAGCTGGACTTCCTGTTTGGGGATTGTTTGCTACCCGGAGAACTGGCTCAAAGGCCAAACCTTTGTGCCATATTCAGTGGTAAGTCTGCTGTCAGTTCAATTATGAGAGAGAACAAGGATGAGAACAAGGTCACCTGGCAAGTGACCACCCCAGGAGTCAGCCCAGCATGGCTTAGGAGAACTGTCTTCCTAAATTCCTGCAGTTACACATTTCCTGGTCTTATTCTAGAGTTTGGTTGATCACTTCCCCATCACATAGGAAAGGTCATTTTTTTGTCCCTAGCTCTGATTTCCTCAGCAATGGAAATACTAGGGTTTACATTCTATTGAGTGATGGTAGGCTGGTTGCTTACACCATCCTGATTCTTACTTTCCATATTTGAAAAAAGTAGAGATTGTGATATTTCCCTAGAAGGTTGTTAGAGATATTATGAATGATATTTCTAAAGCAGCTAGGATGGTGTGTCGCGTGCGGTCAGGATACAATAAATGATAGATATATAGTCTCTCCTGTGTTGTGGCAGGGGTGCAGACACAGTCCAAGGAGATGAAGTGGTAAGTGGAGCTCCCTAAATGCAGTTTGTTCTGTTTGCCTTCCCATTTCCTCAATTTGTAATGTTTGCACCCATTTTATCCACATTACGGATCACACATGCGTCCTTCTTCCAACAGCACCTTCTTCTGGCCCCCCTCTCAGAAGTCATCACTCTTACGGAACTAAGGGGACTGTAAAGTTGGACTGTGAAGAAGGCTGAGCGCTGAAGAATTGATGCTTTTGAACTGTGGTGTTGGAGAAGACTCTTGAGAGTCCCTTGGACTGCAAGGAGATCCAACCAGTCCATTCTGAAGGAGATCAGCCCTGGGATTTCTTTGGAAGGAATGATGCTAAAGCTGAAACTCCAGTACTTTGGCCACTTTATGCGAAGAGTTGACTCACTGGAAAAGACTCTGATGCTGGGAGGGATTGGGGGCAGGAGGAGAAGGGGACGACAGAGGATGAGATGGCTGGATGGCATCACTGACTCGATGGACGTGAGTCTGAGTGAACTCCAGGAGTTGGTGATGGACAGGGAGGCCTGGCATGCTGTGATTCATGGGGTCGCAAAGAGTTGGACATGACTGAGCGACTGAACTGAACTGAACTGGAACAGAAGTGTGTGGAGGCAGGGCCTTTTCTCCTAGCAGTGGGTAAAGGTAAAATGTCTTCACACACCCATATTATTAGCATTTTCCACATTTTAAAATAGGCATTAAAAAAAATAGGCATTTTAAGTGCATGCACAATATTCCATTTAGTAGATACACCATATTTTGTGATAATTTCCTTAACTAGATCCTCAGTTAGGTTGTTTTCAATATTTCACTGTTATAAAAAATACTTCTTCAAATATCTATGTGCAAAAATGCTTACCTACGTTCCGGTTACATCTTTAACAGATTGTATTTGTTACAGTGTTTTTACATAGAGCGAGCAGGAAATGCATGCCTAATAAAAAACACCTCTGAAGCCGTTTCAAGCCCTACCTGAGGAAAGCTGTGCAGTTTTCTTCACAGTCAACCTGCAATGATCGTCTAGATCCTTCCCCCACCCGCTGCTGTCTCTCAGTACTTCTTCCATATTTTTATATAACTTCCTAAAATAATCCAATAACTCCAGAACAAAATTTCCCTCAGACTCTTGGTAAATTGATTTCTTCGGCTGAGTTCCTCCAAGAAACACCATGAAACAAAGACTCAGGTGCAAGTGGTTTATCTGAAGATGAAGGGGTGGTAAGGTGAGATAAGAAAGCTAATAAAGGTTGCCTATTGAGCCCATTGGGCTTCCGAGGTGGCACTAGTGGTAAAGAATCCGCCTGCCAATGCAGGACATGCAAGAGCTGAGGATTCCATCCCTGGGTGGGGAAGATACCCCTGGAGTAGGAAATGGCACCCCACTCCAATATTCTTGCCTGGAAAATTCCATGGACAGAGGAGCCTGGCGGGCTACAGTTCATGAGGCCACAAAGAATCAGACATGACTGAGCACACACACACAGATTGAGCCAGGTATCACTGTGGTTGACTGGGACTTAGGCCCTGAGAGAACCACTGGAGGCAGTATAAACATGCCTTGGATATCCCACCCTAGGCACAGGGGCCCTGGGGTCTTCATTCACCAACTCCTGTTAGTTACTAACTGAGTAGGACAAAATAGAGGATCATTCCCTGGGGAATTTAAGCAGAGCCGCCTTCCAGAGAGGAACCGTGTAACGCCGTCATCCCTGGCTTTGTACGCAGCAAGGTGATGTCACCACGGCTTATGGACAGAGGGGAAGAAACCCTGACGGATGGGCCAGAATGGCTCTGCCCAAGCTTGTGACATTGGGAAAACCTCCTAGACCTTATGGACACAGTCCAGATGCACGAGCTGGGAGGGGAGTTTGGAAAGGAAGGCTCTGCGGGAGGAAACAGATGGCACCGACAACCTTCTCAGAGGAGCCGTTGCATCATCCTCTCCTTTGATTCTGCAGATGTAATTATACCAGCTCCCAAGGATGAGGGAATTTGCCACAGATCAGCAAGCTTTTCCAAAGAATAAAACATCTACACATATATATGTAAATGTTTTACCCTCTGGAAATTTATTTTTTGTGTATATATCACCAGTTTTAAGAAGACGAATAAGTATTACAAATTCTGGTTTTTCATTATGAGAAATACTAAATAGAATGTATTGTTTGTGTATACATGCTTATGTGCCTAGAGATTTACGATTTTATATAACCTGAAATTTTTTTTTCCCTTTCAGATACATCCATTGTTTTTAGTCTATGCAAAGTAATGCGTAGTAATGATAGACATAGTAATGAATGGGGTCAACTCTTATAAATGAAGCCTGTCTTGAACAAGTCCTGCAGAAGACTAACAGCAACCCCATGGTTAGGCTTGCTAGATTCCTGGATCAGACTTTCTAAATGAAGGTCAATGCATACTGCATTATTTTAATTGATTTGCAAGATGTAGAAATATAAAAGAGTTTTTGAAACATAACTATTTCAAAATTTGGGGTTTTTTTTTAATCACACTTGGAAAATTATTTTTATATTATTTTGCTCTTTGGAGTTAAAACACTGAAACATCAGAAACATAGTTAATCTGGGACAAATCAAGTCTCAGAAATTTTGGAAGCACTCACCTTCTGCAATGTCTGGCATACAGTTAGCACTCAACAAAGTAATTTTCCCCCATTTGCCCTCGTTGCCAGGGGTCATCTAGGAAAGTACCCTATCTGCTCATCATTCTTGCCTGTTGGCCTTCCTATCCCCATTCTTAGTCTGACCCCAAACATGAAATATCTTTGGATGTTTCTGCTTACAGCTTACACTGCTCCTGGTGCTGGGAATGCGATGACTTGCCCCCAGAGGCTGACAGTCTAGAGAGGGAGAAAGGCACACAAACCTTGGACAGACTGGCAATCTGACACTCACCTGTCTAGATTTAATTCCAAGTTTCCTGTTACAATTTGCAGTTATCTTCTCATCTGGCTTTCTTCTTCCTCAGGCCGCCCAATTCCATGAAGGGTCAACCCATAAGTGAAGCCTGTCTTGAACAAGTCCTGCAGAAGACTAATAGCAACCCCATGGTTAGGCTTGCTAGATTCCTGGATCAGGCTTTCTAAATGAAGGTGAATCTTCTCTTGACCTGAAGAGGGAGATAGTTTTTAAAAGCAATGACTCTGACTTGAAAACAAAGACAAATCAATGACTCTAGATGGAGAAAAGATAGCTGCCTAATCGAAATCTAGAGTAAAAGATTTTTCTCACTCTCTTTCATTTTCACCCATCAAAGTTTTCATTTAATAAACATGGACAGAGTGTCTGCCTTGGACCAGGCCCTGCATAGGCACTGGGTTAAGATGAATTATACTTGGTGCCTGCTTTCATAGAGGTCACAGGCAAGTGGGGGAAGAAAAGCAAGCAGCAGACAAGAAGAGGGGAGTATGGTGAGGACTATGGCAGAGTCAGGCACAGGGAGCTTCTAGAATTCAGAAGAGGAGTACCTCAACCAATTTGGAAAAATTTGCTCCCTCACAGTCCACCCCGGCCAATTAATCAGCATTACTGTACCAGCAGTGGCCCTGGCACAGAGAATAAGAACTCATTTTTCCTGATTCTAGTTTGGCTCCCAAGTGAGATGCAAGTGGTGTGTCTTAAGATTTGCATTCTTCCTGCTAAAGCTGTAAAGCCTGTTGAGATACAGATCTCAGTCTGAGAGTCTCCTGGACGCTGTGTCCCTGAGGACATCTCAGAAAGTGGCAATGGCAGGACTGTCAATGGTATCATCAGATCTCCTCCCAGTGGAGCCTGGGTTCGGAACCATTGGTCCACACTGAATTGAAGCTCATCCCCTTGGGTTTCCAGACCTGGTCCCTTGGTACCCCCCTAACAGATGGTGCTCATCACCACCTCCTTGCCTATCATCACCCCCAAACTGGATTTGATCAAGTAGAAAGTCTTCATTCCTCTAATTTTTCCTTTCAGAGGTGCATCCACTGAGCCTGTTTATTCTCACAATGGGATGGTGAGCTGAGAGCCTGAGAAGATGCTCTCAGGTAATTCCAACTCAGAAAACTAAGAGATGTGGCACTTTGGCTCTTCTAGTTTCCACCCTGGTGGCTCAGATGGTAAGGAATCTGCCCACAATGTGGGAAACCTGGGTTCGATCCCTGGGTTGGGAAGATCCCCTGGAGAAGGGAACAGCTACCCACTCCAGTAGAATTGCCTGGAGAATTCCATAGACAGAGGAACCTGGCCGGCTACAGTCGATGGGGTCGCAGAGTCGGACATGACTGAGCGACTTTCACTTTCACTTTCACTTTATTGCCCTGACCAGAGAGGAAGCTGCATCTTGTGGTACTGCAGCTGGAAACAGGCTTGGAAGGAAAGATCCAGGAGATGCCCGTAAGCCGTGGCAGAATGTGACAGTGGGAGGAGTGGGGGACCAGCATCTGAGAGCAGCCTAGTGGGGCAGAGGTAGAAGCCAGAGGGAAGTCTCATCAACCAGGCAGAACTCAGCAGCAGAGGAACTATAGAGGAGGGTGAGATTTAAAGTGTCTAAAAGAACCCTCATAATGTTCTTAAAATAATGTTTAAAAATAAACAGAAATCAAGCTTAAAATATTGCATGCTTTGAAACTGACAGATTTTTTTTTTTTTTGGTAAGGAGGAAAACTGACTTACAAATTATGGGAGTCGCTGGAAGCATCAACTCACACTCTAGGGAGGAGTTGTTTATGAATGCAGGGGAGGAGGGAGATTTTCTCAGAAAACAAGTTTTCTTCTCTGATTGAAAAAAGGTTTTTACACTGCTATATGAGTATAGTGTAAACACAGTGTCACTTTTTCTGCTTTTGCTCTATGGAAGGAAAAGAGAGGCACCCCTCCAAAGAGGAGAAGAGACTGATGTTATGTTTTTCTCACTCTGCTCACAGTTCTTCCTCAGATTAATGAATGGCAACATGACAAAAGTAACAGACAGTAACTATGGCTTCCGCTTGGAACAATCACAGTACTCCAGTGCAGAGCTGGGCTTCGGATAAGCTGAGAAACTTCAATGCAAATTAAGTAAAGGAGAGAGAAATGCCAGGGTTTTATCTACAGAGAGATATAGGAAATTTTAGCAACCATAATCAATGAAGCTTAGTAATAAGATGCTAAAAATATATGTAGGTGTTTTTTTTAAACATCTTGCTCCATACTGCTACTGCTAAGTCACTTCAGTCGTGTCCGACTCTGTGCAACCCCGTAGACGTCAGCCCACCAGGCTCCCCCATCCCTGGGATTCTCCAGGCAAGAACACTGGAATGGGTTGCCATTTCCTTCTCCAATGCATGAAAGTGAAAAGTGAAAGTGAAGTCGCTCAGTCGTGTCTGACTCTTAGCAACCCCACGGACTGCAGCCTACCAGGCTCCTCCGCCCATGGGATTTTCCAGGCAAGAGTACTGGAGTGGGGTGCCATTGCCTTCTCCTTCTTGCTCCATAGGAAGAGCATATTTAAATATAGTGTTCTTTAATGTACTTATATGTATCTTAATAATATTATATTTGATAAGATTATGGCTGGATAGAAAAGCAAGGTATCTTTCTCAATTCACTTGCCTGCTATGCGGACTTACTTCTGACTAAAAGTAACCTCAAGAAACCTCAAATCGGGATATCCAAGTTTCAGGAACACTTTGTAAGTGAGTTGGAAGGATAAAACTCTTAAGTGATTAATTTGGAACCTAAATACAAAAAGGACAAAAAGTACTCTATAAAAAGTACTCTTATCTGAATAATAATATGTTAAACTCACAGTGACCAAAACATCTTAAATATTGAGTTTAAAGCACTGAAGGAAAACCACTCCCATAGAGCTCTAAAGACAATTGACATGAACAAAGGACTCTGCAAAAATGATTTTGGAAGTCAAATGGGGACTCCTACGGGATTAATCGTCAGAGTTAGAATCAAAGCCAAGGGCTTCCCTGGTGGTCCAGTGGTTAAGAATCCACCTGTCATTGCAGGAAACCCGGGTTCAATCCCTGGTCCAGGAAGATCCCACTTGCCTGTGCGACACAACAACTGAGCCTTCATGCCGCATCTGCTGAAGCCTGTACACCCTGGAGCCTGTGCTCTGCAACAAGAGAAGCCACAGCAATGAGAAGCCAGAGCACCGCAACTAGGGAGCAGCCCCTGCTCACTATGGCTAGAGAAAGCCCGCGTGCAGCAAAGAAGACCCGTCGCAACAATAAATAGGTAAATAACAAAAGAATAGAAGCCAAAGCAGCCTCTGATAAGAACGTCATCCCCCAACACTGAAGATGACGCTGTGATTCTTTGGTGGTAACGAGATGTGAGCAAATCCTTCAAAACCATAAGTTGGTTCATTTTTTGGTGTATCACATCTTGAAAAAGATTAGATAGCAGGAAAGCCAGCTAACCTTCCTTGACAGGTGGCACAGAAACTAGTGGTCCTATTATGCACTGTCTGAATTAACTGACTCACAGAATCTATGAGTGCAATAAAATAGTTGTTCTATCCTTTTAAATGTTCTTTTTTTGCAGGGGAGAGGGGAGTGGAGTGGGAGGATAAGGGGGAGGGTAATTATACAGAAGTAATAACTGCAATGTCCCCCAGGCCAGAGATTGTCTGTGACAGTAAGTAGAGAATAGACCTCCAGTTTTCATCCAAGATGAAGGAGAGGTACATGCCAATCATTTGGATTTGAGGAGAGGATCTCAGGATCCAAGTGCTTCTTTAATGCACTTTCAGTCAATCTTGTCTTTGATGATGCACATACCCCCACTTCTAGAAGTCTTGGTACCATCAAAGCCTGAGCCCTTTGAGGGGTCTGCTAGGCTTTTTTTTTTTTTCTTCTTCACCTTTTCCTTCTGCCAAGCTCAGGATTCTGCTTTCTCTGATCTGCTAAGATTATCTGTCACTTATCCTTTAATTGCCTAGCTTCCAAAATGTTGTTGCTTCCATTTCTTTTCTTTTTTTCCCCCCACGTTTTAATGAAAACATTTGTTTTATTTATATTAATGTATAGTTTTACCAAGTAACATTAAACTCCTTTCTAGGGGAAATAAGCATCAAGTTCTTAGTTCATCTCCCTGTCTTTCTCTCACTTATTTTATCTCAGTTATCTATTGTTATATAACAAACTCACTTACAACCTAGAAGTTTTTTTTTAATTAATTAATTTATTTTAATTGGTGGCTAATTACTTTATTGCAGTGGTTTTTGCCATACACTGACATGAATCAGCCATGGGTATACATGTGTCCCCCCTGCTCTGCAGCAAGAGAGACTGCTGTAATGAGAAGCCCGAGCACTGGGATGGGACTAGAGAGTAGCCCCAACTTGCCACAACTGGAGAAGACCTGCAACGAAGACCCAGCACAGCCATATGCAAAATAAATAAATTACTGAAGAATACTGGATACAAAAAGACTTGTACTTTTGTTGGGGGCCAGAGTGAGGCACTCAGCCCATGGCAAAGGTCATGAGGAAGGAGGCTCAACATATGCAAAGGCAGGATCGAGCCTCAGGAGTCCCCCTGGAAATCCTCGAGCATCTACCCCCATAACTAGAGCCTGCCTACTTTACTACTTTGTGCTCTCACCTACACCTCTGACTCTATGGGGGGCTGTCCCCCACCACATCTTTCGGAGAAGGAGTTAACTTAGAGCTCCAGTTAATAAAAACTCCTGGGCATGACAAGAGTGTTTTAACCTACAAACGCCTCTGAAGGTTCTCTAGCCTGCCTGATAGGCTTGTCCGGCCACATGTAATTGCTCACGCCTCCCAACTGTGAGAGGCACGAGATGCTTTAAACCTTCTAAAAACAGGTTCCTTAGAAAAGTTAGAAAACCATTAGTATAAGTATAGTGGGCTGATTAGAAGTTGTACTGGTGAAGGGTTTTTCATTTGTTGAGCCAATGTTTGTTGCTAAGTCTCCACATCCCCTGCCCTTACACACATTAATGAATATATAGAAGAAATAAGTATTAACCTTTGATATTAATCATGTTAGACCTTAGGCTAAGTAAATTCTTTCCTTAACTAAAACCCACTACACCCTCACCCTATAGGAATGTAACTTTATTTGGGTGGTGTCTGTTTTAAGAATAATCAGCCCTGGAGAAATAAGTGTTGATTGACCGCTGTCACAAGGAGAGGGTCATAAATTGTCAGCAGGCCCCCT
The DNA here is from genome assembly GCF_027580195.1 of Bos mutus. Lineage (NCBI taxonomy): Eukaryota > Metazoa > Chordata > Mammalia > Artiodactyla > Bovidae > Bos > Bos mutus. Next base: position 95,653,903 of record NC_091617.1, read on the forward strand.
GGCCAGAAGATGATGTAACACCCCTAAAACCTCTGTATACATTTGTATGAAGCACCTGACTTTGATAAAAGTCAGGACTGCTGACCCCACGTGACTTTTGCATAACATCTCAGTGTATAAAAGTAGACCATGGAAAATAAAGAATTGGGATCAGTTTCTCAAAATACTGGTCTCCCCATGTCGCTCTCTCTCTTACACTCTGGCTGAGTCTCCATCTGGAGCGAGGAACCCGCCATGCTTACTAATTATGCCTGGGCTTCTAAGATCCGACCGGGGAGGCCTCAGTGTCTCCTCTCCTTCGGGAGAACTGAAGCACGCCTGCAGCCTACATAAGTGGTGCAGACTTCTTGTCTTGAAGTTTTATTGGTCTCCCGTGTAAACCAAGCTACTCAGCCTCTTTTCTCCACTGAATTTTCCTACTGAGTTATCCTCATTCTATTACTCTTTACATCTCTAATTGAAGATATTGTATCCTGATCCTCGCCGACGCCGTCCCCGCTTCGAATACCCTGGATCAGCCGGGGCTGGACCCCGGCATACTTTATTAGAAAATACTAATGCTGCTGCTGCTGCTGCTAAGTTGCTTCAGTCGTGTCCGACTCTGTGCAACCCCATAGATGGCAGCCCACCAGGCTCCCCCGTCCCTGGGATTCTCCAGGCAAGAACACTGGAGTGGGTTGCCATTTCCTTCTCCAAAGCATGAAAGTGAAAAGTGAAAGTGAAGTCACTCAGTCGTGTCCAACTCTTAGCGACCCCGTGGACTACAGCCTACCAGGCTCCTCCACCCATGGGATTTTCCAGGCAAGAGTACTGAAGTGGGTTGCCGTTGCCTCCTCCAAGAAAATAGTAATACAACAACAAAAACTTTCCTCTCACTTTTTTCAAATATTTCAGTTCTCTGAGGTTTATCCAAATGCATGTGATGCGAAGTCTCCCCCTTTCTCCAGTTCTAATCCTCACCATTAAAAAGCTTTTATGCTTGGTCTGTGTTGCATATTCATAAGAAGTTATAAAAACACAGGCTCATCCCTGAAGGATAAGACAACATAAAAATAGAAAACAATATAGAGAAAGCACAAAGACTGTCAAAGAGCACACCATGCCTGCAAACAAGCAGATTGGATGAGTATTTACAGAATGAATAGGCCAAAGGTTGGGTACACCAGTGGGTGGTTTGGGCCATGAAGTCAAGAGAGTTTGAAGTTTTTGCTGTGGTCATAACTGTAACTCTTACCACTTATTAGGACTGCCAACACACCCCTCCCTGCCGTTGCAGACAGGGCCTTGGAGGCTTCCGTTTCTGCTGTTGGACTCTTCTGGAAATGGAAGAGTCTCTCTCCTGTTCTCTCTACTTTAGCAGAAGTGAAAACTCCCTGCAGGACATTTTTCTCTAACCTCTCAGCCCTAAGTCAGCCCCTGTCTGTTGTTCCCTGCTGCAGGTCTTCCTCAGTGTCCCCTCTGGATGGCTGCCAAGGGCCACACAGAGAAACCATCCTCCACAAACCGAGTTAGCCAGCGCCTTTGCTCCCCACGTCTTGATCTGCTAGGTGCCAGGAAGCCATTCTGCTATGCTTATACCATGCACTGATCCCTTGCAAATGCCAGCTCTGCTAATTTGAGATTGAGAGAGAGTCTCAATCTCTCTCTCATTAAAAAAAAGAAAAAAAAACTCATATGTCTCCTTTTTTAAAGAGTTAGGGCAGAATCTGTTGTGATTTTTCATGTATTCACTCTAACCAATGAGCATTCAAGCATCCTGTGATCAAACAAAACCACCATTGTCAATTTCCAAGTGTTTACCTTGATAGATGTAAGGTGGGTAGTCCTCAGAAGAATTGTGTTCAAGAAGCTAATTTTTTAAAGTTAGCTTAGAATTTCTCTAAATGTAACTTTAAGCTGATGTCACTTATTTTAAAAGTAAGGCATAAAAGTATGTCTGATAATTATATGCATCGGTGAGAATATATTTATGCAAATACTTTAATGTATTTTACAGTATTTATTTAATCAAAAGTCTAAATGATTCAAGGAGTACAAGAATACCTGAAAAAAGGAAAGACCATGAAGACAAAAAGGACAGAAGAAGGAGGTGTGTCAGAAATGAAAAGGTATGAAATTCCCGAAGACTAGTGAAACAGAAGTTTCCAAAGACTGGTAACGAACAACCTATAATCAAGGTACAAGAATGGGCTAGGAAATATGTCAGTTTTCTGTAAACATCAATGTTGATCTCATACCACACACACCTTTCATTCCATCTGACACAAGTGTACTTCCCAGAGGCAGAGAAGACAGTTCTTTATACACCACACAGCTGTATAGTGACTATTAACAAACCAAAGGGTCAGATTTTGTTAACAGAATGCTTATACCTCTGTTTTTACCCAAGTTTTGCACTGATCTCTTATACTGAACCCTTTAAGTGTAGTATTGCTTACTACAGACTTAGATTTTATGTTAAAACTGAGACCGTACATTAGAACAAAACTGTTTCCTCTACCCTCATGACACTTCTGCCATCCAGTATGTGGGTCTTTCCACACTAAGCAACTCTCCAATTCTCAGTAGAATCTGATTCCCTCTCTGAACTCATTTCTGACACCAACTACCTGAGGTTAGCCCAGACCCTATAGGGTAAGGGCTCAGTCCCACGCAAGTGCTTCTCCACTTCAGGTGCCATTTCAAGTCCCAGGTTGTCACCTGTACTTCTGATCGACCAGCTATAAATTGGGGGTTCCCATGACCCCCACTTCTCAGGTTCAATAATTTGTTACAACAGCTCACAGAACCCAGAGGAAAGTTTCCTCACTATTACTGATGTATTGCTACTGCTAAGTCACTTCAGTCGTGTCCGACTCTGTGCTACCCCATAGATGGCAGCCCGCCAGGCTCCCCCGTCCCTGGGATTCTCCAGGCAAGAACACTGGAGTGGGTTGCCATTTCCTTCTCCAATGCATGAAAGTGAAAAGTGAAAGTGAAGTCACTCAGTCGTGTCCGACTCTTAGCGACCCCATGGACTACAGCCTACTAGGCTCCTCCATCCATGGATTTTCCAGGCAAGAGTACTGGAGTGGGGTGCCATTGCCTTCTCTGACCAATGTATTAAAGGATGAAAATAAACAGCCAGATGAAGAGATGCACAGGAAAAGGTCTGGAAGAGTCCTGAGCACAGGACCTTCTATCCCCATGGAGGCAGGCACACCACCTCCCTAGCACGTGGATGTGTTCTTATTTACCAACCCAGAAGCTCTCCAGACTTTGTCATTTAGGGTGTTTATGGCTTTATTAAGTAGGCATCCTTGACTAAATCATTGGTCATTAACTCAGCCTCCAGCCTCTCTCCCTGCTCCAGAGGTTACTGAGTGGGGCAGAAAATTCTAACTCTCTAATTACACTGTCCATATGGTCAAAGCTATGGTTTTTCCAGTAGTCACATTTGGATGTGAGAGTTGGACCATAAAGAAGGCTGAGCACCAAAGAATTGATGCTTTTGAACTGCGGTGTTGGAGAAGACTCTTGAGAGTTCCTTGGACTGCAAGGAGATCAAACCAGTCAATCATAAAGGAAATCAATCCTGAATATTCGTTGAAAGGACTGATGGTGAAGCTGAAGCTCCAATACTTTGGCCACCTGATGCAAAGAGCTGACTCTTTAGATAAAGACCCTGATGCTGGGAAAGATTGAAGGCGGGAGGAGAAGGGGATGACAGAGGATGAGATGGTTGGATGGCATCACTGACTCAATGGACATGAGTTTGAGCAGACTCCGGGAGATGTTGAAGGACAGAAAAGCCTGGCATGCTGCAGTCCATGGGGTCACAAAGAGTCAGACACGACTGAATAACAACAACAGTCACACCATTGGTTCCTCTAGCTACCAGCACTCCCTTCATCCTAGATGTTTTCCAGCAATCACTTCCTTAACATAAACTCAGGTATGGTTAAAAGGGTCTTATGAATAACAAAAGATGTTTCTTTCACATTTATTGATCTGGAGCTATTTCAGAACTGGGAACAAAAACCAAATATTTTAACAAAAGATGCTCCCATCACTCTTGCTGCTAAGTCACTTCAGTCGTGTCCGACTCTGTGCTACTCCATAGATGGCAGCCCGCCAGGCTCCCCCGTCCCTGGGATTCTCCAGGCAAGAACACTAGAGTGGGTTGCCATTTCCTTCTCCAATGCATGAAAGTGAAAAGTGAAAGTGAAGTCGTGTCCAACCCTCAGTGACCCCATGGACTGCAGCGTACCAGGTTCCTCCATCCATGGGATTTTCCAGGCAAGAGTACTGGAGTGGCGTGCCATTGCCTTCTCGGCCCATCACTCTTAACCCTTAGGAAATTATAAGGATTTTAGAAACTCTGGCCAAGAGCCCAGGATGAACACCAAAATATTTATTTCTTACTCTACCATAATATCTTATACATTATGTTCAACTGAAAAATATAAATAAATTAAAATTCAATAATATTTTATTATTATGTTTATAAATCTTTAAGTTCAGTTCAGTTCACGTCCAACTCTTTGCAACCCCATGGACTGCAGCACGCCAGGCCCATCACCAACTCCTGGAGTTTACTTAAACTCATGTCCATTGAGTTGGTGATGCCATCCAAGCATCTCATCCTCTGTCATCTCCTTCTCCTCCTGTCTTCAATCTGTCTAAGGGACTATCAAGAGTCTTCTCCAACACTGCAGTTCAAAAGCATGAATTCTTCAGTGCTCAGCTTTCCTTATAGTCCACTCTCACATCCATAAATGACTACCAGAAAAACCAGAGCTTTGACTAGATGGACCTTTGTTGGAAAAGTAATCTCTGTTTTTTAATATGCTGTCTAGGTTGGTCATAACTTTCCTTCCAAGGACCCAGTGTCTTTTAATTTCATGGCTGCAGTCACCATCTGCAGTGATTTTGGAGCCCCCCAAAAGAGTTGGACATGACGGAGTGACTTCACTTTCACTGTTCACTTTCATGCATTGGAGAAGGAAATGGCAACCCGCTCCAGTGTTCTTGCCTGGAGAATTCCAGAGATGGTGGAGCCTGATGGGCTGCCGTCTATGGGGTCACAGAGAGTTGGACATGACTGAAGAAACTTAGCAGCAGCAGAAAAATAAAGTCTGTCACTGTTTCCACTGTTTTCCCATCTATTTGCCATGAAGTGATGGGACCAGATGCCATGATCTTAGTTTTCTGAATGTTGAGTTTTAAGCCAACTTTTTCACTCTCCTCTTTCACTTTCATCAAGAGGCTCTTTAGTTCTTCGCTTTCTGCCATAAGGGTGGTGTCATCTGCATATCTGGTTATTGATATTTCTCCTGGCAATTTGATTCCAGCCTGTGTTTCCTCCAGCCCAGCGTTTCTCATGATGTACTCTGCATATAAGTAAAATAAGCATGGTGACAATATACAGCCTTGACATACTCCTTTCCTTATTTGGAACCAGTCTGTTGTCTCATGTCCAATTCTACCTGTGGCTTCCTGACCTGCATACAGATTTCTCAAGAGGCAGGTCAGGTGGTCTGGTATTCCCATCTCTTGAAGAATTTTCCACAGTTTGTCATGATCCACACAGTCAAAGGCTTTGGCATAGTCAATAAAGCAGAAATAGATGTTTTTCTGGAACTCTCTTGCTTTTTTGATGATCCAGTGGATGTTGGCAATTTGATCTCTGGTTCCTCTGCCTTTCCTAAATCCAGCTTGAACATCTGGAAGTTTATGATTCACCTACTGTTGAAGCCTGGCCTGGAGGATTTTGAGTATTAGTCTACTAGCATGGGATATGAGTGCAATTGTGTGGTAGTGTGAGCATTCTTTGGCATTGCCTTTCTTTGGGATTGGAATGAAAACTGACCTTTTCCAGTCCTGTGGCCACTGCTGAGTTTTCCAAATTTGCTGGCATATTGAATGCAGCACTTTCACAGCATCATCTTTCAGGATTTGAAATAGCTCAACTGGAATTCCATCACCTCCACTAGCTTTGTTCATAGTGATTCTTCCTAAGGCCCACTGACTTTGCATTCCAGGATGTCTGGCTCTAGGTGAGTGATCACACCATCATGATTATCTGGGTTGTGAAGATCTTTTTTGTACAGTTCTTCTGTGTATTCTTGCCACCTCTTCTTAATATCTTCTGCTTCTGTTAGGTCCATTTCTGTCCTTTATTGTGCCCATCTTTGCATGAAATGTTCCCTTGGTATCTTTAATTTTCTTGAGGAGATCGCTAGTCTTTCCCATTCTATTGTTTTCGTCTATTTCTTTGCATTGATCACTGAGGAAGACTTTATTATCTCTCCTTGCTAGTCTTTGGAACTCTGTGTTCAAATAGGTATATCTTTTCTTTTCTCCTTTGCCTTTCATTTTTCTTCTTTTCATAGCTATTTATAAGACCTCCTCAGACAACCATTTTGGAGAAGGCAATGGCACCCCACTCCAGTACTCTTGCCTGGAAAATTCCATGGGCAGAGGAGCCTGGTGGGCTGCAGTCCATGGGGTCACTGAGGGTCTGACACGACTGAGCGACTTCACTTTCAGTTTTAGCTTTCATGCATTGGAGAAGGAAATGGCAACCCACTCCAGTGTTCTTGCCTGGAGAATCCCAGGGATGGGAGAGCCTGGTGAGCTGCCATCTATGGGGTCACACACGAGTTGGACACGACTGAAGTGACTTAGCAGCAGCAGCAGCAGCAGCAGACAACCATTTTGCCTTTTTGCATTTCTTTTTCCTGGGGATGGTCTTGATCCCTGCCTCCTGTACAGTGTCATGAATCTCCATCCATAGTTCATCAGGCACTCTATCAGATCTAATCCCTTAAATCTATTTGTCACTCTCACTGTATAATCGTAAGGGATTTGATTAGGTCATACCTGAATGGTCTAGTGGTTTTCCCTACTTTCTTTAATTTCAGTATGATTTTGTCAATAAGGAGTTCATGATCTGAGCCACAGTCAGCCTCTGGTCTTGTTTTTGCTGACTGTATAGAGTTTCTCCATCTTTGGCTGCAAAGAATATAATTAATCTGATTTTGGTACTGACCATCTGGTGATGTCCATGTGTAGAGTCTTCTCTTGTGTTGTTGAAAAAGGGTGTTTGCTATGACCAGTACATTCTCTTGGCAAAACTCTGTTAGCCTTTGCCTTGCTTCATTCTGTACTCCAAGGCCAAATTTACCTGTTACTCCAGGTATTTCTTAACTTCCTACTTTGGCATTCCAGTCCCCTATAATGAAAAGCACATCTTTTTTGGGTGTTAGTTCTAGAAAGTCTTATAGGTCTTCATAGAACCATTCAACTTCAGCTTCTTCAGCATTATTGGTCAGGGCATAGACTTGGATTACAGTGATATCGAATGGTTTACCTTGGAAATGAACAGAGATCATTCTGTCATTTTTGAGATTGTATCCAAGTACTGAATTTCAGACTCTTTTGTTGACTATGATGGCTACTCCATTTCTTCTAAGGGGTTCTTGCCTGCAATAGTAGATATAATGGTCATCTGAGTTAAATCCACCCATTCCAGTCCATTTTAGTTCGTTGAATCTTAAAATGTTGATGCTTACTCTTGCCATCTCCTGTTTGACCACTTCCAATTTGCCTTGATTCATGGACCTAACATTTCAGGTTCCTATGCAATATTGCTCTTTACAGCATCAGACTTTACTTCCATCACCAATCTCATTCACAACTGGGTGTTGTTTTTGCTTTGGCTCCGTCTCTTCATTCTTTCTGGAGTTAGTCCTCCACTGATCTCCAGTAGCATATTGGGCATCTACCGATTTGGGGAGTTCATCTTTCAGTGTCCTATTTTTTTGCCTTTTTATACTGTTCTTGGGGTTCTCAAGGCAAGAATGCTGGTTTTGTTATACCAAAATAAATGTGGCAATCAGCAGGAAAAACATGACTGTTCTCCCTAATTTCTCCCCCAACTTCCATTCCCTCTTCAGAGACAATGGGTGTATTTTAATTTGCTGTATAGTTACGTTAGGGAAAACACTGACTGAAACCGCCCACCCTGGCCAGGCATCATAGTAACTATTTGTGTGAGTTATTTTATGACAGGAGATCCTAGTAAGGAACACAGAACTAACAAGCCACCACCAACCGGAAGAGTTCAGGAAAGGTCAAAAGGAGACACCATTACCTCCCAGAATGCTTCTCGCTGGCATTCATCTTGACTGAGCAATGTGTGCACCACCAGGAAGGACCCTGAGTCAGAATGACTGGCCAGAGAAAACCTGGGAACTCTTCCCATCAGTATAAAACCAGAGACTGCAAGCCGCTTGGCAGAGCAATCCTCTTGGGTTCCCTTACTCTCCTGTTCTCTGCCTGGGCACCTCTTCCCAATAAAGTCTCTTGCTTTGTCAGCACATGTGTCCCCTCAGACTATTTATTTCTGAGTGTTAGACAAGAGCCCCCTTTTGGGCCCTGGAAGGAGTCCCCATTCCTGCAACAGTTAAGTATATGTCCTTCCAGTCTTTTTCTATGTGTTTACACGCATAAGAGTGCACAGACACTTGTAATAGGCAGGATAAAGGCTTCTCAAAGACTCATTGGAAAAGAGCCTGATGCTGGGAAAGATTGAGGGCAGGAGGAGAAGGGGACGACAGAGGGTGAGATGGTTGGATGGCATCACCAACTCAGTGGACGTGAGTTTGGGTAAACTCTAGGAGTTGGTGATAGACAGGGAGACCTGGCGTGCTGTGGTCCATGGGGTTGCAAAGAATCGGACACGACTGAGTGACTGAACCGAACTAAACTGAACTGAAAGGTATTTACATCCTAATCCCTGGAATCTGTGGCTATGGGAAAATTTATATAGCAAAAGGAAATTAAGGTTGCTCATCAGCTGACTTTAAAACAGAGAGATTATTCTAGATGATCTGGGTGGAGCCAGTGTAATCACAAGGATCTTTAAATGTGGAAGAGGGAGGAAAAGGGATCAGAGTAATGAAGTATGAGAAAGTCACAACCAGCTACTGCCAGCTTTGAGAATGGAAGGGAGGCCAGGAGCAAGGAATGCAAGCAGCCTCTAGAAGCTGGAAATGACAGGAAAACAAATTCTCCCCCAGAGTCTTCAGAAAAGAACACAACACTGCTGACATCTTCATTTTAGCCCAGCAAGACTTATTTAGGAATCTGACCTCCAGAACTGTAAGCTAACATCTTTGTGTTGTTTGAAGCCAAGAAATGTGTGCTCATTTACAGCAAAAAAGGAAATTAATACATGGACTTTGAGAATTCCTTGATAAATGACCCACCCAGTTCACTCAACAGGAAAGTTCAGTGTCAATAAACTATATGCACACTCAGTTTCCAATCAGTTCTTTCCCTGGTTCATAGTCAAGTGCAGATAGACAAGGATCCCCAGACACCTGGTAAACCCTTGTAATGAAAGATAGAGAACAAAACAGTATTTTTTAAGTCTTTTAATCTTCTTTTTTTAAAGTCTGTTAAGCCTTCCTATAGGGCTGATGGGATTTTGTGAATTGATAAGCAAAACTTGCCCTTGTTTCCCATCAAGAGGCTGAATTAGTTTCTTATATTTTCTTCCAATGCTTATGACACTTTAGTTTTTACGTTTTTAGCTCTTAGAGTCTTCCCTTTCCATCTATGATAAGCCTGGGCTGATGACCTCAGCTTTCTAAGGCATTTATAGATTATCAATCCCTTAATAGTTCTAGCCCTCAAGGTTTTGTAAGAACAAGTGGATTAATAATTCTCAAAGTAATCTGTAAAATAAATTGTAAAAAATATTTTTAAAAAACACTGCTCAAAAAGTTTTAGGTTGATAACAATGATGATTTTCTCAAGATTCCCAGGAGTCTCACTCTTTGCCCATTCATTTGTAGGTACTTTTTTCCATTTAAAGGTGGGATCATCTCTGTGTTCCTGACTTTCCTTTTGTCCCCTCCTCATCTCTCAAGTCCCCAGAGTCCCAGTGAGGAATTTTTCATTGCCTGGAAACACCAACTTTACATCATCAGAAACAGTGCTGGACAGCACAGAAATTTGGGAAATCTAGTCGCAACTCCAGTGTCACTGTTTGTAACGACTTTGGTGGTGGTGGCGGCTGCTCCACACAGACACACAAGCAGATTGTCCTCTGCCTCCACCCTGCTTGGGCTTATTTACCAGGCCAGCATTCAAAACAGAAGCTCCATTCACTTCATCTCTCTTTCAGGCTTCAGAGGGTGGCAGAAACACTCCCTAGGCCATCCTGGAACCTGGGTAGGCTTGTTAATCAAAGTTTCTTTTGCTTCATCTAACCACAGGGGTGTGTTGAATAAAACTCCCAGAGTCAAGTGTTGGCTCTGCCTCCTTGAAAGGAAAGCAGTGAAACAGGAAAGGCATCCAGCTGAGATGAAAGCTAAGCTAACAAATGATAGCATTTCCAAAACAAATCACTGGGCTTGAATGCTCTGGGATGAAAAATAAGAGGAGGGAGTAGCAGAGAAGAGAAAAGGCTGAACTCTCATCAACAGAAGGCAGGGGGCTGACAGAAGACCTGGGTACAAGATGTGTATCTTTCCAACAGTTTTTCTGAGAGCCCACCCTTCCTGTATCGTTCTGCTCTTCCTGTTTTCCCCACATTTCCTGTCTTCCTCCCAAGGTGCATGCTGAGAGGACATGTTAGGCTGTGGTTCTGTGCTTAAGATTATTTTCACTGTGCTGTCAAAGAAAACAATCTGTTGGAGAGAGGCACGGAGCAGATTGATAAGAAACTGCCTCATCCTGTTAGCATGGACAGAGTGGTGAGACATGTGGATGGAACGTGATGATGGCAAGCTGACTGATGCAGAGCCAAAATCAAGCCCAGCCCTCAGATCACACACTTGCTCCTACATCCTAATCCAGCCTCCACTACAAATCACTGGTGACAGGACATACATGGGTGATCTCTGAACCAGAGTGTGAAGAAGCACAGATGGGCCACTGGGGTGCGCTGCAGGAAATCACCTCATGCTTTCCATGTGCCTCCTTGGTACCACACACTGTGCTTGGTTGGAAGGGGCGTAAAGATAAGCAAGGCAACATTCTGCCCCCAGGGACACATCCCTGTAGATGAAATGGAAAACCAGGAACATGTGACCCAGCACTGAAATGTTTCAACAGGATTTGGTGACTGTCTTGATTAGTACCCTTGGTTTCAAGGATGAACTTGAACTAGCCTTGAAGTGAGAATGGATTTTATTGGTGTTTCATTATGGGAAACCTAAGTATTGAAAAGGGCAATGGAGTCTCAAAATCAACTGGAACCAGGGACTTGAATGCTGCCAAGAACTCTTTTTCCATCTCAAGCAATCTCATTTTTCCTCTTTCTCTGATGACCATCCTTGCTTCTCTAGCAGAGTGTTCAATAGCATTTAACTGTTAGAGAGAGACTATTCATGTTCTTGATCCCAAGTCTGAAAGAGCTAGGAAGAGTCTCACTGATCCATCTTGATTTGTGTTCGCACCTCTGATCAATCGATCAGGACAGGGAGCAGATCCATGTAAGAGCACAGCAACTCCAGTGGAGACCTCACAGCTTCCCTATTCACCGTAGTAAATGTTTTACCTCCCACACTCACTTCAAGTCTTCTCTTGGTTATCTGGCTATCCTGTTTCTCTCATAGAGTCTGGTTCCAAGATTCCTCTTCTCTGCCTGTTTCTTCAAAATGGTAAACAATCTGAAGGATAAGAAACTTTCAAGACAAAGACAGATGAAGAAAATGGGTGTTTGGTTGACTTAATTGATCAGCTAGGTTACACCACAGGCAACTCATAACTATCCAACGGTAGAGACTTTTCAGGTCTGGGTGATTTCTCTCTATTTTCTATTTCTGGTTCGCTATTTCACTTCTTGATGACATTGCCTTCAGGGGACTGAGAAAGCAGATGGAGCCATTTCCTTTTGCTCCCAAGTACTAGGCCTGATAAAAAGCATTGACTGCCTAGGGGGACAACAAAGGTGCAAGGAAGAGATTCTTATTTTCTTATTTGTGGATTTTTATTCGTTCCCAATAACATATTAAAACTTTACGTAATTCCATAGTTGCTAGGATTCTAAGCAATGAAGTGACAGATTTCCAAGATTAGGAGACCAAGGTATGTAAGATTGCTTATTATTCTCTAGGAAAATCTTTCACTATAGGATACCGCTTTTTATGTCATCCTGTTGTCCTTTTATTTACACACTTGGCATTTAAATCATAGCAGGAAATGAGCAACTCTACTGAGAAAAATATATGTCTGTGTTCATGACAGCATCCACTGCCTAACTCTTTGACTGATTTCCAATCTTGAGTCTAAGATGATCGTGCCTAGCAACCATGAAAGTATATAACCATAAATTAACACAGTTGTTAGAGGTCATAAATGATTTAGAAAAGAAGCTTCTCTCTTATCCATGATGTAAAATCTTCCCTAAGGTTTTGAAAATCAAATTCTGTGGGTCAGATTACGGCTCTTTGCCAGACAGGGTGCGTGTCTCATGATGCGTTTTTAATAAACAGCTCATGCTAATTTTCTGCAAAAGCCATTCATCATCAGCTGCTAAAGTTAGCAATTAAGGAATATTTCCATGCCCTTTAAAGATTCATTTCTTTTTATACTTCGGACAATGAGGCAATTGAATGAAATCAGAAAAAAAACCCTTCCAAAGAAACAACAACAACAATCATAATAAATAGAAGGAACAATCTTAGTAGTGGCACCACCCTAGAGAATCAATATCAGTACCACCTGCAGAGTATCAATATCAGTAACTTCCTCAGTATTGCCGCACTCCATTGGCCATTTTGGATACTGCATGACAGGGTCATGATAAATTCTATGGGGTTTGCACTGTACTAGTGTTCATATAATTTACCAGTCTCCTTCATAATCACATTCCACATTTCTGATATTTTTCTAATCTTAGACATTGTTCTCCTGGTGCTCTCCAGGGCCCCTTATAAATCCAAATCTAGAAAGGGGTCCAAATCTAGAAAGATGGTACAGATGTGCCTGTTTGCAGGGCAGGAATAGAGACATAGATATAGAGAACAGATATATCTCTAGATATATCTCTATATCTACATATCTCTATCCTATCTATCTATCTATATCCATATATCTATCGTATCTATATCCACATATCTCTATATCTAGAGAACACATATCTCCAGATATAGAGATATGTGGGCACAGGCGGGGAAGAGGAGGGTGAGATGAACAGGGAGAGCAGGATTAACATATATACACTACCATGTGTAAAATAGAGAGCTAGTGGGAAGCTATGACCAACCTAGACAGTGCATTAAAAAGGAGAGACATTATTTTGCCAACAAAAGTCCATATAGTCAAAGCTATGGTTTTTCCAGTAGTCAGGTACAGATGTGAGAGTTGGACCATAAAGAAAGCTGAGTGTCAAAGAATCAATGCTTTCGAACTGTGGTGCTGGAGAAGACTCTTGAGACTCCTTGTTGGAGGGCAAGGAGATCACACCAGTCAATTGTAAAGGAAATCAACCCTGAATATTCATTGAAAAGACCAATGCTAGCGTTGAAGCTCCAATACTTTGGCCACCTGATGTGAAGAGCCAACTCACTGGAAAACACCTTGGTGCTGGGAAAGATTGAGGGCAGGAGAAGAAGGGGGCAACAGAGAATGAGATGCATGGGTAGCATCACCAATTCAATGGACTTGAGTTGAGTAAACAATGAGAGATGGTGAAGGACAGGGAAGCCTGTTGTGCTGCAGCCCATGGGGTTGCAAAGAATTGGGCACAACTTAGTGACTGAACAACAAGTGGGAAGCAGCTGTATAGAGCAGGGAGCTCAGCTCAGGACTCTGACAACCTTAGAGGGGTGGGATGAGGGTGGGTGGTGGGAGGGAGTTTCACGTTGTTGTACAGCAGAAACTAACACAAACATTTAAAGCAATTACACTCCAATAAAAATAAATAAATAAAACTTAGAACTTAGAAAAAATAAAGTATTGTGATTTGAAATTAACAAAAAAATTAATGTGGGGGTTCAACTACATTTAAGCAGAGGGCAGCAGCAGGATTTATACTTTCTGGCATCTTAATACTACATTTTTCTGCATAAAATCTAATAGCAATTGCTTTGTTAGTGACCTACTTTTTGTTTATTAAAACACATTTTGTACAGTGATTTATACAAATCATCATACTGTACTGAGAAAAATCTGAAAGTTAAAAGACAGGAATTTGGGGGGCCTTAGATAAATTTGAAGAAACATTTCTGCCTGCAGAGTCATGGCCAGAGAGAGAGCTCACAGATGAGACAACTTGCTACTCTTAAGGATTAGGTGAAGGCCAAAATGGCTTAAGAAGTAGTAAGGACTATAGTGGAGGGATTTGAATGAAAGGTAAGATCACAAGTAAGATATGGCAGGGAAAAGCAGAACCAAACTGGGGGCCACAAATAGGAGGAACATCCCAGAGCACCTTCTTTTCCCAATGTCTGGTGAGTATTTGGTGGTGGTCATTTAGTCGCTAAGTTGTGTCTGACTCCTGCAACCCCATGGACTGTAGTTCACCAGGTTCCTCTCTCCATGGAATATTCCAGGTGAGAATATTGGAATGGGTTGCCAATCCCTTCTCCAGGGGATCTTCCTAACCCCAGGAGCAAACCCAGGTCTCCTGCGTTGCAGGCAGATTCTTTACTAACTGAGCTACCAAGCAAGAGTTTGGGGAGTAGGAAACATGATTTATTAGATTGGGCTAGACAAGATCTATTTAATTAAACATTTACAGCAAAATCAGATGAAGCACTTACAAATTTCACCTTCATTGATGGTTTCTGAATGTTGGATAAAACCTTTGATCGTAATGGGTAGTCATTAGTGCTATTCACAAATTCAGGCACTGCATTTCACCTCTCCTTTGAGATTTGATGTGGTCCTGTGATTATCCTCAGCCACTGATTTGGTGAGCAGTGGCCTTACACATCAATGAGCAGTTTGCCACAATCCCTTCCTGCTGTTGAAGTGATGATGAAAGCATATGTCAGAGGATGCCTCTTCCAGTTTGAGTTTCCAAGCATTGACAGTGGGCTAAACCTGCTTCTGACTTGTTTTGGACAGGTAGCATGATTGAGGACTAGGATTCCAAACTGAACAATTTTGAGAGTGAAAGCGTCAACAGGCACAATTCAAAATGGATGGTCATCCCAGCAAGATCTCAACTTGTGTTAAGTCACTGGGGTTTGAGGGCTGTTTGTTTTCTTTTTTACTGTGGCACAACTGAGCCTGTCCTGATTGATACAAGGCCTGTGTAAACAATAGGCAATAACCCATTTCCAGAAGGAAAATAGATGGGCCATGCAGTCCTCACTATAACTGCGAGACTGATAAGGTGAGGTCAGCTGAACTGGCTCTGACCAGTGAGTAAACGCTGGGACCCAGAGCTCTTGGCTTTCACATGAAGGCTATCCCCATCTAGATCTTGCAAGGCAATCCTTGCTGAGGACCTGCATTAAGATCAAAAGTGGATAACATCAGCAAAAGGTTTTCTTGTCCAGAAAGACAAGCCTCAGTCTTGCCTGTATGACCCTACATGGCACCGAGTTTCCCTTCAAAGCACCTGAGAGCCAAGTTCAGTTAGAGAATGTTTTATTTGGCCACTCTTCCACTTCTTCACTTCAATTACATTATCTGCCTGGTTCCTGAATAGGTTTGAGTTCCGACCTCATTTCTTAAGCACTGCGCCTAAGAAAGAAAGAATGCATAGGGCCAGTGTTCAGGTGCTCAGTGTGACATAGAGAAAAGCAGGCATGAATGTTAACCACTTCACTGAGAATGTCTTTTGTCACTCCCAATATCCACCATCAGCTTGGCCTGTTTCTTGCATCCTCTCGGCCAAAATGATGCCCAACCCCAGAATCAAGATGAGCCCAGCTAGGTGAATATGAAGAATTTCTTGCACGTGACGAGGGAGAGGAAAAAATGGGGTCATCACACATCTGGGAACAGTCAGTGACATCTTCTGTTCTTGCTAGCATATGCAGGATGACCTTATTCCTTCTTTTGTGGTTAAATAGAAGAATAGGAAAGGGGAGATAGGCTCCAAATAGTACCAGAATCAAAACAGTAGGTTTAAAACATCTTATTTCATGATTAAGTTCCAGTAGCTCTGAATGCACCTAGATCCAGATCTTGGTTTCTAAGTCCATTCCTCCATAAAGGGAACCAGGGCTCCTTAGAGAAATGACTGATTCCAGTCTGAGGCAGAGAAAATACTGGATGAGTTTGGAGCATCTTATAGTCCCAGAAAGTAAGGGAGTGCTCAAAAAGCAAAAGAATGGAGCAAGTCAAAAGTACTTGGGGCCAACTAGAAGAGGTTCCAACGGCCAAAACTGAAACAATTGGAGCAAGAAGTTAATAATATAATATCAGGTTATAACCACAGTACAAAATATACACATAGGAATCCATACGGGTAGAAATAAGTGATTGAATAAATGGGGAAGAAGAGCTATCTCATCCTGTCATGTCCCTTCTCACAGGCCCAAGGGAATGGGCTCACATAGGGCCCATGTCTTTCCTTCCTTGTCACAGTCCAGATACTTGAAACCCTGTAACTCCTTGCCCACGTGTTCCCCAAACCTAGGCAGGGGTCTCCTGTGGCTCCATTCTCCAAAGGGTGGACCATGTTACCACTGTAAGTCCAGCTGTTGGCAAGGTAGTACGGACAGAACTTGGGCAGGGAAGCCAGGTGCCTACATGCAGGTGTTCCTGCAGGATGGGATGGAACCAGGGGACAGGAAAAGCCAGCGGGTGGGCCGTTGTCAGGGACTGGGAGCCAGGGCTGCCCGTTTCATGCCATCATGTTCTGCAGAGGAGCTCTGAGAATCCAAGAATTCTAAAGTTGAGCCCGGCCCCCCAGGTCTTCATAAAGACATATTTGTGAGAGTAGGAGGGTGGAATATATTCATTTATCAGTCTTGTATCCTGATGTAACACTTTGAAGTATTCAGACATATGGCATTGGACGTCCACTGGTGTCTCACCCTGGGTCCTGTGTGTACCTGAGTGGAAAGGCACACGGGCCAGTCTATGAGGCTCCGTCAGAAGCCCCTAGAGAGGGCATTCATGTCTTGTTGCCCCGTTACCTCTGCTCTGCAGTATGTACATCACAGTGAAGGGGCCGAAAGTCCAATTGAATCAGCAGAAGTGCTGAGCACAGCAGTTTCAGGATAGAAATCATCACCCCTATATCCTGTCCTGGGGCAGGAAATGGTCTCTAAATGGGGCCAAAGACTACTGTGGCTTCTGTACACATGTATATATGTCAGAATGTATGTGGTTGGCTTCAGACCTGAGGAGAAAGATGCAAGAGTCAGAACTGGAGGCTGTATGGGGAAAACAACCAAACCCAATGCTGAAATTTTAGGAACAAGTGTATCTTTGTTCTGCTGCAAGTGAAGGAATGTGTGTATGCATGTGTTGAAGAGGTAGGGAATGGGTGTGTCCACCAATCCATCCAGAATGCCACTCGGCCTCATGTGTTCAGAATAAGGCATCGGGCCTTATGCTTGTATGAAGTCTCCATCCTGAGACCCAGGGAAACACACTGGAGTCACTACTTGGCCTCGGCTTCCCCTGCCTGTTCTAAACTCAGAATATGCTAGAGCTCTTTGTGGCTCACACTTCTTTATATTTACATTATTTATATCATCAGAAATAATAAATAAGTAAATAAAATACTTTGTAAATAAATATGCAGATATATAAACATATCCTCATCTGTATACATCTATATGCATATATCCTCATCTTACTCCAGAAGGAAGTCTTACCTCAGCTTCCTTTGTTTAATATATATATGTATAATATATAAATATATATAATATATTCATTATATATCCTTCCTTTGTTTAATATATGTATTAATATATGTTTAATATATGTATTAAACAAAGGAAGCTAAGACTCACCCCTACTTAGATGCACTCAACCCAGATGGGAACCCCCATTTCCAGGTCCCAGCAATTGCCACTAGTGGGGTCTGAGCCCCCATGCTTCTAAGGGTGGGACGTTTATTCTCCAATGTACTTTAAAGACTGCAGTCCATCTTCTTGTTCACGTCTTTCATTCTCCTCCTGCTCACTGAGCTTAGAGCAAGGGGGAAATGGACACATTCAAAAATGGTCTTTTTATTCTCTAACACAGTAGTTCTCACCCAGGTCTGCCCCCCTCCCCCTGACCGGAACTGCCCCCACTCCAGCCCACCCCCAGGGACTCTGACTCAGTTGGCCTAGGCTAGGGTATAGTCTAGGCACTAGGAATCTGAAAGCTCCAACATGATTCCAAGGTGCAGCCAAAGTTAAGAATTGTTGCTCTAATAGCAAAATTCCCCTCCCATTTCCACACCCAGGAAGAAGCTTTTAGTTTTAGGCCAACCTTTCCCAAACTGTCCTGCCATTGAGACTTATTCAGGAGAAAGACATCCTTGGGCATGTTTTCAGCAGCTTTGGGCCAATCTGTGCTGCAACTGCAGACACAATAATGGTGAACTGGACTTAATGCCATGTTGGTGGGTCCCCAATACATTCTCTCTTTCCTCACTTGCTATTAATACCACTTTGGCAAAGATAAAAATCAATATAAAAACAGCTTACTGTGAGGGCTGGGATTTAAATACCTAAACTATTTAAATACTTAAAAAACACAATCCCAGGCAGTAATTTGTATCAAGATTAAAAAATACTTAAGGAAGCTTTTAAACTGTAAACTTATAATACTTATTCTTCAGAAATTACAAGACTTTTCCCTTTGCACAGAGGTCTTTTGCATATGAATCTGAAGGTACTCAGTTCCCACATCCCTAGGGCAGACTGGAATCAGCTCTCTGGAATCCTCTGTTGATCACCTACCCTCAGGCCAGAGGAGGCAGAGTCCCAAAGGGAGCTCTCAAACCTCTCACAGAACTTAGGCCCCGCATCAGATACTGACAGCTGGTGCTACAGGCTCGCTGCTGGGCCCATGTCCGTCCCTTGCCCTTGACTGACCCTTCTTCTTCTATTTGTGAGAGACACTGAAAAGTACCCCAGAGGAGAATTTGAAAAAGAAAATCAATTGGAATGTCACTCGTAATCATCTCTGCCTCTACACGGGGAACAAAGGAAGTTAATCTGAAAGATAAAAAAGGGGAGGTGGCATGGTAGATGACAAGGGATAAGGAAGAGATCAGGGTCATTGCAATCACAGTATAAGACCTTCCAAAGAGTTGGTTTCAATTTATGGTGGCGTTTGCTCCTTGATTAACTCGAGGCTAAGAAGTCACTTCTTTGCTGCTCCAGTGATGGTAAGTCAGTATCTTTACTCTAAAGAATGACAGCTTTCATTTTTTTTCTTTCACTTAAATGAAATTCTTCATTGATTAGCATTTAACAACGTAAAGCATTCAAGCAGAGGTGTTAGGAGAACATGTCTTGTTTAGGTTAGAACGTCATGTGCTCAAGTGTTGTCTTACTATGGAAGTCGTTCTGTGACATTGGCACTTTGCTGCTGCAGTCAGAGCCCAGCGCTTGCCTGTTACGGATGACCAAAGAATTCTCTCAGAAACTTTCTGAACAGAGGAGGAAAGGAATAAATGCCAAGCTGTCTAAATAAGCTCTCCAAACAACTCTAGTAGTTTACTTCCAAGATTGGGATGGCAGGCTAATGAATAAAAACAGAGGAAAAAAAAAAAAAAAAGACCATGAAAACTTAGTACATCTCTGTCATAGGAGAATAGATGAATTAGATTTTCAACAGAACTTTAATAAACCTGTTTTAGTTTGAATTATACTTCTATGGCTATTTCAAGCTCTGGGTTTGGAAGATCCCCTGGAGAAAAGAATGGCAACCACTCCAGTATTCTCACCTGGAGAATCCCATGGACAGAGGAGCCTGGTGGGCTGCAGTCCATGGGGTCACAAAGAGTCAGACATGACTGAAGTGACTTAGCATGCACACCTACTTCTGTGGAGGGTGGATTGATAATATCTATTGAAATGTAACTGTTCATACTCCATGACACAACAATCCTAGGATTTATCCTACAGATACATGCATGTCTTCAAAATGAACATGCACATCGTATGCATCTCAGTAGTGTTAAAATAGCAAGAGCATGGAAGCAAGCTTAATGTTCATTGATAGTAAACTGGTTAAGTCAATTTATGGCACATCCTCTGATAAAATATCGTGCAGCCATTAAAAGAGAGGACAGCCTTTCTGATGTGGAAGATCTCCAAGGTGTATTAAGCAAAAAAAAATAAGCTGCAGAACAATGTGAATGTTACATTAAAAGTACACATATATTATTTATATGCATATATTTTATATACTTATATTTCTGGAAGGATACACAAGAACCTGGTAACAGAAACTGTGAGAGGAGCTTAGCGGCTTTAGAGATGGGGAGGAAAGACTTACTTTTCACTTTGACCTTTTTAATTTTGTACCCTGTGCATGTATTACTTCTGGGAACTACTGCTGCTAATGATTTAAAGGGGGTCTACACCTGAAACCCTGAAGCTCCTAGAAGAAAGCTCCTTGACAAGAGTCCTGGTAGTGAGGTTTTGGCTATAACACCTAAAGTACAGCAACAAAATAAAAAATAAACCAAGTGGGACATCAAGCAGGTGGGGGGAGCTGGAGCCCTGTCTGGAGGGGCAGACACTGCTCTCCTCCCTGCTACAGCGACCTCAAAAGAATGAGGCCAGTGGCCCCAAATTTTCCTATATCATGTGAAACTGAACATTTTCTTTGAGACATGGCTGACTTACACTGTTATATTAGTTTCAGGTATAAAACATGGTGATTCAACATTTTTATAGATCATGCTCCATTTAAAGTTATTATAGGGGCTCCCCCAGTTGCTCAGTGGTAAAGAATTCACCTGCCAATGCAGGAGGCACAAGTTCCATCCCTGATCCAGGAAGATCCCACAGGCCGCAGAGCAACTATAAGCCTTGTGTGCGTGTGTACTAAGTCGCTTCGGTTGTGTCAGACTTTGTGCAACCCTATGGACTCCAGCCCTCCAGGCTCTCCTGTCCATGGGATTCTCCAGACAAGAATATTGGAGTGGGTTGCCCTGCCCTCCTCCAGGGGATCTTCCCAACCCAGGGATTGAACCCTGGTCTCCTGTGTCTTTTGCATCGCAAGCCGATCCTCTGATCCAAGCAACCAGAGAAGTCCAACTAAGTCCTTAGGGCACTATTGAGCTTGTGCTAGAGCCCAGGACCTGCAACTACCGAGTACCCGCGACTAGAGCTGGTGCTCTGCAACAAGAGAAGCCACCACCGTGAGAAGCCTGTGAACCACAGCTAGAGAGCAGCCTCCACTCGCTGCAGCTAGAGAAAAGCTGGTGCTTCAACACAGACACAGCACAGCCAAAAATAAAGAAAAATTAAAAACTTTTAAAATCCCTAAAAAAATTAACTACTAAGAAAGGAATTCTCAAGAAAAATCCTTTCACACCCTCCACAGGCACATCTTATCTTTAAATGCTGCCCAGAGAGTAACTGGGCTTCCTAGGTGATGCTAATGGTAAAGAATCCACCTGCCAATGCAGGAAACATAATGAGATGTGGGTTCATTTCCTGGGTCAGGAAGATACCCTGGAGGAGGGCATGGCAACCCACTCCAGGATTCTTGTCTGGAGAATCCCATGGACAGAGGAACCTGGAGGATTTCAGTCCATAGGGTCACATAGAGTTGGACATGACTTAGCATTCACACACACAGAGAGTAACTATGCCCATAGAAAGAGTACTTGCCGACTGCTCTCTCCACATCCTCATATTGAATTTAATGCAGGACTTCACTCACGTAGGATTGCCTCAGTGTTAGAAGAATATGGGAGAAGAAGCTAAACTTTAGAGTTTGGGGATATTTTCCAAAGATTACTTGAATGTTGGGGCAGCCCGGCTAGAAGCCAGGAAATTGGGTTTGAGTTCACCATGAGACTTCCCTGGTGGCTCAGACGGTAAAGTGTCTGCCTGGTTGGATGGCATCACCAACAATGGACATAGGTTTGGATGGACTCCAGGAGTTGGTGATGGACAGGGAGGCCTGGCATGCTGTGGTTCATGGGGTGGCAAAGAGTCCGACACGACTGAGCAACTGAACTGAACTGAACAATGCGGGAGACCCGGATTCAGTCCCTGGGTCTGGAAGATCTCTTGGAGAAGGAAATGGAACCCACTCCAGTACTCTTGCCTGGAAAAATCCCATGGACAGTGGAACCTGGTAGGCTACAGTCCATGGGGTCACAAAGAGTTGGATATGACTGAGCCACTTCACTTTCACTTTTCACCATGTGACCCTGGGCAAGTGATTATCTGTTAACCACTTGCTCATTTTTACAATGCAGAATCTGATGTGAGTATTCCTAACATCCCTTCTGGCTCTTACTGTCAAGATTCTCTCATCCTGATTAGTGTTGTATGGACCTACAAAAAGCTGCTCTAGCTCTATAGGTTGACACAAGACAGATTTAAATGACAACTGTAGGGAAGCAGGAGAGGAAGAGGCGTCATCTAAAGGCATCACGCTCTTTATTAAGCCCCCAGAGGATATGTGAAAATTTTTACCACAGTAAGCAGTTGTCTTCAAATGCTTGAATCAGGGTGAGGCCACACGACATGGGGCTAGGAGAAATGAACCATTGGGTTTTCCCATTTCTCCCCCTCTGAGCCCAGCTGGCAATTTCAGGTGATAAATGCTCTGATGCAGAAGGACAAAAGGTTGAGGGAGCACAGAGGGTGGGCATCTGACCCAGGGTTAAGAGGCATCTAGGATAAAATTATCTTTAAGTAGAGGCCTGAAATGTGAGTAGGAGTTTAGCAGGCAAACAGAAACAGGAAATGCATTCTAATTAAGGAGAACAAAGAAGATAAGGGCCCAGAGTTGCAAAAGAGTTACCACATTAGAACTGATTGAAATTCAGGATGGCTGGAGCATGGATGTCAGTGGTTGGGACATGATCAAACAGACCGTGTCTGGAGACTTAGGCAGAAGCCACATCATGACAACCATATTAAGCCATGAACTCTATGGCCACGTCCTGGTTCCTTCATTTACTCATGCATCTATGCACCTCATTCATCCACTCATCCATCTATTTATTATTCATCTGTCACCCATCCAATAAATAATGCAATGCTTTCAACCGTGGCAACTCATTAGAATTACATGAAGAACGTGTAATTATCCCAAAGCCCAGGCTGCATCCCAGACTAGCTAAATCAGAATCTCTAGGGGTAGAACCCTGGCATTGGTATTTTCTATGCCTTCCTTCAAAATTCTAAAGCACAGCCAAGTTTGAGAACCATTGAAAAATGATGTATTAATTTACACAACTATCAGGGTTACCAGGGTTCCCACCACTACTGCACTTTCCTTTTATTGCTCTGAATCCGGGCTTCTCTCTCCTGGGCTCATGACTTGTATGGAACTAGACATTCAGTCTAGACCGTCGGCAGGCTATAGGACACCATTGTTAAATTACAATAGGTATCCCTCCCTCAAAATATGTTGCTTCATTCTTTTTGAAATTGTCTTGATATTGTATACTGATTATATTGGAACAAAATCTGCCCACTGGTTGGGAAACTGCTGTACTACACATACAAATCAATGATGTCTACAGTGTGAATGTTGCAGAAACCAGTAATCGAGAAACCAAGTACCACACTCGGAGAGTTGGAGAACTCAGGTTTATTACGCTGGCGGGCCCAGAGGAGTTAACACTCCAAATTCTGAGCCCCAAACAAAGGGGTTACAGGGTTTTTATAGACAGAACTATAGTGGGCAACACTAGCTGTTAATAGGATGGTTTAAACTAAGGGGTTTTGAGCGTGCAGGAATAGTGGTCAAGATGGGGAGGGGGATGCCTGACCCTTACATGGACAGCCATGATTAAGCAGGTTTGCAGGGGTTGGGCAATTGCAAAGAGCAGGAAAAGGGTGAGTGAGATAAACTCCAGTTCCTAGTGTTGTAAGTTCCCACTTTCTGAGACTACATGACCTACGTGATCCAGACTTTGCAAGGAGTAAGCTGAGTTACAGAGGCAGAACAAGCAGGCAGTGATGTAAAATTTTAACTTTTCCTCTTCACGAGCAGAGAACCCTTATATGTGATAACCTTGCACAGTGCACAACCTGTACACTCACACATGATGACCCTCATTTAGCCAGGGTAGGCATGTGACTCCAATTCCCTAACTCTCTGATCAGAGCCCAGCCAACTTCCTCTTTGATACTTTTCTAGTCAAGATGATCCACAAACAAGGGGAATGTATTTCCAAAGCCTAATGCAGACCCTTGGCACTGGCAAAGGCTTTTGTTTTTCTGATTAGTGGATTTATTTAAATGAAAAGTCCTATAAATAGCATAAAAATTAAATCACATTTGGTTACTTATGTAATGAGCCATCTTTATTAAAAATAATTATGTGGCATGAAATTGGAAGTGTTCTGGAAAATCTGAGAAGGATGGCTGCCAAACTCTGGCTTCCAGACTGGAATTCTGTAGCTCTGCTCTCTGGTCCCCCATAATGAGACATTCGTGACCCACTTTATACCTGGCAGGTTCCTTGTGATTGAGAAGCCACCGGTAACTAAGATGGTTCTGATGGGAAATGGAAGATGCACAGAGCATGTCCTTGTCTGGCCTCCCTCCATGAGCTCTTAGAGAGATGGCTGCTTGAGAAGGAACAGCTGCTAATCCCTGCATTCTCTCTCTTGCCCACCCCTGGGCAGGCATGCATGGTGGCACTGCAGTGGAAAATATTGGGCTCACTGATGGCTGAGGAAAGGAGAGGCAAAAACCAACAAGGGTGGTGATGATCCCAGAGACCCACTTACAGCATTTATCCCATGGATGATCAGGAGGAAGAAAAATGAGCCTTCAGATGAGGAGGAGAAAGTGAACCATATTTAGGGCAGTGAAACTATTAATATTTTGTATGATTCTATAATGGTGGATATATATCATTATACATTTGCTCAAAGGCATAGAAGGTATGACACCAAGAGTGAACTCTAATGTAAATTATGGACTTTGGGTGATCAGTCAGTTCAGTTCAGTCGCTCAGTCATGTCCGACTCTCTGCGACCCCATGAATCACAGCACGACAGGCCTCCCTATCCATCACCAACTCCCGGAGTTCACTCAGACTCATGTCCATCGAATCAGTGATGCCATCCAGCCATCTCATCCTCTGTCGTCCCCTTCTCCTCCTGCCCCCAATCCCTCCCAGCATCAGAGTCTTTTCCAATGAGTCAACTCTTCACATGAGGTGGCCAAAGTACTGGAGTTTCAGCTTTAGCATCAGTCCTTCCAAAGAAATCCCAGGGCTGATCTCTTTCAGAATGGACTGGTTGGATCTCCTTGCAGTCCAAGGGACTCTCAAGAGTCTTCTCCAACACCACAGTTCAAAAGCATCAATTCTTCAGCGCTCAGCCTTCTTCACAGTCCAACTCTCACATCCATACATGACCACTGGAAAAACCATAGCCTTGACTAGACAGACCTTTGTTGGCAAAGTAATGTCTCTGCTTTTGAATATGCTATCTAGCTTGGTCATAACTTTCCTTCCAAGGAGTAAGCATCTATGGACTTTGGGTGATAATAATAGGTTAATATAGACTCATTGACCATAACTAATGTGCCACTCAGGTGGGATATATTGATGAAGGGAGACTTCCCAGATGGTGCTAGTGGTAAAGAACCCACCTGCCAATACAGGAGACATAAGACATATGGGTTCAATCCCTGGATCAGGAAGATCCCCTGGAGGAGGAAATGGCAACCCACTCCAGTATTCTTGCCTGGAGAATTCCATGACAGAGAAGCCTGACAGGCTACAGTCCATAGGGTCACAAAGAGCTGGACACAACTGAAACAACTTAGTTTGAATGCATATGTATACATGTATGTATATGTACACATGTGAGGGGGCAAGGGGGCCTATGAGAATTCTGTATTTTCTGCCCAATTTTATTGTGAATCTAAAACTGCTCTAAAAAATATAACCTTTTTTTTTTTCTTTTTTTTAAGAATAAACACTCTGATTCTATAGCATCATGATCAGAGTCTGCATTTGGGTCTCCTGACCTCTTGTCACATTGAGGGTTCCTACCATCATTCTTATCACGTGCAGAATCTTGAAGAAGTAAGATAGAGTAATGAAATATACAAATTACCAAAAATGGTCTGTTAGTTACTGTAACAGATTGCATTTTCCAAACATAGCTGCAATAATCTTTTCAGTCCCACGTACTCTTCTAGAACCTTGCCACTTGCCCACCAAAAGATAGAGTCTAGATGCCCTCTGCTTGAACATGAGCAGGCCTTCTGATTGCCTCAACTGAAAACAGAATATGGTGAATATGATGCTTTGTGACCCTCTGAGGCTAGGTCATAAAAAGCAGTGCAACTTCCACCAGTTCTCTCTGTCATGAAATACTCAGCTTGGGACACTGCACAGCCATGTAAGAAGCCCACGACTGCCATGCTGTGGGGAAGCCCAAGCTCTTCCCTATGGAGAGACCCTGCAGAAAAGCCCTGAGACCACCTGAAGGGACCAGCCCCCAGCTGCTCCTGGTTCCAGCTCTGGCTAGAATTGACTCACCATAACTGTATGAGAGACCCTGAGCCAGAAGCATCTGGCTGAGTTGTCCTCCAGTTCCTGACTCACAGAAACTATGAGAAATAACAAATGTTTTTGTTTTAAAGCATTGTTTAGGATGACTTCTTCTGAAGCAGTGGATAAACTGGACAAAATGCTTGGCAAAGCGTAATAGCCAAGTCTGGCTTATTCAGGCCCACCTCTCTCAAGCCCCAGATGGCTATGTGACCCTTGAGAGAGTTGCTGCTTTTCTGGCCAGAATCCAAGCACAACTTCTTCCCAGTCCACCTGAGAATTTTCCTTTCGGCAGAACACCAAAACCCAAGCTTTGGCTTTCACTGTTCAAGCCCAAAGCATCACAGATTACTCTGGCCTTGGCCCCCAACCTTGCTGACCCTCATCACTCTCAGCAGGGACCCTGTTTTCTCCCTTTCCTTCAGTACCTACTAGGCATCTCGAAAACCCTATCTCACTGGCTCTTTCTTGAGAGGCTTCACATTCTCTTCCCCTTTTATCATTCAGCGTCATTTTCCTCAAGTCTCAAGATGCCAGTAACTCCAGTGTCTTCTTCTGTCGTTACTCTTCAACTGATTATGAAGGTGATAATAAATCCTACATCCTCTCCAATAAGCATAATAAAGAGTTGATTCTAGGAGGATAAGTTTCATTTATCATGATGAGGGAGGAACTATTTATCATAATGTCAATTCAAGATGTTTACACATTAAAAAAAAATAACTATACTTGGGGTCATCTTGTATAATAAAGTATTCAAGGAGCTTTTTACTCAAATCTCTTCCTTTGATAAACTCAAGTCCTGGCTGCTCGTCTGAGGCAGGGACGTCAAGAAAGAACAAGCTCGTGTCAGAAATAACATGTCTTGGTTGCCTGAAAGGAATATCCAAAGCTGAGAATAGAAAGTAAGAAAACTGTAACTCCAAGGTGACAGTAGGGGACAAGTCAGGTCTGACTTCTTAGAAACAGCTCACAATATGGTAAAAAGAGCCCAGAATCTGATCTGGAGACAGAAACCAGCAATTGTATTCCAGCTCTGTAACTTACTAGCTTGATGACTTCTTCAACAAGTGTGATTTCCATCACCTAGTTTCTTCATCTTTAAAATAAGACATCAATAAATCTACTTTTAAAAGTATATAAAAAGAATCAGAAAAAAAAGAGTTCAAACAAAAACTTGTAAACAAATCTTCACACTGACATTATTTACAGTAGCCAGTAGGTGCAAAGAATCCAAATGTCCATTAACTGATAAGTGGATTAAAAACAATACAGTTATCCATTACAATATAATATTACTCAGCCATAGAAAGGAAGGAAGTACTGATACACGCTACAACATGGATGAAAACATGGTAAATGAAGAAGTCAGGCATATTGACAGATTCCCATTTATATATGGTGACCAGGATAGGTAAATCCAGAGACTGGAAGCAGATCAGTGGTTGCCAAGGCACAGGAGTAAGGAAGGATAGGCAGTAACACTAATGAGTACTGGGTGCCTTTCTGTGCTGATGGAAATGTTCTAGAGCAAGATGGTGGTGATGGCTGCACAGACTGTGCATGTCCTACACGCTGTTGAATTCACTATATTCACTACAAAATGGTGAATTGTATGCTTTGTGTGTTTTAACACAACAAATGATGTAAGCACCTAGCACACAAATCCCTTCTCCCGTTCTCTGTGTTATTAGACAGAAAGAAACCAGCAAGAGCTTGGAATGGTTTGTCCCAACCTCTCCATCCCAAATGGCGATTCCCATTAAAAAGTTCATACGAGAGAAAAGACAACAGAGGTCAGAGATTCTGCTTCATTTTCTTTGGGTGCACCTGTGATGCATGTATTTAGAAAAATTTCCCTGGTGATTCTCATGTGCACGCCTACCTAGGAACTTCTCTATTGATCAGCTGGCCTCCGAAGAGGACTTGGCCAAACACTCTGCTTCCTACTGAGAGCCCTGTTTATCACCTGAGTTCACCTACTGTGAAGTTCTCTCCAACAGAGACACAGAGCTCAGAAGACATTCTATTCAGGAACACTTTCAGGAGGACAGAAAAGCCCCTTGGTGGCCCCATTAAATGAAGCTACCTACCTCAAGTGGGCTGAATTGCAATCAAAACACTATCCTTTTATCACTGTGAGAGACAGCCATTAAAAGACTTCTAATTAGTTGGCAGAATTGCTGTTAAATGCTTTGTGTAGTGAACTGAATAGTGGGCCCCCACCAAATGCTACGTGCAAGTCAAAGCCCTAGTGTATATATGAATATGACCTTACTTGAAAATAACTTCTTCCCAAATGCAATTAAGTTAAAGATCTCAAGATGAGATCAGCCTGGATTAAGGGTGGGCCCTAAATCCAATGACTGCTGTCCTTAGAAAAGGAAGGAGAGGCAGTTTTGAGACACAGAGGGGAAGACCATGCAAAGACCCAGGGATCAGAGGCACACAGGGCGAAGGCCACGTGAAGATGGAAGCAGTGATCTGAGTGATGTGTCTCCAAGCCACAGAACTCCGAGGACTGCTTGTGGCCACCAGAAGCTAGGAGAGAGGCTTGGATTCTCCCTCAAGCCCTCCAGGAGGAACCAATCCGGCGGCCACTTTGATTTTGGACTCTAGACTCCAAAACTGTGAGAAAATAAATTTCTGTTGTTTTAAGCCATAAATGCGCAATAATCTGTTACAGTCATCCTAGAAACTAATAAACTTGATATCTTATATCAAAAAATATCAGTGATTAGACCACAAATTTCCTTCTAGAATTCCATACAGCGAAGCAGAATCTCTCCAGATAAATATGTATGTTCCCCCCTCACCCAGCAAGTAGTAAGAGGGTTGTTGATTCCTGACACATTTTGTGCTTTTCTTGTCAGAAAGATCAAATAGAAGGCTAAGGCTTAAGATATATGACTATCCCTCCTGGATTCTTGCCATCAACTTCTCCTTGCTTTTCATGTTGCTGTTTTCTCTTTCATTTCAAATGTTATTTTTAATTTGCTTACTCTCCATATGCACAGTTTTATTTTGAATCATCTGAAAGTGATTTTGACAAGAGATGGCTATACAATCACTCAGTCATGTCTGACTCTTTGCGACCCCATAGACTATATAATCCATGAATTCTCCAGGCCAGAATACTGGAGTAGGTAGCCTTTCCCTTCTCCAGGGGATCTTCCTAACCCAGGGCTTGAACCCAGGTCTCCTGTATTGCAGGTGGATTCTTTACCAGCTGAGCTAACAGAGAAGCCCATAAAATTGTAAGTGATAGCAGAGTGGCAAAGAGGCTGGGCTCAGGAACCAAACTTCCTAGGTTCCAATCGCAGCTCCATACTTAGGAGCTTTGTGACTGTGGAGGCACTCCATGCCTCAACTTCCTCAGCTGGGAAATGGGGATAATAGTGGTAGGTGTCCTAAGGGCTGTTTTAAGGGTTAAGTGACTCCATCACATGCAAAGTACTTAAGACAATGCCTGGCATATAAAAAACATTCATTCAAGAAATGTTAGCTATTACTAACAGTTGTCCACATTACTGCCTTAGTTAAAACCCTCTCCTGCTGCTTGACTGCCTGCAGGATGAAGTTCAAGCTCCCATCACAACACACAAGGCTTTCCATGAATGTCTTCTTTCGGGGGCTGCAGGTGTGTCCTGCCTGACCCTCCTGAGATGCTGACCACATCCACACACTTGACTGTCAGCTCCAGACTCGGCTCCGGGTTACTTTCTCCAGAAGCCCAGCCCTGGCTTCCCCATCCATGGTGGATGGTCCTCATCACGGCTCCATCTCCAGCTCTCCACTTCCACAAACTAAGTGATGCGTGCTGCGTCTCCTGCATCCAGGAGGTATCTGAGTCTCCTCGTTTTTGATGTCTTTGTGGGCAGAGAATGAAAGCACTGAGGCTCTTTGGAAGATTGAGCTGTTAGGCGGTGGTGAGGGAGGGACCCGTCTGAAGTCTGTGTCGTGACTGACCAGACTGTCCCTGAAGGGATGAGGGATGAAGAGCACTCAACAATTTAGAACTCCAAAGGTGCCACAAACCACATCCAGTCTCCAGTGGTTGGGGTAAACACTGGCTTTTCCAAGGAAGCCTTTGACCCTCGGGGCTGGTGCTACTCAGTTGGATAAATGTCATTCTGCATTTAGCACCACAAAGCCTTGCTTTTGAGGGAGTTAAAGAATAACAGCCTCTGAGAGAAAGAGAGTTTCCAGGTGGCTTTGTTTAATCAAGTTTGGAAGTGTGACATTAAATCCTCTGAGAGGTTTGCCCTCATGCCTTTTTTTTTCTCAGCTTATTGAGGTATAATTGAAAAAAAAATATTTAAAGGGTTCAGTTCAGTTCAGTCGCTTAGTCGTGTCCGACTCTTTGAGACCCCATGAATCGCAGCACGCCAGGCCTCCCTGTCCATCACCAACTCCCAGAGTTCACTCAGACTCACGTCCATCGAGTCATTGATGCCATCCAGCCATCTCATCCTCTGTCGTCCCCTTCTCCTCCTGCCCCCAATCCCTCCCAGCATCAGAGTCTTTTCCAATGAGTCAACTCTTCGCATGAGGTGGCCAAAGTACTGGAGTTTCAGCTTTAGCATCATTCCTTCCAAAGAAATCCCAGGGCTGATCTCCTTCAGAATGGACTGGTTGGATCTCCTTGCAGTCCAAGGGACTCTCAGGAGTCTTCTCCAACACCACAGTTCAAAAGCATCAATTCTTTGGCACTCAGCTGTGGTAATTCACTGTACATATACATTGTGAAGGGATTCCCTCCATCCAGTTACATAACATATCCATCACCATTCATCACGTATTTATTTATTTTGGGGGTTAAAACATCTAAATTCTACTCTCGTAACAAATTTTGATTTACAGCACAGTGCAATCAACTATAGTCATCATGTGTGACATTAGATCCTCAGATCTTATTCATCTTATGTTGATGAATCCAAGTCCATGTGCTGGACCCACAGTGAAGCCAAACAAGCCGAGCAGTCAGAACTGGGTCAGGCAAGGAGAATGATGCTGGGAAAGACTGAGGGCAGGAGGGGAAGGGGATGACAGAGGATGAGATGGTTGGATGGCATCACTGACTCAATGGACATGAGTTTGAGCAACCTCCGGGAGATCGTGAAGGACAGGGAAGTCCGGCGTGCTGCAGTCCATGGGTCACAAAGAGTTGGACATGACTTAGAAGAATGCATGGCTCTTGCTCAAAAGAACTGAACTCCCCAATGATTTTCAGGGAAGCATTTTTACAGGCAAAATTTGGGGTGAGAGCTGCAGGGTGTGTGACCTTCTAATCAGTTTGTGGTGAGGAAACAGGATGATTTTTCTGGAATCTCACCTGGTTCCAACCAGTTAGGAGTCTGAATTGTTGAGGTCAGCATGGAGTCACCATACTCCACCTGGTGGGAGTCTTATTGTCTACAGAACAACTCACGGACCATGCATCAGATTAGTATCTATACCCCTTCGGGAATCACTAATCATCCTGTGACTATTTTGTTGCATTAACTGCTTGAGCCTGCTCCTTGGAACTCAGGAAAGGCCAAGGAGACTAACACCTTTTCCCCTACAAACAAGAAACAAGGGACACAGAGGGGCTTTTGAACCCAGGAGGGTCCTGCTCAGTTTCACTTATAGTTGGAAGTTTGTACCCTTTTACCAACCTCTGCCTAATTCCTCCAGCCCCAGGCAACCACTTTTTTACTCTCTATTTTTGTAAGTTTGACTTTATTTTCTGTGTTCATCATTTTTCTTAGATTTTACATATAAATGAAACCATGCAGGATTTGTTTTTGTCTGATTTAACTCACTTAGCATCATGTCCTCAAGGTCTACCCATGTCATCACAGAAACCAGAATTTCCTTCTTTTTTAAGGCTGAATAATATTTCTGAGGGCCTCAGATTTGAGATGTAGGGTGGAGTGTGCATGTGTGTGACTGAGAGACAGAGAGAGAGGAAATCAGTCAAACATTGCCTTGTGGTACCGTGGAAATTTCCCCATTTGAGCATCAAATGGTATCAAAGTCAAGGGGAAAACTTGAGTCCCAGTTCAGCTGTCCCTGTGTCCCACCCCCACTCACAGCCCTGCTCTCCAGCTTCTCCCCACAACGTTCAAGGCATGTCTCCCAGATCCCCCATTCTCCCAGGCCCTCTATTCCCACCAGGAGCAGGATACATGAGCATGAAGGTCCCAGACTGGGTCTATAAGGGTCTGTGTACCTTCTAGGGTGGGGACCTGAGCCTGCACAGGGAGAGCAATGGAGTCACTAGGCTGCAGGTTCCCAGACTGCAAGTTGACCTCCTGCTGTCCCCAGGGCCCTCCCAAGCCTGCCCCTCTGACACTCTCCCATTCAAGGAAGCTCTTGCTGGTCTCAATGTCTCAGATTCAGAAAAACCAGGAGTTATTCAGATTCATTTATTCAGAGGTGTGTGTGGGTGAGCAGAGGGGGAGGCCCAGGGCAATTTCTCTCGGGCCCAAACCACAGCCATCATCTGGTGCAGAAACAAGCTGAAATCTGGAGTCAGGCAGTGCTGAGTCAGGTCCTGGGCAGGCAAGAGGGAGGAAAATGGGAGCCTGCTACGTGCACGCTGGGTTTTGAAGGCCTGTGGATGGGCAGCTGGTGGAGGCTCTGCTCACTGCAGCCAACCATGAAGCCTGTCTCAGGACACATTCTCTTGCTTGCAGAAATCCTGGCCCATCGACCTCTACCATATCCCCACCCCCAGCTCCTCCATCCTCAGTCCCAACCTGTGATGGGCTGGGCCGCTGGATACTCCTTTGAGATTATCCAGCCCAGTCTCCTCATTCAGCAAATGGGAAAATGGGAATCATTGGTGTTCATGCCAAGATTATGTCTGTTTTAACCTGAGTGGCACTAGTGGTAAAACCAGAACCTGCCTGCCAACACAGGAGCAGGTTCGATCCCTGGGTTGGGAAGATCCCCTGGAGGAGAGCATGGCAACCCACTCCAGTATTCTTACCTGGAGAATCCCATGGACAGAGGAACTTGTTGGGCTACAGTCCATAGAATCACAAAAAGTCAGACACGAACTAAAGAGACTTAGCACGCACGCACAAGCCTGAGTTAGAGAGAGGCCACAGACAAAAGTCAAGCACAACCCAGGAGGCAAGGCATGAACTCAGAGTCAGTTCAAATCAAGGGCAAAAAAGCATCAAGTGAAGCAACCATCTGCTTCCATGTGGTTACAAGCTAAGGACGGACATCACCAGCAGCAAACAGGTGACAGCCAGCCAGTCAATGGGTATTCACTGAATACCTGGTAAGTGTCATGCTGCCTTCCAGGTACTGAAGACAGAGTGGAAGCCTCCGTCTTCCAAGAAGATGCTGGTGAGCCAGCCCCAGCAAAAGGGGCACTGTGGTATGGTAAGAAGCTTGGGTTCTGTCTGGATTTGACTCTGCCTCTTAACTCTGTGACCTCAGGAAAGCCATGTTAACTCTCTGTGTTAGTTTCCTCATCTGTAAAGTGGAGCTAATAAGAGTAACACCCACAGAGGGCTGCTGAGAGTATTAACTCCATGAGCGAAGCACCGAGCATGGTGAGAATGTATTTATTATCATCCCAGACACTGCTCTTATAAAAGTGCTGAGATTGGGCAATGCTTGCACTGGCGAACCTTTGAAAGAGGCCACCCAGACGTCTGACAGCTTGTGTTCCATCGGTGGTAACAAATTGCTGCCTGGTGTTAGACAGGTCAGGTCACTAACTATTCTCAGCCTCTGTTCCATTCCATCCAGGGACAGCAGAGGAAGGGTGATGGCATTCTGCTCAAGAGGTACCAGCAGGTGACATGAGGCCACCTCC
This sequence comes from Bos mutus, assembly GCF_027580195.1. Classification (NCBI taxonomy): domain Eukaryota; kingdom Metazoa; phylum Chordata; class Mammalia; order Artiodactyla; family Bovidae; genus Bos; species Bos mutus. The sequence goes on from NC_091617.1 coordinate 95,688,347, forward strand.
AGGAGAGTCAGGGCCAGCGATCCTGGGTTTACCATGGAAGGAAACAGCAAGGCAGCCTGATCACAGAGGGGCTTCATCTGGCCGGGATCTTGGGGCTTCTAAGGTTGTATGCACTTGAACTGCTTGACGGGTAGCGTCTGGTATTGTCTGGGCATGATTTATTGAAAGCTGTACTCAAGTTTAATCAAGAATGAAAGGTTAATCACTGAGTGCAGAGTTTCAAATATGTATAATTGGCTGAGCAGGAGCCAATTATATATTGGGAGAAGAGCAAGCAAGGAGAGGATTCAGTGTCCTACAAGTAAAACTCAGGGAGATTCTCACTTATTTGCTTTGATTTGTCCTCTCCAGGACACAGTCTGCAATAATATGACAGTCTAGCCACTGAAAATGATGCCCTTTGCTGTGTTTAGAATACCTGTACTGTCCCATATGGTAGCCGCAAGTCATATGCAGCCATGCAGCACTTGAAATGTGGCTAGTCCACGGTGGAGGTTGAAAGGTTGTTGTTGAATCACGCGAATACACCGGGATTCTTGGCCCCCGGAGGAGAAGAATTCAATCCGGGGCCAGAGACGAGGCTTGATCGCTCAGAGCTTTTGTGTAATAAAGTTTTATTAAAGTATAAAGGAGATAGAGAAAGCTTCTGACATAGGCGTCAGAAGGGGGCAGAAAGAGTACCCGCTTGCTAGTGTTAACAACGAAGTTATATACTCGCCAATGAATCCAAAGAATGTCTGGAGGTTGTAAAGACCTCACCAGACCTACTCCCATAACTTACATTTTAAGATAACAGAAGGTTTAATCCAAAGACTGTCCTTAGGCAGGATACATAATTGTTATATAATCCTGAGGAATGTGGAGAAAGAAAAAAAGTTTGTCCTTTCTTCCTCCTTAAGAATTTCAGACCCCTCTCTCCTTGGGGACCCCTAGACTCCCTATCAACCTGCCTAGGAAATGACTCTCTCAAGGTGCTGTATGAGTACCCCCTGGACTTTCAAGACTTAGTGTAAAAAAGTGTAAATGTCTCATTAACAGTTTTGTTAATTACATATTGAAATGCTAATACTTTGGATGTGCGGTGATAGGCACGTGCACTGTGCTTAGTAACTCAGTTGTGTCTGACTTTGCAACCCATCCCCTGCCAGGTTCCTCTATCCATGGGATTCCCCAGCCAGGAATACTGGAGTGGGTTGCCATTTCCTTTTCCAGGTGATCTTCCCGACTCAGGGACTGAACCCACGTCTCTTGGGTCTCCTGCTTTGGCAGGCAGATTCTTTATCACTGTACCACCTGGGAAGCTGTACTTTGGCCATATTGTGCTAAATAAAATAGATTATCAAAATTAATTCCACCTGTTTCTTTTTTTTTTTTTAAAGTGGCTACTAGGAAATCTACTGTTACATATGTGGCTTGCCTGATATTTTCATTGGACAGTAAAGTTTAAATGGAGGATGGTGGTCAAGGGGTCTGCTTTTTCAGCAGTGCTGGTTGAGCCATCAATGATTCTCTTCTTCAAATCACAAGAAGACATTGAGAAGGAGAAAACATGGGACCAAGAGACTGCAGATCCAAATTATTATTTCATACTGGTCATTGACTTGCTGCATGGCCCTGATAATGACAGTAGTTGTAGCAAACACGTCTATAGTATTCCTAATAGTTAAAGCACCATTCTAAGCATTTGACACTTGTCAGTGTCTCACAACAATCCTGTGAGATGGGAGCTTTTATGAGTTCCATTTTCCACATGAGGACACTGAGCCATGAAGAGACTAGCCCAGAGCTCACTGATGGAAGGTGGTGGCACTAAGATTCAAACCCAGGCAGGCTGGTTATAGGGTCTGTGTTGTGGATTACTTTATTGCCTCTCAAGTTATCCAAACTAGCTAAAATTCAGTTTCTTCACCTGTAAAATAGACTTAGTAGGTACTCTGTTGACCTTGCAGGATTGTAATGAGGACCAGAAAGTGACATGGGTGACCACAGACCGTAAACAGGTAAGGTGGCAGAAGCTTAAGAAAGGAAATTACACTGACAGAGCGTCCCATCTGTAAGACCATTAAAATCCAGATACAGTTCTTTCAAACAGTGTTTCCCCAAATAGAGTTAATTTTTCCCCCTCCTGAGTGCCATAGCACTCTATGATATATCACAATCCTTCATACACTTTGTCTTTCATTGCATGCTTTTTCTTCATTACACTTCAAGTTTCTTAAAGACAATCTGTCTTAAAGATCAGTGCTTCTCAACTGGAGATCGTTTTGCATCCCCCACCCAGGGGGCATTTGAAAATGGCTGGAGACATTTTTGATCCTCATTGCTTGGCAGGGGGTGAGGTGCTACTGGCATCTAGTGGGTAAAGGTCAAAGATGCTTCCAAACATCCTACAATACACAGGACATCTCCCCAAGCAACAAAGGATTATCTAGTCAAAATGTCAATAGTGCTGAGATCATTTTATGACCCACTGTGGCTCAGACATGCATGACATGGTAGGTACTTAATAAATGATGAAAGGATTATTGAATGAATGAATAATAAATACTATAATCACTATCTGCCTTGGATATAACTTCCTTTCAGTTATACTCTACTAATACATACTAAATACCCACTACATATCAGATATTTGCTAAGGCTGGAGGACAGGGAGATGCCAAAGTCTGAAAGACAAACTCAAAGATCTGGCTGTCTTCTAGAGAGGTCAAATAACAAACATCAAAGAGACTGTTAAATAGTGTGCTGTGGTCCTCACCAGCTCTGGGCAGCAGCATCACTCAGGAGCTTGTAAGAAGACAGATGGCCCAACCAAATGGATAGAACTAATAATTTTTCTCAAATTTTTATTTTGAAAATTTTCAGACACCCAAAAGGTAGAATAACTTTAGAAAATTTTCAAACAGCCAAAAAGTACAATAAACATTATATACATATTAACATTTGGATAGATAGCTAGATAAGTGAGAAATGAAGACAGATGATAGGCAGGTAGATACATGATATAAATATGACACATATACATACCTTTTTCTGAACCACTGGGAAATAAGGTGCAGACATTACGACCTCAGCTAAAAGTACCAGCCTGCCTAGAGGAGACCTACGGATTTAAAAGTTCTGGAGTGGGGACAAAAGTAGTTTTTTAAAAAAAATCTCCATTTGGACACTCAGACAAGGCTGAGAACCCTTAAGATAGATAGAGGGATTGTGGGCCCAGACCATTCTTGGGCAAGATGGAAGCTTTCTGAAGGAGGCAAAACCAAACTGAGTCTTGAAAATGAGTCACGCAGGTAAATAAGACATAAAGGGGAGTTCAAGCAAAGGTAAGAATGTGAACACAAGTTCAGAAGTTAGAAATGATGTGTTTAGTATTCCTGGAGCACAAACGTGCTCACAATGAGGCTGCAAAGGAGGAAGAGACCATTAGTAAGGCCTCATATGCCATTTGAGGGTGGGCGCAAGGAGCTATTGAGTGCTTTAGGCAGAAGAGAGACGAGGGAGGAAATGATGGGGAAGGTGATGCCAGTTAAGCTATTGCCTTAGTCTTAAGACAGACATGGGAATCTGAACAAGGGCAGTGGTGGGTCTGCAGAAGGAGGAGAGAAGGCTTTGAGGAAATTTGTTTAGTAAGTAATCAGAAGCACTTGGTTCCTGTTCCCTTCTCCCCGCTTTGGACTGGAGTGTTCCCATTTTCAAGCGTACTTCTTCAAGTCTCTGGAGCTCATCATGAATCTTGACAGGCTGATAGAAGGATCTAAGGTTCAAAATCAAACCACTCTTGCCAGGGTCCCAATTCTGACAGCTGCCCTTCTGTCCTGTCCCCTTGGCATGCCTCAGTCTTGGAATCTGGGGCCTTGCCTTGTTCCTGCCCTTGAGCCTAAGTCTGCATCTCAATAATCTGCCAGGAACACATAGGCCTTCTAAGATTGGAGTTTCCATGAATCCTCCTCCTTTTATCAGAGGTCCCTAAAGCATTTTGCATGAATCTCCAAGCTCTGCCTGCTCCTCAGCTGACCACTCCACTTTCGATGTATCAGTAGGCACCTCGTGCATGCTGGTTGTGCTATTGAGAAGTGACTGCTGCAGTGCCCTTTGGATGCCTTGCTCTAACTGCCATAAAGGATGTTCAAATTCCCAACCCAGCTCACCACCCCATCGAGTGCCTGGGTCTGTTTCCAGGGCCCCTTTCCCTTTCAGCTACCAGGGCCCTCATACACTTCCCCTCTTCCAGTTGCCATTGCCTCATCTGTATGTGTACAAGCAAGAGGCTTGCATACTCATGATCCTAGGGCATTGTGCAGGTCCTCTGATACTCAAATTCTCAGATCTGACTGTCTGATTCTCAAATGTGACTGGTGTTAACAGCAAGCATCAGACCATATGCAGGGAATCTACTCCTTGGCCATGGCCATCCTAAAACTTAGCCTAGCAAGCACATGGTTTCAATATTTAGTGAGGGCAAAGCATCAGACAGGTTCCAGTGTAGTCAATATACCAATAAAATATGCATTGGTGGGTTGATAGCATTGTTGAATAATCTTCTGCTAAATATCTTATTGGGCTTCCCAGGTGGCTCAGACAGTAAAAAATTTGCCTGCAGTGCAGGAGACCTGGGTTCAATCCCTGAGTAGAGAAGATCCCCAGAAGGAAGGCATGGCAACCCACTCCAGCATTCTTGCCTGGAAAATTCCACTGACAGAGGAGCCTGGCAGGCTACTGCCCATGGGGTTGCAAAGAGTTGGAAACGACTGAAGCAACTTAGCAAGCACGCAGCCAGGCAAATATCTGATTAATGTCCTCCTATCCCCAGTATTCTGGCTAATACTTCACTCTGTTCCCCTCAGGTATATTTATCCCTTTCATTTCTCTCAATTCTGTTAACTGAGGCAAAATACTTCCATGCCCCTCTGATTTCCAGAGGACCAACCAAAGCAGCTACCTTTTAATAAGTCAAAACAGAAGAGAGATGCCACTGGAGAACACATGCAGTCAGGCCTGGCGCTTGGGCTTATCTCTTCTAGTGCTGTTCTGCTAGCTGTGCACAGAAGCAGTTTTGGCTCCCAGATGGCTGTGGTGGCCTAGACCCAGGGACACAGTGTCTGTTGGTAGATCACAAGGGCCAAACAGCTCTCCTGGTGGCTCAGAGGATAAAGCGTCTCCCTACAATGCAGGAGACCTGGGTTCAATCCCTGGGTTGGGAAGATCCCCTAGAGAAGGAAATAGCAACCCATTCTGGTACTCTTGCCTGGAAAATCCCACAGACGGAGAAGTCTGGTAGGCTACAGTCCACGGGGCTGCAAAGTGTCAGACACGACTGAGCAACTTCACTTTCACTTTCATTACATATTTTAAAACTTAAATAAACATATAGGCCATGTGACAGACTGGAGGCTGCTAGCTTATCCAAAGTGGCACAGCTGGCTAAATGGCAGATTTGCTCCTAGGACATAGACTTCCTTATTCTTTTTAAATGTTTTTGATGTATGCTGGGGGGACAGGGCAGTGATCAGTTGATATAACAAGTTTATATAATTCATCTTAACCATAGTAATAATTTTAACCAAAGTTTTCATTTTTCTTTCTTCATCTAGGTTTCCGGACCACTGAAAAGTGAAAGATAATTTTTAGTCACCAACAAAAGTCAACTCTGAAACCTCTGAAATAATGTGATGTGTAAGATTTGTTTCAGACAAATCTCTGGGTGGAGGCAGGAGTGGAGATCAACAGCACTGGCCATGAGCTGGCAATTGTTGCAGCTGAGTGATGGGTACATGGGGACCATCATACTATTCTTTCTACTTTTGAATCTATCTGAAATTTTTCAGTGTTAAGGCTTTAAAAAACTGGTAAGGTGAGCTAGGGATCTCTGTAATATCTTTCTGTGCCTTTCCCAAGTGCTTCTTTTTTTGTTTGAAATATAGCTGACTTCTAGTATTATTTTGGCTTCAGGTGTACTACCTAATTATTTGACATCTGCATACATTATGAAATGATCATCACCATGGTAAGTCTCATAACCATCTGTCCCCATATAAAGTTATTACAATAAAGTTATTATTGACCACATTTCTTATGCTGTATGTTATATCTGGGTGACTTATTTATTATATAACTGGAGGTTTGTACCTTTCATTTCCCTTCACCTATTTCTCCCAGCCCTCTCACTCCCACCCCACTACCTGGTAACCACCAATTTTTTTCTCTGTATCTATGAGTATGTTTTTATTTTGTTTGGTCTGTTTTATTTATATTTCACATATAGTGACAACACATAGTCTTTGTCTTTCTCTAACTTACTTCACTTAGCATAATATGCTCTAGTCCATACATGTTACAAACGGCAAGATTTCATCTTATATGGCTGAGAAATGTTTCATTAATATACATGATATGTATACATTATATCTCTCTCTCTCTCACATCATTGTCTATTTGTCTATTGATGGGCACTTCAGTTGCTTCCATATCATGGCTATTCTAACTAATGCTGCAATGAACACACGGCTGCATACATCTATTTGAATTAGTATTTTTGTTCTCTTCAGGTAAATACTCGGAGGTGAAATTGTTCGATCATATTGCTGGATATAATTCTATTCATAATTTTTTTGAGGCACCTCCAGAGTGGCTACACCAGTTTAAAATCTTACCAAAAGTGAACGAGGTTCCTTTTTCTTCATAGCTTACCCAGCACTTGCTATTTTTGGTCTTCTTGAGAATAGTCATTCTGACAGGTGTGAGGCTGTATCTCACTGTGGTTTTGATTTGCATTTCCCTGAAGGTTAGATCATGGCATCTGGTCCCATCACTTCATGGGAAATAGATGGGGAAACAGTGGAAACAGTGTCAGACTTTATTTTGGGGGGCTCCAAAATCACTGCAGATGGTGATTGCAGCCATGAAATTAAAAGACGCTTACTCCTTGGAAGGAAAGTTATGACCAACCTAGATAGAATATTCAAAAGCAGAGATATTACTTTGCCAACAAAGGTCCATCTAGTCAAGGCTATGGTTTTTCCAATGGTCATGTATGCATGTGAGTTGGACTGTGAAGAAAGCTGAGCGCTGAAGAATTGATGCTTTTGAACTGTGGTGTTGGAGAAGACTCTCGAGAGTCCCTTGGACTGCAAGGAAATCCAACCAGTCCATTCTAAAGGAGATCAGTCCTGGGTGTTCTTTGGAAGGAATGATGCTAAAGCTGAAACTCCAGTACTTTGGCCACCTCATGGGAAGAGTTGACTCATTGGAAAAGACTCTGATGCTGGGAGGGATTGGGGGCAGGAGGAGAAGGGGATGACAGAGGATGAGATGGCTGGATGGCATCAAGGACTTGATGGACATGAGTCTGGGTGAACTCCGGGAGTTGGTGATGGACAGCAAGGCCTGGCGTGCTGCGATTCATGGGGTCGCAAAGAGTCGGACACGACTGAGCAACTGAACTGAACTGAACTGAAGGTTAGTGATGTTGAGCATCTTTTCCCATGTCTGTTGGCCATCTGTGTGTCTTTAGGATGCCTTATTCTTGACCTACATATAAATAAACGTTTTCCAGAACTTAAAGTCTAGAAAGAGACAAGTGGTCAATTTAAAAGAAGAGGAAAAGAATTTGAAGATGGGTGAAGTGCAATTCAGCAAAGAGAGAAGACAAGAGGGAGAGGGAAAGGGAGCCAGGGAGGAGAGTGGAGGTGAAGGATGGGGTGAGCAGAAGTCCTGTGAGCAGTGATGGTAGACTGGGAACCGGCCCCCCTCAGCCTACATGTGGCTGGAGGTGAGCAGCCCTCAGTAACCAGGACTTGTCTGCTAAGTAGCAACAGCAAGCATGTCAGAGAGGGCAGGAGCTTGCGGTGGTACTGCCACAAGCTCCGCAGAGGGGCCATCAAACACACCAGACCACGTCCAGGCCAAAAAACCACCTCACTCATGTTGCTCGGGCACCAACCTGCTTCAGCTCAAACCCCGCAGGATAGTCCCTGTCCCAGGCTGTGTGA